>NW_027515935.1:7295000-7993302 GCF_048772815.1 Callospermophilus lateralis | reverse complement strand
TTCTGATATCAAAGAAGCTGACAGGTACATGTCAACAGTACACAGCATTCTGTTTTTTTCCCCATGCCCCCAGTACTATAAGAATTATTTTAAATTTTTTAAGTCAAATTTATTTTTATTGGATTGATAAAACATAAAGATGGTACCCATTACTGGGTTACTACATAATGATTTGATGTGCAAATACATTTAGTGATGTTTAAGTTAGTTTAAACATCTGTCTCCTAAAACATGTATCATTTGTTTATGACAAAACAGACAAAATTATTTCCTCCAGCTTTTTCAAATGTACAGTTAGTTAATGTTATCTATTTGAGCAATAGCTTCATTCCCTTATCTAACTATAGCTTAGTAGCCATTGATCAATGTTTCTGTATTGTACATTTCTCAGCCCTTATTATCCACCATTCTGCAACCAATTTCTATGGAGTGAACTTTTTAGATTTCACATGAGTGTAATAAATTGGGAATATTTTTGTGTATTTGGCTTGATTAACATAAAGATCTTCACTTATATCTATATCATTATAAATTATAGGATTTTTGTTTTCATGGACCAATAGTATTCCATTTTGTGGATGTGCCACATTTTCTTTATCTGTTTATGAGTTGAGGGACATTGTTTCTATTTCCCAGTTATTATGAATAATAATGTAATGAACATGGGAGTCCCAATATGCCTTTTAGTCAGTCACTAGAATTTTGACATAGTATGCAATTGACCTAGTAAGTTCAAATATAGTAAATTAATTTTGCATAAATGTATTCCTATTATAAATATATTAACTCACCAGTAAGTTAATCTTGTATATAGTACGTAACACACTCTACTCTAATTTTCATAAGATACTTCATAAATTATTAAGTTGGGAACTGAATCAATTGAGAAAATGAATATGAAGATATCTTCTTCAGTGTTAGTATTTAACATGTAGTTAACATAAAAATTAAAATAGCTGAGTAGTTTTTTTTCTTGAAATAATGGTGATATATTAGAGAACATTGTTAAACTTGGGAATTTTAGTTGTCTTTCTGCAACAGTATTCTGTGAAGATTTGTTAAATGAACCAAAGGAATATGACAGAATAATATAAAACAAGGAGATGATCTCTGATCCTTGAAGGCATATACTTGGCCCTACTCCCTTTATACTTCAAGTACTAAAATATGTTCTTTAAAATATTTTAAAGTCATTGTTTGATGCTTTTATCTCTTTGTATTTTTAATTATGCTAAACTTGAGATTTATAAAATATCATTCTACATAATTTTATAACTTCATTTAAGGACATTAAAAACTTACTATAATAATTTAGAATGCTTTGTTTTACTTTCCGCTCTTCAGGATTTCTTTCTATCATTCACCTAATCAACATATATAAGAAACAAAGGATAGTCACTGTATTCTTTGTTTAGCTCTGATTTATTCAATGCTCTACATAGATTGTAAGCTTGAAGTATAGTAATTTAGTTAACATTAATGCCTATTTAGGAAAATGGGTAAAGCAGATGAAAATATTTATACTGGAGGAGCTGTACTCACCGAGTTCAGTTACAGGGTAATCGTAAGGTGCTGGAGCCTGGAACTTTTCGAGCCTCATACCTAGCACTACATCCTAAGGTAATTACCACCTAATATTTTCCTTCTTTCACTTATGAAAGATCATTCCAAAGGACTCCTATTACAAAATGTACATTATGAACTGTGCATAGAGTCATGTCATATTAATTTACTGATATGAAATCTCTGTAGATGTGTAGATTTGCAATAACTGGCAATAATATATATTTTAACCTTATAATTGGTACATGATAATGAACTAGGTGTCACTGAACAAAAAACTTGGATGAATGCTCACCCATTTATATTTTCAGAAAGTTTAGTGGCTACTTTACTAACTCCTTGGATCAATCTCATATCATGGCAAAAATCAATGCTAACATCTTCTTGTTGTGATGTTAATTAATTTCTGCAGAGATTCTACAATTCATATATATCCTCCTAAAGCAATCCATCATCATGCTAAGGCAAGGGAAATTCAATCCATCACTGCTGGATTCTGATAGAGGGCTTAGGGGGAATGCAAGTCATCTTCCCAGCAGTAATCAAACAGCTGTGATACATGCCACTTTACATGGCTTTCCTCTTCATGGAAGCCTGCCTCAAAAATTTCATACAGATGGACTCTGATGCAAAGGTTTCATTTTGTGGAATTTAGGGCTGTGAACTAGTTATTGACAAATACTACATCATCAGTTCCAGTTGAAGACACAGCCTAATAAGTAGAACATTGGAACTAATCCTTATTTAATCAGCCTTAAAATGGTAATTTCAAATTGATGAGGGCACAGTGAATAGATTTTGTACTCATAAAGTGCTTCTAAAAATACCAGTAATATGTGTATACAACCCAAGGATGAAATTAAAGAGCCCCCAGCACATATAATAAGAATAATAAACTATAAAGAGCCTGACAATACTATGGCTGAAGGACCTGATAAAACTCAGAGAGGCAAATTCCTTCAGGTCTCTCCAGTAACATATATTCAGGTTTATATTCTCAAAATTGAATCCAGGGAACAAATATTCATAGGATTAAAAGAAAAGGATTTTTAGAATGGAGTATAAGTACCATTAAGAACTCCTGTCTTTTCTGAGGACAGCATAATGAGAAAATAAACAAGCTTTAATGTTGAAAAGAATTTTTAGATCATAAGATCCAATTCTATCATTCGATAGATAAATGAATGAACAAAGTTAAACCATACAGACAGACAGCTGTTGGATTAGAATCTAGACATGCAGTCTCTGGGCTGCCTCTGCAAACAGGCCCAAGACAAAAGATTTGGTATGGATCTACCCCAGAATGACTCAGCCCCAGCCTCCTTATATCATCACTAGTACCATAAGTATACGTAAGGTTGCGATGCACACAAATTTATTATTTAACATACCTTTCCATCTTCTCTGTGTCACTAGTGACCAGCTCTCCAGGACATGCCATTCACTTTGTCCTACTCTTCTTGGTAAACTTGATTTGAGGAAAGAATCTATAATCTATAGATACTAATATCTGATCCCCTCACACATATTAACAGGAAAACACTTTCCTTACTATATAACCTCAAAGATAGGCCTCATGGCCCCAGGAAAGGTCAAACTGTGACATATTAGTAATTAAAAAAATTTGGACACAATAGCCTCTGAGAAGGCACACCTTCCTCCCCATGCTTCAAACAACTTTCCAAGGTTGGCTTCTCATTAGGCAGTGTTGGAAATTTGATTTCAATAATAACAACAACAAATAGTTAATACAGACTCAGCATATGTATATGGTATTGAGGATGTTATAGACATTCTTTTCTCTTTGCAAAACCTTCTTATCCCTATTTTACATATGAAGGTGTGGGGAGAAGGCAAATAACCCACTTTAGATATGACCCCTCATCAATGTTGTGTGTTTCTTTTGAATGATCTTGCAGTACAATTTTTTGCCCTTCTCTGCTTTCTATATGCTAGAATTCTTAAGGTCACACTTGGTCCCTGTCATCACATTTAATACCACATGTTAGAATTTTTTGCCTAAAAATAATTGCTTATCCATTAAGTTGGATCTGGATACATTTTGTGTTAGATATGAATAAGGTATTTCCATAGAAATAATCTTTAAAATGCTTCTAATAAATGGGCTTGGAAATTAAAAAATATCTGGAATTGGAAAACAGAAGTAAATAATTCCACTTTTGAACATATTTTTTGTCTATTGGTAAAGAGAAAATTAAATCATATATATGGTAGCATATTTGAATGAAGGTGTCTCAAGTGTACCTAAAAATGGAAATATTTACTCTAAGTGGAAACTGTGTTTGATAACTTTAATAATTTTGAATAATTCCCCTCAGAAAAATCTGTTAAACAAATTCTATAAGACAAAAATATTCTTCTGAGCACTATCCAAAATAGCCAAGATAATTCATCAGTGGATGAGTAGATAAAGAAAATGTGGTATATGTAAAAAATGGAATATTTTTCAGTCATAATTATTCAGCCATTTTATTTAAAATAATAAAACCCTGTCACTTGCAGCAAAATGGATGTTACTAGGGGACATTATATTAAGTGAAGTAAACTAGGCACTGAAGGACAGACTACGTGTTCTCCATCATAGGCTAGGAGGAGGGTGGGGAGAAGGTGGGAAGAAGATTGGATATCTGATAGCTCCATAGGAAAAGTAAGTTTAGTGTTCTATAACATAGTGGGATGACTGTGCTTCATAAGACCCTATTACATATTTTACGAAGAACTAGCAAACAGGATCTTGAAGGCTCCTAACATAAACAAAATCGATAAGAAGATGGCAAAACTAATTACTCCAATTTGGTCATTACACATTGTATATGTATAATGAAACATCACACTGTACCATATAAATATGTACAATTATTCATTTAGTAAAGTGTTTTAAGTATCTTAAAAGTTTTGTACAAATGGCCTTTTGTTATTTTAATTTACACAACAACTCTTCAGTACAGTTAGTGAAATTAGAGGAAAATAAAAAGATACCACCATATGTTTACAGCTTTTAAAATTACTGCTAATTACATTGTACTACTAATTTCTATTTATGCCTGTATAATTCATGCTTTCTCGATAAACGAATTTACTTTTACAAGCAAGCAAACTTTTGGGAAGAGTTAAGTAGACTCTTCATGGTACAGTCTTGGGATAAACACCAATGGCTTAGTGTTCTTGGTGCCAATCTACCTACTTATAGTAATCACAGTGTGGCATGTGGAATGAGAAAATAATTCAGATTTTTGTGAAGTGTCTTGTAAATTAATTTTTTTACAAAAGTTTACATTGAGACATGATTTATGTATCACCTAGTTCATCGGCTGAAACTGTACACTCCAATAGCTCTTAGTGTGATTTGAGTTGTTCCACCATCATGACAGTGTACTTTAGAACGTTATCATCACACAAAAACTTCATTACCATCTGTAGTCACTCTCCATACCCTTCAGTGTCCTCACTCAGCCACCCCACATTCACTTATTCAATTTTTTTCTCTATACAAATTAAAATTATTTCTATGAGGGCAAATAAAACAGGAAATTAAACAACTAGACCGTGGGCACTCAATAACCTGACCATAAAAGTTTCAAGAATATTCAAGCACAGTGGTGTAGGTCTATAATCCCAGCAGCTGGGGAGGCTGAGGCAGGCGGACCACAGGCTGAAAGCCAGACTCAGAAATTTAGCAAGGCCCTAAGCAACTTAATGAGACTGTGTCTCTTAAAAAAATTAAAAAGGGTGTGATATGTTACTCAGTGGTTTAAAAAATTTTATTGAACAAATTATACTGAATACCAACTGCAAAAATTCAAAATTTTCTCTAATGCTTCTTGCCAATATAGGGGAGAAAATGTTTCTTATCAGTCCACTGGGTTTATGATTAAGGCATCTATGACAGAAGACAGCATAAAAAAACAAGCATAAAAATGTGTTTAATACAAGTTTCTCATGATAGGTGCGCCTTCAGAAATGTAGACTCCAAGAAATGGATACCTGTGTATTTCTATGCTCAGATTAGATGAAAAGGAGGCAGTCATAAAGAAATATTATTGAGCAAAGGAGTTATGAGCTAATGGTAATAAAATGGTAATGGTAATAAATTTACTAAATAAATTTAGTAAGGAAGCTGAGGCTATTCTCTGTGTTCCTGTGCCACATTCTTTCCAGGTGTAGAGCACACGAGGGTCTTATGACTTAATTTTATTGCTGTCTAGGTGTGCTGTGTTCAATATCTCTGTTCAGCAAAGAACTGAAGAACAGGACACAGAGATTTCCAGAAGGAAGTAGTTTTATTGCAAAAGCAAGAGAGAAGGGGCCCCATAGCTGGGAATCTGGTGCAGGAGTTTTGGCCTGTTCTTTTTATGGTCTTTGGAATTTTCTCTGTTCCTATCTCCTCCCCTGTCCATACTCTCCTCATTATTATTGATAGGTGCCCCCTCTGTCCACATGCCTGTTTTAGTGTTTTCATTGGATCACCACTTAGGAGCATGAGTATGGAAGTGTCTGTCTTATTGGGTCTCTGGCTTGTGTCCACAAGCACTTACATGAAGCATGAAGTTGACCTCATTAGAAGACCCTCTTTTGTTCTGGCCCTGTTCTTGACCTCCTCCCTGGCCATCTTGCTCTGGCTGCCTAAGCCCTTTTATTTCTCCCTCACTTCTCCTAAAAGTCAGAGAATTCTTTCATGGTGGGTTTCATGGAAGAAGGACAGAAAGAGGAAGTCAGAGATCTTCTTGCTGTTTTTTTCAAATACCAAGCTGCCATATTTTGAGGTAGAATGTCTTGAACCTCATCATCCATATGATACAATACATTTTTAGATATGTTAGTTCAGAAAGATATCAGACTTTCTTTCACATAAAATTTAAGCTACTCAGTTGTTATAAATACCCAATTCTGTTTCTCTCATCTTCCATAATGGACTTTGTGGTGTAGGTAACAATATGATACTTCTGTTAGCTTAATGAGACATTAATTTAATTCAGGATTTTTATAACCTGGTTTACAGATAGCAAAAAAATGTTATGTTTTATTATTTTCTTTTCACTTAACAAAATTACTTTTTCTTCATATCATGTTAATTACAAATTTGTTGCTGCCCTTAAGACATCCCTTTATGTCTAACACATAGTTGCCTTACATTTTTCTTGATTTTTTTTTAAACAAAGGATATTTGTAGAACTTCAACAGAATATTGGTTTCAGCTTCCTTCAGAGCAATGAGTCTAGGATGTTTTGGGCATTAAGCATACAATCTAATTTCATGTGGCTAATTTCTTCTTCTGATTAGTATTTAAAGAATCATCCCCTCATTTTTATATGGTTTCAGAAAACGTGAATGGATAAGAATGCTGGTTGTTGAAGCTTTTTGTATTCCAGGCAAATTCATGAGTATTTTCCTTGAAAATTTGTGCACAAAAAAATTTACTTTCAACATTTTAATCTATGACTCTGTATTATACTCATTTTTCACTTAAATTATTCTTTCAATTCAGTTTTTACTGATAATGGTATACACACTGAGAGTCTGTAGTTTTTATGTTTTATGTTTTTCTGTTGCCACTCACTGATTACTAATTTATTCCTAATTCCCCTATATATATATATTACAATTTCTCATTGGCAGTCAAGAAACAATGGAGAATGCATTGATATTAGAGTAATTTGAGTTGGACATCCATGCTTGAAAAAATTCTACAAAAATATCTTTGAAATTAATAAAATATCAACATGGAAAGGTAGTGTGCCTGGCACTTGGTCCCAAGGTGAAGGGTACCAGGTGAGATCAAACCTGAAAAGTAAACAGGGAGGAATTTCTGGATTTTATAATTAGGTTAAGGGCTAGTGGACAGTACAGAACATTAATAACAGGAACTGAGAGAGGTTTTGTCTTCTCTGAATGCAGCAAGGGTTGTCCTGCCTGTCCCCTTGTCATCATATCAGAGCATTATCCCAACTAGGAACAATTCTCCATTCACTGATAAAAGGGGTTTACTCTCACAGTTGGAGGTATGACTTCTCTTGACATTGCTGCCAACTTCCTGGCACTCTCCCAGAGGTACTGAATTAGCATTCAGGACCTGCAAACAGCCTGATTTCCCAGGGTCTTTGAACATAAGGAGTTGGCCCTACTAGGCTGAAAGCCATATGATATGAATTGCTACTATTCTAAACATATTCACCTGACTGATTTACTGTGTTGACCAGATGCTCACCTTGAACTATGTATGTTCACATAAAAATTAAAGAAAAAACGTTAAGAAGCATAGTTTTAAATTATGATTAACTTTATCCCATCAAGACGTCAACGAGAGATGATCAACTAGCTTCCAACTGTCCATTGACAGTATTGTAATTCACATGTTGGAGAAAAGTGTTGAACTTATCAAAATTATTGTACATATATAGACATGCAGATTGTTGAAAAGGGAGTACAAAAGTGCATCGAAATACCACAGGAACAGGAAAAGTGGACACAGTACATCTTGAAATTTTAACTCACATACTTAAAAAAAATACTTGAATTCAGTACAAATTTTGCCCCCAAATACATCCTAGACCTTGGTGATGTTTAGAAAGGAAATAAAGCCCAAGACTATTAATTATTGGGTAAACTCTGTAAATGAATGCAGAAAATGTAGACTCAGGAGAAGTACAGGAGGAGAGGAAGAGGAAACAAATATAGGGAAGAAATGAAATTAGGATACCTGTAAAAAACAGATTCTGAGAGGATTCCAGATTAGCATGTATAAAAACTTTCTGTTTCTCCACTGAAATTTGGGGAACACAACAGCATCTCCCATTGATTTTCCTTCAGCCGTTTAGCCCCATGCCTTCCTGAAATGGTGTACCACTTCTTTTCTGAGAAAGAGTTTCAGAATGATTCTAAGCTCAGTTGTTCAATTAGAGCCCCCCCAACATTTCTTAATGTCTATTTTAGTTAATTGGTAGCAATGCAAATTCTTGCCAAACAAGGAATCTAAATTTTTCAAGATTGAATTTTATTTTATCTCCAGCTAGAGGTAGCGAGCCAATCTTCTGGGAGACACAAATTAGGAAGACAGCCAACGTTCATTCACTTTAATGTAAACCTTTCTATATAATGAATCATTTGTCATAATTCTAGGAATTGGTTAATGTAGTAAGCCATTGTTGTAAATTGTGGCCGCCATTAGAAGATGGCGCCGGCTTCCACTGTGGCCTGTGATAAACAAATTCCTTTGTGGAGAGTTGGCACGCTATCTCTTGCCACCCTATAAGAAAGATCCACGCGGCGGCTTAAGATTGGTACGTGGGAGGCTTTATTAGGCTGTGCTTGGGCCCTCGGGAGGGAGAAAGAAAGGGAGTCACTAAAAGATACTTAAATCAAGGCCTGAATAAACTGCTGAAAGAAGATTCCTGAGCTGCGTCTTCCTTGCGGGCAAGGGGTCGCGACAAGTGGTGCCGAGACCCGGGAACCAGAACTTTCAGCAGTCAGGGGTGGTGCACCAATTAGTCCCAGGTAAGGTGGGACCCGCAGGTAAAGCGGAAGATCAGTCCTAGATAAGTAGGACCCGCATCAAAGCGGAGATTAGTCCCAGATTAATTGGGACCCGCGGTTAAAGCGGAGATTAGTCCCAGACTAATTAGTCCCAGACTAATTGGGACCCGCTGTCAAGGCGGCAGCTCCTCTGTAAAGCCAGAGAGAGCATTAAATCTTATTGCAGCTGCACTGTGCACTTTTGCTCTTACTTTCACTCTTGTTTGTTGTGTGTCTTTTGTTGTGTCATGGGTGCCGTATCTTCAAGTCCGCTTCTCCTGGCCCTAGATAACCTGTTACGTTCCAAGGGCCTAAAAGTGAAACGTAGTACTTTACAGAGATTTTTACAGAAGATAGATATTGCTGCACTGTGGTTTCCGTTCTGGGGCAGCTTTACTCTGCCTAGCTGGGATAAGTTAGGCACAGACCTTGACTTTGCTTCTGAGCAGGGCATATTAGAGGGTGGGGTGATACCCCTTTGGAAGATGATTCGTAGTTGCCTCACAGATAGCAGATGTCAGGAAGCACTTACTAAAGGACAAGAAGTTTTAGAGCAGTTACATGAAGAAAAATCAGAAATGGCAGGCAGTGAGGTATTTCAGGAGGGTGGGAGTGTGCGGAGCGAGAAACAGGGGAGGAAACAATTATCTCCGGCAGGCAGTGACGTATTTCAGGAGGATGGCAGTGTGCGAAGCGAGAAACAGGGGAGGAGGCGATTGTCTCTGGCACGGAGTGAAATATTTCAGGAGGAGGGGAATGTGCAGAGCGAGAAACGGGGGAGGAAACGCTTGTATCCAGATCTCAGTACACTGCGCACACTCCCATGCAAAAGTGGGTCAGAAGAGGAGGAGGATGAACAGGAGGAGCTCGGGAGACTGTCTCGGCAGCTAGGGAGTTTAACTATGGGAGAAGGAAACAAAAATAAACAGGAGCTCAAGAAAAATGATCCTCCGGACCCGCCACCATACGGTGAGGGTGTTTCGAGGAGAGCTTTCCATGCCCAAACATGGAGGGCTGTTAATGCTGAGATGGGTCTTGCTTATCCAGTTTTCCAGGATGACAATAGGGGAAGATTCCATGAGCCCTTAGATTTCAAAATTGTGAAGACCCTGGCAGAGTCTGTGCATACTTATGGGGTGGATGCCGCCTTCACATTAACTCAGGTGGAGAGTCTGTCTAGATACTGTATGACTCCCTCTGATTGGGCTAGCCTTGTTCGGGCTTGTGTTTCTCCAGGCAAATATTTGGACTGGAGAGCCTTTGTGCTAGAGGGTGCTGTAGAGCAGGCTGCCCAAAACTATGCGGTGGGACACCCCCATTGGGACAAGGAAATGCTTTTGGGACAAGGCAGATTTGCTAATCAACAAACAGGATACCCCCCTGAGGTATATGAACAGATCAATAACATTTGTATCCGTGCATGGAAATCACTCCCAAATAGAGGAGAAGTGTCTGGCAATTTAACAAAAATCATGCAAGGCCCCACAGAACCTTTCTCGGATTTTGTTGCTAGGATGGTGGATGCCGCAGGAAAAATCTTTGGTGACCCTGATAGAGCAATGCCCTTGATTAAACAACTTGTTTTTGAGCAATGCACCAAAGAATGTAAAGCAGCAATCGCTCCTTATAAAAACAAGGGCATAGAAGCTTGGATGAAAGTGTGTAGAGAGCTTGGAGGACCTTTAACTAATGCAGGTCTTGCAGCTGCTGTCCTTCGGATTGCAAAAGGGGGCGGTCCTGGTGCCGGAACATGCTTCCATTGTGGTCAATCCGGCCATTTCAAACGTGACTGTCCTAAAAAAGGCAATTTTACTGGACCTCCTCGCGGTGGCCCTTCTAATGGCCCTCGTCAACCGGGGCTGTGTCCAAAATGCAAAAAGGGGAAGCATTGGGCAAGGGAGTGTAGATCAGTGAGGGACATCCATGGACAGCCTATTTCAGCTGGGCCAAAAAACGGCCGAAGGGGCCCCCGACCCCAGGGCCCACGAATATATGGGGCAATGGAGAATGTCACACCCGAACCCGAGACATGGCCTTCTCTGCGCCATCCCACAAGATGCGGAGAGCCACTACAGGTGCCGCGGGATTGGACCTCTGTTCCACCTCCAGACTCGTATTAACACCTAAGATGGGAGTCCAATTGGTGGAAACTGAGTTCAAAGGGCCTTTACCCCCTGGCACTGTAGGTTTGTTAATTGGACGTGCATCCTCTATCCTACAAGGTCTTCATGTTTTCCCCGGAGTTGTAAACCCTGATACTGTAGGGGCAATAAAGGTTATGGTGGAAGCTCCAAGGGGCATTGTGTCTATCTCCCCAGGGGATCGGATTGCTCAATTGCTAATTTTGCCTAGTTTGCATAATCACTTCCCTGCTGACTCAAGGTCACGGACAGGAGATCAGATTGGTACCACCGGAGGAAATTGTGCCTATTTATCACTGGATATGAGCAATCGCCCCACTTTGGAATTAAGCATAGAAGGTAAATCTATTGTGGGATTGCTGGACACAGGAGCAGATCATAGTATCATAGCCCTTAAGGACTGGTCTAGGGGATGGCCAGTGCAGGCTTCTGATCAATCCTTAAGAGGACTTGGATATGCCCAAGCCCCTCAAATCAGCTGTAGACATCTATCTTGGAAGGACTCGGAAGGACATGATGGTACCTTTCAGCCTTATGTACTTGATTTACCTATTTCTTTATGGGGCCGTGATTTGATGAAAGACATGGGGTTCACTCTTAGTAATGACTATTCCCCAGTGTCTCAACATATCATGCAAAATATGGGGTATAGGCCAGGTCTAGGACTAGGAAGGCACCTACAGGGACGTAAGCATCCTGTGCAAGGTCATCAAAAGCTTAACAGGTTTGGTCTGGGTTTTTTCTAGGGGCCACTGGGGCTCAAATACCCATAACATGGCTCACCGAGGAGCCTGTTTGGGTGCCTCAGTGGCCTCTTTCCTCGGTTAAACTGGCAGCAGCACATGATCTAGTCAAAGAACAACTTGATTTGGGTCACATCCAACCTTCTACTTCTCCATGGAATACTCCCATATTTGTCATTAAGAAAAAATCAGGGAAGTGGCGCCTACTGCATGATCTACGAGAAGTTAATGCTCAGATGCAGCTTATGGGGCCCATTCAAAGAGGGCTGCCTCTGCTCTCCTCTGTTCCTCAAGGTTGGCATATAATTGTTATTGACATTAAAGACTGTTTCTTTTCCATTCCTTTGCATCCTAAAGATTCCCAATGTTTTGCTTTCACCCTTCCCTCGTGTAATCACGAGGAACCAGATCAAAGGTTTGAGTGGGTGGTGTTGCCACAGGGGATGGCTAACAGTCCCACGATGTGCCAGATGTATGTGGGAAAGGCACTCGCACCTCTCAGACATAAGTATTCCTCCACCAAGATCATTCACTATATGGATGATGTGTTATTGGCCGCAAAATTAGAACAGACAGTTTATGAGGCTTATAAAGAACTCGTGATGCTGTTGGCTCAACATGGACTGCACATCGCACCTGAAAAGGTTCAAACGGGAGATTCTATCAGGTTTTTGGGAGCGACAATTGGGTATGACAAATTAAAACCACAAAAAATTACCATCAGGACTCAAGATCTCCGAACTTTAAATGATTTTCAAAAATTGCTGGGAGATATTAATTGGATAAGAGGATATTTACATATTCCTAATATTGTGCTCCAGCCTTTGTATGCTACTCTTAAGGGTGATCCAGATCTTGCTTCCCCTCGTAGCCTCACTACTGAGGCTAGAGCGACCCTTATAAAAGTAGAACAAGCTATACAGCATGCCACTCTATGCAGGCTCCAGAGTGATAAACCTTTCCAGTTATGTGTGCTTGCCACTATGTGGCAGCCTACTGGAGTACTGTGGCAAGATGGGCCTTTACTATGGATCCACCCACATGTATCCCCAGGAAAATCCTTGGAATATTATCCTGATGCTGTTGCAGCATTGGCACTTAAAGGGATTCAACAAAGCATTCAATTTTTCGGCCAATCACCTTCTTCTCTTATCATACCCTACACTAAAGCTCAACTTAATGTTTTATGTGCTACTCTAGACAACTGGGCTATTCTGTGTTGCTCGTTTCAAGGGAGTATTGATAATCACTACCCTTCTCATCCATTACTCCATTTTGTTAAAGAACATCCCATCATTTTCCCTAAGGTAACTTCATCCAGTCCAATTCCGGGGGCTGTTAACATTTTTACTGATGGTTCCAAGTCTGGAATGGGAGCTTATGTAATTAATGACTCTCCCCCTATCCAGCATCAATTTGCTCCTGGAAATCCACAATGGGTAGAACTACAAATTGTTATTGAAGTTTTTAAACAGTGTTCTTTTCCTTTTAATCTTATTTCGGACTCCAGCTATGTGGTACAAGCACTAAAAGTCCTGGAGGCCGTGGGAACTATTAGTGATGCCCACAATGTGTCTGTTTACTTTACTCAGCTTCAACAGCTTATCTCTAACCGCACTGCTTCTTTTTATCCAATGCATATCAGGGCTCACACCTCTCTTCCTGGTTCGTTATCCCAAGGTAATGCCTGTGCGGACTTAGCCACTAGAAGTCAATTGATATGCTTGGCTTCCTCCTTAGAGAGGGCTAAGTTGTTTCACCAAAACTTCCATGTTAATGCATTAACATTGCGCAGGCGTTTTTCCATTTCAAGAGCGGATGCTCGGCAGATAGTATTGCAATGTCCCCATTGTGTCACATTTCTTCATCCCCCTAATTATGGAGTAAACCCACGGGGATTAAAGCCATTGGTTGTTTGGCAAATGGATGTGACACATATACCTGACTTTGGTAACCTTAAGTATGTGCATGTTTCCGTTGATACGTGCTCTGGAATTATCCATGCTTCTGCTTTATCGGGAGAAAAGGCACGTAATGTCATTACTCACTGTTTAGAGGCATGGGCAGCATGGGGTGCACCTGCATCCCTTAAGACTGATAATGGACCTGCTTATACTGGCAGACAATTACAGCTTTTTGTTCTACTATGGGAGTGCAACTTACTCATGGTTTACCTTATAATCCTCAAGGACAAGGCATTGTTGAGCGTGCTCATCGCACCTTAAAGGAAACTTTACAAAAACAAAAAGGGGGAATAGGAGCTGAACACACTCCTAAAGAACGCCTGTCCTTAGCTCTCTTTACCATTAATTTTTTGAATTTGGATATTCATGGCCGCTCTGCGGCCGATAGACATGTGTCCCCTCAGCCCTCTGTGATTGGCTATGTTAAGTGGAAGGATGTTCTTAAGGGCCAATGGAACGGCCCTGACCCCGTGCTGACATGGGCACGAGGATCTGTATGTGTTTTTCCCCAGGATTGTACGGAACCGTTGTGGGTCCCGGAACGCTTGACAAAAAGAGTCTCGACATCAGCTGACCAGCAACAAGAGATACCACAACAATCCTGTGATGAAGATCTTCATTCTGCTAAGTGCTCTGGCTCTGGTGCTGGTGCCGATGGCACAGGCGACACCAATGCGGTGGTGGGCAGTGGCACGGGCATGGCCAATGCCGATGCCGGTTCATGGTAATTCTAATGTCCTCCCCACTCTTTTTTCTACCTCATGTGAGATGTCTGCTCCCTGTGCCTCTCCTAGAGGGGACATGGAGAGAATTTTTAATCAATCTCAAGTTAATCTTACAGGAGTTTTTTGTTTCAGCCTTAGAAACGCTAAATGCATTAGCCTTAAGACCAAAAATTTGACTAACTGGGAGGACCCATTGCGGTCCAATCAGGCCTCAGGAAGCATTATCAGTGATATATTGAGCAAGGTAGCTTCGGGGAAGCAATCAGGCTCAGGGACCCCCGCAAACAGCAGCTCTACTCTTAACATAACTACCTTGGCTATTATCTCCGAGGTACTAATCCCAGTGCCTCCTTCTTCTAGTAGTATTTATAATGCCACTCATTTTAAGGCCTCTCCTTACTGTTCCCCTAATCTTGGTTTCCCCCCAACATTTATGCCTTGTCAGGATCATTCTTGGGAGAAACATCAAGTTGCTAAATGTTTCTCCTTTTACCCCTCTCTTAATAGGTATGTTTATAATTTTAACAATAATGCCAGCTCCTCTACAGGAGTAGGTTGGTCCTGGTTTCAATGGCTGATTTCCAATGAAAAGGGGGCTTCAGCCGATATTTCTGCATTGGCTCAGTTGGTAGGAGCCAAAAGTTGGCTGGCTAATATTTCTGGTACTGTTAGGGAAAGTGAACAAGGTAATAGACTTACATCTGTTTCTTTCAACTCTCTGTTGTATAATGCCACATTGCCTCCTGCAATGGTCTGTGTCCAATCCCCCCTTCTTATTCCTTTTGGCTGAGGCCACCTCATCGGGGATGCTGGATTGTTCTCATACTACCTGTCTCTTATCTGAGTGTTGGAATGGTTCCTGGACTGTAGCAGTGGTTATGAAAATTCCAACTTTTGTCCCAATCCCGGTCACTGCGGATCCTGATAAATTCCCTATTGTTGAGCTACTTAGAGTCCGCAGAGATTTTTGAATCACAGCGGCTATAGTGACAGCCGTGGCGATATCTGCTGCTGCAGCGGTTACGGCCGGAATGGCTATGGCCAATCAAGTACAAACTGCTGCCACCATTAATCAAGTTGTCCAAAAAACTTCCACTATACTTGAATCCCAAAATACAATTAATCAACATATTTTGTCAGGGATTTTAGCTGCCAACCAAAGAATAGATTTACTCCAAGCTCAGGTAGAAGAATTGGCTGACTTAGTACTTTTGGGTTGTGTTGACCAACGTGCACATTTATGCATAACCTCTGTCAGATTTAATGATTCCAGGAATGCTTCCCGCATCATTGGCGAATATTTGGCTGGAAATTGGTCCATGGAAGCGGAAGACATGATCCAGTCTCAACTAACCCAGATAGCTGTCTTGAATAACACCCGTGTTGATCCCATGACTTTGGGTCAATTCACCGATTGGATATCTTCTGCTTTTTCCTTTTTTGAAGAGTGGGTGGGGGTAGGCATTTTTGGTGCAATGTGTTGCTTCGGTATGTTTCTCTGTTTGTGGTTTCTCTGTCGCCTCAAGGCCCGCAATGCTCACGATAAGGCTATGATCATCCAAGCTCTTGCAGCTTTAGAAAATGGCAATTCACCTCAAGTCTGGCTTGCGCAGCTTAAACAGTAAATCTTTGACATGGCCGTTGCACCCCAAGTTATTATAACATTGCACTGGGATCGACATGTCTTTCCTCGTTATTCTCTTAGTGTTGGAAAGCCCTTGCACTCTGCCGGTCTTGCTGCCATTGCACGCAGGTGGGTTTCCACACTAATGCTTCTCTATCGCCTTAAAGTCCATGCCTTTCTTTCAGGGTGCTGTCAACTCGTTTGTCGTTGTGTGCAGCCACAGTTCAGCCTCAGCTGTCCCCCTTCGTCCACCTTCATCACGATGCAGGATGCGAGGCAAAGCACTGCACTTGAGTGATCCCTCAACGGACCTCAAGGAAAGCATGTCCTATTGCATGCGGGTTTGACGTCCACACCCCCGCCCTACGAAAAAAGGCGTCGCCTGATATGGGGTCAGGTCTGGGGAAGGCGCCTCCTTAGGACTGAACCATACATTGCAGCCACTTCTGCACAGTAGGATAGGACCTCTACTTTCGCCTGCATTGTTTTATAAATTAGAAGGGGGAACTGTAGTAAGCCATTGTTGTAAATTGTGGCCACCATTAGAAGATGGCGCCGGCTTCCACTGTGGCCTGTGATAAACAAATTCCTTTGTGGAGAGTTGGCACGCTATCTCTTGCCACCCTATAAGAAAGATCCACGCGGCGGCTTAAGATTGGTACGTGGGAGGCTTTATTAGGCTGTGCTTGGGTCCTCGGGAGGGAGAAAGAAAGGGAGTCACTAAAAGATACTTAAATCAAGGCCTGAATAAACTGCTGAAAGAAGATTCCTGAGTTGCGTCTTCCTTGCGGGCAAGGGGTCGCGACAGGTTAAGTTGTAGCATTATAAATATATATTGTATTTTCAGAATAAAATATTAAGCTATATCATTAAAATCAAAATGATGTTTAAGGGAAAACTGTAACTATCCTCTTTAGTACATTAACATGTGATTTATTAGATAACATTTTATACATATATCATGTAAGAGAAAAATCTTAGTATACTAGTTTTCTCTGGCTCATATGCAACACAGTTTTGAGAAATAAAATATAGACATATTCAGCAAAAATTTACTCCATGTTAGATTTAAATTAAATAAATATGTTTTTATTTATGACCTATTGCCTATAATGTATTTAGCTGATACCAGCTTTGATTTTGATCTGAGGTTAAGGTTCATGTATTTGTGTCTGTCGATGTGATTTACTAATGATTTAAGTTTTTTTTAATTTACATAAGTAAAACATTTAAATGCCTAAATTATTTTTAAAATTCAGGAAACATGAAAATATTACTTATATATAACTTATCCAAACTCCGATTTCTTTCATTGAGAAAAGAACCCTAGATGATATTAAAATTAAGTAATGTATGTAAGAGCAATTGATATATTAGAGCTACATAACTTGAACTGATATCAATCTATACCTACATTCATTGCCTTATTCTATGTACTCATAGCCTCTAGACTTGTTATATTTTTGGTCTTTTGCTCCCTCTTCTGTGGTCTCACACATTTATATTGGATGAAGATGATTTGGTAGTCAGCTTTCCTTTACTGTGGGAAAATACCTGATAAAATCAATTTAAGGAGGAAAGGTTTATTTGATTTCATAGGTTTCAGTCCATGGTCAGCTGGCTCCATTGCTATGGGTCTGTAATAAGGAAAACCATGGTAGCAGGAGGGTATGGAAGAGCAAAGCTGCTCACCTCATGGTGGCTAGAAGTTGAAAAAAAAGGCAAAAGGTTGGGTACAAAATATGGTCCTCAGGGGAATATTCCCCAAGGACCCATGTGCTTCAGCTAGGTCTAGCTGCCATCTCCCAATAATCCAGTCAGGTATAAATGTATCCAAGTGTTAACCAGTGATGAGGTTGGATTCTTATCATCCATTATCTCTAAAATCCCCAGCTGAACATTGGTACATTGGGGACTAAGCCTTCAACACATGAGCTTTTGGGGGACATTCCAGATCTAAACTGAAATAGGTGAGAATAGCAATGTTTGTCCTTAACTGTTTCATGGTAATTTTATAATTTATATTTTATGTGTTGGTCAAATTTAAACTGACTAAATATAAAAATATACATTATTGGGAAGTTTTAGCTTTAAAGTTTGGAAAAACTTGTGCATTTATATTAAACATAATATAAAATATGCATATGTTCACATCGTTTACTTTAAAAATATCTAACGAAATATAGAGTTTTCAATAGCATTATACACATTGAAAGTTACAAATAAAAAGATAAACATTCAAAAATAAGTTTCAACTTATGTCTTAGAAGTAACTACAATTCCTCAGTAATAAAGAACTTTATAAATTATAGTATATGCATAACTACACTTTGTACAGTTGTAGCACTCAACAAATTATATTAAAGACTAAATTAAATCAGACATCAGACCAAGAAAGAAAATTTCTTATGTTCTGGTGTGGGAAGAAAGACATTTTTAGTAGAAAATTTACTGTGCGATACAAAATGGCCAGATGGTGAACACAGTCCATTTGTTGAAAGGCTTCTAGTTCTTTCTGCACTTTGGAAGAAAACCAGGTGACAAGTTAGGCAGCAGTTTTGCAGACATTTTCAAACTGCGTACAACCTGAGAATAAAGACCTTGAAAATAACTTCCAAAGAAAACAAGATATTGCTAATCAAAGTGACAAGATTTCAATCTTAATAATTACAAAATATTTGTCTTCTCAAGCTTAAAGATTGTCCTTAGATACTTTGATTTGTTTTTAAGGATTTTTACAAACATAATATTTTTTCCTAGTCACAGGAGAAAATTGGCAGCAAAAATGACAATAAATTCTTGCAGTTGGTGATTTTTTCCAAGATCATGGTGCTGATGAATACACCGTGTGGTTCAGATAAAATATGAGAATGGCCTAAACTGGGTATCCAGAAAAGAGCATTGTAGCTATTATATGACTAAAATTATTCTTCATTTTACTAGTTTGGGCCATTTACTACAGTAAGCAAATTTTCAACATTATACTCTGAGAAAATTCAAAGAAAAAAAGGTTGTGTATTTTTTTTTAATGGCATGCATCTGTTTGGGACAGACTGTGCTTTTTAGATGAACCACTTTATCCTGCAGTAAGAAATTCTGGAGACGTGTCATATCAGAGCTCAATTAAACTTGATATTTAAAGTCTTTGTACTAAAATACTGAATCAATTCATGAACAATACAAGGATTAGATTTGGTGTAAAAATTGTATCAGTATATATTTCACTATATTGTTGCCTACCTAGGATACTAATTCACAAGAAAAAATGAGACAATTTTCAACATCAGACATTAGTTTGAAACCTGTCTGCTTTTTTGGTAAAGATACTTTACTTAGAGAACCTGGCAAAGAGTGATGGATATAGAGTGAAGTGACTTAAAGGTGAAAATTGTTCCCTGAATATAAATAAAATATTTATTAATATAGATATTATCTTAATTTTCCAGAAAAATGATAAACCAGGATATGTAAACTCTTCATGCTGTGGGCCATATTATACAAAGTAAATAATTAAAATAAAATGCAAAGATATTGGTCGGGACTAATCTGTACCCACATATCTCAATTTTACCTGAACACCTTAGATTCTCAAATATGTGCCACAAAGCTGTGTATGTGTGTGTGTGTAACATATTCTCTCACTTTTCTTCTTTCTAAAAGTAACTTGCCAAAAAAGGAGGTAATGAATGTGAAACTTGTTAAAAGGGAGTCCCCAAATAATGGATTAAATTAGGTATAGAAGGAGGATTATAAATCTCTTTGGTATTAAATCCCATTTAAAATGCCATCAGTTATATGAGATTTCAGAACAAAAGAAAACAGCCTGTGTTTTGCATAGCAACTGCTGGCCAGTATATGGTGTATTATTAAAATTGGATTGAGAAATTAATACTCCATTCTTATCTTCATTTTACTTCTTGTTCTTCCAACTCCAATAATTTGCTACTATTTCTTGCTCAGGGCATCTTCCAGGGCAGCAGGAGTTTGCCATTTTGACAAATGTCACTTTTTAATATAATCATGATATAAGCAAATGGGAATAGCATTCCCTCCAGCATTACAAAAGGCAGGTCCAGTACCTACTGGAGATTAGAGGTTACCAACTTAATGATACTCACAATATATTTTTAGTATTACACTCACTAGAGGATCAATTTGATACATGGGTTCCCGAGGATAGGTCTTGGTTTGTTCTTGAGGCTACTTTTACTCTTCAGATGTCCTGATCTCTTAAGCAATTGCATGATCACCTACTTAAATATCTCTTGACTTATATAAGAAATAGCAACTTAATACATATTCAAAAAAGTGGAAATAAACTTTAAAATGTAACAGATATGAAAAGATAGCTACATGTCATCTTTGTTACCTTAGTACTTTTTAGGATGGCATTTACTAAGGCTATGTTTGGGGTTCACATCAACATATTTGTATAACTTGTATGTAGTAGATAAATCACACACATTAGCCATACACACCCTCTCATACATTGTCAAAGCAATCGAGGTAAGAATAAAAATTTTAGAAAATTTAAGTAGAGTAAAATTTTGTAGCATTGACTTATTTAAGGCTGAATGTTCAAAGACATTTGAGTTATCATTCATGAAATTATGGCAGAGATTGTTCCAATTGAATAAATGACAAAACTTTTCAATTATCCTTTTTATAGGAAAGCTAAACATCTGTGCAGACATGTATCTTTTTCTATGAAGAAAGATCCTTTGTTGCAAATGCTTCAGGAAAGATATTAAAGTAATGAATTTGCCAACATTTAGGGAAATTAAACATGCCCATTTTCTTAAAAGTTCATTTTTTTTCACTTCAGTGTCCCTCTTTCACAAATGCACAGTAAATGCCAGGGACATGCATTGAAATACTGCTAACAGAGAGAAAAAGGGCAATTGATAAACAGAACGTGAGACTACTATGCCATGTTAAAGGGAACAAAGTGAACCATTTTATATATATGTATATATATATATATATATATATATATATATATATATATATATACATACACACACACACATACACACACACACATATATACACACACCTATAATTACATATATACACATATATGTACGTATGTATGTTTGTGTGTGTGTGCGTGTGTGTGTGTATATATATCCCAATAAAATGGGTCTCAAAAAGCAATGCTGAATGTAAAAAAAAATTAAGCAAAAATGTAGATGTCTCAAGGTTTTTATGTAAATTTAATAATAGAAAAATTGTTACAAATATTGCTGGATGTGTGTGTGTGTGTGTGTGTGTGTGTGTACACATACTTAAAAGGATTGAAGTTTGATATTAAGAGTAGAGATGAGAATATTAAATATATGATATTAGTCTTAGATTATATTAACTTTATATTTTTGTTTACTATTCATTGATTTTCATCTTAGATAATTTTTTTCGTGTGCATGGATGTGTTCTATTTTTTTCCCATAATAACTTCAGTCTTTATTGCTTTCTGGTGTGTTTTATGCTGTTATGTCTGAAAATCTACAAGTTTTTTGAATTAATTTTTTTCTGATATCTAAATTGGGTTGTGATTGTAGAAGAGACTTGCATGATTATTCCTTGAAATTGGCTACTTTTTCCTTTGTGCCTCCCAATTGGCTGTTTTCTTTTAATTTCCATGTGTATATCAAAATGACATATATTCCTTTAAATGATAGATTACATAAGAAGTCAAAGAATCCATTATTTTGCTTTATTTTGTTTGTAAGATATTAGAGGCATCAATATTTGAATCTAAACATATTCTCATTTTTTCTTTTAATTTTACAGATTGAGTAATTTACCATCAATTTTTATCTTTTCTAATAGAGCTTTGTGCATTGAAAGTATGTTTAAAATATAATATCAATGCATCACCTATTCTTTTGCCAAATTTAAGCTCCATTATTTTCAACCTTTAACTATCAATTTTCCCATAGCCTTATAAAATGAAGCTTGACTCATTTATTTTTATTTTTTAATTTTAAAATTGAATTTGAAATTTAATCTTTTATATGTATTAGGGTTATAATTATATTTGGACATTAGAATTCACTGCCATCTTCTTATTTTATAAATTCCTTCTTTGTATCATTTTTTAAATTTTTCATCATCTTCTCTGCATCATTTACATTAATTTTCAAATTCCCTTTTCTTTTAATCTTTTAGTAATTATTGTGAAAAGATAATGGGTTTATTACCTCAAAGTCTACAATAATCTTTATTCTCTTGTGTAACAAAGTGGACATAGAAATTTTAAAATTCAAATTGTCTTCTCTTCCAGAAGATTTACTGTTTAAATTATCTTTTCTTTGTTCCTCAATAACATATTTCTGTTATTTTACCCAGATTGGGGATGATTAGACTGATCTACATACTTTCCATTTTCTTTGCACATTTCTTTTTGCATCTTCAGTTTTCCTTCTGTGATTATTTTCCATCTTACAGAAATAACTTCAAAAGTTTGTTAAAGTGCAAATCTGTTGGTGGTAAATTCATTTACTTTTAGGATCTCTAAAAGGGATTTTAGTTTTTCTTTTTTGTTTACTTATATTTTCCCTTTGAAGAAATTCAAACATTGAAAATATGTATGAAGAGCAGAAATAGTTCCCATATATCTTACACCCACATTCTCAACTGCTTTACACATTACCAAATGCCTCTTTCTCTCCCCTCTTTCCTGTGTTCATTATATTATCCTGTTGACAAGAAGAGTTGTTCTTACCTTATGAGATGTGAGGATTTTAAATCAGCCTGATTTCTTATCAATGCAAGATTCAATGGAGAGACTGAAGAAAACTAACTATATTTCTTCTTTGACTTCTGGTAAAAATGGAAATGTGGGTCCAAAGGTTACCTAGAATGAGAAAGTCTAAGAGCATTAATAAAAAATATAGTCATGTTGCCCTCATAGCACCCGTACTTTATTGGTAGTTCATAATTTTTAACTTCTCAAATTCAATAAATTTGTCCACAAAATTCTCTGCCACTCTAACCTATTAATGACAAGATAGAAGCAGGGAAAGATTTTTCACCATAAAAATATTATTCATTCAATGCAAGTAAACTATGTATGTAAGTTCTTGATATGAAAAATTTCCTTTAATTTCTACGGACTCATATCAGAAGCATTGTTTATCTCTTTTACAGAAAGACATAATGGTTGCAAATTACACAGCAAAAAAGTGGCAGAGATTCAAATTCAATCTCTTTCATGCAAAATCCCTTGTTCCTCATCACTGCACACTGTAAAATTCGGTTTAGGTTATATATAATGTTATAATATTTCCTAGGTTTAATATAAGATATTTATTATTGAACACTATCTTATTATTATATTATTATTATATTATTAATTATATTATTATATTATTGTATTATTCCATGCAATGTAGGAAACACTGAGTATAGGCAGAATGGATTAACCAATACTGTAGTCATTTAAATTAACTATTGTTTTCATAAAGTAGTCAATATAAGATAAATCTTAATATGTAATGAATGCATTTTCTACATCTATCGAGATGATCAGAAAATGCATTACATATTAAGATTTGTCTTATATTGACTACATTCGACAAAGTTCAGCATCTCTTTATGTTCAAAACACTAGAAAAACTAGGGATAACAGGAACTTACCTCAACATTGTAAAAGCTATATATGCTAAGCCTCAGGCTAGCATCATTCTGAATGGAGAAAAACTCTAAAATCTGAAACTTGACAGGGATGCCCTTTCTCACCACTTCTATTCAATTTAGTCCTCGAAATATTAGCCAGAGCAATTAGACAAACAAAAGAAATTAAAGGCATAAAAATAGGAAAAGAAGAACTTAAATTATCACTATTTGTGGATGATATGATACTATATCTAACAGACCCAAAAGGGTCTACAAAGAAACTACTAGAACTAATAAGTGAATTCAGCAAAGTGGCAGGATATAAAATCAACACGCGTAAATCACAGGCATTCCTGTATATCAGTGACAAATCTTCTGAAATGGAAATGAGGACAACCACCCCATTCACAATATCCTCAAAAAAAATAAAATAAAATAAAATACTTGGGAATCAACCTAACAAAAGAGGTGAAAGATTTATACAATGAAAACTACAGAACCCTAAAGAGAGAAATGGAAGAAGATCTTAGAAGATGGAAAAATATACCCTGTTCATGGATACGAAGAACTAACATCATCAAAATGGTGATATTACCCAAAGTTCTCTATAGGTTTAATGCAATGCCAATCAAAATCCCAACGACATTTCTTTAGAAATAGATAAAGCAATCATGCAATTCATATGGAAAAACAAAAGACCCAGAATAGCAAAAGCAATTCTAAGGAGGAAGTGTGAATCAGGCGGCATAGCGATACCAGATTTCAAACTAAACTACAGAGCAACAGTAACAAAAACAGCATGGTACTGGTTCCAAAACAGGCGGATGAACCAATGGTACAGAATAGAGGACACAGAGACCAATCCACAAAATTACAACTTTCTTATAATTGATAAAGGGGTTAAAAGCATGCAATGGAGGACGGATACCATCTTCAACAATTGGTGTTGGGAAAACTGGAAATCCATATGCAACAAAATGAAATTGAGTCCCTTTCTCTCACAATGCACAAATGTTAACTCAAAATGGATCAAAGAGCTTGATATCAAATCAGAGACTCTGTGCCTGATAGAAGAAAAAGTTGGCTCCAATCTACATATTGTGGGGTCGGGCTCCAAATTCCTTAATAGGAAACCCATAGCACAAGAGTTAATAACTAGAATCAACAAATGGGATGTACTCAAACTAAAAAGTTTTTCTCAGCAAGAGAAACAATAAGACAGGTAAATAGAGAGCCTACATCCTGGGAACAAATTTTTACTCCTCACACTTCAGATAGAGCCCTAATATCCAGAATATACAAAGAACTCAAAAAATTAAACAATAAGAAAACAAATAACCCAATCAACAAATGGGCCAAGGACCTGAACAGACACTTCTCAGAGGAGGACATACAATCAATCAACAAGTACATGAAAAAATGCTTATAATGTCTAGCAGTCAGAGAAATGCAAATCAAAACCACCCTAAAATACCATCTCACTCCAGTAAGATTGACAGTCATTATGAAGTCAAACAACAATAAGTGCTGGCGAGGATGTGGGGAAAAGATTACTCTTGTACATTGCTGGTGGGAATGCAAATTGGTGCGGCCAATTTGGAAAGCAGTATGGAAATTCCTTGGAAAGCTGGGAATGGAACCACCATTTGACCCAGCTATTGCCCTTCTCAGACTATTCCCTGAAGACCTTAAAAGAGCATACTACAGGGATACTGCCACATGGATGTTCATAGCAGCACAATTCACAATAGCTAGACTGTGGAACAAACCCAGATGCCCTTCTGTTAAGGTCTGTAAACAAGTCAGGATGGCACCTGGTATTTTGCCAGAGAAATGTTAGAGTCTGTAAACAAGTCTGCATGGTGCCTGGCAAAATGCCAGAGGGAGTGGTTTGTGAAGTAACAAAAGCAAGCCATTAAGTGTGGAGATTCCTTATTGGTTGACTGCTGTATCTATTTTATGCTAATTAGATAAGCTGTGTAAAATGTATAAATACCACACCTGTCCTACAATAAACGGCTTCCACTCCTGCTGTATCAAAGTACACAAGTTGTTTGTCACCCCCCGGTTATTTTGCCCAGCCAGGCGGGCTGCAGCACCCTTCAATAGACGAATGGATAAAAAAATGTGGAATTTATTCACAATGGAGTATTACACAGCACTAAAAATGACAAAATAATGGAATTTGCAGGGAAATGGATGGCATTAGAGCAGATTATGCTAAGTGAAGCTAGCCAATCCCTAAATAACAAATGCCAAATGTCTTCTTTGATATAATGAGAGCAACTAAGAACAGAGCAGGGAGGAAGAGCAGGAGGAAAAGAATAACATTGAACAGAGACATGAGGTGGGAGGGAAAGGGAGAGAAAAGGGAAATTGCATGGAAATGGAAGGAGACCCTCATTGTTATACAAAATTACATATAAGAGGTTGTGAGGGGAAAGGGGGAAATAAACAAGGGAGAGAATTAAATTACAGCAGATGGGATAGAGAGAGAAGATGGGAGGGGAGGCGAGGGGGATAGTAGAGGATAGGAAAGGTAGCAGAATACAACAGTTACTAATATGGCATTATGTAAAAATGTGCATGTGTAATCGATGTGATTCTGAAATCTGTATTTGGGGTAAAAATGGGAGTTCATAACCCATTTGAATAGAATGTATAAAATATGATATGTCAAGAATTTTGTAATGTTTTGAATAACCAATAAAAAAGTAAAAAAAAATATGTAATGCATATTTTAAAATAGCATTTACAACCTTAAAATAAACTATGATTCTTTTCTGAAGTGAGAAGTAAGACCTATAAGCCTTTCACAGGGCTGTAATTTAAAATTATATGTGGCCTTTCTCTCTACCTTGATAAGGAGATGCAATTTGCCAAGATATAGGAAAAAATTCAACTTAGAATATTAATGGAAGTAAGTTAACTCATGTTTATATTTTAAAACTTATTTTACTTTTTAGAAAACACTAGGTTGACTTTCCTTTGTATTTATAGGGTAGTATTTTTAAGTGTGTTGTTTCATTTGCTAGTTGTTAGTGTGTGAATTTACAGTGCTGGCCTCATACTTGGTTTAGTATATCCTGTGGTGTATCTGCTAACTAATTTAAACAGATAAACATGAGTAAAGGTGTTAACCATGCATTTTCAAAATCAAGCTCTAAGGAGAAAGTAAATCCTTAGTTCCTATTTCTGTTAAAGTTTAATAGTATAAAAAATAAGTTAGTGATAATGTTTAGAAGGTATCTAATATTTTTAATGTTGCTTGGCATTACATTTTGGGAGTTTACTTGAAAAATGTGCCTGAACTACATAGCAGAACAATTATTTTCCTCCATGAATTGGTGAAATGCAAACTGTCATGTCTGTATGTGACCACTTGATGGAACTCTTTCATTTTGTTTTCAGATTCTAAGCATCCATACCCTTACATTTTAGCTATGATACACACACAGAATTTCTTTTTAAAAGTCTTGAAGGAACAGATTATTTGGCATCTTTGATAAACTCTGCATATATGGTTTTTTATAGAATGTTAGCAAATCAATGTATAGAAAAAATTCTACTTTCTCTCAAACAAATTCTTGTTCTCATTCTCCCTGGAGAAAATTTTGCTGGAAAGGATGTTAAATAAATTTAAATAATTGAAAATAGTCATATCTACATGTTATCGATCTATTGTGCTCTCACAATAGATGGACTATACATTACCAAGGTCTGTGGTGTAAAAACATTAGGGAAAATGTAGCTGTGGGTAGTTCCCTGCAGTTATCTTAGTTGGGAAAGATATTTTGGTAAGGAGAGTGATTAATTGTGAAGAAAAATTTCCAATAAAGTAATATGGAGCAATTGGAAAGACTAGAAGTGAAGATGAAAAATCATTATTTCTATTAAAATACTGATACTATAGATCATCAAAAGGGCTATGGATAATCAGTGGTTACCTACCTCTGATCTTCTCACTTAAACCTTTGTACTTTGCACAAAATAGGAATAAGTCTCTTGTGTAACCACAGAATAATAAAACTCACTATAATAATACATTTTTAAACTCTAAAAGCATCATGTCAACAATGGTTTATAGAATTACACTGGTTTAGAGAAGCTCACAGCAAGCAAGCCATGCACATCAAGAGAAGGACACCTTCAGAAATTCTAGTTATAAAATCATTTTGTACCTAGAATGCTCTGTAAAGCTTGGGTCCTGGTGGTAGGAATATCAAATAAGTGAGATCTGTTTTTTGTTTACCATTTATTCTAAGTGATCACTGCCACTACTACTTAGAAGTAGCATTGACTCCTGAGCTAATCATGGCCAAATCCTGTTGTCTCGTCCCTAGTCTTCACCTGAACTCAACTGTTTCTATTAGATATATACTCGCCATTACAGTCATTTTATTTCATGCCATCCCAAACTAACCTCACTCTACTTATTCTAAAAAACTCTTTTTCACTGGCTGACAATTTTTCCCAAATTGATGGTGATGATTAGTCTCTTTTTACTTAGTGCTTCGCCTATGATAGTAGGCAACCAGTGAACCACAGAATAAATGAAGCATTCAAAAGCATAAGCTGGAGCTTAGACCTACTGCTGAGAGTCTTGAGCATCAATCTGTTTTGACAAAGATTTTACAACATTATTAATACACTATTTATTAACACATTATTAATTAATATAATAATATTTCCCTTTTGATGATGGTTTTTATTTCTGATCTATACAGGTATTAAAAATGTAAGGTACTAAGTGATAGTTTGAAAGAAATCCCATGACTGCACTAGTAAGGGAAATTTAGTTAACTCTTTTTAGGAATAAGTTATTAAATATTATAAATGCTTTTCCTATACACACACTTTTTGTTCCTAAATTATTGAACAGAGGAATTCACTTAAGAGAAATGTCCTTCAACTGGAAAGCTGTAGGAGAAAGTCTATATTACACTTACCTCTATGAAAGCCTGTAGATGATATACATTCTTTTCAAAGAAATACAAATGATTTCTGCAGACCTGCAGTACACCAGGTACTGTTGAAGGTACTCTGGAAAAAGTTATGAACAAAAATACCCATTTCACACTTATGTAGTTAGTGAAGGAGACTCAACATCAAATGTATCATTTATAGTTTCAAGTAACTTATGTTATTTGGGGTTGTAAGAGAATGGCAAAAAGTGTGAAGAGCAAGGTGATAAGCAGGCTGCTCTTTCTTAGTGGGTCGTAAGGAAAGACCTTTCTAAGGGGACACTTTATATAGAAGCATGAGTGGAGTTTTCAGAAAAGTCATTGAGGAAAAACATTTTTGGATTTCCTTCAAAGGTCTCAGGAACCTCTAAAGGTCTCCTACCACTCTTCAAGAATCTGTGCCTGAGAAGCTTTTATAGTGAGGAACTATCTGAAGATTAAGCCGGGGCTGCCTAGCAGTGGGAGTTCCAATGCAAAGAAACTCTTTGAAGGGAGGTTTAAGTCAATTTCAAGGTTCTGTAGAAATAATTTTTAAGACTCCTACTAATTTTTTATTTGTTCAGCATATTTTTTCTTCCAAGGAACACATTTACCCTTTACTGATTACAAAGAAGTACTTGCAGGTACACCATATATTCTGTAATAGACTACAATGGTTTTAATAATGAGAGCATAAATTCATAGGTAAATGTGGCTCAAAGAATGCAGATACTAAAAATCAATGAAAATAGCATATTCTCATATCTTTATGTCCCCATTTACTGGCCTTAAAATTTCTAATGAACAGGACCTCTCTGTTTCTTTTTGGAATCCTTGACTTTATAATTGCTATCATAAAGTAGATGTGCAATGTTTGTAATTTGGATTAATAGGTTAATGCCAAGGAGGGGGTTTGCACTGTGAGAAGGAGAGCTTGTGGTACACCTTTCCAAGGGGTAACCAGTGAAGAGACACTGTTTGTGACTACATGAGATCACTCCTGATATTTCCTTTCTAATTATCATAGTACAGGAAACAAAAAAAAAGTGAAACACATCCTTCTCTGACAAAGTGTTTTTGCTCCTGAAGATGAAACTAATGATTTTCTTAAAATATTCTCAAGAATTTTGGAAAAAGCTAAAGGCAGAAATTAAGAGTTATTAGATTAAAATAGAATTACTCCAAACAGACCACATGTAGTAACTCTGAAATAAATACTTATATTTTGAAAGCCCTATTCTTTGATTAAGTAATAAGTACATGATTAGTGATAATAACCATTAATATTATTAATGTTGATATAATTATTGATAGTAAATTTATAAACTCTAGATTGTGATTTCTAATTTATTTTAATGCACCTGTGATGATTTCATGTCATATTTGCAGAATTGAAAACCATGTGTGAGATAAATCACATGCTATAGAATTAAACTATATTCAAATATATACCGATTCAGCAAATCAGAGGGCGGGTAATTCCACAGGAAGTAAACTAGGTCTGCTCTCTGAAAAATGGTAGGTTCGGATAATCTGTGAAGGGACTAGAACACTTACAATGAAAGATGTAAATATATTTTAAGAGTTATGTAACATTTTTAGCAGACATATATGCAAGAAAAATCATTAAGCTTCTAAGTGAGGTAAAAAGTAACAGAATTATTCCCAACGATGCAATGAAGACATTAAAAAGTACTGCAATTGAAAGAACTTCAGGGTCATAAGGGACTTGTTAGTAGATTGTAAAAAAAAGTTGCTAATGAATAAGAAACACTGTTAAACTGACTTTGAAAATCTCCAGAGAACTAAGACATGCATTAAAGAAATCTTCAAGAAAATGCAATACATTAAAATTCAGACAAAAATGTTTAATTATTGTAAAAATTCCAAATTTTTAGTGGTGTGAATTTCAGAAGTACCTTCAGAGCTTTGGTTATTTAAAAGACAAAAACACAGAGGAATGGAGAGAAGAGGAGGAGGAGAAAACCTGTTTACCAACGGTCACTATATCAAAATCTTAGAATCTTTTTAAAAGATAAGCAATTGGCTAGATAAAAAATTTTTAATTGTTTTCATTATATAAATTTAAACATGAAAGTCTTGGACATTTTGAATTTAATGTCTAATTCTGGTTGTGTGTTTGGAATTAATCATATCAGTGTCATCCCAGCTCATATTTTGGGAACTCATTCCTAATACAAATGCTATGACCTTCGAAAGATCAAATTTCTTATTCAGATGTCAGCAGTGGAAATTCATCATCCAATTTGTGCATGTAGCCCTGGAATATAAAGCAACTGAGTAGGAAAGGAACATGGATTGTTCTTAAGATAGTTTCACAAAAAGTGGTGGAAGAGGGTTTCTTCAGAGGAAAAGAATGCTAGCAAGAACTAATATATCAGTTTTATTCATTAAAAACAAATATCCAAATAGTTTGAAGCCAGAAAAAAAAATTGAAATAAAAATGGAAGTTATCATGGAAAATTAGTAAAAAAAAAAAAAATTTTCTGATTTGTTCTGGTCAACTGGGCTTAGTAAATACTCAGAAGAAACATAACATTCGATTGGTGCCTCACATATATTTGAAAATCTATAAATTAGCATGTTTGCAATTTCCAATGTATAAATATTTTAAATGCAATGACATGCTGTTTTAAATAATTAAGCATTGGTATCTTCGAATGGACCACAATGTTTCAATAGAAAAACTCATATTGTGTATCTATTGAAATGAGTTTTGGTGTCACACAAGATGATATTGTTTATGTTGGGGAAGATAGGCTTTTCTTTTAATATTACTATGCATGATAAATTATCAGATTTTTGCACTGAAACTTTAAAAAGATAAGACACACCAAAATACATTATGATTAGCTTTAAATATAGAAATAAATAGTACTTGCAGAACATAACAAAAGGAATATAACAATTATTATGAGAAAAATTTTTAAACATTTTTAGTTGTAGATGGACACGATACCTTGATTATTTTTTTGTAGATTAAAAAAATTCTAATTTGTTATATATGACAAGAGAATGCAGTAAAATTATATTACATATATAGAGCACAATTTTTCATATCTCTGCTTGTAAACAAAGTATATTCACACCATTGTGTCTTCTTCATACATGTACTTAGTTTAATAGTGTCCATCTCATTCCAACATCTCTTTTTTTACCCCCTTGCTCCCTCCCTTCTCTTCCCTCACCTTTGCCCTATCTAGAGTTTGTCTAATCTTCCCAAGCTCCCCCTTCCAACCCCTGTATGAATTAGCCTTCTTATATCAGAGAAAACATTAGACATTTGATTTTTGGGGATTGGCTAATTTCACTTAACATTATATTCTCCTACTCCATCCATTTACCTGCAAATGACATGATTTTAATCTTGTTTATTGCTGACTAATATTCCATATTCTTTATCCATTCATCTACAGAAGGACATCTAGGTTGGTTCCACAGTTTATCAATTGTGAATTGTGCTGCAATAAATAGACACTTCTCAGAAGGTGATATACAATCAATCAAAAAATATATGAAAAATATATTCAACATCTCTATCAATTACAGAAATGCAAATAAAAACAATTCTAAGATATAATCTCACTTCAGTCAAAATGCCAGCTATTAAGAATACAAACAACAATAAGTGTTGGCGAGGGTGTGGGGAAAAAGGCACACTCATACATTGCTGGTGGGACTGCAAAATGGTGAAGCCAACATGGAGAACAATATGGAGATTCCTTGGAAAACTGGGAATGAAACCATCTTTTGACCCAGCTATCCCACTTGCATTCAAAGTATATTCACACCGTTTTTAGATGTGGATGGACACATCTATACCCAAAGGACTTAAAAACAGCATACTACAGGGACACAATCACAATCAATGTTTATTGCAGCATAATTGGAAGAAATTTTTATTGTTTTGTTTTTCCTTTGTTCTCTTAAGGGAAGAAAAATAGCAATTTTATCAGGATATACACAAAGAATTTTCTAAAATCTTTCTCATGCCATGATTGCTGCTTGATCTGGTCTGACTGAGCTGTACCATACACACATTGCTGTCCAGGATATGTGCGCTACTGCTTTCACTTCTTGATGTAAATATTGAGAAGTCTATGGATCTTCTGCTGCTCTTGCTATGTCCACTTTCTGTTTATCCTGTGAGGTCTGACAATGTGGCTTTGCCTCTGCCAATGTGGTCTGACATTTTTGTGCTAAGTGAGCCTCCAGATATTTCCTGCATGACAGTGTGTGCTGCCACTGGGATTTTTCACAGAACAGTAGCAGTAAGCATATTATTTGAATTTCACTGTGTAAGAAGGTATCCCAGAATTTAATAGCTCTCAGTAATAACTGTTTATTGCTCAGCATTCCATGGGACTTAAATTTGGGCAAGAGCGAGCACAGATAGCTCAACTATGCCCAATAGGATTTTCATGGGAGCTGATGGATCTCTTTGTCCTCATTTATGGAGGTAGGATTCAGGTCCCCCATGTGAACTTCTTATCTGTATCTCTCCTCTTTCTCTGTGTGTCCATCATCTCCAGCAGCAAAGCCTGTATTTATTTATATGAAACTAGGTACCAAGAGAAAAAATAGAACCTATGGAACCTGAGCTCAGAAGTCCAAAAACATGCGTTTACCAAATTCTACTTGTCAAAGATAACCATGTGGGCAGTCCAAATTCAAGAGAGAATGAAAAAGACTTCACTTTTTAAAAAATATTTATTTATTTTAATTAAGTACTTATGAACAGAAGAATGCATTTTGATTCATTGTGCATAATTACAGCACAACTTTTTATTTCTCTGATTGTACACAATGTAACATCGCATTATATGTGCAGTCATACATGTACCTGGGGTGACAATGTCCATTGCCTTCCACTATCTTTCTTGTCCCCATACTTTTTGATGGGAGAGGCACACCCTTTACAAAGCAGCATAAGTATGTTCATTGGTGAGTGTTTTTCTCTCTCTACCAAAGTGTTTCAATGAGTGATTTTCAGTGGCCTTTGAAGAGGACGGCTGTGCCTGATAGCATTTTGCTATGAATAAGGCAGAATTATGAACTTTAAGTTGTTCTCTAAATCATTTTCTGGTAAAAAATATTAAATACCTGTTTGTTTGCAATTATAGTGTCAGATAAAACAGTGGTTTGAAATTTCAATATAATCTCCTTCTCTAATAGCTTACCTGGTTTATTCTGGAGAACTAAATTGCTTCTGTCTTTATTATCTTGTTCTGTTCTTTTTAGATTAGCAAGTCACCTATACTGATGTTATGAGATAAGATGTGTAAATTGCATTATAGATTCTTGAAGAGAAGTACTCTCAAAACCAAAAGAACAACAGCAAAAGTCTGTTTCTCTATGGAACAGTGTTAAATGATGAATTACTGGAAGCAGTGCTGTTTCTTGGAAATTTTCAGAAAGGGGACAGTACTTACTTTTCAGCTTAATCATGCAAGTCTAGTTTGTAATTCATTTGCTACAGGTCAGTTTTTGTTTCTTTTGTTTTTCCCCTTTGGTGTACAAACTTGAATCCATTTTTTTTTTTTGGTGATATGCCATTGACTTGCAACAATGTCCTTTTGATTTCTTTCTGTGACATTAAAAAAAAAGTGAAAATTTTTTGGTGTGACATTTGTAGACCTGACCTGTTTTTAGCTATAACTCATTATGGTCCATTTCATGGGCTATGTGCCAGCCACCAAACTGCCTATGATTTTTCTCAAATTATAATGTGAGTCAAACATGTAAGACTTTGCTACTTCAACTCTCTGTGTTAAAATTTCATTCTTTGGTCCCCTGACGTCTTTTACTCCCACTCCTCCAAACAAAACAATACTTGCTTAATAATAGTTTCTTCTAGCCCTAGCTAAGGTATTGACTCGTACATCTCCTTTTTCTCATAATGCCCCTTTATTTGGAAATGAATTTTTTTAAAAAATCCTAGATTTCTACATGCTTTTATTTTTGAAGCTAAACTATATTATTGCATTTAATTATTTAGTTTTCTTCCTGATCTGAACTAGTTGAAGTATCTTCTCTTCCTAGGACTGTGTGTGACATATTTTTCATTTTAAAAAATTATATTTTTTTATTCATGCACCTGTGTTAAAATCCTCTTTGATATTTAGCCTTCTCAGTATCAAATATTCTAGACAATGTCCCAAGGCAAATACACAAGTGTTATCTCAGAATGGATTATCCCAATGATATTCATAACAGATTACTCACATAATAGTTTTTTAATTTGAGACTTGAAGCACAAATTCTATTCTGAAGATGTGCTGTGCTATAGTAGGTTTTCTCTTTAATGTCATTGAAGGGAACCAGCAGACTATTTAAAAGAAACAAGAAACACTCCCTACCTCACTTTATTAAAGAAATCTGTTGATGTAGTGTTTGATGTTTTTTTTCTTTCTAAAGCACACATTAGTTAATAGCAATTAAATAAAGGGATATTGAATCATCTCTATGCCACACTGCACAGTATTTTGCATAGCTATACCTTGACATGTCGTGTAATTACCATGTGCATCTGGAGACCTGTGCATGTTATCCATTGGCACCCTCTCATCAGAAGGCAGCTGTCTTGATAGAAATTTCCATCTCATCTTGTAGGTGATTTCTAAAACCATTATGTTGGCACATTTTTAATGCTGATCTGTTTCACCCTTTTACATAATTAGCTTCCAGCTTTGAAACCTTTGAATCATTGTATTGTCTGAACAGAATTTCAAAGAAAAACTTTCTTTGAAAATATTTTTGTTTTTCTTTCCTTCCACTTAAATTTCTAAAGCTAGATTCAGGATAGGTAGTGCTTAATGCATTGCTACTTGGAAAAAATAGTAAATCAGTTGGTAACCACACTTATTTGGGATTACATTTACATATTAGAATATTGTACATTTGAGGTCAGAAAGAAATAAGTTTAAATTTTAAACATATTACTTTTTAGCCAAGTGATTTTGAGGCAAGTTTTTTATTTTCTTTTTACATCTACACACTATTATTTATCCCTTCAGACTTCTGATCATCAAAAAGGTCAAGGTCAATCTTGTTTTTCCTTGCTTGATAGTACTTAGATATTTTGCCATAAAAAATTTATCCATACTTATTTTGGAGCTTAGTAATTTATATAATTACTAAGGTAATATAATTATATAATTACTAAGACCAAGGGTTTTAGTAAACAAAGTATTTAACAATCTTTTGTGTTATTTTCTGACTTTTCTGACTTCTACTATTTTTCATTGAGATTTTCTCCTGCCCTCAGGTAATATAGGTTAATCCATCCCTATCTCCCTATAAGCCTTTGAAACTAATCCTAATTATAAATCTTGCCTATTGACTAAATCTTGCCTATTGACTAAATCTTGCCTATTGACTAAATCTTGCCTATTGACTAAATCAGAATTTATTTCCCATCTAAATTATTCTTATTCTCCTATGATATCAGTATTGAATTCTGAGGAAGGAAGTGCTAAGTTAAAAATGCAAACACATTTTAAAATCACCATATGAATGAACATTCTTTATTCTTGCTTTTTTGTTCAGAGAAAACTCTCTCTCTCTCTCTCTCTCTCACACACACACACACACACACACACACACTCACACACACACACAAACACACACATACATTTTTCCTTTGCCCTCTGGGAACTTACAGTCAAGGAGAAAAAGATATTAAATAAGTAAATAATTGTCATTTAAATAAACACAAAATGGAATAAGATTCTTGAGCAAAATTCCTGGACTACTCTTAATAAAAACTTTTGATTAATGATGACTTCTTAGGAAATGTCCTTAAGCTGAGATTTAAAAATAAAGATTAGTCCCATGAAAGGGGTTAGGGAAAAAACCTGAATAAGAACATTAGAGATAAATTTTTGGAACACTGTGGATCAAAATATGCAGAGCTTTGGGAGTCAGTCAAAATAACATTTTGGCCTATCTGAAGGGTGCTGGGAACTCACTGAAAGATTTCAACAAAAGGGAAAGTTGAATCTTGTTAAATATTAAACAAGATATTCTAGTTTTTCTGTGTGAAGCAAGGAAAAAAGAAAATGTGGTAATGATGTTGCTTGAGAAAGAGAAGGATGTGCAGGAAGAAATGCCAAAGAATTCTGTAAATAGGTTTCATAAATAAGTGACTAGAATTAGAGTACTAATCTCTAGGATATACTTCTGCTATCTAATGTGCCTGTGGTAAAAATTTGCTCCCATTCTGTAAGCTTTCTATTCACTTGTCTGATTGTTTCTTTTGCTGAGAAGAAACTTTTTAGTTTGAATCCATCCCATTTGTTGATTCTTGATTTTATTTCTTGCACTACAGGAGTCTTATTAAGGGAGTCAGTGCCTAATCTGACATGATGGAGATTTGGGCCTACTTTTTCATCTATTAGGCGCAGGATCTCTGGCTTAATTCCTAGGTCCTTGACCCACTTTGAATTGAGTTTTGTGCATTGGAGAGATAGAGATAGAATACAAACAACAATAAGTGTTGGCAAGGATGTGGGGAAAAGGCACACTCATACATTGCTGGTGGGAGTGTAAACTAGTGCAGCCAATATGGAAAGCAGTAGGGAGATTACTTTGAAAACTGAGAATGAAACCACCATTGGACCCAGCTATACCACTACTTGATTTATACCCAAAGGACTTATAAACAACATACTACAGGGACACAGCCACATCAATGTGTATAGCAGCATTATTCGCAATAGCTAAACTGGAACCAAACTAGATACCCTTCAGTAGATGAATGGATAAAGAATCTGTGATATATATATATACACAATGAAATATCTACATTAAAAGAAAATAAAACCATGGCATTTTCAGGAAAATGAACAAAGTTGGAGAATATAATGCTACGTGAAGTAAGCCAATCCCCCAAAACCAAATGCTGAATGTTTTCTCTGATATAAGGATGCTGATTCATAATGGGGATGGGGGGAAGCATGGGAGAAATAGACGAGCTTTAGATAGGGCAAAGGAGAGGTGGGGAAGGGAAGAGAAGGAGGATTGGAAAGATGGCAGAAAGAGACAGATAGCATTACCCAAAGTACATTAATGAAAACACGAATGGTGTGCCTCTACTTTGTATACAAACAGAGACATGAAAAATTGTGCTCTATTTGTGTAATATGAATTGAATTGCATTGTGCTGTCCTATTTAACAAATTAGAATAAATTATGAAAAGAATTTAGAAGAAATAGCTAATGTAGATATAAATTTGGGTTATATTAGTTTGTAATTTTAATAGAATACCTGGGAGTAGATGTGATTGTCTTAAGAATATTAGAATAAGGATAAAGAAGGAATTATAAAAAAAATCCAACATTTAAAATTTGGGTAGAAATGTGGATCTAGTGTGATGCATAATCTGGAAGCATGCTTACAGAAATGATAGAACTATTTTGAGAATATAATTCCACTGTTTGTTTGATGCTATGATAACAGCTCCTTGCGAGGATGACCTTATCTCAAAAACACTGACCTCTGTAAAGTGGGGAATCCTGGCTGACTGATGTGGCGATATAAGGCCCAGGCCCTTTGCACCAATTTAGAATGAGCTGTAAAATATTCTGAAGTGTCTTCCCATCTCCAGCTACCTCTATAGGTTGAAGATTGCCCGTTTTATTGACTTTATTCCATTTCCTTGTTGTGCTCCTTCTCTCCTGGGTATTGATTCCAAGGGAATTTTATAAAACTAATCTTTTTTTCTGCTAATCTGCATCTGACATTCTCTTCCCTAGGAAAACCAGACTGTAGCACATGAAAAAAAAAAAAAAATATATATATATATATATATGTGTGTGTGTGTGTGTGTGTGTGTGTGTGTGTGTGTGTGTGAGTGTGTGTGTGTGTGTGTGTGTGTGTGTGTGTATTAAGAAAAAAATGTCTGCCAGATTGTGGTTAGTTGTCTTAGTCAAGAAATGATGTCTAGGATAGAGAAAATAAGGTGACTAGCTTTTTCAGTTTAGTAATGGATGCAGCTGTTTTGGTTGAGTCATGAAAGCAGCAATGCAATTGAACTCTGCAAAGTTATATGAATGGGGATTTAGCATCAGGAATATTGGTAATCCTCTTGTGAAGTTTAGCAGAAATCCAGAATCTGGAGAAGGGTGATATGGGGGTAATTTAAGAAGGGAGAAACTGAATCATAGATTACATAATGCTCCTAAATAGATGGCAGAAGTGTTCATAATGCAGCTTGGCTTGAGTTTGAGAGCAGCTGCAACACACTTTTCTGTTTTGTGGCTTCTATCTGACTCAAGGAAGAAAAAAGCAAAGAGTTTGAAAAGTGGAGGGGAATTCAGAGCACTGCATATGGGGACAGCTTGAAATAGTCATTTGAAAAGCAATGCATTGAAAAGAAACACAGGAACATTTTCTAGACACCACTGGGGGTCCAGGTGACAGTAATGGTAATGAATTTATACAGCACAAATTTAGGCCATCAAATTTCTTCTACTTGCTTTATTGTTTAATATAAAATGTCATGCATTTTGAGTTGCTTGGTAAATGATGCTTGTGATGAAAACATCTGTTTTCTTTTTTCCTACTCCCTTAAGAAAAGACAATTTAAAGAAACTTTCAATTACCTCTCATTAAAAATGAGCACACGACTAAGATCACATCAACATTTTCTCTGTTGGGGATTTTTTCATAATGAGTCTCATCTTTGCTCTGTCTATAGGGCAAAAGGAAAGAATACTATTTTATAAATTAAAAACAATTATTTGAATATGTTATAGTAAGCATAAATACTTGTCAGTCTAAACTTAGCCTATTGAGTCTCTGTAATTAGAATATAACTAATAAAGGACATGGTCATGTGTAATTTGATGGAAAGCTTTGAGAAGTTAATTTCCATAAAGGATGTAAGTGGATGGATGGTTCAGGTCAATAAGTATCATTGCAGATCAATAAGTATCATTGGAGCTGATCAAACCTGCCTTAGAAAATAAAATACACAACATCTTGAAGTTCCTTTAAACTTTACAAGTTTTATGAAAGGTGATAAATTATTCCTCTGTTAAATAATATCTTTTCAAAATGAAATATGCAGGTTTCTTAGCTGGGCGTGGTGGGGCATGCCTGTAATCCCAGCAGCTTGGGAGGCTGAGACAGGAGAATTCCAAGTTCAAATCCAGTCTCACCAACTGCCAGGTGCTAAGCAACTCAGTGAGAGCTGGGATCTAAATGAATTATAAAATAGGGCTGAGATATGAGGGCTCAGTGATGGAGTGCTTCTAAATTCAATCCCTGGTACCTCCCCCGCACCACCACAAAGAGGTTTCTTCTAATTTTTTGCCTCTGTTGTACAGAGAAAACTTCTGAAAATTATTTGTAACATTTTCTAGCCAATGTTTTTAAAATGATAGATTTAGAAAACTTTCTTAGGTTTTTCATTAGTAATAGTATTTTATTTTATTTATAAATATTAGAAATCTTTAGCAATTTTAATGGGTAATGAATAGTATATTTGATCTTATTTACAAATGTAAAATATGCTCAAATAATTTGAAATTTGTTTTTATAACTTTTTAAAATTGCTTCTATTTTATGAAAATATTTTTTTCTAATTCATATAATTTTTATACATGGAATTAACAAATACAATAATCCCAAACTATTCTAGCTATTTCCAAACAATATACAATAGTAAGATACCAACATAAAATAGGATGCCTACCTATATCACTTATCTGCATACTTTAAATTTGAAATGATGCTATCCTCTTTATTCACCAGCATTTCTAATAGTATTATATTGTACAATTAACTCTGAGTTGTCATCATCAACAAATTTCCATGACAATATTGTTTTGTAAGAATAAAAATAGCACCAAAATATTACTGAATGTGCCAATAGTATTTATAATACTAGTAAAAGGTTTAAAATCAAATGCCTATTCAAGTACTCATTAGTGCATTTGATATTTAACCTTTGAAATTATTACTGTCATGGGATATATTTTCTTAAATATTAAAGATTTATAAGTTTCCAAATACACGTTCATTCATTTTTAGTACCAAACTTTCTCTATCATTTTAAATCTTCTGCATTTAATTACACTTCCTCTGAGCACAGAGACATATACATAATAAGAAAACAATAAATACACTTGTAACTGAAAGTACATAGTTGATTTGAAATCTCTCTGCTAAGGAAGAAATGTCATCCCATGTGCTTATGGTTTGTAATGACTAGAAACTTGACTATGATAGTGAGTGACTTTTTTTTTCTTCTGAGCTACTCCATTGAAAAACCTATTTAGAGTTTTTATTTTAGTGACCTCCAAAATCAAAGACAAAGTCACAGCTAAAATTCCCTGGGTTTAATGGAAACAGATTTCTTAATTCTCCTGCATAGTCAGAGTTATGGCCCCTCTTCTGTGTAGTCCACTTTTTGTATGTCAGATGTATATTACCCTGATTGACTCTTTTGAAATGTTTATGCATTTTCCAACTAAATGCAAAAACTTCACTGGATTCCCGCTAAATTCCTTTTCCACCTAGCAAAATAAATTTGAATTTGATGGAATTTTATTTTTTTCATGTTTTTAATACCAGAAAACACTTGTAAGTATTGATATCATGTGAATTGAAATTTGTGTACCTCATACCTTTATGAAACTTGGGCTTAAAAATTATAAGGGCATTCTATTGACATTTATTTAATTATTGCTCTGACATTTTCAGTGGATCAGTCTCTACATTATTGGCATTTGAAAATAGAGTGCTCTAATTTTGCTTTAATAAAATATATTGACATTATGTGACACATGAGTACACTTCAAGTTTAAACATGTTTATAAGATGTTCAGGTAACATCATTTGAAATCTGTGCTGTCAGTACCAGGGGTACATATGTGTGTTTATGTGTTAAATATAGGCAGATTAACCAAAGAACAAGAATTAAACCCAGATCATTCTGAGACTTTAAAATCATAAGATAAATCAGAAAACCCTTGATAGACAACACTTAATGAATGTCTTCCAAAGTTGTGTTATCCTTGAAATAACACACTCATACACAAATACCCGGAACATGCTAAAGGGTTAGAAACAAGTTAAAGCTGATTTAATTTCTTCTAACCTTTAAATATAGTTTTTTTGTATATTTGACAAAGTTGGGTAATATATTCTAAGAATATCAGTTTATAGAAAGGATAGAATATCTGAATGCCTAATTATGTTATAGTTACATGACTTAAAAGAAGTGAAATGAGCAAAAAGCTTGATTTTTCATGCATGGCATGCAGGTGTGTATAAGAACTTTAATAAAAGTTGTCTAAAACAGTAGCATCTGTGTCCAGGTATGCCTAGGTGTGTATGAATATCAGAGATGAAAATAGAAATTGAACTGAGAAGCAGGGCCACCACTGAAAATTTACTCCTTTAAAGACTATGATCCACTGAGAAAGTATTTAATGCTACATTTTATATATACAATTATTCACATCTGCTTATGTTGTTTTTTTTTTTTACTCTCAAAAATTTAAAATTTCTTCCAATCCTCTTTTCACCATTAATAAATAGTTTTTCTGCATTTTGGATAATAATTTGGATATTCCACCCCCTTTAATATCTAAAATGGTGTTCTTCCATATCTAAGAAGTTATTAAAATCTCAAAAGCAAAAGTGTTTAATGCATACAGATAATTCTACACTAATGTCAGGGTTTGTCTTAACACCATGGTGTCATAGATTTGTGTCCATTAAAGAGTTGCTCTTACATGATGGTAAATGTGGTCCTGGTGCCCTGTTTTCTCTTTCTCTGTTAATTTCTTCTTCCCTGGAATATTCCTGCCCCTTCCACTTGCAGTACATCTTCTTGGGCCTGGCACTTCTAGGGGTTCACTTAGCTCTGTTTTGCTCTTTCTCTGCTACTGAGCCAAAAGATATAATCAAGTTAGGACAAAGTGGGCAAGTGACATATTCTTCCTCTAGTGATCTAGGTTCTTCCCAAGTTTGCCCCACCCAGCCCTTGAAAGAGCAGGTTTCTAAATAAAGAGAAGTGGTATTTAATCACGATTCTATCAGAACTATACATAATCTACAATCTCCAAACAAGTTCTCAGATCTATTGGTGGGAAAATACAGGGAGACAGGTGCTGCTGATCTTGTTACTATGGTTAAGAATTTATAAGGGCACATGGGGCTAGGTGAACTTGGTGTTGGGGAAAATAAGCCACAGTCAACAAATAGTTTTTTAGTTTTCCTTATGCTCCAGTACTAAATTACGACAATTAAAAAGTGATCCAGAGAGATGGAGTTTTAGCCTCACAAGTTTAGAGTACACCAGAGGAAATAGAACTCAAGTAGGAAAGCACATAAATAAGCTATTTCTAAATTAGGATAGGTTCCATGATTTAAAAACATAGAACTGATCAGAAAGTTGCACATTGTGGGAGAGAAACTTGCTTTATCAAAGGCATGTATGTAAGGTGTTTTTTTAAAAAAAAAAAAAACTTGTAATTAAAGTGGGACCTTAGAGATTAAGATTGTGGGGCTGGGATTGTGGCTTAGTGTTACAGCGCTCCCCTGGCACATGAAAGACACTGGGTTCAATCCTCAGCACCATATAAAAAAAAGAAATAAGGTTAAAGATATTGTTTAAAAAATTAAAAAGGGGTAAGTGTCTAGGCAGAGATAAACAATGTGCAGATGTTTTTGAACTGGAAAATCCTAGCTAGGCTGTTTGAAAAGTGATAGGGGCCAGGTTGGAGGTGGAATGAATGTGAGCAAAAGTCAAACAGGGTACTTCAGTTTTATTACAACCAACCCATGGAGTTTGTAAAGGTTACAGAAGTTTTGTTCTTTATTACATGTGAGAGAAGGTAATTTTGTTTTAATCAAATTTCCTTTTCATAAACTCCTTTCACATTTTAAGAAAGCTGGCAATCTACTGCTCTCATGTGGCATCCTGCTGCATTACAAGTCATATTTGAATAAAGTCTTGGAAGGATGATTTTAGCAATAACCTTGCAACATTTTTCAGTTGATCCTAGGCCTCTCTGTCATCTTTTAGAGTCAAAAGTAGAAACTTTTACTTTGTTCTTATTTTGTGTTTTTCTGCTTTCTCATATTTCATTGTGCAGAGGACATGCACTGGGAGTCCAAACTTCCATGGTTTAAGGAGCCAGGCAGATTAAGAAAAAGGGAGTGAAACTGGGCCAGGTTCTACATGATAGGGTGAAGTAGATCCTATGGGGACCTTAGTGATACAAGTTCTAGATAAGAATCTTCAATTTTACATGTTAATTTTATATAAAAAAAGAGAATAAAGAAAATAGACTTATGGACTTTTTTAATCCAGGCCCTAAAATTCCCACTTTTAGCCAACCTATATTATTAATTTTTCAGTCAAAACAACAAATGCTTTTTATCTTTAAGGTTTTGATTATTTAACAGCTGGTTATTTCATACATTAAGCAGGCTATTTCCATGTTTGATATTTTGCCAGAGGTTTATTTTGGAAAGAATTTCAAGTAGTTTTGTTACTACAAAAGGTATCTTTCCTTACTTCTTCTTTTCTAACATCCAAGCAGCCATTTTTAGTATAAGGTCCCCCCCCCCCCCCAAATTATTGCCACCCTGCTTTAGGGAGTGTGGGTACTGAGTTTTGCCTCCGTTTTTCTCTGCATTAAGATAGACCCAAATTGTTTTCCGAGGAGAGTCTTCACTCTGACTGCCAGACCTGCCTGTACACATTTTTAGCCAGAAATTGAGTCATTTGTTCAGGACCAGCTTTATCTGGTTCCTTCTTTCCATATGAGGATGCTTGTGCTACACACAATTTAGTTGACTTTTAGATTATAAGACTGTCTGTAAATGGAAACACTGAATTGCAGCTTTCTTGGCACTTGTCAGGGACTACAATCTCAAATTCACTACAGCTCGATACCTTTCAGATTCTTTGGCGAAGAGAAATAATATTTATTGAAGAAGGCCTGGAGAAAATGCAGTCATCCATTTTGCCATATAATCTAAAGTCTATTTCAGGATTAATGGAGGCCATCAGGAACAGACCCTTCACATTGGGTCCAGCAGGATGTTTTCGGACAGAGCTGTGCATTTGCCATCATGGTGAAATACTCTATGAGGGACCAAGGAAATATTTTCTCTTCATTTCTTTCTATTGGTATTCATTTCTAATGACTTGCTTGTACTTTGTTTGGACTTGTTCCTGGTTATATTTCCTACTTTTCACATGTCTATTAGAAAACCCAAAGTCAAGTTTGTGCTCTACCTTAATTGAGCAAAGATTTTTCATTTGTTCACTAATCCCATTCGCAGCACTGTCTTCACTTTCCTGTTTTAGTATTTCAAAGGCTCTCTTTACAGAGTTTCAGTATTTTATCTTGATAAATTGTATGCATCTATAAGCAACTTAAGTGCTTTTGAGACTGAAGTGATGTATAAATAACAGCCATAGGATTGCTATTGATGCTGTACTTGAATATAGAATTTAATCCTTGGATGAACAGTCTGTAACCTAAATAAGAACTAAACGAATATCTTAAAACTTCACAAGAGCTGAAGCACCCACCAAAATTATGTGGATTTTAAAAAAAAGCATGCTAGTTCAATTTTGCAGTGTGCAAAAGTTGATATTCCTTATGAAAAATGTCATTAGAGAGGCAACAAAGGGCACAGCAAAAAGGACAAAATACATTCTTCAAGGTTGTAACACATGTTTTGCATCAGTGATGACTGGCATCCCCAGTGAAGGGTGAAAATGAGCCAGGCCTTCCATTTACTCTGCACCAAGCTTTGACAAAGGATCTGAATTATGGTCTGGATGGTCATCCAACATCATCATTCTGGGACTGTGAGTGATGATGAACATCTAGAATGATTATATTAAGATGCTTTTAACTTCACATACACATAATTTTATAAGATATAGATAAGTGTAGTGACCTTGAATTCAGTTTTAAGATAACAGACATATGCCTATATATGTATGATGTATGTATGGAAAGTGTATGTATTGTTAAACCTCAGAAAACCCAATAATTTATTACTTAGGCTAAAACTGAGGGAAGAATGTTATTCTTTTTATGACATGGCTATTATAGCTATTGGCTCCATTATAGCTGTCAGCTGTTTATCAGAGTGGCCCTAAAGATTAGTGATTTATGAGTCAGTGGCTTCTAAATAAGGACAATTGAAATTTATTGGATTTCTACTTTATAGTGAGTATTATATCGGAGGCCTTATACATATTATCTCATTTAGTCTCCATAAAACATTTTATGAAATGAATTGTCAATATATTATGAATGAAGAACAGTGATCATTTTTATTCTCGTAGGTGGGCAGGTTTTTGGTTCTAAAGATCAGTTGCTTATTCATGTCTTAACCAGAATGTACACTTATCCCTGAGAGTGGGATTTGGTAGAGTTATATTATCTGCTAGTTCTAGAGCCATCTTGATGGAAACATGGACTTTTAAATAAACAAAATAGAAATTATACTTCGTTCTTGTGACTCAAAAAGTATGAATTTTCCATACAATGTCAGGGAGACACATTTCTTGATTGGCACCCAGGTTTTTGATGTAGAGTAGATAACAGTGTTAAGTCACAAAATGAGTTTTTACATAATCTGCAAATAAGTATTACCTAATATAGTAAGCAATAAGGAACTATTCGATTTTTTTGTATCATGTGAGCATTTTTCCATGTGAACATTATTCCATGTTCAAATCATTATTTGAACAGGGAAACATGGAACATTTTATGAGACTGGTGAACTTTTCATTTGTCATTAATGGTTCAATAGCAATTTTAAATTACAGAATAAGTTTGAAGATGCATACATGCTGTCACCAAGCAAGTTCGCTGTTAGACAAGTAGAGAAAGCCCTGACACACAGGCATAAAGACATGCATATCAGTGTTAATGGCAACTTGTCTGTGATAACAGCATGGAATGCTGATAGAATAAGGAAACAAATAGTACATCTACAAAATGGAATGAAACAATGTGAATGAAAGACTAGTACTATGCATGTCAGCAAACTGCATATCAGGAACATAATGTTGAATGAAAACAGCACATCCCACAAAGATACATGCTTTTTGAAAAGTTCAAAAGCATACTATAATAAGCAACATAAAATACTACAAGAACAAAGGTTTAAAAAAAATACAGGATAATGGTGACCTCTATGGGGAGAGAGATGTAAACCAGAGGGTTCCTCTGGGAGCTTCAGAAATTCTGACACTTTCTTACCTTGAGCTGGGTGCTATGTGCATGGGAGCTCTTTTTCTTTTTTAATCTGGGTGTCTCACATTGTCATAAGCATTCTTTTGTGTGTATGTCTTCAGTTCTCCAAGAAGAAGAAAAAAAGGAAAAATATGTGGGTCTTAAATATTTACTTGAAGTCATTCATACCATCCACCAAAAAAAGCTTTTCACCCTTGGTTGGTTTTGCCCATTTTTATCTGAACTTAATTGCACACAAGTTAGAGTTCAGTGTCCTTTAATTTCTGTCACGTCTTCATCAAACAAGATATATATGACTTCCTGTGCCCTGGCAAGCTCTTGGAAATTTTTACTCTTGGCCTTTCACAGTTCATCTTCCTACATCAGGCCAACTGGCCAGGTTCTATAATTTTGCCTCTTGCCTCCAGTTGTTAAAAATGAAAAGCAGGTGTCTCTCTCGTCTGCACTCTGTAATACTGCCCAGATCCAGTAGATCACTAGTTAAGTGGATGAAGAATGGCTTCTGACAGCACTAGGTACCTGGTGTTTGCCATTCCCTGCGTGGGAGGTGTGGTCAGGGCTATAAATGCATAAACACCCACAGGGTTCTTGCTGCTATGGAAGAATTTGGCTATGTTTATTTGTCTACAGGCCCTGCAAAACTGTGTCCATGCTGCCTTCTCCTGTGACTTCCAGGTCATCTTAATCTTCTCATGTCTTTCCTCCCAAGGCTGGTTCTTTGTAACTGGGCTCAGAAAGGGGAAAGGAATCCACAAATGCCCTCTCTAATGAATAGAACTATGATGTTTGACATTTTTTTCTTAAATAGCTAGAATTATTGTCATTTTCATTAAAAAGTGAAGATAGAAAAATGAACAATTTCTGAAAAAAGAACTATGAAAAATAGCTTATCATGATTTTAAACATGCAATCTTGGTGATATGTTGAATATTCTTGACAAGTTTTTCCTGCATCATGAGTTTTCTCATTGTACTAACTAATCTTGTACAATTTGTTATATACACTTGATCAATGACAAAAGTAACCAAACACACACAAAAAAATTCACTTACTCTTTTATTCAGTATTCTGAAAATAATAGGTTCAATTTTTTTGAAATCCTAAAATATATTTTCTCATATCCATTTTTTTCATTTTCAAAATAAAGTACTTTACTATGTAGCTGTGAATATATCACTATAGATCTAAGAAATTTCAGTCCACATCTATCTAAAGGGCCAATTTGTCTTCTATTTCTCAGGGAATCTGCTGATAAGACAAATTGAATGAGTCGAGACATAAGGTCCTACTTTCTGGAGACTTTCTTTTCACATTTTTGTTAAACATTGTACTACGTTTCTAAAAGTTTGTGATTATTTTTTTAATTATACGCATAATTATATATACTCAGTGTTTCTTGTAGGTCAAATGCCCAAATAAGCTTTATGAACCAGATATGGATTATATTGTGGAGTTGTAATAGAATATTGCAAATTAACACTAAAGAAAAATCTTTGCCTCATGCAAAAACTATGTTCATTCTAATCTTGGGCTTTAAAAATAATTTGAGGTAAGATCCAGTTCAGTCACAATACTTACATTATTCTTTCCTATAATGTGTGTCTTGCACTTTAACAAACCATGACACAATGTTAAAGATGGAGACTTATGGAGGGTTAGATTATATGTTTCTAAAGTCTGAACTGCTACAGAATCAATAAAATATGTACTTAGTTTAGTTGTGAGGAGATATTCCTCTTCAATAATGACATTTTTTATATTGGAATTATTTAAATTGCAGTGATAAAACTATTATTGAAATAAAATGTTGACTACTGTTCATATAATGCCTTTCTCTAAGGAATATCATCAGAAATACAAATATGTTTTTGAAATGGTGATGTGAATAATCTCTCTCACACATGTACACAAAAGCACAAAATTTCTAAACTTAAGTTTTCAAAATATTTTTAAAAGTTATATACCAATAACTATCCCATCTGATAAGGTAAGAGCTATGATAGTTAGAAAAATTAACTTGGCCCTTGAATTGGGGTGGGAAAGAAAATGAAGTCTTCAAAGAAGATGTGACAATTGTATTTAAAGTTAAGAAAAAAAGATAGTGGAATATTAAAAATCCAAATTTTACCCTTAAAATAGTAAGATTTGTCATCAAGCCATAAAATTTATCTTAAGGGCTTCACCTATGTACTAATGAATGCAGATGATTTGTATTCTGTAATCAAGTTAATTGGTGAAATAAAATAGTGTATTTAATCTCTAGTGAAGAAGTGCTGGATTAATCTAGATTAGTAATTTTTTATACTCTAGTAATATTTTATGATGCTCTTCTGGAGATTCTTTGAGATAAACTGTCAGCATGATACACATTTTGGGTTTAATACTTTTAACATTCAGAGAATAATCTCATTTTCTGATGAAATTAAAATATCTCAGTGATGTTGTAATGATGTTAGCAAATACTCTCACTGCTAAATAAAACAAAGTATACGAATCAGAAACCTGTGTAACTTTTCATGATTTTAATTCTTCATAGGAGTTTTTGCTACTATTATTTTTATGATATTCCAAGTTGAAATGTCTCCTTGCATAATCTAACATCCATATTTTCAAATCTGATATGATTAACTAAGCTATTTCTTTGCATATGATATTTTATAAACTTAATTCTATACTGGGAGAGAGTAAACTTAAGTGATTACCTTCAAAGTGGCTAATATGAAGTTTTAGAAATTGTAAATGTTAAAGTAATTTATAAGGTAACAAATATGATGTTTTGTTTACATTGGAAAAAGCCATAGTTTTATTTATAATTTTGTGATATAAGTTTATAATTTTAAAATAATTATAGATTCATAGGCAGTTATAAGAAATGATATAGAGAAATCTCATCCAGCCTTTACTCAGTTTCGCACAATGACAATGTAGAGCATTTAGTTGGGTTTGCTGTACATTTAGATGGATGGGTTCATTAAAGTCCCATCTTCTCTATTTTAGAGAGTAACTTTATAGTACAGTCATAAGTACCAGATTGAAAGCCTGCTTCCTTGATCCTGTGTCTTTTCATATCTGATCTTTGTGATATAGATCAAATGGGCTAGATTGGAGCACAATTTGTAGAATGGGATTGAAGAACTTCTTATATTAAGTAATTACCTCTTTCCTTCAAATAATACCGCAAATATCTTAAATGCAAAGTAAAATATCTACATTTAACTTTTATTACAATGCCTAAAGATTTAACTTATCTAAAAACTAAATTGACTAAAGATATGAACAAACACACTGGATATGAAAAACATATTTTGTGGAGATATGTTTTAAAACTTATAGAATGTTAGTTTCTACTTGATTATTTGGACATTATACTTAATTAAAATAATAGGGCAGACTTCATTAAAAATGATTACTGATTTGATGAGGTAAAATGTGTTTTTTTAGAGTACGTTGATGTCGAATATTTTATCTGAATTTAGTTCTATACTCTAGAGGAAAAATGGAAACAATCCTAGGTTATTCTTAACTATTTATGATCAATTCCCAGGTGTAGGTGAAACTCAACTCAGATACATTCAAGCTGATTTAAGTTATCTCTACATAGTAGGCAATATGGCCCAGGAAATCAGATTGCTTTTGCAGTGAGATCTGCTAGAACAGGTAAATTTATTGACCGATGTAGTGTATCAATATTACCAGGATGTTATACTAAAAAAAAAAAAAAAAAAAAAAAAAAAAAAAAACCTTATAGCTGAAACAGGAACATATAATGACAGAAGCATATCTGAGTTTACCTTAAAATACTTTTTATTTGAAGAATTTATTTATTTCCCCCTGGATATATACAAAAGTCCTTGCTAAAGGAAATACTGATTAAGGTCAGGGTCACTATAATGAAGCTGCTGTAGAAAACATTACAACAAATACTTTACTAGTTGCATATTCACAAAATTGATACACAATACACAATCTTTATTTTCTAATTTTCATACTTGCATTTTTTTTAAATTTAACATTAAATTCTGGCCTGCATACCATTGAAAGAACTACAGTGGCTAGAATGTCATATTCACCAGTATTCGATGAAAAAGTAATTTGTTTTTCAGAGATACGATTTTTTTCCAGGAAAAGTATGTTTAAAAGCTTTTGAAATGTGTAAACTTTAACCTGAGATACTTCTATCTTGATCTCCTCTTCTACTCACAGTACCTGTAGTACTTGGAGAATCTGTTACCAACTTGTCAAGTCAATTTTCTTAAGGAGTGAATTCTTAAAAATGCTAATCCCAAAGTGACTTTAGAGAGGAACTGAGAAACAGTCTTCTAAAGTTAAAAACATCCTGGTAGAGTTTTAATTTTTCAATCAGAACTGACATACTTCTAGTGGTTTCCCTGTGTATTTAATGCTCTCTTACTGGCTCTTGTCCTTAAAGCTTATGAGTGTAGATATTGTAATAATTATTTTGAAATTAAATTCAGGTGTAGGTGCTTGAAATTCCTTTCTTTCTTTATTTATTTCCTTTCTTTCTTTCTTTTTTTCATGTTTTATTAGGAAATTTCACTCTATATGTAGTCATTCCTTTGCTCTTTACATTGGATCTTGCTGTGCCACACATCTTGCATCATTCCTTAAACTCCTGAACCAGAGATGAGGGAGATGCAGAAATTTTGATCAGATCCTCAGGTTGATTGATTATCAGTCCAAAAGGGCAGATCTCATTTATTGTTAAGACCAGTTTTTTAAAAGAAACTTGAGGGATTGCCTTCATTATTGAGTTTCAGTTTTGGTGACTCATTTGACATTTTTGAAGGGGGATTAAAACACACTTGGATAGTCTGAAGCAAAACATTGTTAGACACAAATCATCAGCCCATATAAGATTGTTCTGCTACTGATGCTGCAATCTACAACGTGGATTATTTAAGTTATGTCATATTTTCTTAGGAATGGGTGATTTTAAAAATGTCTATTACCATTTTATCTGACATAACAATTGTAATTATTTATGGGAAACCATGTCATAATCTGAAACTTGTATACAAAGTGCCATGATCAAATGGAAATATTTGACATTCCTACCTTTACTTTGTTTTGTGAAGCTTCAAACTCCTTTCATAGCTCTTCATCAAATATATAAAGTGTTCTAAACTATAGTCATCCTACTGTACTTTAGAATATTGGAAATAATTTCTCCTAACTGTATTTTGGTGATACCTTTTAAGGCAGAATCATATTGGGTGTTTTTTATTTTAACTATGTTTTCTAAAAGAGTCCCTAGAATAAAATTATAAAAAAGCACATACTCTTTAAAAATACTGAAGGCTTATTTATCCTTTATAGAGGAGTTAAAGTGGGGGGGAAGGAAAAAATTAAATGCATTTCTTACAATAAGGTATTTGCCTTTAAAATACTTAACATAGTAGGGCTTTGTGGTGCATGCCTGTAATCCCAGTGGCTTGGGAGGCTGAGTTCAAAGTCAGCTTCAGCAACTTAGTGAGGCCCTAAGCAACTCTGTGAGACCCTGTCTCTGAATGAAATGTAAAAAAGGGCTGTGGAGATGGTTCAGTGGTTAAGCACCACTGGGTTCAACCCCTGGTACAAACAACAGCAACAACAAAAACTTTCTGTTGACTTTCCTTTTTGTAGGATTCTGAGGGGCAGTTATAATTGTAGTATTTCAGATATCTCTGATAATTTAAGGCTATAGATATTCTAAACATATGAATAAATTATGAATGAAGAGGTAGTGACAGGGAGCACTTTATGATGTGAAAACTGACTTGCTAAAAACTATAGTAGAAGAAATTATAATATCAGATAGAGTAAATAGCAATTCTTGGAGTGAACAGTTTCAACCCATTATTAAACACTAAAAATTTGTCTTTATAATTATGGTGTGTGTGTGAGCATGTGTGTATTTAAATTATGTTACTGACCTGAACATTCTGCGTATTTATCATTGAGTTTCTCATAATTTTCCAAGAACATATTTAATTAAGCCAAGATTTAAAAAACATATTCTGAGTGTCTGGATTTATTTTTATTCTATGTATTTAGAATATGTATAGAATATTCTATGTATTTATTTTTATTCTATGTATTATTTAGCTTCTATATTCTTTTCATATTGGCTTCAGTCTGATGCAAGATGTTTGCAGGTTCTCCTGAGTGTATCTACAGGAGTGTATGGTGATAAGGATATACTAGGAGTTCTTTAAGTCTATGTGGACATCTGTCCTCAGTTTATATTGTTTGTTTGTTGCTTCAGTAATCCAGCCCACATGAACTGGAATTCCTGAGGAAGAATCAAGTTTGTTGAGATAGTAGCATTTGGAAGTTATAGGTGCTTCTAAGGACAAAGCTATTAAGTGAAATATTCCTCACACTGATCTTATGACTATGCTGTGTGTTGATGTGTAAGTCAGTAGGGGGTTTCAGGAGGGTTCTACTCTTCTGAATTTGGAATGATCTTCAATATAGTATGCTTTCAGGGTGACATTTAGATGAAACTTTTAAAAAATATATCACCATCTCAGGAAAGTACTGCAGAGTAGAACAGATTTATAGACCTGGAAGCCTATTATGCAAAGCTGTAGATCATTGTAGTTGACCAATGAGACCGGCTCCCCAACCCCCTGGCCAAATATTCACCAAAATGTCTTTGTTTTGTCTTTCCTTTTCAAGTAACAATTCAATTAGACTTTTGTGTGACTTTTTCTTTGAAAATTCAAAATGTTATTCTAAATCCTTTTTCTTCCCAATCTTATACCATAAACAAAGTTTTTTTGTTAGCTGCATTTATCAAGAGAGACAGAGAGAGATCTAACAGCTAAGCATAAATGTAGACAAGTATTTAAAAATCCAGTACCATAAATCATCGCCTGTACCCTGAGCATGTGAAGGGTGAAGGGATATGATTAGGAACAGAATGTGGGTGAGGTAGAAAAAGAAAGCTAACATAAGGTTATTTTAGGAGGGAAATATTATCAGGTGTAGAGTTATAATTATTTTTGCAGAACTAATTTTACCAAAGTAAACAGATCTATAGTTATTGCTTTTTCATGTATTCAAAGTATCTGTGTTTATATGTGATGCTGCTATTTTTTATATAAAGCATTTAGTTTATAGCTATAAAACTTTTTGCGACCTAATTGATGAAAATGGTAGAGAGACAATTCCCACTTGTTAGAGACCACTGCATGCAAATATCACAGATCAAAAAACCAGCAACTCTTTACTACTACATCATATAAACCTGCATCAGTCAGGTGGTAGTATCTATGACCAAAATACTAACCATGACAACTTAGAGTAGGAAAAGTTTTTTGTTTTTTTTTTTTAACTCAAAGTTGCAGAGTTTCAGCCAAGGATTTGCTGACCCCATTACTCTGAGCACAGGCTAAGGTGGGCTTTCTTTCATCATGGAAGAAAAACATAGCAGCAGAAAGCTGCTCACCTGATGTAGGCAGGAAGGAGAGAGGGAGACAGAATGAGGAGCCAGGGACAAAATATAATCCTCCAAGGTGTGTCCTCATGATCCACCCTGTCTAACCACACCCCTCTTGCCTACATTTACCACCAAGTACAGTAATTCTTTAAAATCATTAATGCATCAAATGGATTACTCCACTGAGCAGGTTATAGCTCTTATAATTTAATCATTTTACCTCTGACCATGTCTGCATTAATACAGTAGATTTTGTATCCAGACCACAACAAATTATTACCATATCAGTGTGCTTTGGAATGTTTTCCAATAAAACAGGTTACAAAATAGTTTTTATTCTAAGAACATGGAATTTCAGTTGTTGAATATTACCACTTTTCACAACTATAAGCTATTTCCACATTCTTCCTTTCTGAAGGCTACTTGGGGTTTGATTATCACAAATCATATTTATTCTGAATGTCCATTTATATGTAAATGAAAAAGTGCTTCTTCTCACAGACTTAGATATCATTTTTTGTGTATATCAGCAATAAAAATAAACCAGATATGGATATTAAGTTAATTTGAGTAGCAGGGGCAGAACAAATATGCATATCTATGGCCATAGTCTTAATCAAAATCTATGTTTCAGTATACTTTTCTATTGTAGCTCTCTAAGTTTGTCAATGACCTTAGCATTGTTTTAATCAACACTGGACAATTGGCCTTGAATTTCTTTAGTCTTCTGGAAAAAACTGGCTACCTTGTAAAGTGTTAATTTTTAAGGATAGCAGCTATTGCTGGCTATAGTAACCAGGGGTTTTTATCCCAACAATGGCAGGTATAAATACAGTCTGACTGCTACGGGCTGATTTTTTTTTCCCTTTACAACTATAAATAACAACTCCAAGATTTTTGCTTAAGAGATCATACAAATGTTAGGATTATTTTAGTTTTCTTCCAGTCAAGAAAAGGTACCTCTCATGTACTATTCAAATGTAGTGTGAATGATAATTAACAGGTCTTATCTGTGACGCCTTACTGGATAGAGTATTTCTCTGTTTATAGAAAGAGATATAACAGAGAATAAGAAGTTTCTAACTTGGCTATCTCATGGTTGTTCCTTCCAGCAGTGTGCAAACATACTCCAGTGTTGGACACCAGTCAGTGTTTCAATATTAGAAATTCTAAACATATGTCTTTGCTATAGTTTCACCCCAAGAAAAAGGGTATTGCAGGGCTGGGATTGTGGCTAAGTGGTAGAGTGCTCCCCTAGCATGGGTGGAACCCGGGTTCAATTCTCAGCACCACATAAAAGTAAAGGCATTGTGTTGCGTCCATCTACAAAAACAGTATTGCAAAACTCTGCTAGATTTGAGGTTTTTATTTTCCCTAGCATTGTTTGAAAGCACCCATATTAGACCATGTTAATTCATGCTATTTTCTTTTATAAAGATTGTGAAAAATAAATGTCAGAGTGAATTCATGTGTATAAACCTTCACCAAGTTAATTTCAGGTCAAACTTTTAAAATTTTGCCATAATTGATTGATATAATAAACCATTTGTAGAAATTGAAATTATTTTACTGCATAAATTGTGAAATTTGTGCTTTTTATCATCTGTATCCTTCATCTCATGGTCAAATTAGAAAATATATTGCATTAATGCAAACTCAAGTTGTTTTGATTCTCTAATTCTTTCAGTATAACTTCATTGTTCAGAGTAGTTTTTTTTTGTAAAAAGGATTATTGACTTTAAAATAAGTCTATTCATTGTTGCCTTTGTGATTGAAAGTGGACACAGGTATGGAATGCGTTGATTTCCTATGTTTTTCACATTTGAATCAGCATATTTGAATCAGCGTTATTTTACCCAATGATTTAGGAGTAGAGATGAGGGTTGGTCAAATATGTGTAAGTGTATGCTTTATCTAAGCAAATCTATTTGCCAGTGATTTTTGATATGCAGTCTGAGGCACTAGAAACTTTCTTCTGTAAAGTCACACTTAATAATTGTGTAAGTTCTTTATACATGCTGTAACAAATTATCACAAATTTTTGGTGGCTATAAAGTAGATAAATGTATTTTTTAATTCTGTAGATGAGACATTCACAGGGTAAAGTCAACGTATCAGCATTCCTTTTTGGAGGTTTTAGTCCATTTCCTTTTCTTCTCTAACTAGAAAAGGCCACCTGCATTCATTGCCATGCGATTCCCTGTCATCAGAGCAACATTGGATGCCTTTATGCCTTGTTTCTGTGGTCACATCTTCCTCTGACTCTAATTCTTCTTCAGATTTTTATTAAGTTTTTAAGGACCATTGTGATTTCACTGGGATCCCCAAGAATTATCCAAAGTAATGTATTTATTTTGAGGCCATCTAATTAGCATGTGTATTTTTTCTTCTGTGAAATATCGGTTCTGTTCCTTTGCCAATTTATTGAGTTATTTGATTTTTTGGTGTTTTTTTTTTTAATTTTTATATGTCCTGGAGATGAATGCTTTATCTGATGAATGCTCAAATGACAAAGATTTTTCCCCATATTGTAGGCTCTCTCTTCACATTCTTGATAGTTTCTTTTGCTGTAAAGAATCTTGATAGTTTGATACCATCCAATTAATTATTTCTTGATTTTACTTCTTGTGGTTTAGGAGTCTTGAGGTATTTGGTTCCTAAGCTGACATGGTGGAGAGTTGGGCCTAATTTTACTTCTAGTAGATGCAGGGGTTCTGGTCTAATGCCTAGTTCCTTTGTCCATTTGAGTTCAGTTTTGTAGCAGAGTAAGAGATAGGAGCCAAATTTTATTTTGTTAAATATGGATTTCCATTTTTCCCAAAACCATTTTTCGAAGAGGCTATCTTTTTCTCCAATGTATTTTTATTAGCATACTATAGTGATGCAGGCATATCAATGATTATAGCTGCTTGATTCATAATAGCTAATTAATGGCACCAACCTAGGTGTCCTTCAATGGATAAATGGATAAAGAAAATTTGGTATATGTACATAATGGAATATTCTTCAGCCATAGAAAAATAATGAAATTATAGCATTTACTGGTAAATGGATGGAGCTGGAGAATATCTTGTTAAGTCAAATAAGCCAATCCCCCAAAACCAAAGACCAAAAATTCTCTCTGATATGCAGATGCTGACTCACTGCCCCACTCACTGGTGGGGCAGGGAAGAGAAGAGAAAAGGAGGTTCAGCAGATTGGACAGTGCAGAGTAGAGGGAAAGGAGGTTAAATGAGAATGGGAAACACAGTAGAATGAATGGACATAACTTTCCTATGTTCATATATTTAAACACAATCCGTGTAATTTCACATCATGTTACAACCACAAAAATGGGAACTCCATGTATGTATGTCAAAATTTATTCAACTAAAAAGAACAAGTAAAAAAAATTTAAAAAAATAAGAAAATGACACCCACGTTTGGAGAAGTAAGATGGCATATTTTGAGAGACCATAGGGCTAGGTTCTGAAATTGCCTGTTAGAGTTGAGAACAATCCCTGGCAAGAGCCAACAAAGGAAAGCAACTTTAGTCCTTCAACTGCTTGAAGCTGGATTTTTCCCTTATCCTTAAAGAACCCAGGAAAGAACCCCAAGCTCAAGCTGAGAACAACTGACTGGGTGACATTTTACTTTAGCCATGTGATACACAGCAAAGGATTACTCAAATTGCTGAGCCTTCTACCATAACAATAAATAATAATATATTTGCATTGTGTCAAGATTTAATTTTGTGTTAATCTGTTAGCAGAAGAAAATTAATACACATGCTGAGATTACAAAGTTTATCAGGGGCTAAGAACTTCACACAGAAAGCCTGGCTACCAAGCGTCTTTTGTTCCACAGTCTGAACTGTAAAGCAATAAACAATTCCAGGAGAACACAAGTCCCTCATACTCTAAGCCAGGCTGCTGAATGGTGCTTAGAGAATTAGAGAATTACATTTTTCTTCTTCAATGACCAAATTAAAGGCAAATGATTGAAAATTTGAAATTTAACTGAGTCTTAACTTATTCTATAGCAATCATTTTTAAAAAATAATAAGAAAGTTTTCCTACCCATTACTTTTATTATATTGCAAACAAAGATACATGCTTTAGTAGTAAACAGATTTTTATTTTTATGCAAAATATAATTTTCTGGCTTGAAAGAATTCATACAATGTAAAATTAGAATAGAGTTACATTGTTTGAAAGAATGTGTTCTTATTGATACCTAAATTTCCCTGTCATGTATAACAAGGCATCATAAGGTAAAGATGTGATTAAAAAATATTTTTTATTGGTGATATTCTTCATTCCTATGTCTTTATCACAGAATGTGCCAAAACTCTATTTATTCATTAATAGTTTTAAATTCCCTATGTTATTTTTTGAGTACCTTTATGAAGAGTAGATAGAAAAATTGAAACAATTTCAGGAAAGAAATGAAGCAAAAGTTATTATAAAACATAATAGAATGGGAAATTATTATAACAAACCAACAAAGAAAAAAATGTTGCCTAGTGAAGATGTCTTTCATATGCTGGTAGCCAGCACAATAAGCTATTTCTCTTTTGTCAAAGTCAACTAGATAGGCATCATACAATTCTTGAATAGATCACCATGTTTGCTCATCTTAGAAGCAAGAATATGCTTTTTTGTTTGATTTTAAAACAGTCATAAATGTTTGGTCTCACAAATCATTAACAACATAAGGACAATCTATAATGTCAGGTTAGATAAATACAAAGTTACTTTTTAAAAACTTAATGCAATAAAGTATCATTTTTATCATTTTCAAAACGATAAAATTTATGTAAAAATTCTTTCAGATGATAGCATATTTTATTTCAAACCAAAGAAAGATTATTAGCCACAAATTTCTTCATATTTTCTGCTTCAAAAACAAAATCTTTAGCTAATTTTACATACAAAAGCATGTAAAACCCAAAGAGCATCTTCTTAAGGAATAAAATTTCTCTTCATAATAACCTTTCTATCAAAGGGGTATATTTTTCATAATATTAGCATATGAATGGAAAATTATTCACAAAGTAAACTCTGAAACACATACAAATAAGGCTGAATGCAAATTTTCATATACATACTTTTTCATTTATACATGCATGTCTCTGTATCTGATGCATTTTGTGGTTTTACTTGGACATGTTGATTCAGTTAAGGGATTACTACAAATTTTCTCTAAAATATGTTAGTCTTAATGTTCAAGGGATAGTCTACATAATCAAAATATGTCCATCACATGACAGCTCAGATGGTAATCATTCTATACTCCTGTCTTATTTTGTGCTCTCCAAAAGTGATGTTACTTAGTGTTCTTAGTTAAACCCTAAACAAGATTTAAGGTTGTTTGGCTTTGTGCTCCAAGAATCTCACTTTAAATCCTTTTAAGATTATAACAGCCTTTATAGAATGCATAATTTGTCATCTCCCTTTTGTACAAATGTGACATGATCCCATTATATTTCTGCCACTGGATTTTATTGCTCTAAAAATCCATTGCAATATTCACAGAATGCCATGATAGATCATATTATATTTATCATATCACACAATAAATACAATGACATATTAATAAATCTCTCTAATTTAGAGATTGTTGATATTATTCCTTGAGACTAGCAGAGAAATGATGAATCAGCATCCAAAGTCTTTTGATCAACTGCATAGTTTTACACAAATTTATACCCTAAAAATGGCTACTGCATATGGAAACTCAAAATTGTTTTAAAATTTTATTTTAAATAAGTAAACTTCAGCTGTATGAACTATTAAAAATGAAATATTTTTTATAAATAAGCTTTACATTGAAAATACAGCTAAGAGTAATAAATCTTTGTACATCTGTTGAAAATTTTTACAGTTAAGCAGAATGGATTGAAGAAAAATCTAATTTTGATATTATAAAGATCCACAGCAAAGTATAGGCAAACATGATTTAGTTCCTCATTTCAGGAGATCAGAAAGAAGCAGGCTCACATATATTAAGAAATGCAATCAGTTAGGCTAAGAAGCGAGATAAAAAATTGGGTTTCCAGACATTTATTTCAGGGTTACTTGCTGTTGCATTCTTCATTTTTGCTTTTAAAAATGTTTATTAAATTTTAAGAATTTAAGAAATAACTTTGTATTTAAATATCAGAGAATAATCAGCTGAGGGATATAGTAAATCATGTTAGCCTAGGTGTATAAAAATCTTTTGAAGTGCAACTGCTATTTTATTGGCTGCTTAAATTGATGATACCAACTTCTTATCAACTGTCTTTTCACTTAAAGTGGCTTCTTCAACAGCTCTTACAAAACAGACATTTTCCGTGGACATCTTTACCTTATAATGTGATTCTAGGACACCAAGTGTATGTTGCTGATCCAGGAAACCCAAGGCAGTAGTTGAGTAAGGGTGTTGAGGAAATGGATTAGACAGTACTCTTCGTTGGTTTGAATCCCAGACCTGTCACAAATCAAAAGTGTGATAGCTTATGCTTCTAGCTAATTCCTTTGAGTCCCTTCTACCGTAGATCCTTTGTGTCCCTTCTACCATAGACAAGTATAATACACAGTACAACAGTACTGATAGGTCTGTTGAAAATTAAATTAATTTTGTGTAAAGACCAAAGAACAATATCTGCAAAATAAACATCAACAGTAGCTATTATTTACATTAGTAATATTAACTAAGAGGAATCTGTTTAACCCCATGTTTGAAAAACATAGTAGAGATTGACAACCAAATTTATCCAAACTGTTTGCAGAATTCCTGAGTTGCTTTACTCTTCCTAGCAATAAATCAAATCAGAGCCTTGAAATTTTTGGAAAAAAAATGATGGTTTACCTTGAATATTCATTTTATTGAATATTCTTCATGCTCCAAACAAGTTATTTACAAAGAGGTTATGTTCCTTATGGACTCCTTTATTCTGTAATGCTAATTGTACTTGGTCCTATAGCAAAAGTATATTCCAGAGCTCATGGCTTCTTTCAATTACAAGGTTTGAAATGTATCTGTTTTTATAAAGCTTTATAAAGTAATGCTTTGTGATTTATTTTGGCATTCCATTTTTATTATATGTGAAATTTTACTGAAAGAATATCCTTTAAAATGCATACAATAGTTCATTATTTAAACAATAACAGTGTTTTAGGACTTTTCAGCTTTGGTAACTTCAAAATTTTCAAAGTCAGAAAATACAATGTTGGAGTTGAATCCTAAACTGTTTTTCTTATTTTAAAAACATATTTACTTAGTATCAAATATCTGAGGACAGACAGTAATTTTGCTTCTGGAGATACATCAGTGAACAATAGACAGAATTCCATGTCCTCTTAGAAACTGTCTTTTAGTGGGTAAGATAAACAGTAAAGAAACAACAACAAACAGAAAACCACATAGAAATCCTATAGTGGTAAGTGCTAAGAAGAAAAAGGAATATGGAGGTAAGAAGGATAGATTGCAATTTTACCTAATGGGATTGTAATAGGCCTCACTAAGTCATTGCCATTTCAGTTAAAAGTCACATCTTCATGGTTAAGAGCAGGACTTTGCAGGCAGAGGTGACATATAGGTGACAATGACTCATATGTGACTGGACAATAATCAATGGAGGGAGAGTGAGAGCAGGAGGTGGAGAGAGAGTGGAGTCAAATTGCAGTTTCTTGCAAGTCTTGGAAATATCAGAAGCTTTTACTTTAAACAAGATGAAAAGTCACTGGAGAATTTTTTCTGTTATAATTAAGACATACATCATAATCTCGTTGCCATCTTGAGGAACCCCTCTAGCTGCTATGGAGACTAGGCTGTAAGAAGCCAGGATATGTTCTCAGGAAATGCAAAGTCATCTTGTATACCTGACCCCCTGAGGTCTACTCTAATTCATGAACCTTATTCACTAACTTTTCATTTTCTTCTGCATTGTCAAGTAGTTTCTTTCTAATCAGTAATTTTCTTCATACACAAGCCTATCACAATTATTCTTACCTAAAAACATCTTCCTGAATCATACAATCCTCTTAATACACTATCTCCTTTTGCTGATCCCCAGGTCAAGACTTCATGGAGTAGTAGTCTGTACCCATTATTCTCAAATCCTTTCTTCCAGGACTTTGAAGATTTCACCCCAACGTCTTTTCCTTTGCTATGTCGCAAATCCATAATTGTCAAGGACAGTACTGACTTGCATATTCCTTTTTATACCAATTGAGATAGTCATTTCTCCCTAAACATTTGCTTCATTGGGATCTGGGGCACTCTACTATACATCCTGCTCACCTCATTAGCTACCGCTTCATAATTTTATTTTCTGATCCCCAACTTCTTTAAATTGTAGCCCAATAAGGCTAAATTTTGGAATTTCTTTCCTTTTATCCAAAACTCAGGTTTTTTTTTTCCTCTAGATGGTCTGTTGCTTAAGCTCCTTTGTTTATGTTGTCCAGTCCAATTTCAGCTTTTTGTCTTCACCCTTCATTTTTCTGATGGATTCCAGAATTATATATTCAACTGCCCAGTCGATATTTGAAGTCTAATATGTAACTCAACATTATTACTTTAAAAATTGACTGTGTAGTCTTTCCCTTAGATATAGTTCTCCCACAATCTGTCCAGTTTTAGAAGATGATGATTCTATTTCTTCAATTCTTAAAACCAAAACCCACAAAGTCATCTTTAACTCTTCTTTTTCCTTTGTACCAAACTCAATCCATTGGAAAATCATGTAGATCTACTTTTAAATTAAATATGACATCAAGGTATTTTATACTTACACTTCAGTGATCCAAGTCAGTATTCTTACTAAATGGAAGATTATCTTAGTCTCCTATCATATGAGTCTTTCAATCAAGAGTACATGAAGTTAGATAGCAGGCTTATTGATAGTTTTTTTTCTACAATGACAATTATATAACTTGGTGAATCTTATATAATTTACTTATAATTTATGTCACCTCTTTAAAAGTACTTAAACTATGTCCTTTATGATCATTAAAAACATACTAGACTATGTTCTAAATTCTTAATAATTTATTCCTATGGATTTTCAATTGTCAATTGAGAGCTTTTATTCAAAAGCAAAGAACAAATTTAGAAGTATTAGCTATAAGGAAGTCTAGGGTGAATTTAAAGGAAGGCTATTGTTTTGTTTGGATTTCAGGTTCAGAGTCCTAATGTTACCAAAGTGAATAGTCTCTGCATAAAGGAAACTTGGTTAGTATGTCATTAGCCATTAAGTTTTTATATTCTGTCTAATTAAATGTCATATTCCCTGGGTCAAAGGTAGCATTTTATGGTTCATAATTTCTACATTTCTGTAATTTTTAATTTGGTCATAATGTTTGGCTAGTTTTCATAGTGGCATTTTTAGGACCTGTAGTTTACTTCAGCTGATAATCATTCAGAGGCAGTATTTGTTGATTCAGTTAAATATCAGTTGGTTCTCATAATTTTCTATAAATTGTAAATTGCTTTATCATGAAATTTTCCTTACATTCTTATATTCATTCTTATATTTAAAAATGTTCTTTAAATTCTCATAAATGCATTTTAAATTGGACCCCCCATTTTCAAAAATAAACGTAAGAAATCAAATTGATTTGAGCCTTTGTTCCTTTGGCATTCTATTAGTTTCTGATACAGTAATTTCTCTGATAGAAAACAATATCAATTATGGTATTTTTTTATATTATGAACAAGTTAGATTATCTGGCTTCATGCTATATAATTGACCTTTTTAATTTCTATTTCTTACAAGATTATTTACTTTGTGACATTCATACATATTCATATTCAAGGTATTTATTATTCTGTAAAGACATTCTTTAAAATACAAGTTCTTTGATTTATATTAGCATTGTGAATAGTTTGCTCATTTTAATAGAATATTTTGACATCACATATAAATTTAAGAATAATATTGCCACCTAAATTCACCTAGAGAGTTGAAAGACATTGATGGTTACACCAGTAATGATTTACAAAATGAGGAAAGAAAACAAAATTCTCTAAAAGATAAAAAAGCATATATTTCTGGATTATTATACTTTCATTATTAATTAAAATCTTAAATTAAAAACAAATGTTGGTTTGTGAGTTCTTCGGGTCAATTGATAGCTCTTTCTTTCTGGAATTTAGTCTACCCATATCCATTTTCTTCTTTATGTCTCCATGAAAACTATTTTTTCCAATGCTAACAAAAGCCTATTAATTGTCTTCTGAACAGTATATATTCTCATATCCATATTAAGCCTCATCTTTTTGTACTTTATAAGCCGGTGGTATAGGATATTAAATAAATATAAAAATGAATATTGCTTAAGTCACTGGTGATCTATTTACACGTATTGTGTTTTAGCATTCTTGGGATGTTATGATGGATTTAAACATTGGTTTGTTCTATAGCACTGCAATCTAAGAAAGTTTTTCTTAACTTGTAAATCTGTTCTCAAAGGCCAAATAAGTCTTTCTTTAAAAAATAAAATTTTGCTCAATTTTTTTCCTTGAAGCATATTAAATTCTTAGTTTCTTTGTATATATAGAGTAGAACTTTAAAACATTGTGCAGAAACTTTTCATCTTTTTTCTTCCCTATTTTGTAGAGCAATGTTTTGAAAAAAATGCTTTATTTTTAGTTTGATTCTATTCTTTTTGTTTATATTAGGTTAACTCTGAAATAATACATGAGGTTCATTTACCAATTCATTCAATAAAATGTTTTCTTTACTTATATTCCTAGATCATGTTTATTAGTAAGGACAGAAAGGTTAGAAGGTCAGATCATAACATAGAAATTCCTTCGAATTCCTACAAAATATATATTAATAATTCTAGACTAAATTAAAGTTATTTTGGAAATATCTTTTTCTTACCAATTCTCTTAGTACCAGAACACTTCATATTGCATTTTAAGCAGTTATTCAGAAATGTTTCTTAATATCACACATCATTCTTCAAAATGTAACAGTTTAATTTAGTTGTATGGATTAAGATCCTCAAAGGAAAAGAATAAAAAAACGTGAAGGAAGGGCAACATGTGGCTAGTGGAATCAAACAATGTTTGTGGACATTCACAGCAAGAAAGTAGAAGTTGATGATTGTCAATAGTAAAATCCCTCTCTCAGGACTAATGATACGATGTGCACAAACATATGTATACTTGGTTCACATTATTTTATCAATGTTCCACTGTTAAATCAATTTTTGTAACCTTTGTTTTATTTTGTTCTTTTTCCACCATCACTTGAAATAGCTATTGAATCTAGGATGATAAAATTGATCTGCTTATTGTTCCTGTACTGTTGTTGAAATATGAAGATGAAGCTCTTTTTTAATTGTCAAATCTTTATTTCATTTTCATATGTTTAAAATGTTTAAAACATTTATTTTAAAAAAAGTAAACCTAATTGATTTGTGAACTTTTCAAATTGAATATTATTCTTAAAATATTAAGTTAATTAAAAAGCACAATATAAAAGACGCAATTAATTATGTAAAATTATGCAAGAAATGAACAACATTCAATTAAATGGAATCACAGTGAAAATCACCTGGGATGTTACTTGTTTTAGGTGAGCTCAGGATTAATATTGAGTCTTAAGTAGTTAGCAAATGCAGAATCCTTGTAACTTACTATCCTATAAGATAAATTATGCAGGTTCAGACAGAAAACCAGGTTTTAACAAATGAGAATGAGATTCCCTTCTTAAAAACATTCCTAATTAGTTTATTTCCTTGAGCTTATACTCTAGGTGTCTGTTGAGGGCAGGTAGATTTTTGAAGCTAAGGCCCAAGGACCAGGAACAGGTCATTTCTTAGTAACTCTCACATCAGATAATGTGACAAGGGATGTTAGGAAAAGTTAGAACCTGGCTTAATATTTAAATTTTGCTGCACTGAGAAAGAAAATGAATCAGGGAATCCAGGTTGGTTCCACAATTTAGCTATTGTGACTTGTGCTACTATTAACATTGATGTGGCTGTGTCCCTGTAGTATGCTGTTTTTAAGTCCTTTGGGTATAGACTGAGGAGAGGGATAGCTAGGTCAAATGGTGGTCCCATTCCCAATTTTGGCATATATATACAATGGAATATTACTCAGTAATAAAAGAGATTAAAATCATGGAATTTACAGGTAAATGATGGAGTTAGAGAAGATAATTCTAAGTGAAGTTAACCAATCTCAAAAAACCAAATGCTGAATGTTTTCATTGAAATAAATATTCATAGTGGGATAGGGAGTGGGATCATGGGAGGAATAGACAAACTTTAGATAGGGCAGAGGGATTGGAGGGGAAGGGAGGGAGCATGGGGTTATTAATGATGGTAGAGTGTGATGATCAGTATTATCCAAAGTACAGGTCTGAAGACACAAATTGATGTGAGTATACTGTGTATAAAACCAGAGATGAAAACTTTGCTCTCTCTATAATAAGAATTGTAGTGCATTCTGTTGTCATATATAAAGAAAATAAATAAATAAATAAAAATTAAAAACAAAGAAAAGAAAATAAACAAGGGAGATTTCCTTGCTTCCAAAAGGCAAGGAACAGGAGAGTAGAGACCCATGACTTGCAAATGATTTTTTAATATCCAATGAGCCTGCTACCATTAAATAAGGCCTAATTAGTTGGGAATATATTAGCAAAACAGATGATTATAATCTGCTTTCTTAGAAAAATGAGGAAAGCTATAGGAAAGAGATGGAGTCCTAGAAGCTTATCTTCTCCTTTATTAATCATCAGAATAAAACAGATGATATTGAATAAAAACTAGGGAACTAAAAGATGTTAAATCACTAATTGAGGTAAATTAATGTTCTAAGTTAAATATTGATCATTAGAAAGGATGAACTTGATAAGATAAAACAGGCAATTCAAGTTAAATAGCCAATAAAAAATACACAAACACAAGTAGCCTAAATTGGCTAGTTTTTAATGAAAATCATCATCATCATCATCATCATCATCATCATCATCATCATCATCCAGGCATGAGCCTTTGTCAAGTCATACATAAAATGATACCAAAATAAGTTGAAGATTAAAAAAATGATAAAAATACATCTGTATGATTCCTCTAAAAATTTGCTCCTTGAAGCAAAAATTAATGAAAGGATGGTAAGTTCTGAATCAGTATGTGGCAAAGGATTTCTTATATTCATCCAAAATGTATTTGGGAGAAGGGACCTATATGAGTGAACATGAGCAGGAATAGATGAGATTCCATCACAAACACTAATTTATGAGGTGGCAAGCTTGCTCCTGTTTATCCTACATAATTCTTAGCTGAAGCAGCATCTCCTTTCAGCTGGTTGCACATAGTATTACCCATGCATTGTGTCACCTCCTGGTGGCTCAACTAGTTTCACAGATGAGTAGCTTCTGTGCCTGTGGGGCCATGGAATCATGCTCTGCTGGTTGGGGAGTAGCTTCACCCATGTTTTCTGTGTTAATGTCTCCTCCTGGTGGCTCATCTGGTATCAAAGATGAGTAGATTTTGTGACTCAGAGTGGTCAGTACAGAAAGAAGAATGTGGACTTATTACTAGGGAATCAGGGGAAAGTGGCCATTGCTGTAGGCTGGATGAGTGAAGATGAGACAGACAACTTGTAAGCATCCTCTGCATATGTAGGAGTTTCTAAAGGCTCTCCCTTTGTCTTTGACCCATCTAGACTTCAATGAGGAAGAGTGAAAATGAATTTTTTGTGGAAGTCTCATTTTCGTGCAAGGGAAAGAAACAGCATAGTAGGTATCGAGCATAGATGTGCTACTAGAAAAATTATAATTTCTCAGTAAGGATGAATTGAATATAACATTTTATATATACATTTCATATAATGTACTGGCATTTTTAACCAGGTACTTCTCCACTTAGGTCAGTGATTCTCCCAATAATATAGACAGATATTTACCTAAAATTTGATCACATGTCTCTTCCCTTTGTTCAACTTAAGTTGATATAAAAGAATAAAACCATTTATTTCACACATATAAGTGACAAGTTTAGTGCTGAGAAGTTTGTATTTTTTTTATTATGTCTAAGCATGATGATATGAGGTAACTCTCTTATTAGTTAAAGAGCATATAATGAAAGAAGATAGCATAGATTTAGTAACTTTTCCTGAAACTACATAAACTGATGAAAAAGTTGGGGATTCACATTGAGAGATGTCCAGTTCCAAATTATGTGACAATTCTTAATCTATTACCACTTAGAAAATGATTTTAAGAAATACCTCAGTGTAAACCTTTCACAAAGGACGTTTCACAAACATCCAGATATTTTTAAAATCAACATTGTTGTTAAGCATGATTTGAATGTATTTTTACTTCATTTACTTATTCAGGAGAACAATTGTGTTCATTTACTGGATTATTAATTTAGATTGTATAATTCTATAACCATATATCAAAATTTTAAATTTGAATTGCTATCCCCCAAACAACACTTATGAGAGAATTATCCAGGAAGTAAAGTAGAAAATATAGATAGTCATACACATAATTTAAACTAAAACATAGGTTTACCTCAATTGCCTGGTTTTCAGCTGACATATTTTGGCTTGGATTATTCATATTGATTACAGCAATTCTTTACATATCTTTGCATTCATCAACAGCTTTGGATTCATGGAAATTTTTTGGCTTGCATCTTGGCATTCTGTCACAGAGCTGTGCTCTGAACACCCTAAAACTTTAAAATTCTTGAGTAGAATTGAGTAAGCAAGTTCCATCTCAATTGCCCCAGTGGGGAGAAAAAGGATCAGAAGATGGTATGTTGAATTGCTTAGCTGGTCCTTTTGATTATTGATGAGAAGTCAGAATAATCCAGAAAGGGACCATCGACCTCCCATAGCCATGTATTTTCTGATTAACTCAAGTAAACTGGTATTAGAGTGTTCTAGGATTCAATGGATTATACCAAAAAATCTACAAAAGGATTATCTTATTAGCAGAATGAGAGCATATAAAGAAAATTGATATGCACAATAGTTAGAAGCATATGAGAAGTCCTCCAACAGTATTGCCTTAGTGAAAATATTAAAATGAAATTCATGTGCATCCAAGATGAAAGAGGTAATATTGTTAAGACAGGTACTTTAGAAAAAGATAGGGAAATATAAAACAGAGAAATGTAAGGTAGGAACTGGAAATTGACAGCATGCATTTTGCAGCAAGAAATTTGCTGACATACACTTAGAAACAAATTAAGAAAAATAAAGAACACTGGTAGATTCTTGGATATTACTGTAGCATAGGTCACCAGAGCCTTAACAAAAGGCAATGAGGAAGTGTTTGTAGAGATCGGCAAAGGCTGTAGTAAGGCACATTCTTTGATCCTGGCAGGATTTTAATTGCTTTGCTGTTGATTGGCATGCAACTATGTTCAAATGAAGGAAGAGAACATATTTCGAGAGCTATTTCAAGGATTGCTTTCTGATACACTTCATTGAACAGCTTAGGTGGTTAGAGGCTATTTTGGATGATAGCCTAGAAAAAGCTCTGAGTAAGATAAATAAGTCTGAAATAGAAGAAAGATGCTATCTCACAGCTTAATCACAATAACCTTCATTTAAAAATGCTCTTGAGATGTTGAGAAAGAAACAAGTACATTACAGAAAAAGGTATACAAAGTCTTAATTGGAAGTGTGCCTGAAATGCTTGGATAAATTTTGATTGTACTCTTAATAGAAATGAATAGAAACAGTAGAGGCATAGTCCCCTTTGGGGTTTGAACCTCCTGTCTCTTTGTGTGTATGTATGTCTGTTTGTGTTTGTTGTATGTGTGTTTGTGTGTGTGTATATGCTCACGAAAGTCTGAACAGATAAAATGAACAAAGGGTTTCTGTGGGTTGCTGTGATTCTGGACTCCCTTTCTAAAGAAAAGCTAAGATGTGATATGATGACAAGACATGACAGGAGTAATAACCAGACCTCGTGAGTGCTTTACAAGATGTCTGGTGTGCTGTGATTTTCCCTGGGGACTCATGACCCCATATTACGAATGTGGAACAAAGGAGTGTTAAGGACCCAAGATCCTTCGTAACACTTCTGTTTTCTATGACTGTCTCATAGGATGAAGGCACATTAAGAAAGCAAATAAATTCAAGTTCATCCTGAGTACCCTAAGAGATTATTTCCCCAAAACTGTGGACTCATGCACTTTGTGGCTCTGCTGATACTTTCATATTTGATTCTACTTTTTATTCAAGTTTAACTATATTGTGTCCTATCTTTTTAAAGCCCAGACTTATGGGTTAATTTTTGGAATTTATTCTTATATTATGCAGGAGACCTTTATGAGTTCTCCAATAAATAGGCTAAATATTATTCCATACATCAGGGAGAAGGGTAGTCTTACAAAAAGCTCATGGCAATCCTAGCATCTGGATGACACCAGACAAATAATTTCACTAGCAAATTTTAAGACCAAGAAAAAAACTGGTTGCTTAAAATGTTTTACTGATACATCTGTTTGCATGACACTTCACATCAGGATGAAAATTGAAATATCAAGGGCTGGGGACAAGGCTCAGTGGTAAAGCATGCATAAGGCTGTATTTAATCCACAGCAACATACACACATACAGAGAGAGAGAGAGAGAGAGAGAGAGAGAGAGAGAGAGAGAGAGAGAGAGAGAGAGAGAGAGAAATCAGTTATTTACCTATGTATTTTTTATATATAATGTCAAACAGTAAACTAAATAGGTACATCGTTCTGGCTATTTTCTTTGGAATCTGAGGTGGTTTTATACACACACAAACATAAAACAAACTCCCTGCCCCCAACAACCTCTTCAGCTCTTTCTTTTAATCAAGGACATTTCTCTAGATACCTCAAACTGTGACTTTGAACTTTTGTACTTTCTCTGGCTTTTGTCATGCTGCATCCAACTAGATTCTCCCTAACTCCATATTCTTTTCAGATTGTTCTCTCATGGCTGATTGCCTGACTTTTCCTGAAGATTTTACTTCTTGGGCTGATTCCTGGGGTACTTCTTATAACATGCACTATAGCCATTGGGTCAATAACACCTCTATCAGCCATCTGACTCAGCTCTAAAATCTCAACACAACCAGGAGTCAGATGCCCTCACTTCTCTAAAGTGAGTTATTCAATATATTATTGACAGAACTGTTTCATGGGTAGTGTGAGTTCAAGAGGCTTGTTATTCCTTTTTATTCCAGAACTGCAGGTACATTCTTGACAGACCTATGCCTATAGAAGAATGAACAAGGGTCAAGGTTCTAGCTTAGGTTGTTGTTGGTAAGTTGATGATCCTAGGAAAAAGAATTAGCTCAATATAATCAACCCCCTCACCACCAACAAGACCAGGGCAAAATGATGAAATTGTCTGCCTCCCAAGACCACCACCTAAATATATAGCTTAACTTCTCAGGACTTAGTTTTCACTGTGCCTTGAAACTTCTGTTCCAAAAACAGTCCTGAAAAGAATTTGGATAAGGAGTAGATCATTGTAATCAGTACAACAAAGTGTGAAGATACTGCTCTTATGAATGTTTCATCTAAAGTGAGGTAATGCCTTATTTCAGAATGGCTTCAGTTCGCTGTTAGTGAAAATAAATACACATCCTGAGTAAAATGAAGTGTTAATCTGTCTCTCCAACTTTCTGATATTCAGGGATGCACAAGGTAAATTTTTCAAGAAAACCCAATAAACAAAAAAAAGAATTAAAATATATGGTTAGATCAAGTTAGCATTATAATCCACAGATCCTTACCCAGTGTGATTTACAGATTGGCTATAAACAAGGAAGGTGTTTTAGTCAGCTTATGCTGTGACTAAAATACCTGACAAGAACAATTTTAGATGAGGAAAAGTGTATTTGGGGGCTCATGGTTTCAGAAGTCTTAGTCTATAGACAGCCAGACCCATTCCTTGGGATTCCAGGTGAGGCTAAGCATCATGGTGAGAGTGTGGCTGAGGTAGGCAGATCAAATGTTGTTCAGGAAGCAGAGAGAGACTCCACTGCCAGATACAAAATGCATACCCCAAAGGCATACCCACAGTGACCCAACTCCTCCAGCCACCTACCCACCTTCAGTTACCACTTAGATTAATCACCATTCCATTATTTTTGGAAATAACCCAACAGGAGATTAATTCACTGATTGGATTAAAGATTTTATAACCCAATCATTTCTCCTCTAAACCTTCTTACATTGTCTCACATATAAACTTTTAGAGGATAGGTCACAACCAAACCATAACAGAAGGAAATTTTTTTTCTCCTTCCGTGTATATGAGTGGAAATAGTGTCCCCAAAACCAAAGCAATCCCTCTGCATGGTCTTTGTTTCTGGCTCCTTCCTTCCTACTTGGGTCTCTTTCTCCATAAAATATTACCTCTTTTCTGTTCTTCACTTTTCTTCTTTTCTTTGGTGCTCAATTTCTCCCTTATCAGCAGTTTCATATTTCATGGTTTCAATAACCTCTAGTTAACTGAAGCCTAAAAATGTTAAATGGAAACTTTCAAAAGTAATTGATTCATAAGTTTTAAATTGCATGCTTTCTGAGTAATCTGGTAGAATCTCAAGCCCCCTCCTGATCTGATCCTCCCAGGGACATGGATCATCTTTTTATCAGCCCATCCATACAATACCTGCTACATGCCCATTAGTCACTTGGTAGTGACCTCAGACCTGATTGACGGTTGAGGTATCACAGTGTTTTCAGTAACCATCATTTTACCATTCATGGTGGCCCCAAAGCACAAGAGTAGTAATGTTGTCAACTCAGAAATTCTAAAGAAACTGTACAGTAGTACTTCCTTAAGTGAAAAGTGGAATGTTCTCAACAAGAAAAGGGTGATAGTCAGCTTTTTGTCACTGGGACCAGAACACCTGACCAGAAACACTTAGAGGAAGAAAATCTTATTTTGGCTCAGAGTTTCAGAGGTTCAGTCCATGGTCAGCTGTCTTCATTGCTTTGGGCCTAAAGCAAGGAAAAATATCATGGTAGAAGGGTGTAATAGAGGAAAGTGTCTCAGCTCACAGAAGCTGGGAAGGAAAGAGAGAGAAGGAAGAGGGGCAGACACAAGTAATATCCTTCCAGTTCATGTCCCAGTGCCCTTCTTCCTCCAACCTTGCCCTACCTGCTACACTTTCCACCACCTCCCAATAGTCCATTCAGCTCTCAGTAGTCCAATACACTGATGAGTTCAGAGTCCTCATGATCTAATTGTTTCTCAAAGCCCCACCTCTGAATATTTTTGATGCATTGAGGATCAAGCCTTCAATATGTGAGAATTCATGGAACACTTTTATATATGTTATAATCTTTAATTCACGAATATATTTGGAAGAAAACATTATATATTAGCAGTGGTTATTGTTATCTCTACTGTTGTGATTTTCTAAATTTTATTAAATGTTTAAAGGAATAGTTCCTATCCTTTATAATTGTGACAATGATTTTCTAAATTTTTGTTATTTTTCTGATATTTTCTACAGAAATGTTCTTTGTAAAATAAATCCTTAACCACATTTTAGCAGGTTTAAGAGTGTTCTTTAGGTGTTTGGGTGCTGGATGATTTTTCAGCACTCCTCTGGTTTAGCAGTCTGAATTAATGGTATTTGCTTAATCCTGCTTTTCAATGTGAGCTTGATCATATTCAAGAGCATCTATTTCACATTGGCAATCCCCAAACCTGTTTGATAATGTTTATTGACAATTACAATCTTAGCTAAGAAGTAACAACAGGGAGTAAAGCTGTCTTTGAATAAAGTCAGCCTCAAAATGAACAACAGTAGGGGACTGATTGGCTCAGTTTTATTTAACATTTTTAAGCCTGATCTTTGACATTTTCATTAGCAAGCAGAAATAGCACATTGAGGCAATTCTCAGGTGGCTCAAAGAGGAAAGTGCTAAGCATACAAGAAAAAATGAAATATTTCAGAAAATCCTGCTATGTATAAAAATTGTGGAGAATTTTTAGAAAGTGGCAACATGAAAGTCAGGCAATATTTCTTATGCCCCCCTGCCCCCCCACCACCATTCTTTTGGAGACAACAGTGTATTTGTGGAAATCAGCCATTCTATTGTCAGGATTTTTGAGATTTATTGGAATTATGGCTTTATTGTATGGACAAAGAACTGTGAAAATGTAATGGTACAGTGAGGCAATTTTGCTAGTGTTTTCTCAACATCAGAAAAGTTTATGGATATAGTAAGAAATTTCCCAATACCCTTCTCGACTACTAAAAACAAATTAAAAAGGAAAGCAAGAATTAACCAGATAAACCATGTTCAAGCAATTATATAATGGTAATACATAATATTAAATGAAGACTGGAAAAAGCAGGAACTTCGCTGAGATTTTATCCCCTTATAGCCTTGCTACTCTGAATGACCTCTGCCCAGTACTTTGGTTGCTAAATAAGAATAAGAACATTATTAAGTGTGTGGGGGCCAGGGATTAGATCAGTGTTAAAGTGTTTGTCTAGCATGCATGAGACCCTGGGTTTGGTCCCCAACACTACAAGAAAGAAAGAAAGAAAAGAAAGCAATTATTATTTAAGTAGAAATATATCTCAATGTTATGGAGAACCACTCTGAATATCATTTAAGACAATACAACCCTACAGATAAAGCCTGCATATGTAAATGGCTTTGAAGTTCAATCAGTTATTACTGAGTATTGAGAATAGAATCTGTCACTAAAGTGGATATTTACTTACAAATAATTTTTTATTTTCTTCAATTATTCATTGATACAACAATTTTGAGCCAAATTATTTGCAAGTAATTGTCAAAACCAAGAATGGTGACTTCTTGTTACTTGTGGAAACTGGAGGTCTTAAAGACAGGTATCATGGTATTCTGTTTCTCTTTTCCTTGTGCTCTGAAAGGGGTACCATGTGCTTGTTAAATAACCAAAGCGTGGTAACATGGTGAAAAGTTTGGAACCAGACATCCTAGATTCAAATCCTAGCCTCAGAATATATTCTCCTGGGTGACCCAGGCAAGTTGCTCACATACAACTTGAGCTTTAGCTCCTTATTTTTTAAATTAAACAAGCACAGGTTTTTAACACAGTGTCTTGCCATAATAAGGATACAAAACACCTAGCTGCTATTTTCAATGAATCTGCCTTATTTTTTCCCTCTTTTTTCTTTCTTCTATCTTTCATAATGTAAGTGAAGGAAAGTAATTTTAACTTTTGCCCATAACTTTTATAAATCTCATATTTTGTGTGTGTGTGTATGTGCATATATGTGAAGGGAAGAAAAATTAAATGTATTTATGGAAAATGGAACAGTCATGTTGCAAGGAAAAGAAAACGGATTTAAAGGTTAGAGGGCAAAAGTCCCTGAAGCCATCAGCCCTCCATATTGCAAGATTGAAAAGACAAACAGGCTAAAGGGGTTCATCAACTGAGAAATTGAAATACAATATAAATCTGGTGAAATGCCATGTCTCTAAATTCAAGAAACACCTCAGCTAGAACACTGTATTCATGAGAGAAATTAGTCATGATTGTTCACTGTTATGGATTGGGGATGTATTCTGGTATCCATCGAAATTTGCGGAAAGGGATGATACTCATAATAGAGTGTAGAGTAATCATTTCAAACAAATCAGATATTTTCTTGTATTAATGTTTATAAATTAAGATAATGCTGTTGACTGACTAAATTTTTTTTCAATTTATTTGAAAACTCAATAATGTGTACTCAGCATTCTGTGCCAAAGGATAATTGATTTTAGGGGCAATCCTATCAACTTTTAATTAATTCTTTGGAAGTCTTGAAACAGAAGAGAGAGCATAAAGTAATGCTATAAATGGGTTTATGACTCTCCCTTCATTCAAAGCCATGCTTCAAAAGGAAATCTATACTTGCAATACTTCTAAACTTCAACTAAAAATAGTTTCAATTACCAGGAAATTCTCAAAATTGAAATAGAAAAGGAAATATGTCTATTTCTTATCACTGAACTGCTTTGAGAAGAAAATACTAAAATCACAAAGAATTAATCGAGTCCCCATTCCCAAGAGAACTGAAAGGAAAAAAAAAAAGCAATGATCTCAAATTCTCTTGAGAATAAATAATGAAGAAAGATGTGACCACAGTTCATAATTGCACCCCTAATGCATTTGTCTTCACAAAAATAATAGAGCCTTTACCTTAAAAAATAGTGTATGTTCACACACCCAGGTTCACCTGTATTTGTGCCACTTCTTAAAAAATAAGAAAATATTGAAATCAAGTTATATCATCACAAGTTGAAATACTGAATTTGAAAGATGATATTGGCTTGAACTAGATAAACTGAAAGGAAAAAAAACATATTCAATATTTTCTTGGTGTTAGAGAAAGTCCCACCCACCCACCCACACACACACACACACTCCTTAGAATAGTCTTTTCTCTTAGTGTAGAATTTTGAAATGAAAAGAGGAAATTTTTTTTTAATTTTTTTTAAAAGACTGTAAACAAGTTTATTGCATTCCTTGCACATGAAAGACCTGACTTATACATACTGGCTTCTTCAAACTCTGTTTAAAACTTAGGAGTGTGGGGTCTATTGTGTTGTTAATACACTCATCATCTTAAATCATTTTGGTCTCTCTGATAAAGGGTTTGAAAGAAAGAAGAATATTCTATCCCAATGAGGCTGGATTCAGGCAGATGAGACCCAGATTATAAACGGTGTTCTAGCACTTTCCCATAAGGCATGTTGTATTACCACAAAAGGGAGGTGGGAAGAGTCAGGTGGCTGGTCTGTATTGCTTACATGGATTAACATTAAAGACCTGCACTCTGCGTCCAAGAAAAGATTCAATGATTTTTGGTCTTCATTAAATAATATGGCACACTTGGCCAGAGTAGCAGTTGTTACATTATAAAATCAGGAAAACATAAAGAACACGAACTGATTTAATTTCACTGTGGATGTCAGAATGCATTTGATTTTTTTTTTCCTGCATGAAATCCCAAAATAGTGATCTTTGATGGATACATAAAATTTAAATGGCTAGAGAAAAGTTATAACTATTTTTTAACTTGGAGATATGTCTGAGAATATTCAATGCCTATAAATTATTTTGTTTAGCAGCAACTGATCACTATAATTCTGTTATTTGTGATTTGAACATTTAAACCACTAGTTAAGGTAGAGAATTACATGATAATTAAACAGATACATATAAAGATATAAGGTGTCAATCATTTCACCTCATGTAGGAATAATTATGGTAATAATAAAAGTATGGCCATAGCTGTATGGATTCAGTTTGGGATATCTGTAGCTATCTTGAGTTGGAACTATAATTGCCTCTAAGTACACTGATTGATTTTCCCCCTATAGTTCAAAAGTGCACTATAAGTAGACAAAAACATTAGAGTGGTATGAGGATATTTACAACCAGGATGTGATGCTAGGAATGTGCCGGACTCTTTGATATTAGCTTGAGATAAACCAGGGACCTTCTGGGTTGGATGAAGCCACTTTTGTCCTGACTATTTTATAGGCCCCTCCTGTCTTCTGACACAAATCATGTTTATCTACCTGATCTTGCTGCTGTCCAGAAACATGCTTCTCTCAATAAGTCCCCAATAAAAGACACTCTCTGATCCTGGATCTGTCTTCCTCTCTTTTGGTCCTCATGGCACCTTGAAGCTGGATCTTATACACTGGGTCTGGATTGTTCCAGAACAATAGCCAAATGTTGAATATCTTGAGACAGACTGTTCTTTTACCAATAATTCTAAAGAAAATTATTCTAGTCAACTGATTAATCTAGAAAGTTCTCTAAGGTATATTACTGGCTGTATTTCTGATGATGCTTTAAAAATTTCAGCGTATTCTTCAGTTTCCTTTGGGAACAGATTAGGCTGCAATGCAGCAAATTATGCGGTGTTTTTTAACAGCTATCACAAAATAAATTTGAAGCTTTTTTTATAATCAGGAAATAAAGTTTGGTTTTAATTTTTTTTTCTCTTATAGGTAAAGTCAATCTATATATGACTCTCTGAAAAATTGTTTTCCATTCATCTTTTTATTTCCAGGTTGACCAGCTTCTGTAATGAATTACTGAAAGTACTCATCATATTAAAAGTGGTTTCATGCCATCACTTTCACATAGAAAGTATAATGTATTTGTCTCATAAATGTATGTATTCATAGTTGTATAAAAGAAAAAAATTGCTTTTACAATACATTAATTCTTTTCTGTCTTGCTATGCTAAGTATTATATTTTATAGTGCCTTATATTTGCATACACTTTAGATTTTGAAGAATTTGGTGTTTTTTTACCTTACCATATTGAGGTCCTCTTGGAATAATAAGGCTACTGTAAGTTATTTTAAATGAATTTCACTTTACTAGCTTTGTGTTTCCTTTAAATGCTAGTATATGGTCAAAACATGGCTTTCAATATCGTTATACTAAGTGGCATAGATGCGCATATATGCACACACACACGTATTTTTAAATTTGTAAGATCAATTATTCAATCTTTACAGCATTATTGTAGCTCTGTTATGAGTTCCAAGAATGCAAACTGAACAGCCTCTTTGAGAAAACTCTGTTTGTACAAACCTAAATCTTACTGAATTTTATTTTCTGCCTTATTGCATGCAATTTGCTTCTTCTCCTATATATTTTTTTCACATCATTACTCCTTTTCAAGTTTAATCCATTAAGTGTTTTATAGAATTTTCTTCAATGTAATAGCCTTGCACATTTAGAATACAAATACACCACACCCATTTTCCTTACCTCCTACTGTGCTTTTAAAAGTTGTTTATATGTTCCACTAATGCTTTTTCAGATGAATCAGGTGTGTAACAAGATTGGCCACATAAATGGTTTCAGAGTCCCCTAAATATAAGGTCTATATTTTTTTACTTAAGAGAGAGCGGTGACAGTTTCTATATGGAAGAGAAATGTCAAATGTAGGTCATGCTCATCCTAGGCAATTATATGATTAGACACAATTAAAAGGTGTGGTTTCTGGACCAGAATAGACTTTTTGTGATCTTAGAGCCTGTAGTTCTGGTTTTAAAAGTAATAATTTGAAACCATAACTTTATAGAGTCCTTTTGTAATTTCTAACTCATTTTAAGAGCTGCTTACTCGCAATCTCTATTGGCCTATCTAAGCCACTGTCTCTCCTTTGTCATTTTAGTAGTTTTAACCCTGATAATAAATTCTTACCATTTCTTCTTTTATTAGAAGATTCTAAGACCTCATTTTCTGAAAATTTGCACTAATTCAGTGCTACTGTAAATTATGTAAATCCAATGTACAGTATGTTTCACACTTTACTAACCTGGAGAAGATTAGCACAAATTAAATTTTCATTAACCAGCCTAAAGCCATGAAAATGAAAGTGTGCTCCAGGGTATTTGGTTAATTGTGCTAAAAATATATTCATGCAATTTGTGTAGGGCATAAATGTAGCAAAAGTACTTCTTTAAATAAAATACGGGTAGTTTATGATGGTTTAATTTCTTCTGCTTTCACCATTCATTTGCAGATGTGAATAATAATGACTATTTTAATCTTTTGCAAAGCTAGTAGGTTATTGTTCACTAAGCAATAGTCATTTTATTATTTTATGTTTTGAAAGAGATTTGTTTAGAAAAATTAACTTTATTTACATTTTTAGTCAAGGTCTTTGTTTCTATTGTCTTATTTCTTTTTAACCACTTAGTTTAGGCTTAGACTCCTAAATAAAGAAAAATCATAATTAAACCTATAATGTATGTATGAATTATATGACTACCATACACTAAATACTTGAAACACAGTCTTTCCACTTACCTTTGTTCCACCTTTTAAATTTAATGATTAAAACAGAGTATTGTTAGTTGTTAGGAATGTATGTGCATTTCTCCAAAGAGAAGGTACAAATTTCAAGATTTTGTGAAGGATCTATGTCTAAAAATATTACCATATTAAATGTTAAATGTTTTCAAACACTACAATGGGCTTTAAGAAGATTACACAACAATTGAGATCCTCAAGCTTTGTCTGCAAAAATTTCCAACTCTTCCTTAACATTACAGGTGATTCCCTGAAATACTCTAAAATACATATTAATTAGATATGATGAATATTTATTTCATTTTTCTCTTGCCTAGGTTTTATGAATGACTGTGTTGAAAACAGTATAAACAATAGTTAAAGATGTTGAAATGGCTTAAACCAAAAAGCAACACATTCTATCATTCAATGTCGCTTTGGTATCATATACAGCACACATGTTTTTTGTTGCTCCTCGTATTTGCTAATGATAATTTGCATTTTTCATTATTTTATTCCCTTTAAGTTTCTTACCCAGTCTGTGACACGGATGATGCTTCACTTTTGAACCCACTATCTTGGATATTAATTTAGGATTTGAATTGTTAATATGCCTTTATTATTTCAAGCTCTAACTCATTGGATTCCGTTTTCTGGGCTAGAAAGAGACAACCCAGTCAATGACAGGAAAATCACGGATCCATTTGAATGCTAATTACTACCCAAGTCCTGTATACTGTATCAAAACTTAGCATAAACACGGTTATCAGGCGAGGCAGAAAAAAACCATTAAAATGCTCCCCAGGAGACTGAGCTCATTAGAACCTACACTGATATCCAACAAAGAAGGAAAAGAGTTGCTTAGCTGGACTGGTTCCTTTTGGGATGTGCAATTCATATACTCTCTGTGAGTCAGTATGTGTTCTCCATCCCAAAAAGGAAGGAGAGGGAGAAAAAAATGAATTGTAAAGCTTCTCTCTGGAAGTGCAAAAGCAGAATCTAGGACAAAGGGTGCTGGACTGAATGGAGAGAATACTGAGCAGAATTGAACTGCAGTTTGGGTCAATTAAGTTTGTGAGAAATGCCTTTTCTTTCTTAGGGAAGATAAACTAGTGCTCTAAATTCTACCTCAAAGAAATTTCTAAATAATCAAAGGTGGTGGTTATTAACAAACCACTTCTTTTAACTATCTTGTTTCTATTATGTACCTAAATACAATCAGTTTTATCTCATCTGGATCACATCATGAAGTTTTAACCAAGAGTTGATTTTGACATTTTGACTAGTATTATCTCTATAAAGTTATTAAAGTCATAAAAAGTTTTAGCTGGTATGTAAAATAAAAACTTGATTCAAGGGGAATGGAATAGATGTGACATTGGGCAGAATCAGATAAGAAATCAAGTATCACTAAAGGAAAATTCTTCAACTCTGACTTATGTTTTGTGTTTTTTCAATGCTAATTTAAATATGATAGTTTTCCAAGAATAAATATGAGTTTAGCTGGCATCTAATGTATATCCTTAGTATTCATTCCTTTAAATCTTTTCTTTTTTTTTTTTAACTCAGCATGCATCAGATTATATGTGAGGCTGGTAAAACCCAGAATCCTGTACCCAGTGCCTCTCGGAAACTGCACATTTAACAAAAACTCCAGGCACTCATCATTTCAAATAAGTAGCATTAATTAAATAATGTTACAGGTATTCATTCTCAGTGAATACAATTCATCTGTATTTTGCTGGGAAATCTGGACACACAGTTGGAATTACATACATTTTTTTAAAAAAGAAGGAAATTGAAGGAGAAATGTCTTTTAACATCTATAGGATTTCTGTCTGAAATGACTATATTTTTTCACATTGATTAGATTTTTCCTGGCCTTAGAGTTCTTTTACATGTAATATTTATCATATCATATAGCTCTCAATTTATCATATCATATATCCTTTAACTGAGCATAATGATGACATGAACACTACAATACTATCCCAGACATGTAAAGAAGGTGAAGACATGATGTATTGGTCTGCTTGTGCTGTTATCACAAATACCACCGAGAATGCAGTTTAGAAATAATAGCAATTTTTTTTCCCAGTCTGGAGTTTGATGTGTTCGAGATAGAAGTACTGGCAGGTTCAGTGTCTGGTGCTTCTAAGATGGTGCCTTAAATGTGGTGTCCCCACATGTTAGAATGGAAGACCAGAAAGGGCAAAAGCCCTCTCACATCTCTTATAAAGTTATGAATTTCATCTGAGAGGGCTCGTCTTACATGACTTAATTACCTCCTGAAGGCCTCTTAACTGCTATAACACTGGTAGTGAAGTTTCAACATGAATTTTGAGGCATATTCAGACCATAGCACATGGTCTTTTTGTCCAAGTGATTCTAAGCTGTGAGAAACAAGCTTTATCAAGATAACTCCTCCCTTCACACATATATATTCAAGATTTAAAATATTTCAGTATTTCAGAAAACATACAAGATATTGGGTATATAATGGGCCATAACTAAGGAGAACTGAATATCTTGTGTTTTGTTTTTCTCTTTTAACAATTTGGCTACGACATGATGAACAAAACTATATTTCTAGAAATGAAAAGTATAACAATAATTATATTTTCAATGGTGTGTGATTGAAATAACAATTGCAATTTATATTTTCCTTTCTCTTTAAGGATGATTCTTTAGAAGTCACTAGAAAAGTAAACTTGATTTGTTAGGAACACAATCAACACTTTGGAAAAAGGAAGCCTAGCAGAGAAGAAAGACCATTCATTCATTTATGTTTTCAACAACTATTCATTGACAAACAAATATTTGTGTGACAGTGGTCATTACATGAACCTAAGCTGTGTTTGCCATCAGTCACACGTGTTCAGGCATAATTTGGAAGACTGGTGAAGAGTAGCCAGAGGTGTGTTTACATGGAAAATCAAAAACCTCCTAGAAAAATAAAAATTCATCCTTGGGGAAAAGAAGGTCAAGATGGGTAAGATTCCTTGAAGGATCTTTGGCAAATATTAAACACAGAAGGGAAAGATGACTATGAACATGATTTGTGACCCTCAGATTGTTACATAGACCAAATCTCATTTTCTCACATACAGATCATTGGACAAAGGGGCTGAAACAAACTTAAGAGTGCCAGTTAGAAGAGTTGTTGCTCTGTGACTGCTGTGGGACACTGAATATGATTCATTGGCAGTGTTGGTGCCAATGGTGTTAGCAGCTATGGCGGGGCATGACATTGGCATAGATCACTATGTAAATGCCAGGAAGGTGTTGGCAGCTGCACTGGTGACTGTGGCAATGGGAAAGATGTAGACCTTGGCAATTTCAAGGTGATGGTTGGGGTCCTTTGAGGGCCCTGCATGACACCATAAAAGGGCAAAGAAAAAGTCAAGGATGATTTCTGATTTTTCTTTCTGAAATAGTGGTTGTGCAGTTTTCTAAAGCAGAGACAATCTTGAACAAGAAGGAAATGAAAGGGGAGAGGGATAAAATTTCATTTTTATACACATTGAACCTGAACTGTCTCTTTAATATATGTTATACTTGGATAAATACGTGTAATGTTCAGAAAAAGGGGTCATATCCCCACTATGAAAGTCATCAATAATTGAAGCTATAGGAAGTGTTTGAGATGTTTTGGAGAAAGTACATAATGCCAAACAGATTTAAAACAAGAGATTTAGAGCAATATTTTTTAATACCTATCTTCTTGAATTAAATAAACCTGGACTTGGGTGAATGAAAGGTAGATTGGGGTGAGTGGAAGAGAGAAATCCAGAAAAAAGCATAGAAGATAAATTTTAAAAAATCAGAGATGAATCAATGGCATGCATTATGAAAATCCATTATTTAATGGGTGATTTATTTGCATTGCTAATCTGTTTATCTTCACAATACTCTTGTGAGATAAGTTTTATCATTCTCATTTTACTCCTTAAGAATCTGTAGGCCAGAGCACTTAAGGACTCAACCAAAGATCATGTTGCTTGCAAACACAGGATCTAATTTGGAGTCAAGTTCTATCTGACTCCAGATATATGCTCTTTTTGTTTATTTATTAGTTATTGGTGGGCGCATTATCTTTATTTTACTTTATGTGATGCTGAGGATTGAACCCAGTGCCTCATGCATGCTAGGTGAGCGCTCTACCTCTGAGCCACCACTCTAGCCCAGATATGTGCTCTTTTCGCTGCTGTGCTACCTTCAGTAAGCACCAAGAAAAACACAACAACTTATTAACTCAGTAATCTACATATGCTTATGTATAAAATTAACTGTTTTGTATTATGAAATACTGACATCATTTTATTTCAACATTCTCAAGTCTTCAATATGGATTTGAATTACAAGTAGCTTAAAATGCCAGATTGATCATCTTGAAACTGACGCATCATGGTATAGAGACAATTATACAAGGTTATAGCAGAAACAGCTAAGAGATATATCCACATGCATGTGTGAAATTTGATTGTCTGAAAACATTAGCCCACATTTCATTTCCACACGAATATCTCAATTCTATATTCTACTGAGATTTCTAAGGCTGTCTTTTGTAACTTTCTTTTTCCCTATATACCACTTCCCACATTTGAAAATTTCAGACGTTTACTAAAATTAATAGTAAACAACTTTTTACATATCCTGCTAAAAATAGCAATTTACCATTAGTAAATGATGTTGATCTGAACTATATCCTTGTTGCAAAGAATATAGCAACAGTTGTAAATATACATATTCTTTTATATCTAGTTGCCTATCTGTAGATGTTCTGTGTGATAAAAAACTTATGAGGCTAAAAGCCAATTTACACAGGAGAAAAATCTACCTGATTAGGGGAAAATGTAATAAAGAAAAAGTACCTTCAGTGTGTACCACCAGAGTGTTCATTGATACTCATTTCTTTCCATATAAGCCTCTCCTGAGATGAACAATTTGGGGAGAACTAGAGCTTTGTTACCACTGTATACTGAAAGAAATATTGAAATCAGACCACAAGAGAAAATTGTGAACCAGAGAGCTTTAAAAGCAACTCAGATGGTAAATGAGAATGCAGTATGAAACATGGCTAACCACTGCAGAGACCTTTCAGGATGGTATTCCATCTTCGGGTTTTATATTATCAAACAAACCTACACTGTTTTTGACCTTGCAAAATCTCTTTGAGCCTCACTGAATTTTTAAACCTTACATCAAGATCCTGCCAGGATGAGATGATTTTTGCAAGAATGATAACCTGCAGATAAGGCAAAATGAAATTTAGTTGGATCTTGAAAAGACTGGGACTAATTCTAGCAATGGAAATGTCAATCAAAGGGCCTCAAGTCAAGGCTAAATCTAAACTTGTGTTTGACTCCTAAGACTGTATAGCTTGGTTATTATTGCTTCTATTGTATTTATTCATTCTTTGACTCTAAATGTAAAAAATGAAAAACCACAAGCCTGAAGTCAACAAATATCAGGGACTGAGGTACACTGGTAATTTATTTTGAAGTAAGAAATAGGATGGTTTAAAATTCAGAGCACCTGTACCTTGTAAATCAAGTTGGGCAGTGTGGATTCTATAGTAACTTCTTTTTGTTTTGCTTTGTTTTCCCGTGGAGCTGAAGATGGAGGTGAAGAGATTCTAGATGACTTTGTAGACTCACTGAGGGGAAACAAGAAACACGTTATTTAGGTAGTTATATTTTAACATTCAAACCTTATTTTTGACTATTAAGATTCTGATATATTTTAAGTTGATAAAAATATCAGAAATATACTTCTTATATTCAACTTATACATGTAACTTGGCTTTTCTTTCTGGGTAAGGAAGAGGGAATTTTCTACCACTATAATAAGATTTATGTGTGTGTGTGTGTGTGTGTGTGTGTGTGTGTGTGTGTGTTGGCCTGGAGAAGAAAACAAGAAACCTTACATTATAAATATGGCTTTCTAAATAAAAGAAAATTTAAGGCCATAGTAATCTTGATTAAGTAATTAATCATTGTTTCCTAAACTGAAAACATCATGTTACATTTTTCCACAAATTATTTACAAATTACCTTCAGTAGAAGAAACTAATTGTTTACCATCATTCATTTTCTTCTTCCTTTTGTAATAGGGAATTTTTAAATGGATGTAGATATTAGTACACTATATTATTTTACTGTTATAAACTTGTAACACAAGAGATTTCTAAATACCTATTATATTTTATTTGCTATTTACCTCAAAGGAGTTGTAACAAATCTATAACAGTTGATTCATATGAAGATGAGGTAATTCACTTCTTTTTGAAGAAATGAGGGGTGGCAGGTTAGGGTTGATTTAATTTTAGATGCTTTTAAGTTAGTGATTTCTATTGTATCTGCAGGTACAGGTATCAATGAATTAGTAGATGGTTCCATTGTGAATCTGGGAGCCCAAGGATAAGTCTGAACTGCATTCAGAGAGAGAATTAAATTCAGAGTCATAGCATGAAGATACTATTTAAGGCCACAAGGTTGCAAGGGAAAAGGGTTGGGAGTAGGAAAGACTGTAGAATGAATTGGACATAACTTTCCTCTGTTCATACAGGAATACATGACCAGTGAAACTCCACATCATGTACAACCACAAGAATGATAAGTTCTACTCCATGTATGAACAATATGTCAAAACATACTATACTGTCATGTGTATCTAAACACAACAAATTTAAAAGAAAGAAACAACCAACGGCTTTGAATTTGGAAACATGACAATGGCTGGCAATTTTTTGTTGTTGAACTAAGGACCTCAAACATGCTAGGCAAGCACTCTACTTCTGAGTTACATCCCCAGACCCATGGATGGTATGGTAATCATTAAAAACAAACTGAACTGGTTTGAGTACAAAAGGAGGGGGCAGGAAAAATAGCTAAAATAGCTATCACTGCTTACTTTTTCATGGAATTTCTCTGTGAATGTGGACCAAAGATATCAAGTTCTTAAAGGGATTGTGATCAGAGAATGACAATGAGACCAATAGGCAGCAGTTAGGTAGCATACCCATCTGTGGGTGCTATCTACCTGCCTTTACATGTTAACTCAGTTCACACTTACTTCAAGCCCCTTAGGTAGGTATGTTTCCATTTTACATTCAAGGAAACAGGGGCACTATGCATTCAAATAATTTGTCCAAGACCATGGGCTATTAAGTGGTAGAGACAAGACACAAACTTATTATTCTAGAATCACTCTTATCTAATATTCATTTGGGAGGCTTTTAGGCTTCTGTGGTACTTATGTCTTTATTCTATTGCTTTGTAGAAGACAAAGGCTCAACTTCTGGATCTATGAATGGAGCCAAGTAGTAGAACATCAAAGCTGATAGTTTCAAAGTAGAGTGGCAATCAGGTCTCTGCTATGTACAATTTTTCATTCCTTGATTTGGTAACTCTGATCATTTCTTGTTTAAATGATCAGATTTGAGGTTCTTATAGAATATTTGTTTAAATCTATTTTATAATTTTACAGAAAAACTAACACTAAAAATGTGATCACTAAGGCTGTGATCAATTTTTCTAATAACCAGCAGAAAGGAAATTGATTGTGAAGTCAACTATTGTAGTGTCTTCAGGCAGCAAGGAGGTCAGGCATTGGCTAATGAAAAATAATATTTATAGGCCCAGAAGAAAGCCATTGGATAGTGTTGCCCATGCTTAGGGAGGGTCTCCACTTCAGTTGGCTATCCCACATGCCAATCATTCCTAGATAGACCCTCACTGACATATCCAGAAGCTTCTTAATCATTGACATTTCTTTAATCCAATCAAGTTGACATATCAAGCCGACAACCATAATATATTTTGAGGATCATTCCTGAAAACAGCTAGGATAATTCCATTCAATTATATAAGCAATCAAATCTTTTTGCTTTTTTTTTCCTTACTGTTCTTGATTTTGTTCCTTCCCACTGCAGATTTTTTTTTAAAGGGGGAGGGAGAGGTAGAGAGAGAGAGAAATTTTTTTTTAATATTTATATTTCAGTGGACACACATCTTTATTTTTATGTGGTGCTGAGGATGGAACCCAGCGCCCCGCGCATGCCAGGCAAGTACGTTACCGCTTGAGCCACATCCCCAGCCCGGCAGATTCTAGTAGATTCAAATAAAAGTGACCTTTCATAAACTATTCCCAGCCTCACATCCCTGCCTCATTTTCCAAAGTTGCAAAAATTCTCTCCTGCCTCATCTTATACAGTTTGTCCTCATTTCTCAAACATTTCAAGTCCTTCAATAGATTTCTCTATCCATTTGTTTTATTCTCTGTGACTAACATTCACTCTTTAACTTGTGCAGAAAATTTCTACTGTTTTCCTAGTCTGTAAATAAATCCTTCCTAGATTTTTGAGGCCAAATTAATGACTCCCTCCACTGGAATTCAACAGCAGCCCCTACATCTCCTTCTCACAGGCCAGCAAGGATCACACTGAGCTCGGATTATTGTTTGAATACCACCTTCATCATACTCTGAGGTCCCAGCAAGTGGAAAGAAAGTATCATCTAATACAGCCTTCCACACAAGGCCTTACATCTGGAGAGTTCTGTCTAATTTCTATTGTTTTAAAGGGCCTATTTTATATTACAGAATTTTTTGGAAGCTTTATCATTGAATCAGGCTGCAGTGATGTTATCACTTTTGTCTTGATTCAAACTATAAAGCCACTGAATTTTATAAATGGAAAGCAAATAATGTACCCATTGATGCAACTCATTTATGTGCTAAAACATTTCAAAGTCATACAAAGGCCATAACTGATCTTAACTTTTGTCATCTCTAATTCCTAGTGTTGGTTAATATTCAGTTCGTTAAAGTCTAGCTTATTGTTTCATGCAAGTAGTATTAATAATAACTCATTTCAATGCAGCACTGTTTAAAATGTTTGACACCTATTTTTAATCCTGGCAACAACCTTAGAATGTTCTGGTAAATCAATTTGTAATATTTTTAAGCACAGTAAACAACACAGTAAACACTTGGTATAATCATTTTTCAATTACAATTCAGCACTTTAAATGGTCCAGGCAGGCATTATGTGCCCAAGGATAAGAGACTAGACAGTGTCCCTACCCTCCTAAAGTTTAAGTCTAGATGGATAGAAAACCATGGACATTTAGGTAAAATAATGGCAGATTTGATTAGTGGTATGAAAACAGTAATAATGAGATGAGGTTTAGATGGGTGGTTAAAGACAGCTAATCTTGTGAATGCTTGGGGAGATGAGATTGAGTTCATTGGCAGAAAATCTTGCGTTTGATAGAGGAAAAGTACAATTTCTCTCTTGTAATAGTGAATGAAAAAGAGGGAGAAAACACAAATTTGTTGCTTTGATTATAGAAAAGTGAAGGATTTCATAGTAATGACTGCCATTTCTAATGCAAAATTGAAGGTCAATAAATAGCTAGGGTAGTGCTTGAGATCAGGAATAAAATGTTTCTCTTCAGTCTTTGCCAAATGTCTACACACTTTCTCCTTTTAAAAGAACCTCATTCACAATCTGTTTATCAGAACCTTAGATCTAAATTATCATCCTGTTTAATTCTGAGCACATTTTTTGGTAAATAATAAAGAAAGTAAAATCACAAGAGTTGCTAATAACATTCTTGTTACTCAGATTTAACAACCATTAAACTGGTTGGCATTGTGCTATGGAGAGAGATGGGTGGTCTCTGATGAATGTTTATACCCATACAAATAACTCAATTGTGACTGTCCAAAACTGAAAGCTTTTTCAAGGCTTTGTACATTTATATAAAGCACATCCTTTGTTTGCTGTGAGTTAATAGCTTCAGCAAACATGTAGCCAAGATGGTTTTTTAATGGAAGGTGACCCTGGAAACTAAGTCACCTTGCTTGGCATAATAGAAGGGAAATAACTAATTATATGTGGGCACTAAAGAACAACTGTTGTTTCTTTGTACATGGGAGATATAATGCACTGAGAACATATTACTTGTTGATTGAAACTTTGATAAGGACAACCACTTCCATTTTCTGCTGTTTCTAAAGATATTCTTTTTTTTTTAATTTTATTTTTTTATTGGTTATTCAAAACATTACAAAGATTGCAGAATCACATCGGTTACACATCCACATATTTACATAATACCATAATAGTAACTGTTGTATTCTGCTACCTTTCCTATCCTCTACTATCCCCCCTCCCCTCCCCTCCCATCTTCTCTCTCTACCCCATCTACTGTAATTCATTTCTCTCCTTATTTTTTTTATAAAGAATATCTTTGTTTCTAAAGATATTCTTTATAAAATATTTTTCTACATATGCCCAGACTCTTGCTTAACTTCATCTACTTTTATAGTAAAAGACGAGCTCTCATAATAACTGCCATGAAAGTGAAAAAAATATGGCATATCTAAGAGCAATTAGAGAGCTAGGCAATGTAGAGAAAAGGAGAATGTATTCTATCCACATTACATTTTATCACTCCTGCACTGTTCACATGCTGTTAAACCAGTTTTATATTCTAGTTTATTACACTAGCAGTACTACCATTATTTGCATTCCACAAAATAAAAAAAACATTTCACAAAATTCTGATCATTTATATGTGGGTGTGAGTGTGTGCATGCGTGTGTGTGTGGTGGGGGAGGGTTTCATTGCTTTCTCCAAATTAGATTTTCTTTAACTGTAAAATGTATAAGTTGAGTTTTTATTACATTGCTTTCTATCCCTTTACTTTAAAAGTTACTTTTAATTAAAAATATACTCATCAGGTTAAACTAAAACTATATGCAGTAAACCTTATGGCCAATAATTATAATTTCTACATAAGTTTATATACATCTATTCTCTGTATTTTTATATATTGTACAAAATATTTCCTAATTCCACTTTAAAGATGGGAAAAGTCAGGTGAGACAAGAAAAATCAAACATGGTCACCCAACTGAAAGTAATTTTATGGGAGATTCCCTAAATACTAGTGCTCTTTGGTCAATTCTGCCTTCTTCCTTTTATAATTTTTATAATTTACAAAAATAATTCATCTTAGAAGATCTTGTGAAGCAAACTGCTTTTGCATATTTCAGTATATGTTAGTATATTCTTACAATTAAAAATAAAAATGAAACTTGTCATTAGGAAATGAGAATTTTATAGCTAGTCAATTTATGTTATTGCATATTTATTCCTAGAGAACAGGACAGTAAATATAAGTGGTGGTGGCACTATACTACATTCAATCAGATTATACAATGAGTTACTCCTTAGGACCATGTTAAATAGTCCTAATGAAATTTTGGAGACATTGTCAGAATTTATTAACTCTCTTCTTTGCAAATTAATTTCTTATGGTCGCTCTACTCCTATTCTTCTACCTTACATTATGTTAATTTATATACAAAACTTATTTGAGAGCTTCTATGTTGTTTTGAGACCTACATATCCATGGACAAACCAACCTAAATTTTAAATCAAAAGACTTGAGCCTGTCCTTCATCATCTTAAATGGTGAAAAAAGTTAAGATTATAGATGCTACAACTGGCCCCCAATTTTTTTTTTTGCTCTTGGAAGGAAAATAGAAGAGGTCAGCACACCTAGAAAATGCATAATTCATCCTTATCCATCAACAAATATTTACAGAGTTTCTGTTCCATGCCAAGGACTGTGCTGAGAGCCTGATATATGATAATGAACAAAAGATACAAGAAGAACTCTGTACCCATGAACTTTACAGGGGTATTCAGCCAATAAACACACACTTAGAATGGCAAATTGTGTCTTGCGGAGAGAAGGAGCTCTGTGAGATGAATAAATACAACACAGTTGACATTCAAGTGTTGTGTATAGGAAGGCCATCTGAAACTCCACTGAGCTCATGCCACTCCCTATGTGCTGCTAACAATCCCGGATCCTTCTGGCTACATTTGAGCTTCTCTTGTTTTGTTGAATGAAAAAGAAATTTCTATTTGAAACCAGTCAGAACAGTTCAAGCAATATACTAATACACAATGTTGTAGAGAGAGTCACAATTTAGATATTAAGAAGTAACATCAATAATATAAAATTAATATTTAAGGAAAAGCAATAATCATGATAATTTCTCAAAATAAGATCAACTGTGGATAAAAATATTTATTAATAAAATTATTTTGGATAAAATTTTATGTAGCTAAATTACTCCTTGTTTTAATTTAAAAAGTATTTTGTTAATTTATTCTTGCTGTTATTTTTTTCTTAATTTGCCCTCAGCTGTTTCCTTGAAAATGATTATGATGATGAATTTTACGGGTCCACTCATATGGACCATATTTCTTCATCAAACACAATCTGGCCAAACATTTATTCTGTACATGTCTGTGAGGGTGTTTTCACATGAGATTAACATTTGAATTGGCACATTGAGTAGACTATTCTTCTCCGTTATGTGTTTGGGCCTCATCCAATCAACTGAAGACTTGAATAAAATGAAAAGACTTCTTGACTGCTGGAGTTGGGACATTCATTCTTCCTTTCTTGCCTTTGGACTCAGTCTGAAACATTGGCTCTTTTTGCAGGTTGATGCTGCCAGCTCTTGGGCTGGAAATTCATAGAGTCTTCTCTCCTAGTCTTCAGGCCTTCAGGCTTGGACTGGAACTATACATTGACTTTCTGGGGCTTGCTGATCTTGGAACTTAGCTTCCATCACCACAGCAGATAATCATGTATAATAGATTGATAGGTACATAGATAATAAATCTTCTAATGATTGCTTTTCTAATGCAATGGATGTTTTCAATCCATACCTGATATTTTACAGAATAATGGTCTCTGAAAATGAAATGGCACTTTTTATTTCTTTCTACTTCTATTATTTTTTATGCCATTGGCTTCATTTGTTGTAGGATTTTGACTGTTTTGTAACAAACTAACAAACATGTGTGTCTGTATATGTATATGTACATATATATATATACATATATATATATATATATATATATATATATACAATATGTATATCATATATACACACATATTTCCATGTTCAGTAATTCATTGTAAAAAACTAAATAAATTGAAGCATTAAAGTTGGAATTGAGGCAAATACAAGTTATTGTATGCATTTAGTCAATGTTGTAATCAATTTCAGCTATTATAATAAAGTATCATAGACAATGTGGCTTATAAAAATCAAATAAAATTCTCTTAATTCTGGAAGCTGAAAGTCTGGGATCAGGGTGCCAGTATAGTCGGATTCTGGTGAGAGCCTTTTCTGGATAGCAGACATCTGTCTTTTCCATGTATCTTCCTAAGGGGGAAAGAAGGTGAGAGAACTCTCTGGCGTCCCTTTTATAAAGGAACTAATCCCATACATATGTACTCCATCTAATTATCTCATGACCTAATTATCTCCCAAAGATGCCCAACTCTTAATACAATCACATTGGGGACTAAAATGTCAATATAAGAATCTTAAGGAGACATAGGATTTAGTCCATTGCAGGGAGCATTCACTGAATATCTATTAGCTACAAGATATGTGCAACAGAATTAATAGTCGAGTGCATAGGTAGGCATGAACATAGACAACTCTTTATGTTCCCAAACAAACAAAAAAAAAACAAAAAAATCAGAATACTCAAAAGTATCAAATGGAGAGAATGCCATAAGCTAAAAAAATAAAACTAAAAAAAGAATAAAGAAAAAAATGATATTGAGAATGGGATACTACTATTAACTGTAGTATGAGAAGTCTAACTTCTCAGTTAGGTAAACAAAGAATGAAGAGCTTTTGGATTCCATATAGTCAGACAACAGTGCATAACTCATTTGAACAAGAAAATTTTTATGAATCATAACATATTGGGAGAAAACCAAAATATGGAATAATATATATGTTTGGATTATGGTAGACAACAACAAAAATGGTCTTTGGAATTAATTACTTGCTCTTAGAAATAACAAATATTTGAATCATATGTTTTTAAATATAATGAAATTTAGCTACCAAAACTTTTGAAATATTAATATAAATAAGTAGCAATGATCAATAGGAAATTTAAAATATGACAAAATTGGGACATTGTCTCCTCTGCCATCAGTAACAGATTGGATATATATAATAAGACACTAATAAGCCAATGTGTGAGTGAATCTCACACATGAGATTCAATTGGACCTAGGAGTAAAAGAAAGAGAGGAACAAAGAAAAATTACATATATGTATTCATTTATTAAATTATCTCCATTGTAATTTCCTAGGAGTCTCTATTCTGGAAAGCCATTTTTTAAAGTCCAGTGAAGCATGATAATCTTTTTCTAACATATATAATGTTGTAACTATCAAAGCAGAAAACATTGTTAATATCAGTCTTTTACATGGAACATAATTAACACCTCATAAAACAAAGCGTGCCACCAAGTAAACAGTGAAATGATAGTTTAGGTAGTGGGAGTCTTTAAAAAGATAAGAAATATTCTTGCACTATTATTTTAGAGAATTCAACATAATAACTATCTTTTGAAAGAGTAAAAGGTAGGTAAGTCTTATGCTTAGGGAAATTATTTAGACAATGGTTGGGAAATCCAAGAAAAGTAAGATGAGCATTTGACATTTCTGGTAAGATAGTGGAAATAGGCAAAGAAGCAGATCTTCAATATCCCTCAAGGCCCATGTGTTAAAGGCTTAGGCTCTAGCTTGATGTCTTAGGAAGATGGATGAAACTTAAAAAGGTGGGTCTAATGGCAGTTCTTAGGTCACTGGAGATATACCGTCCAGGGGATAATGAAACTGCAACCACTTTCTTTTCTTTTGCTCTTTCACTTGCAGCCATGAGGTAGGTGGGCTTCTTCCACCACATGCACCTTATGTGGTGCATAACCTTACCAAAGGCCCCCAAATAACAGAAGTAACCCTCCATGAACAGAAAGCTCCAAACAGTAAGCCAAAATAAACTTAGTCTATTTGTAATTGAATTATATCAGGGATTTTGTCACAGTAATGGGAGGAAGACTAACATAGGCAGACACTAATAAGCCAGAGTGAATCTCACACATGAGATTCAATTTGACCTAGGAGTAAAAGAAAGAAAGGAACAAAGAAAAATTACACATACAGATATGTTTGGGGAGATGAACTGCTGTGTTGTCACAGTTCTTTGTTGATGGTGGTGATTTGTTTTGAGTTTTTGTTGTTGTTTTAGGGAGGAGTGGTAAAAGGGAAAAGGGTTGCGCGATTAATTAACTTATGAATACTGAGTCTGTGAAGCCGAAGGGATATCCACAAAACAGCAAATGCTCAGTAAATGTTAATTAAATATGTGACTATTTTGTCTAGATCCCATAGAAAATTGAATTTGAGCTGCAGTTTGGAATTATGGATACACAAGTGGTGGCTGACATCATAAGAATCTGTGGGTGAGGAGGATGTGAAGTGATTTTGTCTTTGTCTTCATGTTCATTACACAGGTGCCCTTTGTATTTGGCAATTTATAAGTAAGATCTTGAAAAGAATAGTTTTGGTGAAATGATGAAGCCATATTAAAGCTGAATAAGAAGTGAATAAGTGTGAATGAGGAGGTAATGACAATGAAGAACTGTGTTTTTCAAAATATCATGTTTAGTTCTCATGTTCAAATTCTGAATCAGTTTGCTCTGGTGGCCTGAATATCAGTGTTTCTCAAAATTCCCAGGCAGCTTTAATATGCAGCCTGTTTGTGAATAACTGGTAGGCCATTTCTCAAATAGTGGAGAAAACAAAATAACAATGAGGAAAATAATAAATATATTAATTTATATAATAAATGTAAATCATGTTTTTAACCTTGAAGAGAAAAATTTTCAGTGAAAACTAAAAGTGTTTTCTAATGTCATGTCCAGTTATGATCCACTTATAAGATTCTGTGCCAAAATTTCTGGGAGAGGTTTTTGCAATGGAATCTTTTTAAAACAAGTGAAATAGAGCTGTGCTCTTACTGGGGAATCCAAAGACTAGAGGACCTCCCACCTATGAAGAGAAGATGTGGGAAGAGCCAAATGACACATGTGAAGCCACCTTAACATGTCCTCACATCTCACTGTGTAGGATCTAGAGGACTTGAGAATAAGAACGAGGTTCCAGGTGCAGTGGCACATACCTGTAATCCCCCATCTCGAGACTCTGAGGCAGGAGGATTGCAAGTTCAAAGCCAGCCCCAGCGATTTAGTGAGTCCCTTAGCAACTTAGTGAGACTCTATCTCAAAATAAAAATAAAAAGGGCTGGGGATGTGGATCAGTGGTTAAGTGTCTCTGAGTTCAATCCTTGGTTCCAAAAATAAAATAAATAAATAAAGGATGAGAAAGAAGAGAATTATAAAACCCCTTCTTATTTATTTAGCTTACCATAGATTAAAATTTAAGAGGACATACCTGAAATAGCAAAGAAACAAAAGAAAAAAAGAAAAGAAAATAGGAATTCAAATAATTTGAAGAACTAGAAAGCTTAAGTGTAAAGATGTATCTGATTCTTCACCATTTTTTGGTAAATTTGTTCTTACATTATTATTTGTTTTCATTTGTGGAGAATTATCTATATATTTGCTTGTGGAAGATCTGTTATTTAAGCTCATTGAAGCACTTTGAAAATGAAATAGTTATTTTCCAATGCTATTGGAAAATCTGTCAAATCACTAGATCAACTGTTTCCAATAAATTTAACTATAAATATGAAAAGTGACTCATAAATATAATGTTGATGGGATTCAGGACATGACATCCCCAAATATGTTACTTGTCATGTTAGGAGACAGAAGACAGTTTCTCTGACATTCTCCCACTCTTCTGCACTGTCATGTAGAACATTGAAGAATTATCTGCCCTTCCTATGAATAGATGTAAGACCCTTGTGAAATCTGCCCATGGTATACAAAGAGGAAAGGAATGTCATTTATCTCCTAAGGAACAGAGAGAAGAAGCTCCCCTCCTCCACAACATAAGAGCACACACTCTTTATTCAACCATACTCCTTGACTCTATAATTCTTTCTCAAACTTGTCATAGAAACACTAAGGCCCTGTTTCATTGGGTCTTCATTTCAGAAGACCCAACTTCATATGACATTTTCCATGTCATATAAAACTTACCTTAGATAAATGTGCCTGCATTTATTTTGTTGATCTGTCTTTTGTTATACATGTTTCAGCCATGAGCTTTGCAATGAGTGATAAAACAAATATTTTCTACTTTGCAGTATTAAACAGAAGATCAACTAAAATCTTAGTAAGGTCACCATTTGACATTGCAGATATTGCTAAGAGGTATTTTCAGATTTTCTTTCAACAGGCTTTCCTTAATAGACTTTTTTTTTTTTAAGAGAGAGTGAGAGAGGGAGAGAGAGAGAGAGAGAGAGAGAGAGAGAGAGAGAGAGAGAATTTTAATATTTATTTTTTAGTATTCGGCAGACACAACATCTCTGTTTGTATGTGGTGCTGAGGATCGAACCCGGGCTGCACGCATGGCAGGCAAGCGCGCTACCGCTTGAGCCACATCCCCAGCCCCCTTAATAGACTTTTAATGTTTTTTGTTTTTGTTTTTGATTTTCAGATTTGTTTCCTTATAGCAAAAGCCCAGTTGAGCTAATTGCTTATTTTGGTTTTCTTTTGATACCCTACATATACTTATAAAAACTTTCCACTAGCAAAAGTCTATAAGGACCAGGTGTTAGTTTCAGAAGCAAAAAAAAGGGCTAATCAGTTAACTATTCTTCTACTTTCTGGTCTGCTGAACTTTTCACTTGAGATGAGGAAAGAAGGGTTAGATCAGCATGTTTTGAATTAAGTTAAATACCAGCCAAAGCACACATGTCTAGGTGAAAAAAAAGTAATAAGTTGATAAGTCACGGCTGTTGGATGTACTGATCAAATAGTATTAGAAATAGTCACAGCCTAATTTTGAGATAAACTGACTAAGCACAGTGAGATTTAACAGAAGAGCCGAGTCAGCAAAAAGTGGTGTAGAATTTGATGATTGAGAAGAAGGAATTAGAAAACGACTTGACCTTTATAGCACCTGTGTTATGGCAGAGTAACAGAAGTGTTCTGTGTGTATAGGTGTGCACATGTGCACATGCATAAGTGTGTATAACAATCTACTATTAAAGTGATGGATCACTAACAATTGTATATAATACAACTTTCCTGAATTCATAGCATGTTTCAGAGTCCAAGTTAATAAATTTAGTTATGTTTGGTATAACTAATTCTAAATGGGAATGGGGAAAACAACAGCAAATAAAATTAAGCAAAATATATTTTTGCCTTTGGAGACTGAAACAGTTGTGATAACCTGTGTGATAACCAGGAAAAGATGAGAACAATTACTCTCTGTCATTGCAAAGCCCACATATACCTGTGGTTGGAAGAGGTCAAGTTCCCCGGAGGGAAGTCATTTGTCCACATCCTTGCAAACTGGTCTTCCAGTCAGTGATGGAGGTCCTTTGAAATTAAGTACAATTTCAATGAATTGGCGCAACCTGAAATCAATACCTGAACATGAGCAATCAACGGTTCAAAGGCCTGGAGCTAGATTGAAGCTATTCAGAATCCAAACCACTCAAGTGAAGAAGAAGAAGAAGAAGAAAATTTCTGTTGATCATAAATGCACAGCTGTGAGTTTCATAGTTTTAAGTATTCTCTTTTATTAAGAGAAATAACCCTGCAATATTAAAGGATTTGGGGTAAATAGCTTGGGAAGGGACATTCATTCTTTCCACAGCATGCCTGTGCCAGCTCACATGCCCAAGTGGCCAGATGTGACTTGAAGTGGTTCCATGTGTCTAAATGGTAGCATTTGCAGGCACAAGTCAATGATTGAACTAATGGCTCTTGGCATGATGTCATCTAATCAATTTGAATGGGTGTTCTTATCCTGCTGTGAAAAGAAGTAAGACCTGTTTTATTATTTCACTCGCTGGGGTGTCTTTTTATGTTAAAAAAAAAATAAAGAATTGTCCTTAACCATTGCCATTTTTTTAAATATACATCTAACTTAGATTTAAGCCAGGCTAAATCAATCTATACTTAAAATCATTATACTTTTATTTTTCATATTTAAGGACTAGCTTTTGATGTATTAGATAATCTTTAATAATTTAAAATTCTTTAATGTTCTAAAATTTTTGCTAATCCTAGGTACTAAATTTTTTTAACATGAAATCTTTTTATAAGAAGCAAATCAACTATTACACTACTATTCTTATAAATATGTAATCAATTACTAATTTTCACATCAATTCCCTAGGAAAAAAAGGAAGGATTTCGACAAATGCTGATACATTTCAGGTTACTGACAGCAAATTTCTCACATAAAATATTTTGTAAAATATAATTAATAATTCACAAAAAATATTGGGCCACATTTTTTCTTTCTTTCATTTCTCATTAGTATATATCTATAGTATTTCAGAGTGCTTTTGATGAAAAAAATAATTCTCAAAACAAAAATTGTGCCTATTTGAGATTTAGATAATCAAAGAAAATATGAAACAAGTTGTTTCCTTGCCTAACTTTCCTGAGTATGTCATTGATTGGATAATGATGGATGCTGGAATCTCTGTCTTTTCATTAATGGGCATATTGTCTATGGGAGACTGCATTCTAGTGACAGATTGTTAATTTGTTTTTTCAGCTTGGTCTCCAGTGGTATATTCTAAAGAGCCAAAGTACTTTTACAATCAGAGCACCTCATTATTAAGAAGATGGTTTTAACTAATTTCATCCACTTATTCTATTTTAGTTTCCATGTCAGCCTCCAAGAATTGCAATAATTATAACTTAAACAATGCTGAATCTCACAGATGTTAAAATCAGATTGTCTACTGTATCTATTTTCTTTTATTAAGCAAAATCCCATTGGGGGGCCAGCAACTCTTTAGGTCTTTAAAATGAGGCAGTGAACCAGATAGACAGGTTAATAACTTTGGAGCCCTCCACTGGAGAGATAAGCAACAAACAGGTGGACATATTAACCAGGTAATCTGGCTTGCAATCAGCCTTAGGAAAGAAATAAATGGTGATGTGTTAAAGGGCCAAAGGGGCAAGATAGGGGAGCATGCAGGGGCTGATCTAAGTACCAGACATGAACAAAAAGGAACAGCCATGAAGAGTTATGCGGGGTGGGATGTGTCTCCAGAGAAAGGAATGGCCAGGCCACAGGTCCAGCAGTGCAGGGAAAGGCAGCCTGGCTGAGGAGCACAAAAGGGGGTGATGAGGAGTATGATAAGCTGCAAAAATTATTAAGGTGCAGTTAAGGAATAAGAATTTGTTTAAATGCAATGAAAGTGACTGAAGGAAATTAATCAGAAGAGGACAACTTGCAATAATTATAACTTAAACAATGCTGAATCTCACAGATGTTAAACTCAGATTGTCTACGATATCTATATTCCTCTATTAAGCAAAATCTTAAACTGGGGGGCCAGTTTAAGTTATAATTATTGATTTACCTTTCAATGCAACCACACTGGCTGCTGCTCAGTGAAGAGGGATTGTGGGAGGCGTGGATGAGAGTGAAGGCAGAGAGCAACTAGGAGTTTCTTTTTCAGCTCTTGTGAAAGGTTATGGCGGCTTAGACACAGAGGTGTGGCGGAAAGGGGATGAGGGAGTGAGACTGAGACACATCATGACTATAGAAGCACCAAGATTTACTGGATGTGTGTGTGTATGTATGAGAAACACACACACACACACACACACACACACACACACACACACACACACACACTAAATCCAAGTTGGTTCCTATGTATTTGATTTGGGAGATCAATAGGATGGATGGTGCTGCCATATACTGACAGGGATTTTTTGAAAATATGGATTCAAAAGGGATGAATTTTACTATCAAATGAAAAAAAATCTCTGGGAAAGAGAAGGGGTTGGGGAGGCAAGAAATCTACAGTTCAGTCCTGGGACTGTGGTTTTGGTTCTCAAAGAATGCGGAGGGTTGAGGTATACACCAGGAGATAGCCCTATCCTCATTCTCTCTGAGGCTGTTTGGGGTCCTTGCTAGTGACTTACTAAGGGGATAGGTGGGTCCCAGCTGGGCTGAGCAAAGAGGGAATGACCCTTTTAAGAAGAAGTTCCCAGGTTTTCATGGAACATGTATTTTCACTTTGAAAATAATCAGAGAGAATAGGTTTTCAACATTCTAAAACTAACAGATATGCCATGCTTATTAACTCATTTTTTTTTATAAAGGAGAAAATACAGACCAAGAGATTTGTTAAACTCAAACTGTGTTGCTATTTCTCAGACAGGCTATGTTCCTACCTAAAGCTTCATGCTTGGGTATTTTCTTTACCCCTCTGAGTTCCCCAAGTCTTTTTTGAGAACAGGTCAATCCCTCTGACCTTCAAAGCCAGAGAAAATGATCTAAGATGAAATTAGAAAAACCTCTCCCTCATACACCTAATTATGCCACCCAGTGAGAGATAGACTTGTTTTCATTAAAAATAAACTATGCAAAGACCAAAAAATAAATAAAATTGAAAGTGAATATAATGAGATGATGCCAAGATATGAAGTCATCTTGATATGAGTGAGAACATTTGGATTTTGATTTAGAAAGTAGCAATAAATAAAATAATCTATCCTTCCTCAATCTGAACATGTTCATTTCTTATGTAGGTTTACCAGCAGAGGGCCCCTGATACCTTTTCCTTCTCTCCCTCCAACATTTTGAAACAAGTCAGAAAAAATCAGAATCCATTTGATCCTACCCTATTGGTCATTTGCCAACCAAGAGAAGCGATTGGGGACACTGCTAACTTCAGCAGAGTGTATGTAGGCCCTGTCCTTCTGGGTAAGGGGATATGGGGTTGGATGTTGTGGAGGACATGCTGACAGGTGACAGGTATTTTAGCCCCTTCAGTAAATGCTTGGTGTGCATTAACAAATTTGAACTAGCATGGTAAATCCACATTATTTAATATAAAAATTCTTATAAATAATGTTTTAATATTAACAGCAAAATACTTATCTTTAAAAAGGATCCTTATGGGCTAAAACCTGCAACTTGGTCTTCAATCAAGCTGGAAAATTCAAGACTATCACTTTGTTTGACTTCTAGTCAAAGCAAATCAGTTAAATAAATGTTATTTGTTTTCAGCCTAATCTTTTTTTTTTTTTTGAATACTAAGAATTGAACCCAAGACCTTGCATATGTTAGGCAAGCACGTCTACCACTGAGCTTCCCAGCCCTGATGGCTTACTTTTGATTGGTAAATTTGAACTTTTTAAATAGAGTGTGTTTTCATTATGTGTCTTTTGAATAAACTATTCTAAATCATAAACAATCTTATTTCCTGGACTGTACTTTGTATCTCAAAGCATTTAATGATAACTGAAGACTTTGTTGATTTTCCAGGGGAAAACCTTGTGGTCTCCAAATTTTAATTAACTTAAAATTCAATTCTTTATTCTATATGATATTGTGTTAGTAGATACTTGACATGCATTTGCCAAATCTATAGAACTGTACAACATAAAGAAGAAACTCTAATGTGAACTATGGGCTTTAGTTAATAAAAATCGTCAATATCAGTGCATTAAATCTAACAAATGTACTATGCTAAGCCAAGATAATAATAAGTTAGATGGAAGTACTCTAAATTATCTGCTCAGATTTTCGGTAAAATTATAACTGATCTTTAAAAAAAAAAGTCTTTTTAAAACAAAGAAAGATAAAGAGAGAAAGAGTGCTTTAATTTTCATTTTGATTGTCTCCCCAAGGCCAAGTGTTAACTGTTTGGTCCCCAGACTATGACATGATTGGGAGTTGGTGGAAGCTTTAAGAGGTGAGTCCTAGAGGAAGTAAGGTGGTTGGGGACATGCCCCAGAAGGGAAGATTGTGACCTCACCCCTTCCTCTCCTTCCTGGCTGCTAGGAGGTGAACAGCTTTGCTATATAACATACTTCCCACCATGATGTGCACCTCACACTCAGACACAAAACCAATGGAATCAATCAATCATGAACTGGAACTTCCAAAACTCTGAGCCAAAATAAACCTTTCTTCTTTTTAAGTTGACTTTCTCAACTGTTGTTTACAGTAACAGAAAGCCCCCACAGGAAGAAAAGACTGGTCATTCTCCTCACTCCTTCCTGGGCAGAGCCTCTGAGAGTGACAGCAAAGCGTGGAGAATTCACAGTCTGCTCACTCGCAGTTTCTGTGTTGGGAGTTTGGTGAGGAGGTCCCAGAATTCATTTTTCTAAAAATTACTGTGATGATGCTTTAAATGCGTCCAAGCAGAAGAGCTACCTCTCGGGGATTGTGGCTATATCACATGGCGAGAAAGACACAGACGTCCCCAACCTTCAGGCCTGAAACCAAAAGACAAAATCCACCATCAGAGTGGACAAAGAACAACTCAGAATCCCTGTGGGACCAGTGATTCAAGGCCTAATGTCTCTCTCTTCCTCCTCTCCCTCGGGGCTTCAGATGGTTCCAACCTAGACACAGAGGAAAAGGAGAGGGTTTCACCATGGGAAGATTAACGTCATTAAAGAAGAAGGGGGGCAGTGCCTTCAAACAGAAGGAAGGTTCAGTAACAGAAAATAAGTTCTACTATTTATACTCAAATAATTTCTTTTTTTAAAATTATAGTAAATATTTTGGAATCAGTTATGGGTAGTCAAGAAAAAAATTCATTTTTCACAAGGCTGTGAACTGTTGGTTAGATGTATAAATAATTGCTTTCAATGGTTGCACACATTTTGATTTCAAGAAACATGGTTCAAATGTAAGGACTGTTAAAAAAAAAAAGTGTACATATTGCAGGGTGCGGTGGCACATGCTTGCAAGCCCAGCATCTTGGGAGGCTGAGGCAGGAGGATCATGAATTCAAAGCCAACCACAGCAAAATCGAAGTGCTAAGCCAATTCAGTGAGACCCTGTCTCTAAATAAAATACAAAATAGGGCTGGGGATGTGGCTCAGTGCCTGAGTGCCACTGAGTTCAATCTCTGGTACCAGTAAAAAAAAAAAAAAGTATATTATCTTCCATGTACTTGCAAAATCACGACAATGGAAAAAGCTTTAAAATAAAAAACAAAAGAAGCTGAAAAGCTTTTGATGGTCTTGTTATTTATAAGTTGTCCTTATACACAGAATAATTATTGATTGAATCCTTGTAAGTAATTGTTTTTTTTTTTTTTAAGAGAGAGTGGGACAGAGAGAGAGAGAGAATTTTTCAATATTTATTTTCTAGTTTTTAGAGGACACAACATCTTTGTATGCGGTGCTGAGGATCGAACCCAGGCCCCACGCATGACAGACGAGCGCGCTACCGCTTGAGCCACATCCCCAGCCCCAGTACTTGTGTTTTATTCTTCAAGATAATAATCTACTCTCTTCCATCCTGATAATGGTGGATAGCATAATTCATAAACCAGAACCGTTCAGAGCATTCTTTACCATAGCAGAGAAAAAAAAAAATGATTGTAATCTTAAACCAACACTGGCAAGGGAATTTCACTCCAAATTTATGACAGTATTTTTGCCACGTGTCCTACCTGTCAAACTCATAATCCTGGTAAAACTGCATCACAGAGGTAAAACTGTATAGGAGAGGGCTTAAAGCTTTACAACCTACTTAAATATTTGCAGATGGATTCAACAAGTTGCTCAATCCAAATAGTTAGAAATGCGTTCTTTGTACTGTATATCTTCTTGTCGGCACGTGCTTTTTCCTGTCAAAAGTCCATTGCCCTCTCTAAACTTCTTTTTCTGACATGGGAATAATTTTTCCTTTGGGTAGTGACAAATTTTACAGAGAAAGTGATAGAAGAACTTTCTAAGTCTCTGCAGCTCATTCAGGAGCCCTGCTGTCTTTTTTGTTCATAGTCTTCAGAGAAACCTGAATCAAAAACTGGTACCCAAAATAAGCTCACGAATTTGCCAGACTTACCAGAAGCTTTGATGCAGCGCATCAACTTTATAAGCAGCAGGTGTCGGCATCTGTTCCTGGAGTTGTCCAGGAACCCCTGCAGGAACTTCAGCCAAGAGGGCCCGGAGCAACACCAGCATAGGACACCATGGAAACTCACAGAAAGAGATGTGTGGTGCTGTCACAGAGCAAACAAAGAACTGCAGCGTAAGATGGAAGTAGTCAACCTGGCGTTTATTTTTCTCAGTGAAAAAGACATGGCACAAGAATGAAAGAAACATTTTTAAGCCATTTGTGTGACCAAACAGGGTGTGCTAAGCAGGAGATGAGTGACAGAGGCAGGGTTTTCACATGGGAGAAACATTTTTTATATGAAATGGAGTCTCAGTGTAAAGTAGAGCTTTTTTGGTCGAGGCACATAGAGTTTGGCCCACAACACATTCAGTTGTCAGATAACAAGACTTGAACTCAAGAAATCTGCTGGCTCGATGACCTATAGGTTGACCACAGTGCTAACCTATATAATAACCATCCAACAATATATGAAACCTCAACAGTTCAACTGTTCTACTACATTAGAATACAATTCTACAGTGGAGAAGGAATCGAAATATAAATCCAACAGAAAATTTAAAAATATCATAAAATTTCCAAATACAGAGGTAAAAAATTCTGGGTTTTTAAAATAGACGATGATGATCATGAGTTGTGTAGATTATTTGGGTGTATTTTAAAGTGATATAAGGTTTTAATTTTAAATTTTCAGAATTCCCAAAATTGTATTTGAAACGTTGGTTAGAAATTGAATGTATTTATTTATAATACTTTATTTACTTTTTAATTGATTGTATTTTTTAGATACATGATAGTGGAATGCATTTACAATTCCTATTACACATATAGAGCACAATTTTTATATCTTTGTATAGAAAGTATGTTCACACCAATTCATGTCTTTATACATGTACTTTTTGCATTACAATTTTTATTACACATATATACCACAATTTTTCATACCTCTGGTTGTATATAAAGTATGTTGACACCCAATTTGTGTCTTCATACATGGACTTTAGATAATGATGTCCATCACATTCACGATCCTTGCTAACCCCCTGCCTCCTCTTCCCCTCCCACCCCTCTGCCCTGACTAGAATTCATCTATTCCTCCCATGCTCCCCCTCCCTACCCCATTATGAGTCAACCTCCTTATTAAAAAACAAAAACAAAAAAGACATGGCATGACCATTAGGAGACTTTGCCAGGGATTCTCAAGAAGAAAATGACAATGTGAAGGAAAAGATTTTCTCATGACTAGTGAAGGAAAGTGTGAGTGAGCTTGGAGATCCAAGACTGTCACTCTCCTGATCCACTTTGGAGGAGAGAAAAAGGGAAAATAAGGTCAGTGGCTAAACAGGGGAACTCCATGGCACCTTGATTGTTTTCCTTGTCGCTCTCCTCACCAAAACTGTCATACCCACTCCCATTTTTCACCATTTATATTGCATCTGGAAAATTTAAGATAAAAACAACATATAAATTTTATTCTTATCATATTTCCAGACTTCATTGAAATTCAAGCCTTTTTCTCAGAAAGGTGATTTCTACATTCTGTCCAGGTAAATTCTGGAGAAAAAAAAAATTGAATTCATGTTACTTGTCTGCACATTTTTATTGTGTCTTCAAGCTTCAAGCTGTTTACTCCATAGAGATTTTGGATTTTGTGAGTTTGTTGACTTTCAACAATAAATGTTTCTTTAATGAAAAAAGTATGAAACTGCAAGAAAACAGCTGAACAGAGCTATCTAGAGAGGTCTCTGAAGTTTTGTGGTGTCTCCAATAATAAACACAACATATTGAACTCTCCCTGTGTAAAAGGTTTATTGTTCCTTGTTATCTCATCAATTCCTCAAAACATTATTTTGAAGTCAGTTGAAGAGGCTCGGTTCAAAGATTCTAAATAATTTACTCAAGGTCAAAATATTATTCAGTGGCAATGGAAAGTCTGCATGAGACATTTAATATTATTGACACAGATAACATATCTCAAATTTGTCTCTTTGCTAAGATGACCCTTTTCTCAGTGCAAGCATCATTTTATCTATGATGAGATGAAATTTTGAATCCAGAAACTGTTTTGCTTCAGTCCCCAAATCAACAGAATCCTCAGATGCAGGTACATTTTAGAGCTGAGTAGAACATGAGGTATTGCCATAGTCTGATGGAAAAGTTGCTAGTTCCTCCTGGGCAGGTTTTATGGGACGCTGCTAATTATGTGGTTTTGGGGATATGGTTATACCCCCTTAATTGTAATGTCCTAACAAATCAGTCTTCACTACATTGGCAGCTTCCACAGCTTGCACCTTCTTCACTTTAGCTTTATGTGTCCCCCTCAGGTTGGGATCCACAGTAGCATTAGGCTAACCTTTTATGTAAAGGGTGGCCATATTATCACTCTTGCTATTTCTCACCTTTGCATTGTAACATCAAAGCAGCTCTAGGTAGCACATAAAAAATGGGCATGTCTTTCCAATAAAACCCTACTTAGGAAAGCAGGCAGTGGGTTAGATTCGATCTTCAGGCTATTAATTGGCCAACTGTAGATCTAAAAGTACATGAAAGAATGTTAGATGAATCAGCATGTTAACACTTGGATCAGTCTGGAAGACACCGAATTCTACATAAGTGAATAAAACAAATAAATAAAATAAAAACAGAAATTTATGAAATTCCCTAAATACATCATGCCTTCTTATAACTCCTGTGTATATGGCCCAGCTCCTTCTTCCTGGACTCCTTCTGTACCTGGATAACTGCACTGACCTTCAGTGGTTGGTTGTCGTTGACTTCCTCCTCCAGCTCACTTTCCTAGCTCTGCATCTCCAGATTGAGCTGAGACACATGCCCATTTACTCTCATAGTTCCTTGTACATGTTCCAAATATAGTTGTCATCAACCAGCATGGAACTGTTGGACTGTTCTTCCACACAGCCCCCTCCTAGACCACAAACTCAATGCAATAGGAACTTGATCCTTCCACTGAAACTCCCATATTTCTATTAAGAGATGCATACTAAAGTTCTAAGTATTTGCATGAAAAAAATGAATAAATAAAATTCTTCAAATTAATAAATTAAAACATTTGTCTACAGGTATTGCCAGTTATTAAGCCCACAATCTAAATAAGGTTATAAATAATTTCTCCAGTTTATTCTCATTTGTCACAGACAAATGGGTAACAGAGGATGATATGAAAGATATGTCCATTAGGGAAGAACTCTTTTTTTTGTAATCTCAGGTAAATTCTAAAGAAGGAGAATATTTTTTGAACATAAAGAAAAATTCTTAGGAAAATAATGAATGTGAAATGTAAAGGTGAGGAAAAGAAAATACCTCAAGAACTGAATACAATGAATGGAAATGAAGCTGTGTCTTGATTATTGAAGTTTCTCTAACAAAATATGACAAGCTAGGTGACATTTAAGCAGAAACTATTTCTCACAGTTGTGGAGGCTGGAAATCCAAGATTAAGGCCCTGACAGCTTGTGTCTAGTAAGGGCTGTCTCCTGGCTTAGTGATGGCTCCTTCTCACTGCGTCTTCACGTGGTGGAAGGGGCTGAACAGCTCTCCAGCACCAGGAAACCAGTGCCATTCAGGAGGAGCCCTCAGGACCCAATCACGTTCCAAGGTGCCACCTCCTAACATCATCCCACAGGAGATTTGTTTGTAGCACTTGAATTTGGGGGAACACAAATGGGAAACTCCTTCAACTTTATACTATTTATGTTGCTCAAAGAATTTGTTTAGGGTTTTCTTTTAGTGTTTCCCCTTCTAAAAAAAAAAGTCAAGTCAGATTTATATATTTTCCTGCTTAGTAAGCAATTGTGAGTGTATGTGTGTGTGTGTGTGTATTGATGTTCTTGGTGTGGTAAAGATCCTAAGATAGATAAAACAAGATACATGTATGATGATGTGAGGGGGAAGAAAAAAAAGAGAGAAATGTGTCACAGTAGATTTGGTAGAGAGAGGTGATGGGAGGGGAGGGGAGGGGAGGGGGAGACAGGAAGGGCAGCAGAATAAAATAGGCACTAGGATTGCTGTACATATACACATGGCTGTATAACCAATGTGATCCTGCAAACTGTGCATGTGGAAAAATGGGAATTCATACACCATTTGAATCAAATGTATGATATGTCAAAATCATTATATTGTCATGAGCAACTAATAAAAAGTAAATAAATAAAAATGAAAAATGTATTAAAATAAAAAAGTGACACTTACCAATATATCTATGCAAGCTAAGAGACATTGAGTACCAAAGATCTCCTCTCTCTCTCTCTCTCTCTCTCTCTCTCTCTCTCTCTCTCTCTCTCTCTCTCTCTCTCTCTCTCTCTATCTCTCTCTCTCTTATTTCTTAGCATTCATTCTTCTTTTTTCATTAACTGAATGGCCTACAGTCCATGAAATAATCACCTCCTTCCCATTGCTTTGGTGGAACTCCATTCTTGAGGGCCCATCCATCAGGATAGCCTGTCTTTTTTTACACAGGGTGTGGGTGCTTGACCCCCAGCAAGGACAATCAGATATTTTTTTAGAGATTTTTAACTTACTGACAAGGAGGGAAAATGATTGGCCTTGAGTCTTTCCAAGAGTATCCTAAAGAAGTTTACCTTTTATTCTTCTCCTCTTATAGTTTTATTTTTAAATTTATTTTTAACCAATACAGAAAAACATGAAAATTCTACCTATTAGCAGGGCACTGTTTGAATTCACGTATACATTGCATGTTTAAATTGGGTTAATATTTGTCTCCGCAAACTTTGGTCATTTCTTTATGCTGATAACTTTCAAAATTCTTTCTTCTGGATTTATGAAATGGAGAGCATGTTATTGTCATTTAGGCACCCTGCTCTGCAATCTCTCACCAGATCTTCTTACTCCTATCTATCAGTTAGTACACCAATCAACGTTTCTTCAACTTCTCCAACTCTACCTCCCCCAGGGCTCTGGCAACCATCATTCTATGCTCAATTTCTATGGGATCAACTTTTTTAGATTCCACATGAGTGAGATCCCATGGTACTTGTCATTCTGTGCCTGGCTTAGTTTACTTATCATATTGATCTTCAGTTCCATTTGTGTTGCTACAAATGAAAGGAGGCCGTACTTCATATGGCTGAATAGCATTCCATTGTACATATGTAACATGTCTCCTTTATCCAAATCAGTTGATGGACATTTAGTTTGTTTCAATTTCTTGGCTATTGTGAATAGTGCTGCAAACAACATGGGGCTGTAGAAGTATTTTCAATGCACTGATTTCATTTTTCTCTGGTTACATACCTAGGATTCCTAGATTATAGGGCAAGGCAATTAATATTTTGAGGAACTGTACTGTTTTCCATAATGCCTGATCTGATATGCATTACTGTCAACAGTGTGCAAGGCTTTTCTTTTCTCCACATCCTGATCAGGATTTGATATTTTTAGACTTTTTTTATAATAGCTATTCTTACTCCGGGGAAGTGATATCTCATTGCAGTTTTTATTTGCCTTTCCCTGCAATGTTGAGAATTTTTCATATACTTGTTAGACATCCTTTTTTTGAGAGATGTCTATTGAGTTGTATTGCCCACTTTTAAATTGCATTATTTGTCTTTTCCTCACTGAAGTTTTGCAGATCCTTGTGTACTCAGGGCATTGACTCCTTTACAGATGACTAATTTGCAAATATTTTCTCCCATTGTGTAGGTTGTCTCTGTGCTCTTGATGGTTTCCATTGTTATGCAGAAGATTTATAGTTTGATACAACCCCATTTACAGTGTGATATAAGCCCATTTGTTTAGTTTTGCCTTTATTCCTGTACTTTTCAGGTCTTGTCCAAAAAATCTTTGCTCAGTCCAATATTGTGAAGCATTTCTCCTGTAGTTTCACAGTTTAAAGTTTGCATCTGTCCTTAATCCATTTTGAGATGATTTTTGTAACTAGGATAGACTCTTGTTTGATTTAATTCTTCTTTTATTCCTAGATTTTACCTCTCCAGAACAGTCTGACTCTGTTCCTTCCTTTGATTTGTGAGCTGCCTTAAATCTTTTCCTTTTGGCCTAAGTAGAAGGCCATTCTGTTGCTCACAACCTTAACACCTAAATTGGTACAATAAGAACTCAGAGTGCTTTGACAAGTGAGAGGAGAGTTATTTGTATTTAAAAGCATTAAGCAAAATTCCATGGATAAAATGTAATTTTAGTTAATCCCTAAAAAAAATAGCTGGGATTTAGATACAAAATGACAAAAGGGGAATTTTGAACAAGAGAGCTGTGTGAACAAAAATAAGCCAACAGGAAATCTTGGAAAATTATAAAGGACACTTCAAATATCTTGTTTGACAGAAAGAGCAAGTAGGTAAAAGGAAGAACTAATTAATAAGGCTGAGAAAAGGAGCACCACAACTGTATAAGAGCCAGTTTGTAGCAGGTAATTTTGTCCTGAAACAAACACACAGAGATTGGGTCACAAATGCCTTTCACCATTTCTGACCCTCATTCTAGCTCTATGACGATGGAAAACTGAAAAGATAATAGAGTTCTTTACAGTAACCACTATATTATTAAAAAATTGGTGTGCCTTTAGTACACCGATGAAACTCTCCAGAGAAGATGCTAAATCTTATTAAGTCATGATTACTTTAGGTTTTGAGTTTCATAATTTAAGACCATGTTTTCTATATATCATCATGCTGTAATGCAATATGAGAAGATAATATCCAATTCTATTCACAATAGAAAAAAAAGAAACACTAGGATTAACCCTATATGAGCTTAAAAGATAGAAATTCAAGAGAGAGAGAAATAAATAAATACACACACACACACACACACACACAAAATCAGTGTAGAATAGATAAGAGTAAAAATTATGGAGATTTCAATATTTCTTTACTCTATTTATCACACCCTTACCTAAATTCAGAATTTTTAATTCAAATTTAGCTTTAATTAATCCAAAACTTACCTGAAGCAATAAATAGGAAAATTTGGGGAAAAAGCTAATAATAAAAAAGCATTCACTGTATTCAATGATAATGAACATAATAGGCTTATTAGTAAGAACACAGTAAAATATATACTGAGTGATGTAAAATAGAATAGTAGGGAGAATATACAGAGAGATTACATCAAAAATTCATGGGGAAAGAATGATTTACTCAATATATGTTGATTGTTAATATTTGCCATATATTTGGAAAATAAAATTATTTTCTTAAGTTTGTCTGATATTACATATTTTTCTATATTCAGTTATAGTACACAGTTGAATAATGAAATTAAGAGTAAAAAGGGAAACATAAAGAATTAGGTAGAAAATTAGTGGGCTCTTTAATGAGACTTTGAGAATCACCTTTCAAATCATAAATGCAATGGAAAAACTCTGAATTGGAAACATTATAATGCAAAAATATATTGGAAAAAGTATTTTCCTATAAATCAGACAGAAAAGAAATGGTTATAGCTTTCATATGCAAAGAGATACTATAACAAATCAGAAGAAAATATAAGTAAGGTAAAATATTAACTCCTGCCTGTTATAAAAAAATTCTAATCATAAAAGAAGAATTTAAATTGAATGATGAATATACTTTAAACAATCATAATACTAAGGAAATGAAACTATTATCCTGCAAATTTACAAAGATATAAAACTAGATAATTTCTTTATTTATAAAGATATTGAAGCAGCACGTTACCAAAGGAGTTTTAAATTAGTGAAGTTTCTTCCTGGAAGACAACTTGACAATATGAATTAAAAGAAAAAATAATGCATGCCCTTCATTATGGTTTGGATGAAGGGTTCCTTAAAATTCCACAGGTAAAGACTTTGTCCTCAGGGTGCTGGTAATGGGAGGTGGTGTGGCCCTTTAAGAAGTAAGGTCTAGTGGGAGGTCATTAGGTCATTGAGAACATGTCCTCAAAGGGGTTTAATTGCAGATTCATTCAATATGAGAAAATTAGCTATGGATTTCCCCTTTATGTCAAGCCTAACAAGAGCTTGTACCATCCAGAGTCTTCACAGAAAATAGTTGGTATACTAAAGTGTGAAAATCAAGAAAAGATTAAGGTAAAGATTATTTCCTATATTTAAGAAACAGGGATAAGGAAAACAGAGCATGGTTAATCACCACAGAACTGTCAAGATAGGGAGCATTTACCACCCCTAAAACTGAAAGGGCAAAAGATTATTAGAAGATAGTGAGACCAACTGCTACAAAAGAGAGAAGATCAATGGGTCCTCAGGTTCAGGCAAAAGGTAGAGTAAATAAAACCCAAACACTTGTACACACATGTATAGCAACATATTCATAACAGCCCAATGTGGAAAAATCAAAATGTTCCTCACTGTATGAATGAATAAACAAAATATGCACACCCACACAGTAGTATATTACTTGGTCATAAAAAAGGAATGATGTGCTGAGTCGTAAAGCAGCATGGATGAAGCTTGGAAATAATGTGCTAAGAGAGAAGGGTCAGTCACAAAAGAACAATTTACTATATGAGTCTGTTCATGTGAAAATTCAGAATGAAGAAATCTCTGTGGTCAGAAAGCAGATTAATAGCTATTTAGGGATTTTAGTGAACAGCGGCAGTAGTAATGGAATGATGGTAGCTATGGGATGTGAGATTTTGTTTATTGGATTTTCGTGAGGTGACAAAAATATTCCAAAATTGACTGGTGATGGTAGCACAACTCTTTAAATATTTGAAACATCATTTAATTGAATACTTTAAATGAATGGATTATACTATATGTGAATTAAATCTCAATAAAGCAGTTTTTTCAAGCACAGAGGCCACACATGCATGAGTTTGTCAGGATAGCCCCAATTATTATGTGTAACTGTAAAGCTTGACACTACTATTGATGATGATGATAATAATAATAATAATAATAATAATAATAATAATAATAATAAAGGTACAGAGACAAGACTGCTGGTATGGCAGAAAAAGTGACATTAGTCAAATTATATTGTTATATGGCATGAATTTATAAATATGTAACAACAAATTCCACCATTATATACAACTATAACACATCACAAAAAATAATGAAAAAAAAAAGAAAACAAAAAGAATTCTCCCAGTAAAGTTTCCCGCAAAATAATCATAGCAACACTCTAGAAATCAGCCCATGTCACACAACAGATTGACAGGTTCTTAATCATTTAAAATTAAGAAAAGAAGGAAAGAAGGATGTTCCTGCCTAGGACTGCACCCACATTCCCTCTTACTTCCTAAACTAGCCAATTTGCTGATTTTTCAGGGGAGAAAAAAGCTATAAAATCACAATATTTACTGCCAAAGGGAGTTCAATGAATTTGGAGCAGACCAGAGCAGTCGGTTACAGCAGTAACCTCCATGTTCTAAGAACTGAGAATGGCCAGCACTCAGCCAGCCTGGGGTTGCAGTTCTGGTTGGCGTGAAAACAAAGTTCAGCAAATGGGCCACATAGGGGGGATTCAGGGAATGAGAGCCATCATGGGAGTTGATGAGTTCTATACATATCCTGGAACTTCTGCAAAGTTGCTTGCAAGTATGAGATCAGAGGAGGACCAAGCTCACCATACATCGTTGAGTAACATCATCTGTGCACACACAAAGATAGAAAAAAGTGTCTGAAGTTTATGAACCTTCAAGATTACACACATCCATCAGCAGCAGGCCAAATCTTTAAAGCTGAGATATCCAATCTTTGGATAACCATTAAGCTGTGTTGATACAAGGGCTAGCTCTGAAAAAAAACAGGCTTAAAAATAAAAACAAGAACTAAAAAAAAATTCCATGCAGAGAAATACCATAGGGCATGTTTTCTAGGTAAGTTACCTTCTGAAAAACAGACAAAAAATATATACATACAAAGGGAAAAGAAAATCAAGAATTGCTACAGTATATTATCTAAAATGGTGAATTTTAAATAAAAAAATTGCAAGATGTTCAAAGAACAAAAAATTGATATATTCTTAGGAAAAAAAATCAATTGATATTGTCTTTCAGTGGCAAAGAGTGTGTGTGTGTGTGTGTGTGTGTGTGTGTGTGTGTGTGTGTGTGTGTGTTCATATGTGGAAAGACCTACAGAAAATTGCATTTAAAGAACTGAATGAAAGTAACATGATAATGTCTCAAAAAGAGATATTATAAGAAAGAACTTTTTAAAGTGAACTAAGTATAAATTCCAGAAGAAAAATGCACAACAACCAATATTAAAATTTTACTGGAAAGATTGAACTCACTAGGAGATTCAAGATGCTGAAAAGAATTGTTTAAAAATAGGTCACCAGAAACCACCCAACTAAAAAATACAGAGAAAAAAATAATAAAGAAAACTTATAGAATGTTTGAGGTTTGCAGGTTCATATAGATAATTGTATAAAGAAGCCAACTTTAGACACATTATAATCAAACTCTTAAAAATCAAAGGCAAAGAGAAAAATTTTGAGAGAGGAAAGAGAAAAACAATGTATCCCATACACAGGGATTGAATCAGTATGTAATTAAGAAAACAGATTTATTTCTAATAGCATCAGAAAAAAATATTTAGAAATAAATTTACAATAAGTATGATATATACACACTGCTAACTACAAAACAATACCCAAATCAATGATGTTTTGAATTAATGAAGAAGTGTCCCATTTTTATCTACTTGAAGACTCAATATTTTCCAGATGGCAATTCTCTCTATCAATATTAAAGCTGGTATTTGAATTTTATATGATAATGCAAACCCCGAATAAATTTTTTAAAAAATGAATAATGTTTGTACTGGCATAAAAGGAAACATACAGATCAATAAAACAGATTGAGAATGTTGAAACAAATTCTTATATTTCTGGTCACTTGATTTTCAACAAATTTTCCAAGGGAATTCAACAGGAGAAAGGACAGTATGTTAGTCTGTTTTTGATGGCTGTAACAAAATACTTGAGATAATCACCTAGTAAGGAGAAAATGTTTATTTTTTTCTTATAGTTTCAGATATGATCGATTCATGATCAGTTGGCTCCATTGCTTTGTGCCTGTATTAAGGCAGCACATCATTCAAGAGTGTAAGGTGGATAAAAACCTCTCACCTCATGGTCAGGAAGCAGCAAAGAGGCAGAAGTAGGCCAGAGTTCCACAATTCCCCTCAAGGGAACACCCCACATGACCTAAAGACCTCCCACTAGACCCTGCCTCTTAAAGGTTTCAACGCTTTCTAATAGCACCTTCCTGGAAACTAAGCCTTTAACAAATGGACATAGGGGAAATCAAAGTTTCAAGCTATGAAGACAGTCGTTTCAGCAAATGGTTCTGGGTCAGTTAGTCACAAGAAAAGTCATAAATTTAGATCCTACTTTGTATCAGATGCAAAAAATAATTTACATGAGTCAGGGACCTAACTATAAGAGCAAAAATTATAAAATGTAAATTAAAAGGAAAAAACTCTATGTCCTTGGATCAAGCAAAAAATACTGTAGTTTGAATATTGTTGTCCCCAAAATCATACAGAAATTTAATCCCCAAAGTCTATTTTAATGGTAGTAAGAAGGTGTGTTTCTTGGGAAAGTATTAGATTCGAAAAGATCATTAGGGTGAAGTCCTCTTGATAAATCCTGGAAACTTTTTGAGGAGAGTGAAAGAGACCTCACAGATGGAGAGATACACAAACATTCCTGCCATAAATGTAATGCAAACTATGGGGGTCCTCACCAGAGCCTGCATAATGCTGTTTGAACTTCCCACTTCAAAACCGTGAGCTAAGTAAACCTATTTTCTTAATAAAATTACCTTACTCATATATTTCATTTTAGCAATGAAAAGTTGAATAATATAAAAGATATGCCATCCAAAGGAAAAAAAGATAAAAAATAAATGAGGACTGGGAATATGGCTTGATAGTTATTCGCCCCTGGCTTTAATCCCTGGTGCAAAGACAGAGGGGGAAGGTACACATTGGACTTCATCAAAACTTTTTAATGTCATTTGAAAATGACACTATCAGTGGGAAAACAAAGAAACACAAGCCATAGACTGTGATGAGACGCTTGTTGATCATTTAATGAGATGAGGATGTGAGATCTCGCCTTATGACTCATGCCCTTGCTGGTATTCAAGTGTGTCCACCAGGAGTTCATGTGTAGACAACGTGACCCTAAATTGGTTTGCCATTGGCATTTGGAGATGGTGCTCTCAGTAGGTAATTAGGATTAGATCTGGTAGTAAGTGAAGATGGTGCCCCGTGATGGCACTGGTTGACTCTGTAGAAGAAAAGGGACCTGAGCAGGCACACATGCTCTGTCTTGTCATGTGGTAGCCTCCGCTATTTTCTGGCACAGCATGAGGCCACAACCAGAGACTGGGCACCGGCCAGTGCTGTACCATTAGACTTCCCAGCCTCCAAAGCAGTGAGCTCAATAAACCTCCATTTGTCTACCTAACTGTTCTCCCTACTGTTTTCATGACATCCTCACCACTACAACCTTTTTATCAAAATTCCTTATTTCTCTCTACCTTCTGCATATGAAAAAACATTGAACTCTTGACTATCTGAGTCTGGCTTATTTCACTTAGCATGATATTCTCCAGTTCCATCCATTTACCAACAAATGATATAGTTCATTCTTTTGTATGACTGAATAGAACTCTATCGTGCATATATACCATGTTTTCTTTATCTATTTCTTGATGGACACCTATCTACTATTTGTTTATGGACACCCAGGTTTGCTCCATAACTTTTCACTTATGCATTGTGCTGCTATAAACATTGGTGTGAATGTATCACTAAAATTTGCTGATTTTAGTTCTTTCAGATAATAAGAAGGAGTGGGATAGCTGAGTCATATGATGGTTCCAATGTTAATCTTTTGAGGAATCTCTGTACGCCTTTGTGAAGTGGTCATACTAATTTGAAGCTCTGCCAACAATGTATGAGTACGTATTTTTCAAACATCCTCACCAGCAATTATTATTTGTATTCTTGATGACTGACATTCTAACTGGAGTGAAATGAAATCTCAATACAATTTTGATTTGCATTTCTCTGGTCACTAAGGATGATAAACATTGCTTCATTTGCCCATTTATTGATTAGGTTATTTGTTTCTTTGATGTTAAGTGTTTGACTTCTTCATATACTGTGAATATTATTCTTCTGTTTGAAGAGAACAGGAGACACAGACAAATCCTCATAGATTCAGTCATCTGGTCCTTAACAAAAGTTGGAGAAAAGACAGCTTTTTAACAAACGGTGGTAGGAAAACTGGATATCCATATATAGATGAATGAAACTAGATCTCTCTCATCCTTCACAAATACTTACTCAAAGTGGATTAAAGACCTATTGATTAGACCAGAAATATGCCAATTGATAGAAGAAAACAGGGTCAACATCACAACACATTGGCACAGGTATTGTCTTCTTTAATAAGACTCTTAAAGCTCAAGAAATAAAACCAAGAACTAATAAGTGGAATGACCTCATATTACACAGGTTCTGTAAAGTAAAGAAAACAATTAAGAATAAGAAGACAGCCTATACACTAGGAGAAAATCTTTGTTGTCCATTAAAATATTCTTGTTCTTCATTTCTGAGACTCCCTTTAGATAAGAATGTGAATAAATTATTAAGATAGTAATTTCCAAGTTAGTTACTTATTCAGACATTGATAATTAAAGGTGATCCTTATGGATGAAATACATATGATTAAAAATTTACAGAAAAAAATGGCTCTATGACTCTAACTTATATAGTCATCCCAGTTCTAAAATATGCCAGCACATAAATTTAAACTTTAAAGCAGTTATACAATCTGAGCAGGCTTTCCTCTCCCCGGACCCCCAAAAACCCCAGGGCAGCAGTGACCGCTTGGTCTCTGTAAGGAAAGAGGACCAGGAGGGAACTCCTGCGTGGGCCCTGCGTAAATCAACCAGAAGAGGAGCCGGGGCCCCCACAAGTCCCAGAGCTCCGTATTTAGATTGTTTCAAGTTCGAGATCCCCTGTGGAGGTGACCCAAACCAGGTCACCCAAACCAGACGGCCAGCCTTTTAGCAGTCTCCACGTACACCCCCAAAGCTGTGCGTTCCCCGGTATGGTTATCTGACCCAAGTGGTGATTGGGCTGGAACTGCAGGATCCGTGGGAGGACTTCCACCGGGACCACTGAGCTACAACACCAGAGGTGACCCTGTCTCCAGGCCGGGGTGTAAGTCACAGCCTCCCCACGGGGTTCCTGCTTTCCCTACATATGAATTAAACTTCTTAGTATGCTGACTTTAAATCCTTTGGCTATATACCGAAGAGTGGGCTAACTGGGTCAAATGTTGGTTCCCCAGTCCCCAAAAGCCAAAGGTCGAGCCTTTTCCCTGATGTGTGGAAGCTAACCCACAATAAGGTGGGGAGGATAAGGGGGAGAATAGAAGTTCAGGGGATTAGACAAAGGGGAATGAAGGAAGGGAGGGGGGATCTGGCATAACTTTCCCATGCCCATGTATGAAAATACCACAGTGAATCCCACCATCAACTACAGCCACAGAATGGGGTCCTAACTAGAATAAGAAGACTCCACGCTCACATAATTCTATCAAAACGGACTCAACTGCCATATATAACTAGAAACAACCAATAAATAAATAAATAAGGCTGGAGGCCAGAGGCAAGGCTTTGCAGACCAGGCTCGTGTTGGCGAGAGCGGTCACAGGACTGAGGACAGGACCCATTAACCACACGTCGGCCAGAGAAGCGGGTGGTGACCAAGCAGCATGTGGGCTCGGGTTGTTCATGGAAGCGCTCTTCCTGATCCTAGGCTTGTTCTTGAAGTTGGTGATGACAGCTATCTCCGTGGGGATGTGCTGCGGCCAGTGTGGAGAACAAATCTCGGAGGGTGGGCCGGACGTGGAGTGTGCCCCCTTGGGACCAGCGATTAAGTGAGATGATGCAGTCAATCATGCGGTACAAGCTGGGCACAGGGGAAGAGCCCCATCAGTTGAGTAGTTAGTTTTAAGATTCCACAGGTGGAGTGCTCCAGCCAGGTTGACAGCCAGGAGTCCTCTGTGCACACACACTTTACTTCCTAACAGGAGGGGAGAGGAAAAGCCACTTTTTTTTTTCATGGTCCTCACAAAACTACACCATGCGCTCGGTGGAAAGCACAGAGAGGGCCAGAAACATTAGAGGCTTAGACCGGTCGACGATAAGGCCTCTGACCCTCTTCAGCAGTTCATCGTTTGAGAGACTTTATTTTGTTCTTATCAATCAAACGTGTTTCCGTTAGACGGGCAGATCGTGATTCTGCTGTGTGATTCAGGGGTCTCTGAAATGCATGGAACGCATCGGCTCTCCCTCATCCTCTCCCCCGCCCCAGGGAAACGTTTCAGTTCTGTGTTTACTGGCATTGGCTAAGCATATGTTTGTTTCTCTGCAGGGCAAATAAAAGGGTATCCGGTGTGCATTTCACTCCTAAAGACGTCTGCCAGAGAGGTAAGACTCCGAAGGTGAGTGAATGAGGCTGTGAGGAGACGGGGAGGGAGGCCGAGAAGGGAGGATCCTGCGCGGAGACAGTCTGAGTCTTCAGGAAGGCAGGCAAACCAGACTCTGAGGAGGCTCTGCGGCAGGGGGCACTGAGGGGCAGGTGCAGAGGACCCAGGTCGAGCCGAGTGCTGGAGAGGCCTTGGGAATCAGTCCCTTATCTCTACCGTCTCTGCAAACTCTAGCTCATTCCTGAGTTTCTTATGGAAACCTGCTGGGGTGGCTTTTCCAGGTGGGAGAAGTAGGAGTGGGGGATAGTATTTTCAAGACAGTTCATGTTCATTGCACACGGCTAAAAATTAAATCACAAAGTATGCGAGACCGCAATTCCTGCTGAATGGAAAGTCTGGAAATACTGTTGAATGGTCTTCGTTGTCCTGAAGTGTTGACTAGGGCCACAGAACAGTCATACCTTGAGGTGCTCCTTTAGCAGGGACTTAGTTGCATTTGCCTTCCATCGATTTTGTAATAAATATGTCTCATGTGACTTTGGTAGGTAAAGGGCAATCATGAAAACCAAGCAGTCTTTAATACTTAAAATAATAATAATAATAATGCCAAAATAGCCAACCTTTACAATTTATAGGGCAACTTGCAAACAGCTTATATGTACGGCGGGCGGGGGGAGCATTAAATAAGAATGTATTTTTGACAAGAAAAAAAATGAGCAGATGAAACATCTTGACAGAAATTCAGTACGTTGCTTTGAATTTGCTTTGCTTCATCAGATGGAAACTTCTGACGTGTTTGTTCTTGGGTAAAAAATGTCGTGCAAAAAGCATCAGGCTCTGACCCAGGGATACAGTTGGCACCTAGAAACGCCTGCAGGGTAGTCTTCGGGATGGTGGCTGCCCTGTGAGGGTGGGTCAGGATGGGCTTTCTGTTTCTGGAATTTGGGGATCCTGGTTGAGTACTTAGATGGGGTGGCCTTGCTGGGTGTGGTGGCACATGCCTGTAATCCCAGTGACTCAGGAGGCTGAAGCAGAAGGATCCCAAGATCCAGACCAGCATCAGCAATTTAGGGAAACTCTGTCTCAAATGAAAGGTCTGGGATGCAGCTCAGGGGTAGAGCTCCCCCACCCCTGGGTTCAATCCCTAGTATGCAAAAAAAAAAAAGTGTGTGAGCCTCCGAGGCCCCTGGTGTGGATGAGAAATGCCTCCACACTGGACGTTTGGCTGGCGCCACGGCACAAGGTGTCATATACATTGGGAGAACCCGACAGCTCTGTTTACTATACAGCCAACTCAGACCTCCATAGTGGTTTATTTAGAAACTTACAGTATAGACACAGTTTGCTGTTGCCAGATAATTTCTCAATTGAGATCAAGGGGAAAAATAGAGAAGAGAAAGGAAAACGAGATAGTCATTTTGTAACTGTTAGCAGCAGCTACTGAGAATGCAGAGATCTGGTTTATGACCTTGATCCGTGCACCTTCAGTCACCTCCTCCTGGCCCCTCTGTGCCGTGGCCTCTGTTTCATGATCAGGGCGATGCGCGACCCCAGCCCTCACCACAGCATCAACAGGTTCTGCGCGCCAGGGTCAGAGGCCCAGCCTTACCACAGCTGAGGGTCCTCTCTGCGGCGAGCGCGGTGGCCTTTGTACAGAAGTGACTTCAGAGAGTCCTGTGAAGAGGTGCAATTCAGAACTTACAAGTGAAGGCTGTGATCTGCATTCCAAGAGAATCTCTAGCACATCTGAATCTCAGCATTTTGTTTTACGAAAATCAAAGGCATTTTTCTACGATGTGTTATTGAAATGCAGTTCAACTTCAAAAACATGAACAACTTTCAGAGTGATGTTTCTATTAATTTTCTTTTCAAGTCTGGGGACACACGGTTGGTGGGGCGGTGAGCAGGCAATGTCTTCCCAGAGCCCGACGCCGCAGCTGTCTATAAACATTTGAAAGTGGGCTCCTTTCAACCCACGGTTCCACCCCTGCCAGCTTTTCTGGCAGAAGTAGCCACACAGGTGCACAAAGACCTGGTAATAAAGAGAAACTGCCCTTAGCCCTAACGCTTCCTACTAGCAAAAGCTCTTCTAAGAAGAGAGAACCGGTGGACTGCTGCACCCCACCCCTTAGAGCAGGGCCATCTAACAAGTATATTATTATTTAACAAGTATTTTATTGATCCCACAAGATTCTCTTCTGTGCCTGGGTGTTGATGTGTGTGTAAGGATCATCATAGTCTGTAGGAAGATCGGGGAGGAACTGGGTCGTGATGAATGGTCGCTGACCATGAACGAGGGACAGATGTTAGCATCAGTGTCTTCTCTCACTATTGTGATGACCAGATATTGTACCTATGACAGCAGGTGTCTCTTCAGAGAGACTCCCATCAATGATATGAAATAATACCGTGCGAATCCCAAATGACTGATCCACTTGAAAATGTGTTTATTGTAACCACACCTTTGTTTCAAGTGGTTCTAGACTGTGGCACCCTAGGCTTTTATGTTGTTCAGAAAGTCAGCGTCTGAGGCCTGACGGTACGTTGCTAGTCATATCCATCTCTAAGAAAATAAGAAATGGGGAGTGATGTTAAACGTGTCCATAGCATGACCAGGATGGGGCTTTGCAGGGAGAAGGCAGCAGCCATCTCCTTTACACCAAATGTTGAAAGGAAGTTTGGAGCAGAGAGGAAAAGGGCTTAGTGAAAATGATCCTGAACAATCTACATCATGCACTTCAAATAATCACCGTAGTAAATCTGTACGTGTGGGTGTCAGCCTCTAATATCCTTCAGGCCATTCTGAAAATAGAAGAGGAACAGCATGGGAGCTGACAGTCTTTTCCTATAGAAGACTGAGTACTAAAGGCTTTGGGTTTTGAAGATCATGTGGTCTCTGTTGCAAATATTCAACTGCCCTGGTGAAAGCAGCCAGAGACACTGTGTGAAGAACCAATGTTCTCATGTTCCAATAAAACTTTATTCACAAAGGCAAGCGGTGGGCGGGACTTGGCCCATAAATGACAGCCCACTGCTAGAGAAGACCAGTTAAAAGAGGGACGTAGTTATTACTCTTTCAACTTCCTCCTCTCTTCAGCATTGAAATTATGATAGACGTCAGTGTAAACAATACTGTGAGATGTGGTCGGTAGCTTTACATTTATTTTTCCAACTCTGAGGGAGCCATAGGACATGGTTCTGAACTTAAAAAACTGTCATTGCATTTTGGAGGCACTGAAGTAGTGGACAAACCTGACAAGAGTGTTTTAGTCCATTTGAAATCTGGGAACCCATCCAAATACAAAACCTATAGATTCTAAGCATCTTTGGGTATGAAATTTATTTGGTGTCTTTCCTTTTAAAGTGGCAGTTATTTTCATTGAGTGGCAAGGTTTGTGGCTATGGAATTTAACTTATGGAAATTAAAAGCCATTAAAAGTTCAAAGCAACAGCGTAAACATTTGCTGAGCATTCCCCACAGGCCAGGCGTTACTGTCAATATTTCGTGTGATAAAGCTGGGATAGTTGAGGATAGGAAAGGTAGCAGAATACAACAGTCACTAATATGGCAATATGTAAAAATGTGGATGTGGAACCGATGTGATTCTGCAATCTGTATTTGGGGTAAAAATGGGAGTTCATAACCCACTTGAATCTAATGTATGAAATATGATATGTCAAGAGCTTTGTAATATTTTGAACAACCAATAAAAAAAATGATTTAAAAAAAAAAAAAGCTGGCAGTGTAGGAGGGAGTGGCCGGAGAGTCTCTCCCTGTTTCACAGAGGAGAAGCCCACGTTAGGCCAGCCACTCCAAAGCTTCAGTCTCTGAGATTCCCACCCCGGGGCCGGGCTCCAGAGCCTGTGCTCCAGGGCTTCCTGTGTGGCCTGTGTTTATGCTGACCCTCTCACCCCAGTGTTCATCCACTTATTGAAGCGCACCATTTGGTTCTGAGAATCATGTCCTTTTGCAAAGAGACCTCTACTTAGCACAGAATAAAATAGTTTCCAGGCTAGGGAACTTTCAGTCTGATCATAATTCAAGTCCTGCCATTCATAAACAAGGAAAAGAAAGTCCAGTAAAGTCCAGGGACTTGTCCAGGTAGCCAAGGAACGGTAATTTGGGTCTCCTCACTCAGAGATCTGGTGGGTGCTCTGGGCAGACATTCCCGAAGCTTCATGTGGAATCTGCTCTGCATGGGAACATCCTCAGCTCCTTGGAATCATGGAGTCTGTATTGTAAAAAAAAAAATAAATAAAATAAAGGAAGCCATAAAAATAAAGGCAGCAGGCGCAGGCGCAGGCCCAGCTCAGCAGGGGGCCTCCCCTGGTACCTTTCAGCCTGGTGTCCTGGGAACAGAATGTAAGCCGAGGACCTGGGCAGGGTCCCCAGGCAGAGGCACCAGAGTTTCCTGTGTGGCCTCCAAGGCAGGAGGTCTGCTCTTTTTGGAGGCCTCACTCTGTCCTATCCAACAGATTGAAATAACACCCGCATCCCACATTAAATTCATTTAAAAAAAAAAAAAAAAAAGCTTTAAAACTTTCCAAAAGACTTACGATTTTGTGTTTGGGAGTTACTTGACTTTGAGCAATTCATTTAATTTACTGTTGATTAAGCTATAATCATCAGGCAGACTCCAGAATTCTTGGAAAGTTCAATCGAAGCTACTTATTCTTTTCAAGTGTAATGAATTTTTAAATGGACGCTAACTGTAATAATTAATAAAAATGACCTAATCTGTTTTTCAGACATTTAACTGATGAATGTTGACAGGATAGCTTCCTTTAGTTTGTTTTTTTGAGCCCATAACTGTCCACCTTCAGCTCTGACATTGGTGTGGGACCTTCGAAAGCTGGTGGTCCAGTGTCTAAGGGCGGGGGGGGGAATGATCCTGGAACGGATACGGTCCTGGCTCTGCCACCTTAAGATGGGGGTCATACCTCACCCCCAGGCAGTTGGGTAGGTTTTCTTGGTGTTGGGTGTTGTATCCGTCTGCAGCTGTCCTCCCTGTATCTCAGGGTTCGGTGCCCAGCAGAGGTGCAGGTGTCCTTCCCCAGCTTCAGCGTCCTGCGCAGGCTGGTGCCCCTCTGCTGCTGCCTTGGCTAAGGGCTGGGACGCTCCCCACCTGTCTACTCCTCCCCTCCTGCATGAACTGGCTCTTCTTTCTGCGTTTTCAGTGTTTTGACTCCCTGGGGCCTGGCTGATCTGGAGAAGAGTCCTAGAGATAGCAAATGCCTGCCTGCTGCCTGGACAGAGCCTTCCCTAGGCAAACTGCCCAGTCCAGAGCCCATCCTGCAGTTACCTCCTTCCTGGGCGCTCCCATCTGGGCCCCAGCCCCTGCCCTACTCCTGGAGGACAGGGACCGGATAACTGGAGGTGACCCCTGCGCCCTGAACCTACTGAAATCATTCCATCTGGCCTATCCTCAGCCTCCCCACCCTTCCTCACCCGTCCTTCCCATGGGAAACACAGCGAAGGTTCTTACTCAAGGGTTCCCTCTTCCCTCTGCCTTCTGACACCCTGTGTGCACCCCTCCCCACCCCCACATGGCATGCCCCCTCCTCTTCCCTGGCAGCCAGTCCCCCCCCCCACCTGTTGCTCTTGCCATAACCTGAATGACCCAGAAACACTCTTCAGAACAGCCCCTGCCCCCACCCCATGCCCCAGTGAGAAGGCAACTAACCCCCAGCCCCTTTGGGTCCAGGGGATGGAGGTGGGGAAGATCCAGCTGGCAGGCCCTGGTCCTGCACCTGGTGGCCAGGGGCATGCTGAGGTCACTTCTCCCAGACAGAACTGGAACACACCAAAGACTGCTCTGCAAGCCCCCTGCTGTTTGAAGGACAGCAGGGCAGGGGAGCAGGGGGGGTGTGGTGTGTGATGCCTGAGAACAGGGGATTTGTAGAAAGGGCCCAACTCCTCCCTCCCGCCCAAGGCACCTGCCCTCTCGGGTCTGGGAACATTTGGTGTGCCTGGTCAGCCAACTTGGCCATTCTAGACAGGACTTATTTTTTAATTTCTCCTTAATTAAAAATGAGACCATCCACACGGTATATCTTCATCAGTTGTTAAAAACCTGTCGCTTCTTCTGATTTCTTCCTCTGCATTCTTTATTATACGTCTGGGTGGGTTTTTTTGTTTTTTCCTGTTTTATTATCAGTAACTTTTAATTGTATAGAACAATGACTTTCATTTTCAATTGAAGACATCAACAGATAAATTACTGGAAGCAAAGCATTTTAACATGCACTCTCCCTCAGTACCTACAGGGGTGGATTTCTAGGGTCTCTTTTACCCCAGGATTCAGAAATGCTTGGATGCTCAAATCCCCTGTATAAAATTGCATGGAACCTATGCACAGCCTCCCTGTGCCCTTAATCATCTCTAAAGGACATAATGCTGAATATTGTGACTGTTATATAAATAGTTGTTAATCTTTTATTGTTTAGGGAAAATGACAAGGAAAGAAGGCTATATGTTCTGTGCAGACACAATTGTTTCCCCAATATTTTCGCCCCCCCCCCCCGTGGGTTGAGTCTGGGTGCAGAAGCGATGGAGACAGAGGCCGGCTGTACAAAGTTATAAAAACCCTGAACCCTAATGGTGCGTTCTGTCCGACCGCTAAATTGTCTTACCAATCAGAGCCCCTCACCTGTCCTGACATTTCCCTCTCCACTGCTCCTTGGCTGGAAGGGGGTGCCTGTGACTTCCCAGGATGGTCACAGAACATGGGGTTGGGGGCTGAGCTCATGTCCTGTGACCACTCTCCACACCCAATGCACGTGTGCCAGGCTAACAGATTATCTGGGGGCGGCCAAGGGAGACTCCAGTGGGACCAGAAGACCAAACAAAAAACACAGCCCCTCCGGCACTTGCTGACACAGGCAGAGAGTAGGGAGAGTACCAGGACAGATTGGCCATGAAATTAATCAAGCTTCAGTTTCAGGGCTCCTGGGTTGTGAGGTCCTCTTCTGAGACCCTGTGTATAACTTGGTCCTCATAGTTTGCCTTTCTCTTTTTTTTTAATAGAAAAAATGGTTTTATAGCCTTTAAGGGCTCAGAAAAACCCACCTCTGCCCCTGGGGAGGGGTTTTGTGAGTGTTATGTGATGTTTTTACTCCTTTGCTATAAATCTGTCAGGAGGAGAGCACATGGAGAGACGACATGTGTCAACATCATTCAGAAACAATGGCACCGGCACCTCGGCTCAGGAACGAACTTCAGATCTATTACCCACAACGTCTTGGAGGCTCCTGTTGAAACCTATTGTTTTTCTTTACAAGATGCAGATCTGTTAGAAACCTGGAATAGGAGAAAAAGGAAGAACTGATAAATCAGTGCTTTCACTTGTAGGCATCCTATCCATTCCACTCCTAGGTTTAAGCCTAAAGATGAATTTTTAAAGGTTGGAGATGTGAAGCTACATCATTATATTTCGATGGTCAAATTCTTCCATTTACCTCTTGAAACCCGTGGAGATGGACGGTCCCGTGTTCTTTACTTTAATGATGTTAACCTCATTGAAAATGAAGATTTGGGAGGATAAAAAATGGGGCTGTGACCGCTATTGATTAAGTGTCTCGTTGGCTTCATTGTTCAGCCCTCATTGGCCTCTGGGGCAGAGGGAGGCCCAAGAATAACATTGTTGACATTTCCTTGAAAAGATGCAAGGCTTAGACAAAGGCAGCTGCAGGCTTTAAAGAAGGTACAGTTTTCATGTACACGGCTCAGCCTTTGCAGAAGCAGGAGTGATTGATTAAATACGTGAAAGAGGGGGACTTCTCAACGTTCCGGGAGGTTAAATGTCCGTCCGAAAGACTCAAGATTAAAAGTCATTGTACAATGGCAATGGGCACAAAAACTGCCCCCCTCTTAGGATTTTAAAAGAGAAACTGATGAAAACCAGAAGGAGATAAAGGAAAGAATAATAGAGTCACCTTTGGGTGCTGGAGTAATTATAACATTTGATTTGAATACACATTTCTAGTTGTGTATCTGTGGCATCTTGAGCGTGTATATAATGTCGTCTTGAAAGATGATCTGGAAAATGAAATGCTATTTTTAAACGGCTGAGTTAAAGCATTCCACATATGCTAAAGCTTCTGTTTAACTGACAGTTTTTGTTCCTGTGAAATTAGTGTAATTTTGTCCTCAGTCTCTGTTCTTTGTAGGTGAACTCTCATTCACTTATTCCAGTGCTTCCAGAAGTTCCTCTTTCCTTTGTTCTCAAACTACAGTGAAGGCTTACAATATCTTATTTTTAGAATTTCGCCTTCCCATTCCATATTTTATTGGGAATATACGTTTTCATCCCTTGCTTTATAATTGTCGAAAGTAGTCTGAATGTCAGGCTCATCCCTGAGACGTGTGCTGGGAAGTTTTGACTGCATATGACAGTGTTTGTGAAGCGATTAACACAACACTTGCTGATTCAGATTCTAGATCAGGGCAGGGCGCTAGCTCTTGGAGTCCTGTGTGGTTTGGGTGTTGCTACCCAGTAAGGGCTGAGCCTGTTTGGAGTTGGGGCCCCTGATGGAAACCCGAGTCCTCCCCTCCCAATGGGGTCACCTGAGGCGACTTACTCACCTTACTGAGTTGAACATAACACCTGTCTCAGGGAGACAATGAAGGATTGAACCAGCTAAGACAGAAGAGCTTTGCACAACCCTTTACAGTAGAAACTCAGTAAATGGTAATGATTAGAATAGCTTAATAAATACAACAGTAATCAAAGTTTTTATTCAGTGCTAGCCATATTCAAGACACTGTATTAAAAACTGGGAAATAATATGTATGTATGTGTATATAATATTGCATATATAAAATATATATGTGTGTAAACATATATATGCATTATATGTGTATTCTACATATATATGGTATGTATTTTTAAATATTTCATATATTTATGCAATCTGACGTTGAAGAGCTCATATTTTCTGATAAGAACACATATATTTAGGTGATAATTATAACACAGCATGAAAACCACATTTCTAGGAATACATACCATCATATTTTGTGAACCAGAATAATTTGTTGCTTTTTTTTTTTTTAAGTCAGTCTCAATAAACTAAGATGATTCTAAACGAACAAGCGCAATTTTGATAATAATGTTATTTAAAAGACTCAGGGCCCTGGAAGAATTTATTGTTTTGGTTTTTTTTAACCTAAAGATATAACAACCCTGCCCCCAACACACACACAAATATAATGTGGTGTTTCTAAGGAGAATCAGGAAACAGACAGTACACATTACCTAGTTATGTATTTGCTAGTTGCTGTTTGCCTTAGACCTCTTACATTGTGTTTCTAAAGATTGAGGTTCAGGAGAGTGGATTAGCTCAGCTCTCACCCCTGCTGCTTTGGAGAACCCTGTACCCCCACAGAGGGTAGAAGGATTTCTGTTTCAGACATGGACCTGTGGTGTGGGTACAACAGAGAAGGGAAGCTAAGAGATAAGTGGTGAAATTTTAAAAAAATCAAGAGTAACTGGAAATTTAATTAATGTCAATGCCCATTTCCTGTAGCAGTAGGTACAAGTTGAGGTCAATATATTTTCAAGATGGTTTTCCTAAATTGAAGTCTGTAAAAAAAAATAAAACTTTTAAGAAAGAATCTCAACTTCTTAATGTAGCACACATTTTTCATGAGTACTGTTGTTCTTTTGCCAATCTACAAATCAAATGTGATAATGGAATTCTTTCGGGGGCAGTCACTCCGATGTAATGTATGTCTGCTTTATCATCACTGATTTTTTCCCAGTTTGGTTAATATAAATTTTCTTCCATGAAGTATGCATGGTATACAGACCCTTTTTCAATGGCCTTAATCCAACAGACTTGAAGATAAACTAGTCCAAAAGACAATTAGGGATCCTCCTGACAGAAAACATGCATCTTTTGCATTTTTCTATCAGGGAAGGGAGATAGCAGAGAACTGGGATGATCTGAGCTATGCTCCAAGGCCTGACATCATGGAAATGTGTCCAGCTGGCTGTAGGAGGGGGCCTGACCTTGCACAGACCTCCTCCGTTCAAAAAGAAAAAAGATAATGGTGTCAGTTTTATACCCGTGTGTAAGCTTTGATTCACTCATGAGCATCTTAGGGCCTCTTTGGATTAGTTAGTTAAGGCCACTCTAAGAAAGGATTCCCCAGCAAGTGCTGGCTAGGGACAAGATGATGATACTCCACCAGAGTATCAGCAGGCCTACAGATTAGGGGCTAGAGTCCACCTTAGGGGAGTCCTTTTTAAAAAAAAAAAAAAAACAATGGGAGAGATACCATATAACTAAAAAAAAAAAAAGTGAGAACAGGGGTGTCAGACAGAGGGTACACAAGAGGTATGTTTAAAGGAGATTTCCAATATATTTTGGAGATTTTAGGAAAGAAATATGTACTTGGGTTAGGGCTTGTTCCTCCTTCCCCTCATCAATCATTAGGAATAAAATGTATCAATAAACCTTCACAATCTACACTTTCTGAAATATCTCCAGAGAGTAAGGAAAGAAGTTAAACTAGATGATAACAGGTGAGCCCTCCTTATCTGTAAGTAGCAAGACAGGGTGGTTGAAAACGCTGAACCACAGGATAGATTCCAAAGCCACAAAACTGATGTGCCACAAAACTGAGGTGGATCCTTCAAATGAGCTCCTTCCAAAGGCCAAGGTGAGGTGTCCAGGTCCTCTCCCACCCAGGAATGTGACGGATTAAACAGGTCCCCCGTAGATAGGCCTTGGTGGTCCCAGGAAAGAGCTCCAAAGCATTCCGTGTCTTGTGCTACTTTGAAAATGTTCAAGGGGCTAAGGATGGAACTGTCGAGGTTGAAACACCCTGCACCCTCTCCTGAAATGCTGAGTCCTGAAACTGAGAACGATTGGGCACAAACAAACATTGAGAGATGTAGAGTCTCCCTGAGTCTCATGCTGCCTCAGGGAAGGCAAGAACAAGATGAGAATTTGAGGGGTGGACAGAGGATATGGCTCAGTGGTACAGCGCTTACCTAGAATGCGTCAGGCCCTGGGTTCCATACCTAGCCCTGCAAAAGAAGGAAAGAAGGGAGGGAGGGATAATAATTTTTAAATAATGAAATTGATGGTCTAGTGTTCACTAAGGGGGTGACATTATGTTATGTGTAGTGAACACTAAGCTCAATCCTGCCGTCAGGGAGATGTTGGTAAGATTTCAATAGCGAGTGAAATATTTATAGCTTGCATGACAGGAAGGAGCAAGTACCATGCAACTGAGTATCAATGTTGGATTTAGAGGAGGAAGATGAGGAAAAGCCTTCTATGTGAAGCAGGGTTTAGGCAGACCCTCATAGGAAGAATTTATTCCGTTTTATATTTTATTTTATCGACACATAATATGCATACTTTTGGGGTACTGGGTCATGTTTTGATTAAATGTACATGTTCTGCAGTGATCAAATCGGGACCATTCCTATGTCCAGCATCTCAAACATTTATCATTTTTTTGTGGTGATGAAAACATTCAAATCCACAGGAAGAATCTGAATCACAAAGTTGGAGAGCTGCCACAGATTGGAGGGGTGAACAGATTCTCCCAGCAGAGACAGTCAGAGACTGTCAAAAGAAATGGCTGGGTGAGCCAAGCAGGAGGGCTCAGCATCAAGCTGTGCATGACTCTCAGGGCTGTAGATTTTTCTTGTAGGTGATGGGCAGCATGAAGATTGGTCAGCATGGAGAACAAAAGGGTGAAAGTTATATTTGAAGATGAATCTAGTAGCAAAAGGTGCAGGTGTTTGGAAGGGGTTAGTTAGCAAGTCATTTCCGGCTGAAAAATGAATGAGGTGATACATATGTGTCCCCCAGTGAGTACAGGGTGGAGGGAAGGACGGGGTGGGAGGGTGGTGGCAGAGGCAAATTCAGTGAACCCAGTGCCCTGTGCCAAGAGGGGCCTCTTCTTGGAGTGGGCACACACACCTTCCCAGTAGAAGTTGATGCACAGTGTAGACACACTTTGCATTAAGTAAACATCTGACTTTGAAAATCTAGATTAATCCAAAAGCGAATAAGCACAATGACTCAAGTTAATAACAACATAAAGTATATTCAACATTGCTGAGGGCAGATTTTAAATGTTCACACACACTCATGAAAAATTATAAGCATGGAAGGTGGTGGATATCTTAGCTAGATCTAATCATCCCATGAGTACATCAAAACATTACCTTGTAACCCTGTAAATGTGTACAATCATTCTTTGTATAATAATAACCATGATCTCTATAACTTTGGCAAAGTACACATTGGGTAAAACAAGATAACCTTTGTCCCAACTGGAAAAAAAAAAAAAAACTTTGGTTTTTCATTTGCCCTTTTAAATAATATCCTGTGGTGACTTTGTCGAAATATCAAGCTGAGTTGTTCCACGTCTCCAGGACCAACAAGGCCCTTGCAAGGAGAATAAAGTCCCAACCATTTTTAATTTGGTACAATTTTATGAACAATGATGCATCCTTCCTTGCTAAAATTTGTAGTAATAAGTCCACCTGGCCTTGTTCTTATGGTCACATATACCTGACACTAGATTCCCATCCCTTTCTGACTCAGCATATGGCTCTCTATTGAGTTTAGATTTAGGATGTTTCAGTTGAGAAGGGAAAAGAAGCCACCCGCGGGGGAGCACAGGGACCTGATAGAGGAAAGACCGCGTTATTTTCCTTCTCTCCATGAGATCGTGGTTTGCCAAGAGAAAAGAGACCTTTGAGAAATGTGGGTATTTCTCTTCCAGATGAAATTGAAGGGTCACTCCGAAGATCAATGATTCTGCGATGTTAATTCAGAAGAGAATTATTTTTTAAAGGCCGAAATTTATTCCGAGCTGGAGGGTGCTGGATTCAGCTGGGGGCTAATGCAGCATGTGTTTTATTTTGTGGAGTTCTTGGTGGCAACATCAGTCATTGGACACGGGGCTCATTCGCCTGGGGGATTTTATATTTGGTTGAAAGTCTCCACATTCAAACTGTGAGATCTTTCTTCATTGGAAATTTTCTCAGCGAACTTTCAGGGAGTGGCTTATTTCTTTTATACGCGAAAGGGAAAGGTTGTAGGTGTGAGCGTTCTGTGTATTTATGAAGATACCCTCACTGGAGTGAGTTCGTATTAATTATTAATATATCGCAAAGGTTAAGATGCCCATCTGTCACAGTGGGGCTCTCCCCTGTTTGCCTCGTTCCTATATTGTTTCTCCTGCTGGGGGTCAAATAGAAAACAGTTTATTGATATCTTCACCAGTTTTCTTCCCAGATTCTAGGTGAGGTTTCAATGCCACTTTAAATGATGACTCTTACTGTTGAACACACCTTTGGAGTTCAGTGTCTGGGGAGAATAAGGCCTTATTTTTCTTGATCAGAAGCAACATTCATTTCATGCCTTAAACCTGTCCTATCTTCTTGTCCCCTGGTCATCAGTACATCTCAAAGACCCCATTGACACATGGCATTGGCTTCTCCCTTACCAGTTAGTGTCGTTCTTACATCACTGAGCAGTGAATATGACTGACCATCAAAATGTCCATGATTAGGACATTGACAGAAGGGAGCGGTGCCCGGGCTGGATTCCATTTTCTTCAAGTGACCGACTGTCACAGTGAGAGTGTTCAAGCTCACATGGAGTTCAGCTCGGTTATGTTGAAGAGAACATTCTCCATTAGAAATAACGAAGTAAGTAAATTAGAACAGGACGTCCACTGGGCTGTCGCAGACTTCACCAGGAGATCCCTTTTGTCAGGATCCCTTTCATGAGCAGAGACAGAGGCCCTCAGCTAGAGGTGGGCCCCCACGAGGCACTGCCACCAGAGGGTGGGTGCTTCCTCAGGGTAGCCTCTGCATGAGCTGGGCAGACTTTGTGAGGATCGGTCTCAGGCTAGGCCTGCAGATGGTCTGCAGTCCCGCTCACTAGGTGGCTTCCTTCACAGCTGGATGCTCTCAGGCCTCCCTCGGGGCTATTTCTGCAACATTTCGACCTCATAAAAATATAGTGTCTTTAGAATGCCTAGATTGGTTAATGATAATTTATTCTGCAGATCGGGGTTTCAGGAACCCGCTTGCACAGATTAATGGCCGTTCCCTGGACATGAGGCAAACCTCAACAGTGCAATTATTTGTCTCTTCGTTTTATATACGTTCACCCACACAGAGCGGGGAGCTGGAGAGACACATGGGTGAGCCGAGCTCTCACATAAACAGGGACAGGCAAAGAATGCAAAGGATGATTTATAGGCTGCAGTAAGAGAGGGTGGGGAGAGCAAGAGAGCCCGCAAGAGGCAGATGAGGACCCATCATGCCAAAATGAGACGTGATTTGCTGCTGTTTTCCTTTCCCAGTGTGTTTTTGCTGGGTGCCTCCCCAGCGGAGCGGTCCAGTCACTCTGTTGTGTGTGCTCATGCATAAATTCAGGTCAAGTACAAAACCCTGATTTCTCTATTCATCATAGGAACGGGTAATGTTCTTATCAATACATAACAAGAAATCGCAACTAATTTGGCTCATGACCTTATTCTTTTATCATTAATGGTGGAAATGGTGTTTGCTTAGCCATTAATGCATTTGGTTCAGTAAACTAAAGCTGTTTGAAATTTTCACTAATCCTTTCCCATTGAGGGTTTCCCTGGACTAAATCACTTCTGAATAAAAAAAAAAAAAAAAAAAAAGAAGCAAATGCATGCGCAGGATTGTAAGATTTTCCAGGATCAGACATCATTTACTGGGCACACCCTTTCAAAATGAGATTTCTGTCTTTTTTTTTTTTTCTTAATTTTTAAATCACTGATCCCAGGGTACTAGAGAATGAATAAACTATGTACTAAAATTATGAATTGCATAAACTTAGACCATAATGTGTTCAAGTACTGAGGGTTTTTTTTTTTAATGAAAAAATGAACCAATATCTAAGAGGAAAAGTTAAAAAAAAAAAAAGGTTTAACACCTAGCGCTTTTTTTTTTTTTAAAGATGCTCTGCGAATGAATCCATCTTTGCTATTTAATTTACATTTTGAGGACTCATTAGGATGATGAATGACACGGCTGGAGAATAAAACATACTTCCTGAACAAAAGACAATCTCGGTAGCCTAATAACATTTCGTGCCAGCACTTACATTTGTCAGAAGTAGATGCTATTTATCCCTATGATTATTTAAAAATCATTTTTATTGTCCTTTGTGCTGTGTCCTCTTCTGGGAATTTTAATTCAGAGTTTGACACCTACTTATTAACTTCCGTGAAGTATGGAGTACAAAGGCCCATACTCTATAAAGAATCCTAAACAGCAGTGTTTATATTGCCTGCAGCTGTACACAAATTAGCTCAGTTTGGATTTGTTTCGATCAGACATAGAAAGCCTGTCTGAGGAGCGTCCCCTCTGCTTCTTAGCAAAGCCCACGGTGATCTCTGCTGCCTGCCTCCCTCCGTCTGAACCCAGTGAGACCTGCCGAGCAGACAGAAGGGGAATTTTCCTAATTATGATGGAGCCCTTATGCATAAATACATCGCTTCCATTTCCTTTGCCTCCTCCAACTGCTGGTCCCCAACAGCCCTCTGTCATCTGTCGCCGCATGCTGATGCCCATCCTTTCTTCTCCCATCTCCTCGCCCAGCCCACATTTCCACTCCCACACCCCCACTCGGATTCCAGATTGCTTCCTCCCGAGCTGTGTATTTTCCCAGCTACTCATTGGGCTACATTTTTTTTTTCTTCCAGGGTGGGTAGCACCCTTTTGAAATGGAGTGGGAGTCCCATATGCACGACGAGATGCAGACCAGGAATCCTGGAGCAAGGGATTCTCCATGTGGCACTGCAGAAGAGCCAGCCCTCGGGCCCCGGGCGGCGGCTGGCAGTGTCATTCTGACCTTCCTGTGGCTTCTTGGCAAACCTCCCTTCCTACCCACTAACTCACAGTGCCAGCTCCGTCTCACTTGTGACTCACCCTAGAGGTTTTATGAAAGGGCAAGTGTCTGTTGGGTCTTTCCTGGGAGGGAAAACAGGCCTGGTGCTGAGTCAGAGGCCTGGGGGTGAGACGTGGCCCAGGGAGACGCCTTGACAAACCCCAGAGCCCTGGGGAACAGGACACAGGACAGCGTGGGGCTTCCTTGCACTCACTTTAGACTTGGACGCACGTTTCATGATTGTCACAGCGCTCCCCCCAGACTTGTACCTGCTGGCTTAGGTGACCCATAGGTGAGGTTTTCTTCTGTTTTTTTTTTTTTTTTTGGTTTTGTTTTTAAATAAGCTGGAAATAAACCAGCCACCCACAAAAATTCAAAGATGAATTCTTGGAGAATAAAATCCTCCTCCTCCTTGTAAATTTCCTATCACGTGATCTTTGCAGCTAATTCTTCAGATCAATATTCTGCAAGGAAGGGAGCTTTGAGTTATTGGTCTGGCTTCATTAGCAATTGAATGAACGTCTAACCACCTTATCACCTTCATGGTTATTTTAGGTGATATTCATAAGTGATATATTTCTGATTGGTCTTTACCTCTGTGTTTTAAAGAAAGATACAGTGGTAATGGATGTTAGCTCATACCTGTTTAAAGAGTGTGTAGCTACTTTATCTGTTCCTTGGATGTTAATAATAATAATTGGATAGGACATGAAAACTCAAGAAGGCAGTAAAAACATTATGACCAGGGTTTCCCTACTCAGGGCAGAGCAGGGGTGTGGTTCCTGGGCACGTTGGCAAGGCCTGCGTGCAAGGCTTGCACACCTGAGATGTTTGAAACGAGAACTAATTTCTTCTGCTGCTTTTGACAAAATACACAAGGATAAAAGACCAATTGTTGGTGCCAAGTTGACCTGAGCTAAACTCTCCAAAAGCTCAAAATTAACTTGACAAGGTACCTCTGGCCTTTCTCCTACCTGCAAGGAAATAGAGAAACCCTACAAAGTACTCTTGCCATACACACGTCAAGGAAATGGAGGAAAACCTAATGCCTACTCTGTAGTTTTTATCTAGTGCTTTATTAATGTTATTAATATTGTGGTTGTACACATTTATGGAGCTACTAGGAAGCTGTTGAGCACAGCCCAGAAGATATAAACACGGTCCCTGTTCCCAGTCTGGATTTAAATAAGCTGGAAGAGGAATGGCATAAACATAAAAGATCAGGGAAAGGAAATGACTTTAAGAAAGGAATTCCATGAATCTGCAGAACTCATTTGGGGCTGCATAGGGACATCACAGACTTTTTTTTTTTTTCAAAAGCATGAATAATAGGTATCTTTGTTAGAGAAGACAATCTGGAGAACAGTTTGGAAACTGCAGGCTTTATGTCTCCGTCGCCGTGACCAGCTCTGGAAATTTTTTTCAGCCCTAGGTATGATCACTTGATCGCTTCTTCCCAGCAGATTCCTGGGCTACCCCTGAGTGTAAACCCGCAGAAGTAGGAGGCCTGGCATCTTCTCTCTGAAGTGGCCTAATTTTTTTGCCTGGGGGGCATCCACTTTTCTTTGCTTTTGTCCTCGTTTAATTCAGATACCGTCATGCACCATGTAACAACATTTAGGTCTTCGGAGGACCATTCTCACCCAGGGGTGATCCTCTCAGGTGACCATGGAACCAAGTGCACCTGTGGCCGTGGACGCTGCTGCTGTCCTGACTCAGCACTGCTTTCTCCTCCTGTGTCTGTGATGACGCTGGTGTCCACACGCCTACTGTGCTGCCAGTCCCATAAAAGCACAACACACGTGATTTGGCACAGTGCACAATCCACAGGAATGAGAATGCGTCCCTGTTACCTGATTATGTATTGTATGCAGCACTCTACTTTTTATCACTATTTTAGAGTGTAGGCCCTCTAATTGTTAAAAAAAAAAAAGCAATTTACTGTAAAGTGGTGTACCATGTACATTGTTACTCCCGCAGCAGCCCCAGACATATCATTTTTTAAAAATTTTTATTTTTTAGTTGTAGTTGGACACAATACCTTTATTTATCTACTTTGATGTGGAGCTGAGGATGGAATCCAGGGCCTCACACAGGCTAGGCAAATGCTCCAACTCGGAGCTGCAGCCCCAGCCCAGGCATCTCATTTTGATTGCATCTGGAGGCCACATTGAGTCGTGGGCCTGTCCCACCTGGGTTTGTGCAGGTACACTGTATGGTGTTCATGCAGTGACAAAATCCTCAGAATTTTCCTTCATTGAGCATCCCAAGGCCTGTATAGGATGGTAGTCCATGGTGCAAAGAATCAAGGTGTATGAAAAAGGGATCATTGTTTAATCTGTGAAGTTTGTTGACCAGGATAGTCTGAAGTAGCAACTCTAAATCAAGTTTTGTTGACAGGCCCTGGGAACCACCTACCCAGCGCTTCTTTTCCTTGGGAGACTTTACAGGTTCACATCCAGGGTTTAGTGGTAGTTTTCCTATGTGATTGACATGTCTTGCCTATTCCTAAATTGATACTTACCCTCCATTGTTTTAACTTATTAATTTTCACAAAAACCATCCCCAGGAAGCATGGAAATTAGGAATAAGGCAGTTCCATTTCTATTGAAAGAACCCCAGGAAATTTTTTTCCTTAATTTTTACTAAAATCTACTTGTTATAAAATAACACATTAATGGGAGAAACCATGAGACTGAATTAATTTAGAAGGCCCTGGGGGTTTAGAATCCATCATGAACAGGTAAAACGCTTTTAGAGTGTCCCAGTAAGTAGGTTGGGACTTTCCCCTGACTTTTAAAGTACCCCCGCCCCCCAAAAAAACCCCTAATTAAATATAATCACACATGGAAGAGTATTCCGTAGTAAGAACCATTTCTCCAAAAGTTATAATTTAGTCTCCTAAAATTCAACCCAAAGAATTTTGCTCCAAGGTCACATTGCCTGGCCTTGATTTTTCTTCTCACCTCCAGCAAAATCCTGGAGAATATTGCCATAAGGTCACATGAATTTCCACTTCTCGCTCCTTGTTGTGTCCTGCTGCTTACCACAGAATCGCATTTTATTGGATGTCTTTTTTCTTTTCTTTTTTTTTAAGCCACAGAACTTAATTGTTAGGTACTTTTCCAGCACTCAGTGGTAGAGAATGAAGGTGGGCGACTTCGACACTGTGCCTGGGGACTCGGGGAGTGGGTTGGAGGGTGGTGTAATAAGGCAATTTCATCTGACTCTTCAGTCAACACACGTGTTATAAATGCCTTCAATCTGTCTCTCCTACCCCTTGATCTCAGGCACCTAGAATAGGGTCCAGCCCACCTACTGAGTGGAGCTCAGTGTTGGTGGCCTGAGTGAAGAATGTCCTCTTTTGTGGCTGACTTTGTTTTCCACTGCAAGAGGACTGACAGCTAGGATGTAGGTGATCACTACCGGTCTCCGTTTAGCAACCTTCATGCTCATGACAAGCACAAGGTATATTTGTTTCTAAACAAGGAGTATATTAAGCTCATAAAATAGATTTATGTTTTCATTTACTCTTTTCATTCCATTCCAGAAATAGTCAGGCCGGCTTCACGTGCTTTGTGTACATGCCAGGGGCTTGTGGCTGCAGAATAATGGGTCTTTAATAAAGAGCTGGTGAGAATCTCCTCATAAAGGGGGTCCGCCGAAATGACTCCCACCCCCCAGGGGCCCTCGGGGGCTCTCTTCATGCTTCCCCTCAGCTCCTTTGCTTCTTTCTCAAGTGGTGAGTCCCGCAGTCAGCACCCTGCAAAGCCCCAGCCACAGCAAGACACGGACATTTTGGTCTGATGTCACACCGACATTCCAGCACTGAGCTGAGCTCCTTGCCTTCCTGTCACCCTCTGTACCAAGTACGTCTCCTTCCCAGGGACGTCACTGGCCCGCCAGTCATTCGTTCATCCACTCCAGAACCCGGGAGACATCCTCAGCATTTCCACTCTGCCAAGTCCTGCCAGTTCTCATCACTGTCCTTAAGGAGTGTGTCTCCCGCGGTGCCGGAGCATCTGTCTGCCTGTCCCCCTCTGTTCCGAGTCGCCTTAGGTTGGGCCTTTTGCTCTCGTCCACGTGCCCGCCCTCCATGTCTGTCTTGCTCCTCTGCTAGACCCCGGCTACTCCACCAGGCTGCCGTGCCCTACGCCCCGCAGTTCCTTTTGCATTCCCGTTGGAATTTGATTTTTAAGCACTATTTAAAAACCAGTAAATGCCCATTATTACCAAGGTCTCGGGGCTGACGATCCCGAAAGCTAGAGGAAGAAAGCTCTGGACTGAAAAGCGGTTCGTGCAAAGGTCTTAGAAAGGGAGCAGATTGGCACAAGGGAAGCAGGTTAGTGGCCCTGGGGCCGAGGGCTTTGGAATAGAGTGAGGAGGGGATCCTAGCGGACAGGAAGCTGGGTTAAGATTTTTATCCTAAAGGCCAGGGTCTTTCCATGGTTTGTAGGTGGACCTTCCCTCGGGGTAAGGCCAGGAGGCAGAAGGAGAAGTTGAGCGGTGAAGGCCGGCAGCTTATTTTCGATATGTGGGGTCTCTGCAAGGTGTGGGATCTCTGGGCGGTGTCAAGTGGGTGTGTCCACGAGGCAGTTAGAGAAGCAAGCCTGGCATTCAACAGGAGCTCTGGGCTGCAGGTGTGCGCTCAGGAGTCAGCTTACGAAGGTGCCTGTAGTCTTGGGGTGCGTGGCCTGGCCTAGGGATGTGTGTGCAGGGAGAAAGGAAGCAGAGCCAGGTCTGCGTCCTTTGTAAGCTCTGGGGGCAGTGAAGGGAGGAGAGAACGAGTCAGGAGAAACCTCAAGTCCCACGTGCCCTGAAGCCTGGAGAACCTTCCCTGTAGGAGGCAGGTCCGGCTCTGTCCAGCACCTCTGAGAATGGCCAGAAAGGAGACGGTCCCACTGCTTTGTGGAGCGAGGGAGAAGCAGCCTTTAAAGCGAGGTTGTTTAGAGCGAGGGTCAGAGCATGCCTGGGGGACCACAGGGTCCCAGCTGTGTGTGGAGTCCAGTTAGTGAGGACCCTTGCCTTCGGATCCAGTCCTTGATGGCATCAGAAACTCTTCAACTACCTACTCGCCCCTGTTGTCCTTCAGTCAAGAAATTCGCACAGAAGACTTTCCCGCCCAGTACCCTGGCCGTGGGAGAATCTGAGTGTCAGCTGCCAGGAGATGTGGACCTCTGCTTGTTCACTCGGCTAACGTGGTTCAGGCACCATTTCTCTACCCTGTGGAGAACCATCTACTGGAGGAAAGAGGTGGCTGTGAATAAATGATTTCAGATAGTGATGACGGTATTTTTTTTAAAGTAGAACAGGAATGAACACAGAGTGTGAAGGAGGCTCCCTTATGCAGGACGGTCAGAAGCCTGGTCTGGGGATGTGATGAGCAAGGGAACCTGCGTCTTAAGAGGAACAGCCTGGGACAGCAGAGCCTGGGGGCGTGCTGAGGCTGGACAAGATCCAGGGTGACAGGGCCCAGGCAGGACAGATCTGGGACTGCCCGAGGGTCTGAGACCAAGGCACCCAGGCGGCTGTGCTAGGAGTGTGCTGCCTGGTGGGCAGTACCACGGGCAGGTGTTCACAATGGAGGCAGAATGTGGGTTGTCCTTCCTTTAATCTGTAACATTTTAAGATGTTTTATTTCTAAATGATTTCAAACTTAACAGAACAGTTGCACGCCTGGTACAAGGAATTCCTATATACACATTGTACACGTTGCCCAGATTCAACAATTTAGCATTTTGCCATATGGGCGTCCCTTGGTATCTCACAGGGACCATCTTACTTACCAGAGAATGCTCAAGTCCTTTGTACAGATCGGGCTAGTGTTTGCATATACCCCCCTCATATCCTCTGGTGTACGGTAAATCGTATGTAGGTCATGTATGATGCCTGTTTTTATGCTATGCAAACAGTTATTATAATGTGTATTGTTTAGGGAATAATGAGAAGAAAAAAGTCTGTACGTCTTCATTTTTCCCCCAGATATTTCCTACCTGTGTTTGGTTGAATCTGCAGATTCACAACCTACTGGTATGGAGGGATGACTGTGTTTGCTTTCTTTTTCCTCTCTCTGCTATTTTTTTCTTAACCATTTTAAGAAAATTTGGGGGTAAATTGCTCTCTATTGCTTTACTGCTAAATATTTCAAGTATTTTCAAAGAACAAGGACATTCTCTTACACAAATTCCAAACTCAATCATATTCAGGAACTTCAACCTGGACATCATGCGGGAGTTGTCCTCATTAAAACCCTTGTAGTCTCCCCACGCCATTCTCCTGCCCTGTGAACCAGAATCACGTGTTTTCAGTCAGTCGTCATGTTTCTTCAGGAACAAAATAGAAAAATGAATCGTCTTGAAAATTTTGTGCAAGTTTGGGGTTTTACTTCACAGTACATCCTTGTCTGCTTCAACAACAAGAACGAAAGAGAATCCAACTTAGTACCATTTGGAAAAACAACTCCCAACTCAGTGTCTCATCTTGTCGACTAAAGGATCAGATGTTTTTGTCCCAAGTGCCCATCTTTGAGAGCCATGCTGCAGGACAGGGCTGACAGAGCACATCAGGTTTGGGGGCCTGGCCAGCCCTCATCTCTCTCTTGGTGTCACAATATTTTGAGAACCCAGAGGCACAGAAAGACAAGGATATAAATGCCCAGCATTTTTTTCTCCAGGGCTTTGAATGATCCCCAGGCGACCCCCCAGAAGAAATGTGCAGAACACCCCGCAGAGGTGGCTGGGGAGTGTTCTCAGACCACACTGGGGCGTTACAGTGAGCAGATCTTCAGGGAGGGAGGGCTAGTTTTCATGGTATTTACAGCATCTCCAAACACTGGTCTATTTTTTTACAATCTCAGGAAAATCCTCAACCCAGAACTTACTCAGTGGAGATGGCTGATAAATGTTCTCCTTTTTTTTAAACAACTAAGAAGTTGATTTTTCGGTGGGGTGGGGTACTGGGAATTGAACCTAGGGGGCACTTACCCACTGAGCCACATCCTTAGCCCTTTTTATATTTTATTTTGAGACAGGGTCTCCCTGAACTGCTTAAGGCCTCGCTAAGTTGCTGAGGCTGGCTTTGAACTTTGGATCCTTCTGTCTCAGCCTCCTGAGTCACTGGATTACAGGTGTGTGTCACCATTGCTGGCTAAGATATTGATCTTTATCTCTCCTGAATCTACCAAGAGTCTCAAATGGTGCTTATGCTAAAGATATAGCTCAGTGGTAGCATGCTTGCCTAGCATGTGCGGGGCTCTGAGTTGGATCCCTAGCACCCAAAGTAAATAAATTCAAAACAAAAAAGGAGAAATTCAAATTACGGCGGATTCCTTTGGAAATAGTCCTTATGTAGCACTTACCTTCACTCAGTGCTGTTCTTCAGTATTCACGTGATTTAATTCATTTTGGCCCCATAGCAGCCAGCCCTAGCAGGTATGTACCAAGAATTATCTCCATTTTACAGATGAGAAAACCGAGACACAGCCAGGTGAAAGAGTTTACCTAACACTGTGGTTTTTAAAGGATAATCTTCTTAGGTCCTTATGATGGGTACCTGAGCTCAAAATCAGCTTTATAATGATACAGAAATATCTCGAGTCATTTTTCATGGTGCTGATGTTACACAGACGCCTTGGCAGGTGTCAAAACAGTGCCACTGTCTTCCTCCTGGCTGTATACCCCCCACTTATACAAACGCCAGTTTCCACTACGAATGTCCTTAAATAAGCAACCAATGTTACAGATCTGATTAGATCTCCATGGCCCAGCTGGTTTTGCTAACATTTTCTCCGTGCGGACTGAGTGCCAGGCACTTCTGCCACCAGATCAAGGTGATGATTGTCTTGAGAGAAGCCACTCTCCCACAGAGCACTGCTTTACAAAATGAATGAAGGGCTGAGAGGTAAACGAGGGCTTTCAAACCTGTGTCTTTGGCACACGTTTCTCAGAAATGAATGGAGTAGAATTGTCACTTCAAGGAAGCCAACCCACAGTGTTTGCTGCTGGTGATAAATTTTGAGCTTTTGAGCAAAAATTATAATTTTAGAAAACTTGTATCTGCCACCAGGAGCTTGACAGGCTCTTTAAAGCAGAATTCATACCAACTTTTCTGGTAGGAGCAATGGCGGTAAGAACGCACGTGTTTGGTGTTTGTAGTGAAATACGCTAACACGTGGGAGACCTGTGTGACTCACGAACCAGGATCTTCCTGGTGACCCGTGACCTGTGAGTGATACTATAGAATGATACATGTACAGGCTGGGGATGTGGCTCAAGCAGTAGCGCGCTCGCCTGGCATGCGCGGGGTGCTAGGTTTGATCCTCAGCACCACATAAAAATAAAATAAAGATGTTGTGCCCACCGAAAACTGAAAAATAAATATTTAAAAAATTCTCTCTCTCTCTTTCTCTTCTCTCTCTCTCTCTCTTCTCTCTCTCTCTTAAAAAAAAGAAAAAGAATGATACATGTACAGGATTCATACAAATTATAAGAGAGACCAGTGGATTTTAATGTGACAAAGTTTGAGAAGTTCTTGCTGTGATTTCAAAGTTCACATTACAGCTAACCTTTATCGATTATTATTTCTCAAAGTATCTTGCCCTTGCATGGTTTTAAAAAAAAATGACAGTTCAATTAATTGTCGATTGAAAGTCAACCTTGAAGAAACTTTAAAAGAATTTTTTTTTTTTGCACTAGGGATTGAACCCAGAAGGGCTTAACCACTGAGCCACATCCCCAGCCCTTTTTATTTTTCATTTTGAGACAGTTTCTTGCTAAGTTGACTAGGGCCTACCTAAGTTGCTGAGGCTGGCTTTGAACTTGTGATCCTCCCACCTCAGCCTCCTGAGCCTCTGGGATTGTAGGCATATGCTACGGTACCTGGCCAACCCAATTTAATGAGCCTTTCCTTATCAATAAGGTGACTAGTGATTTTAATCAACTAATCCAGGATTTCAAACTGTTCTTATGAGGGATCGTAGAGAATTCATTGTGGTGAGAAACAACCAAACATAGTGCTGTGATGTGAGTAAATATTTAATCATACCAGTAATTGCTAATATTTATTGACATGAGTTCTTGCTGGGGGCCAGGCACTTTGCTATGCACTAAATGCACACAAAAACGCCATGAAGAAGGTCCTCTGCGTTCCTGTTTTACAGGTGAACAAACTGAGACACAAAGAGGTTAAGTCATTATTAAGCGATCGATTGAGGATTTGAACTTGGGCAGTCTAATCTAGAGTCAAAAACAGGATTGTGTGTATGTGTGTGGTCCTGGGGATTGAACCCAGGAGTGGTCAGCCACTGAACGACATTCACAGCCCTATTTTATTTTATTTTGAGACAGGATCTCACTAAGTTGCCTAGGCTGGCCTCAAACTTATGATCCTCCTACCTCTGCCTCCTGAGTTGCCGGGATGACAGGCCCAGGCCACCATACCTGGCTCAGAGTCCAAATCTTTAATTACATTTTATGGAATTTAAATCAATTTGAGGAACAGAGTGATTTCTTTATATAATTGATAAGTTTTCAATCACTGTGGCTAATTCGTTTTTTATTTCCTGTGAAAAATCTTATTGTCTCTGCTTGCCGCCCCAGCTTTGGAGACTTGGCTCCAGCGTGGCTTCAAAGGACCTTTAAAGGTTCAGAAGGCTCCTGGTCATGCTTGGGGACCCACCTTTCTCAGGGAACCGTGGCCCGCCTCTCTGGTGGCCTGGGAGCCAGGGAATGTTCACGATGCTCACGGTGTGACCTCACATATTTTCACTGGCTTCACACTGAGGGGTACGGGCAGGTGTAACCTTGCCCTTTCCTCTGCCAGCTGGAGGCACGTGGCCCCCAGCCTTCAGGGCCGCATGCTGGGAGTACAAGTCTTTCTCTAGAGTGAGTTATCCATGGGAAGTTGATGCAGGTAGACTAGATGGCTGACGCTGGCCTCAACCTGGGAAGAGTAATTCTGGTGGATCTGAGCCCTCTGGGCTGGCCAGCAACAAGATCCTAATCCCAGACAGAGCAGCAGAGGATGGACCCGAGGCTAAGGCTGGGGAGGTGCACAGAAAGGGGATAGAGGCTGGCCAGCTCTGCTCCAGCCAAACACTGGAGCTGAAGTGGGAGACGGGACCACAGGACCATCAGACGCACCGTCTAATCCATTTTTAAAACCTCACTAATGGGATCCCTGCAGATGTGCCGAGGAATCACAGGCTCACGGCCTGGCAGGCGTCCCCTCTGCCAGTGGCTTTGTGCCTCTTTCAATGCAGATTCTGTGTCATCTCAGCCCTCCTTTACCGAGCATCAGAATTTTGCGCTCTCACTGTGTTTTTGAGCACAGCATGAAATTAGTTCACAAAGAATATATCCACCAGTGACAGCATTTTGGGGAATACGTAATTTTCCTCTATAAATCATTCCATGAAAGTGACCCTCTGGGATGACGTTCTGTCGCTCTGCTTTGGCTTTGATGGATGTCGGAACAATGCTGATTCTACTGGGGTGCTGGTCCTGGAGTCCCCCCGGGTCAGCTGTGCTCCCCTGATGTCCCTTGAAAGAACACACAACAGTGGCCCTCCTGGGCGGCAGATAAACGGATGTGTATACTTCTGTTTTCAACATTTCTTACAAGTCAATGAAGGTTTAACCTTAGTTCCAATACTTCCCCAGCATAGATGTCATCATTTCCAAGATGACATCAGTGGCATTTTAAATCATGGAATACTGTGCTGTGGGGAGAGGATTCTAGGCATCCTTGATTCCGTCCCCTCCTCTCATCTCGTCCCCTCATCCTCCACCTGGTATGTGGGCAGGTAGGAACTAAGGAGATGTTCACTGGGGGAGTGCCTTCTCTCTGCAGAAGCCCTTCTGAGGTGGGAAGTATGTAAACTGATCAGCAGAAGACCTTCACCAGTAAATTCTCTATCAAGTATTTTCTGGGAACATTGCTAATCTCAATCACTCCAAATCCCCGGTGGACATTTCACATCGAGTTGACAGCAACCCAGGGTCCCCTGGGCTTGGTACCAGTCTTCTGGATGAGTCTTCTGAGATACCTGGGCCAAAGGACGTCGCAGGTGCCCCCTGGAAATCCAGAACAAGAAATTTATATTAAAAGAGGACTTTTGGACCTTGACAAAGCTCCCTCTCCTCTTTGCACAGAGAGAGCTTCATACAAAGAGAGAGCAGCACAGTGTCCACCTCCCAGGAAAGTCAGCTTATCCCTTTTTTATTCTTTGATATCATTCAGAAGATCATAGATGATACTGATTAAAATGCTCAAGAAGCCGCATTTCCATAGGAGACAGTTTTTGGTACTCTTCCTCGTTGTCTTATAGCTTCCATAATAAAAACCCTAACTCCGTCTCTAGAACTTTCAAAGCCAGATAAAGGCCCCTCTGCTTCAGGACCTGTCTTCCCTCAGGGCTACACCTGTCAGACCACCCTCTCGCCCGCCCCTCTCTCTCCCCTTCTGGCCCGACATTGAATTTCAGTAAGTTGCAGCTAATGTGGAATAGATTTCCGATGCTGTACCCTCTCTGTGAACTATGCAGGCATGATTAGCAGGAACAATTAGCTGCTTTCAGATTAAAAAGGAAAAAAAAATCAAAAGAATTAGATTTTAATTATTGCCCTATTGGCTATTACCTCTAGGAACATTGGCTCCTGCAATAGTTTATTTCTAAAGCAGGAAGAAAATGGAAAGGGGTTAGACATTAGAAGTCAGCCTTTGTTGGTATTTTTCTTTTTTCTTTTTCTTCACAAGGAAAGAAACCCAGCGCACTTTCAAAAGCTGAGAAAACACTCTCAGGATCGGGTAGGTCCCATCTGTGCATTTTTCAATGACATGCTTCAAGTATAGGAGCTGCAGTCCAAGGACCTTTTTTTTTTTTTTTAGAGAAAAAAAAAAAGAAGGAAATAAAGAGAGATGTGGGTGTTACTGAGAGGGCCCCAGCTTGAAAGCTGTGGGGGAAGCCAATCTCTCGTTCCGTGTGCCCACCTGTCCCAGGAGCATGAGGAGTATGTTCTCAATTCCTGGAGGAAGTCTGATATTCCAAAGTGTCGCCCAGAATCCACAATAGCCCAGTGGACACCTCAGCCTGGCTCTGACCCCAGCACCATGCTTTAAGAAACCACAGTGAAATTGATGGGAAGACCGTGAGCACCCTGCTCTGTCTTCTCTCCCGGGGTCGGGTGGGGGTGCTTCTAAGCATCTTTTAGAAAATGCAGGTCCTGGGGAAATGGGACAGCACCTCTCTTGACGGCTGGAGATGTCTTGCAGGGGTCACCTAGCTTCCCGGTAGAAACTCAACTCTGACACAAGCTGAAATCTCCCAGTTTCTCCTCAGCCTTTTATCCCATGACCGATTCCATTCACAGGAAAGCCACCTTTTCTGGAACCCGCTATGGCAATTCCCAGTCAGTGCGACCCAGGTTTGCGGGTCACCATGACTACCAGAATTCTCCTTAAGAGGAATACGCACAGGGCAGATGTTGCCTGTAATGTTAGGGAAGTTTTCCACCAACTTTAGTTTACTGACCTTTTTGCCTTCTGTTTCAGGGAGTGGGTTTCTTTAAATTGTAAGAGAGAAGAATGGCTCCAGCCTTCCTTTAGGTACCATCCATCTCCACAGCGTCCCTTGCCTTGTGGTACGGAAACCTTCTCCTAGAAGCTAATGGCCAGCTCCTTGGTTTTTCACGCTGCCTTAAAGCTTAGCCTCGGGCCTGTGATCCAAACTCGACTGGGCTATAAATGAGAAGCTAATGATACAGAGATGTAGGGAATGCGCGAAATCCGTTCCAGCCAGGTGGTGACAGTAGGGACAGTTCCTCTGGCTTCCGGGATGCTGTCAGCACCAAGGTTGGTGAGAGTGAAGTCACACCCGACCAGCCGTGCCTGCGTGGGTGGGCATCCTTTCAGACATGGTCTTCCGGCCCACCTGTGTGGCTCTCCTGGGGTGTCTAGGAGGTCCTCTTTGACACATGCAACTTCTGTTTAAATTTGCCAGTGCTGGTTTCTGTGGCGTTCTCCTGGGCACCATGCTGGGTCAGTTAGCATCTTGAAAGAAAAGAGAGGGGTGTGCTGAGCGTTCTGGGCAATCGTAGACTTCTCTGAGGTAGGGAGCCCCAAGTTCCCCTATTGCCTTTCCATCCAGTCTGACTGAAGTGTCCACTTTGGCCTTAATCTCTTCAGCCGCCACACTCACTGTCTCCAGGAGGCAGGCCGGTTTCTCTCTGGAAAGCTCTGCATGTTGGTGAAGTTGCCCTTAACTTTCTGCTTAAAACTATGCCCCACACATGGCAGGAACTCAGCAAATATCTGTTGGACGGAATGATTGAACTGGGACGACCTCACCTGGCTCCATATTCGTCCACAATGGCCTTATGGAGTGATCCAATCTCTTTCCCACATAATAAGCCTTCAAAAAGATGAGATGTTTATGACGTCCGTCAGTTCCCACATCCCCTGAGGCGACATTTTCAGTGACTTGGTAGGTTGCTTCTCATTGGATGGAATGGCATCCAGAACCCAGCACCAAAGAGGGTCGTCCCCTTCTTTTTTTCCATAATTAACCAAACTAAATTTTTTGGTCCACTCTGCTTTGTCACTGACTCCCAACCACATGCCAGTGAGGGGTGATAAATCACCTCCTGTGTTCTTGGAGTAGCGTCCTTGGATCTCAGTGGAACACCCACTGGTCTCTATGCCATTTCATTTGTTGGGTTGGTCCATGAGATCTTTCCGAATCCAATTCTGCCATCAGATATATGAACTAGGGGCTGGGCTTGTGGCTCAGTGATAGAGCACCCACCTCGCATGTACAAGACCCTGAATTCCATCCTCAGCACTACATAAAAATAAATAAAATAAAGGTATTATGTCCATCTACAACTAAAAAATAAATATTAAAAAAAAATAACAACATGTGAACTGAAGTGTGGCTAACGTAATTTGACAGCAAGGGGCTGCCACGTTCCCATACAGATGTCCTTAGATTTCTCTTCCACCACTCTCTGCCTCTAGAGCCCTCCACTGGCTAGGATGGTCCATGGCTGCTCCCCTCGCCCAGCACGGGGTGGCTGGGCCACAGCCGTCACCCCTCACCACTGTGCCCTGGGGCTCTCCCTCCATCCACCGTGCCCACGTTCATCTGCATTCAGCCTGTCTCTTGGTGGTGCTGGCTGACTGCTCTCCAGCCAGCCCCCACGTGTTCCAAGCAGCGTGGGCTTGGAAAACATTGCCACAGTGTTTTCAGGTTGGCTGTGTTTCAGAACCTCTTTCCTTTCTATTTAAAGCTAAAGAAGGTTCATGGGGGAGACTGATTAAAATGCCAGAGAAGCACCATATGACATGCCTGTCACCTCGACATCTCCAGCAGCAAAGAAGTCTGGTGGCTGTTTGCCCTTTTGCCTGATTTGGAGTGTGGTGGGCCCTGATGATGTGGCGCTCTGTCACACTCCCTAGGAACCTGTGAGCCCCTGCTTCCTATTTCCTGTCCAGTGAACACATTAGACTATGAAGCACAGTCCAGGCAAAGCTTCGAGTTGTTGCCTTGATGAAGCTTTTGGTCACTTGCAGTATCCCCAGGCACTGGCTCAGGTGTTAACTCGGTGTCTCAGTGCTTTGTCAGGTGGCTGTAGGTCTGGAATATGGGCCTCATTCAGAGCAGCGCTGAGTAGGTAGCCTTAGAATGGCCGGTCCTAAGACCTTGTCATGACATTTGAAGCCTGTGAACTTGAGAGATTTCCCCCCGCCCCCCAAGTACTAGATGAGTCTACAATTTGATTTCTGTGCTTTTAAAAGCAATTGTATAAAGTACGTTGAACAAGGGGGCAGCCGTCTTGGAACTCTACCACAGGCACAAGGGAGACAGGTTTCTTTCAGACACTTTTGGTTCATTATCAAGGAAGAAAGGAGATGCTCCAGGTGTGGACTTTCATCAGCAGACAGATGCATTGGGGCTCAGAAAGAGGTCTACCAGCAAGAGCTGCGCCAAGACGGCCAGCCTAGAGGAGAGACCTTCTTCTCCTTCTCCATCTGTCTGCTGCCTGGGCTAACCGTCTTTAGGTTCTTTGTGCCGGGATGCAAGGGGAAGCCGGCTAAGCTGTGATTCTGCACACTGCAGTGGGGAGATTAGGAAGTAACAGTGTAGTCCCATCTCTCCAGTCGCAGTAAGCGGTCCCAGCCTCTCCTGGAAGGTGCTTCACTGAAATTAAGGCACCAACTAGATATTTGATGTCCACTACCCTTTCCTGAGACCCCGATAACTTAGAAGGTACTTGTATTATCTGTCTTGTGTCCTTTCTTTGTCCTTTCCAATGCAGAGAGTTTTTCTACCCTTTGAATGAGGTGTATCTTTCTTTATGCCTCATTATAGATTTTAAATGAAAGTGGAGCCTGAATCTGTCTTGCCCTCTCTTCTGTTGTAGCCATCCTAACCCAGCTCAGGGCTGCTCAGTTAGAACGCTGATCATTGCTGACTCATATACTCTCACCATATTCTCTGCCTTGCCTGTTTAGATAGGGTGCGCCATTGTGTGTGGTCTGCATTCAAAAATATTTATTGTGTCTTTGGATCCAAACATAATATATCATCAATAGCTGATTTTTAAAGTGTTTTCTATAATGCTGCATGTAAAAAAAAAACAACTCATAAACTAGTAGCAGAATTCAAGTATTTTCCAGTGCCCCCCATTTATATTTATTTAAGATACTTTATCTAGTGCCATAAGAATTAGGGCTTATTAGGGTTGGGGTTATGTAATGCTCTGAAAATTTGTTAACTTTTGAAGAGACAATAAAATAGAATAGATTGAGTCCTTGTGTGGCTTGAATCAGCCATCATCTGACTTCAAACCCCACCACAAAATACTGTATTTACACTGAAATAGTCATCTCTATAGCACAGAAGTATATAGTTTTACCTTGACACAGTGACCCATTTAGGATAAGATAAACTTTTACTTTTTTTTTCTGAAAGAGACAATGGCAAAGCCCTCTGCAAATAATGGACACATCCACCTTTTAAAAAGCTTTCCTCTTCCCTCCTTCTCATCCTCTGTCATTACTTGCAAAAATCAACGGCTGTGTGGAATGAGTAGCGGGGGTCTTCACCGAGCAAGGTGGGCAGCTGTCTGGAAGGATGAATTCGTTTTGAATTTCTGTCCTGCCTCGGCAGGAAAAAACATCTGTTGAGATAATTTATTAAGTGTTCTATTTAAAACTGTATTTATTTTCATAAAAAAAAATTCTTGTAACATTAGTTTGCCAAAATAGCTTCGTTAAATTGTAGGAAGGAGTTGGAGTAAGAAATCCTGTAGAATGACCAAAGGGGTCTTTTTAATTGCCATTATGACCATTTAAAAGAAGAAGGGCAGGAAGAGGAAATTTTGGTGCCTGGCACTAGATTTTAATTGAGAAGAGAAAATTGAATAAATTTAACCACAACCTCACTGGGTCCCTGTTGTGATGTCTTAGCCTGGGGCAGACTGACACATCAAATAGATTTCAAAGATCCCTTTTATGTTTGTAAAATATTGTTTTACCCTCGGCTTCTACACAGTGTGGAAAGCATGAAGGACCCAGACAGGACTGTGGAAGTCCCCCACTTCAGTCATTTGGGCTGGCGTGGGCCACACTGGGGAGCACTGCCCGAAGGATGGACTGAGGTGGTGCCCACCCCAAACACGCCTGGGATGCTGAAAAATTAGAGGAGTCTGTAAAAGTGGGTTCTTAGTCCTCCAGGATTTGAGAAACATTGTAAGGGGGCGAAGTGGGCCCTGTGATTTCTTCCTAAACCATGAAACCTAGAATCTGTAAAGACGGGCATACGTTAGCCCTAGTCAGTAGAAAATACCCCAGGAAGTTATCTGTGGGTGAAATAGTGCGCTGCAGGGACATGCCCTGGCAGTGGCCTGGAGCGTCCCAGCAGGTTCTCCGAAACCGGAGAAGTATACCCTTTGGTTCAGAAATTTTAAAAAGCAAATGCAGCTGGGTGTGGTGGTACATGCCAGTGATCCCAGCAGCTCAGGAGGCTGAGGCAGGACGATCTCCAGTTCAACGCCCAGCAACTTCACCCCTGGATTCACTCTCTGGTGTCCCCCACCCCAAAAAAGAGAAGGTATAGAAAGTTTTTTTAAGCGTAAGGAAACTTTAGAATTGCTTATACCCAGGCTGATAACAACAGAGCTCCAGAGAGGGTAGCGGAAGCTTTCAAAACTAAGCAGTGAAGAAAAATCATGTGACCAGTGCAGGGAACAAAACTTCTTTCATAATCTGCCGCGGCCCCTTGATGGAGGGAAACAGAAGAGGCTGACGGGAGTGTCAGCAAGAAAACAGATCATAAAGGAAGGTCTCTGCAAATTGCAAAGTCTCTTTAAAAATAGCAATATATATATATAGTAAGACTATAAAGAAAAGTAAGGGCTGTGGCAGACGCTGCATTTGGGGTGGTGAAGAGATGGTGATGAAATACACGAGGAGCACAATTATTTATTGTCACAATGCTGCCTTGTAAGCTGCTTAGGCACACAAATATTTATTCTCGTGTTTTTCTTTTTGGGGGCTAGGGACTGGGACTGAGCCCAGGGATGCTTAACACTGAGCCAAACCCCAGCCCTTTGTTTATTTTTAATCTTGAGTCAGGGTCTCACTCAGTTGCCGAGGACCTCACTAAATTGCTGAGGCTAGCCTTGAACTTGTGATCCTCCTGCCTTAGCCTCCTGACCTGCTGAGATTACTGGCAGGAGCCATTGTGCCCAGTTTCACTGTTATTTTTTTCACAGGTATATATGTGTTAGGGACACTCTTGTATGTATGATAAATTTCAAAGTAAAACATTTAAGAAAACAGAAACATGGAGTGGTTAAACACAAAGAGTCTGTCAACCAGGAATACACTCAAGCTTAATAATGACAACTCGCAGATCTCGATGTCTTCTCATGAGTCTCTGTAAGCACTCTCTGTTGTAATAACCCATGGGATGTGCAGCATGTTGTCATTCCATGTGTTCAGGAGGAGAGGGAGAGAGTGGCCAGGGTACAAATCCAGCTCCTTTAGCTCCATGGTCCGCCTTCGCGGTTGATTTTGCGACACTGCTGGTATCGTACACGAAGAAAGACGTTGGAAGCTGCAGAAGAAGAAACAGAATCAATGGTGACATCAGTTTAGAGCTCTTGACCCAAACCTGTCATTTAACTGTCTGCATTATTGAAAATCTGGTCTTTTACCAGTACATTTTCTTTCCATAAGAAACACAGAGAATTAAGATTTGTGAGTCACTTCCCTCCGGGGGCAGCCAGGGAGTTCCATTAAAGGAGAGAATCACTGAGTGGAAAGGGAGAGATCAGTCAGTACAGTACAGGCCTTCAGCTCCAAAATGAACAGGTGTGGAAGAGCGATGGTCTGGCCCGGCAACTGTAAGTTAAAACAAAGTAATAACACTTAAGAGAGACACACACACTTTAGAAAAGTCAAGATGGGTGGAAATGGATGTGTTAATTGTGATAATTGTCACGTGTGTGTGTGTGTGTGTGTGTGTGTGTGTGTGTCAAATCACCATGCACACCTCGAAGGTTTATAACATGCACATAATTTTTATTTATCAATTAAATATTTTAAAATAAAAAATACTTCATACATAGTTCTTAAATTTTAAGGAAAAATAATGCTTAGAGTATTGTTTCTATATGGGCTACTACCTAAGGATCCCAGGTAGATTTTTGAGAGACTAAATAAATTACTTTCCATTATTATTATTATTATTATTATTATTATTATTATTATTATTATTATTATTATTATTTTATTTATTTTGGTACTGGGAATTGAATCCAGGGATGCTTAACCACTGAGCCACATCCCCAACCCTTTATATATATATTTTTTTATTTTGAGACAGGGTCTTGCTAAGTTGCTGAGACTGGCCTTGAACTTTCAATCCTCCTGCCTCAGCCTCCCTAGTTGCTGGGAGTGTAGGCGTGCACCACCACGCTTGGCTGAATTTCTTAATAAAAAATAGTTTTGTAAATAACATATGTAGATCATCAAAATGTTTATGAAAATACTCTGTACTGAAGTTATTTGGTTGAAACTGAGCTCTCCTGTGATTACAGGTGACAGGAAGAAAAAGCAGTACATCAAAGTAGAGGGGTGACAAATAGAGAAGACAACAATAAGGGCTCAGCAGATCCAGGTCTAGATAATGACAGATAACTATTTAAATCCTCTAGGACGAGGTGCTGGCTGGGGAATCTGGCTCGTTAACATATTCATAAATCAGTGTTTCAAAAACTTTGTTGTAATGCAAGAATTTCCAAGGGAGCTTGTTAAAACTGCTCTTGGATCCCTCCCCAGAGATTCCGCCTCAGTGGGTCTGGAGCGGGCCCAGCCATTGGCAATCTTCACCACAGTTCTGGATGACTGTGCCACGGGTGGTTCCTAGACCACGCTCAGGAGAAAAAGAAGAAGAAGGAGGAAAAATTCCATACTCAAATGATGTGATTCTAGAAGACAGGGCTCAGAGTGACATGTTTGCAGATAACTAAGTGTCTTCTGAAGAGTGCTGTGCCGACGTGGTAAGGAGAAATCAGAGAGGAATCCTGAAAGACTTGAGTGGGCTGCGAGGAGAAACATCTGCTGCATTAGGCTCAGGGAGGAGAACACTGTTCCAGGAGTCATCCAGACTCCATTTAGAAATGTGCTGAGGACAAAGGAAGAGCAGGACCATTTTATTTCGGCGAGTTTTCCAAAATGCAGTTTAACCCAGGCATATCCTTTGAAGCCCCTTGTTAATAAAGTAGGGTCAGTGGTCAGTTTTTCTGTTACCAAGGAACAAGCCACCCCAAGCTTCAGAGGCTTGAAACAACCATCTACCCCTGGTCCCGACTCTAGGCCTGTCTGCCTAGGCTGGCTGGGCCCAGCTCCATGCTGAAGGTCACATTCAGATCAAGTTAATCCTCCAGCATAGGCCTGGGGCAGGCCCTGTTCACAGTGATGGCAAGAGGGCCAGGCGCCCTGAGCAAGCACATTTGAAGCCTCAGTTCCATCCTGTCTCCTGCATCCCGTGGCCAGGCAAGTCCCTTAGCCAGCCAAAGGGACTTGCCAGGGTTGGCCAGGGTCCCCCACCCACAGTGGAAGAGGTGGGGGGTAGAATATTTCATCCTAAGAAGCAGAAAGTTGATCTGATCCAAGCTGGGGTTTTTGTATGTACATGTTCCAATGTTGTATTCCTATATCGTAATGTTAATGGCGTCTCCAAATCACAACATCAACCTTAGTTGATTTTTCTAGTGAGCTCCTGACAGAAGGACTCGGAGGAGCCTCTGTCTGCTTGGAAATACACAGGCACCATGATATCAAAAAGCCCTGTAGTTCGACGTCTGAGAACGCCATGATTATATTGAACATATTCCCCCAAATTAAGTAATACAGAATCACTTGATAATCAGCATAATTATTTTAGGATTAAAAATTATTCAGTCTCATAAACAAACTTAATGACAATTGATCACAATGAATGCATATCAGCTGGGTGCAGGATCACGTTCTGATTCACCCTGAATCACTGTGAGTGGCACAATTACAGCAACCGATTACAAATGAGCTCCCAACTTAAGTGCCAATTGCAATGAGTCACTTATTTAGAGTGAAAGATGATCAGATTTGCAGATTATTTTCCCTTTAAGAAAATAAATATTCATCTGGACAGTCTTCTTGGGACTTGTGTACCTTTGCAAATGGCTTAGTATAGGACAGAAGGAAAGATTGGGGTTCCTCCAACATTTTTTTTTAATTTTTATTTTTCAAAAAAAACCAACTGAAGAAAAATCTGTGTGTGCGACACTGCATTATTGTTCAGAAAATATCCACTTCCCTCTCCACCAAAGACTGAAGAATTTAATAAGAGGTACTCCATAAGACAAAACTCATTCGTTTCTTTTTGTTGTGGTTTGAGATGAGGGTCTCTCTACATTGCCTCCCAAATAGGTAGTACCTCAGGCGCATGCCGCCAGAGCTCATTCATTTCTACAAGTCATTTCAGTGCCAGAAGAAAGGAGAATCCATTGGTTGTCTTCTCCTTGCCTCTGTGTCAGAATAGCTGTGTCAGAATAGGTTTTTCTAAAATACTCTACTTTTTCCAACTGTTACTATCTCCTAAATCCTTTGAGAGATGTTAATAGCATTAGACAAGCTTATGCATAATCTGATATCCTGATAATCATCCATCTCACATTCCTGGGTTTAGGACTGGGTCTGCACAGTACCCGTGTGGTTATCAATTTAAGAAAGGATTAAGTACCAAAAGATTTTTTTTGTAAGCTGATTTTCTGAAACTTAAAACATAATTTCTCAAAGACATGATGATATGAATACTGGTATAATTCCATAATAGTCCATAAGGATCAACTTATCCCACACTGCAGCCAAAATGATACTGAGGTAATATTTTGATTACATCTGTCCTTCTTTCAAACCGTCATTGTTGTTCTGTTCCCTGTTGGTGGGGGTAGAAGTCACTGTGCAGGGGTTTTTTTTGGGGGGGAGGACATACAATTTATGTATAATAAAATCCACCAATTTTGAATGGACAGTTCTGTGAATTTGATAATTTCAACATCTGTTTCATCTCACTGTTGTCATCTGTTGTTTTTCCCCATGTGAGTTGGGATTTTCCTGGTTCTTCATATGCTCAGTAATTTGGACTTGCATCTTGGACATTTTAAATATTGTGTCATGAGACTTTGGTTCTTGTTTAAATTGCATTTTTTAAATAACTTTATTTATTTATTTAATGCATTGCTGAGGATCGAACCCAGTGACTCACATGTGCTAGGCAAGTGCTCTACCACTGAGCCATAACCCCAGCCCTTAAATTAGATTTTAAACTTACCAGTAGGGTATATTTGTCACAACTAATGATCCACTACTGATAGGTTACAGTCATTGAAAGCCAATACTGTATTTAGATTGACCTAGGTTTTGCCTGGTGTCCTTTTTCTGTGCCAGGATCCGTCTAGGATAACACACCCTTAGCTGTCATGTCTCCTTAGACTCCTGCAGACTATGACAGTGTCTCAGACTTTCCTCGTTTGGGATGACCTTGACCCTTTTGAGGCACATCAGCAGGTGTTTGTAGAATGGTTTGGTTAGGGTTTGTGTGATGTTCTCCTCATGGTGAGACCAGGGTTGTGGGTTTGTGGAGGAAGACCCCAGAGGGGCTGTGCCTTTCATGTCACCAGGTCAAGGGTACATGCTTTGAACACGCTTCGCCACGGTTGACATTGACCTCTATCACTTGGTCTGGAGTCTTGCCATGTGTGTCCACTGTAAAGTGATTCATTCCCCCATTTCCCATCCTGTACTCTTTGGGAAGAAGTCCCTCTGTGAAGTTCATACTTAAGCAATGGCCTGTCTTGCTTTAGCTCCCTGAGGGCAGAAGAGCTGCATACATTGTTTAAATTCTTGGGCACAGGTTTATCTATTCTTCCCCATTTATTTAACGACTCATTTAGTCATGTCGGTATGGAATCATGGATCTTGACTTCACACTTGGAGTTAAAGTCCAGTACTACTTTATTTTTCTGTTCCAGCTTTGGCCCTGAGGGTCTCCTTCGGTTTTCCTGTGTCCCTCTGACATGCACCCCTCTGTGGTGGTTTGGCTCGGGTTTTATTGAGGTTACATGTCCTCTTGCTGAATTTAACTGTTCTTTACTCTGGTTAAAAGTCTTCTGTCAAACTTGTTGTAAATATTCAAACCATGGATTCTCTTAAACTTTTTTGGGGTAACGGCTTTATGGGATGTACCTCACACTTCTTGCTCTTCTCTTTTGTGCAGTACCCAGTTCAGAGGTCATCTGTGTAGTCCCAGAGCCAGGCAGCCATCACCATGATCAGTATTTGAGCATTCCCGTCACCCTCCAAAGAACTTCATCTCTTCATTCTTGTTTTTCATTTTAGCTGTCAAATTTATTTTTTCTTCTGTTTGTGCTGTTTTTTTTTTAATTTCTTAAGAATTACTTTCCTAACACATGGTCATCCCAATTTTTACCTCTGTTCTCTTCTAGAAGTTTTGTATTCTTGTTCTTAACATTGAAATCTAAGATCCTTTTCAAGGTGAATTTTTTTCACATGGGTATCCAGTTATTCTGGAACCACTTTTTGAAAAGATAATCTTTTCCTTACTGAATTACCTTTGACAAATTAACCTTTCCCCAAAACGAATCGATCATCACCTGCAGGTCAATTTCTTAACTTTCATTAAAAGTTTTTGGGTAATTCGGTAAAATGCCTTTTATATTTTGGGAGGGTGGCCATGGGCTCTAGACCCGAGGTTGACCCACGGACCTGAATCAGGGATTGGAAGGCTGCAGTGGAAGGTGGTTGTGAGCTCTGACTCCTACCCATGTGTTTATATGGATTTCGTTACATGGATTTTTCTGAGATAATTTTGTAACTGCATACCTACCTAGTTGCTATGCCGACTTGTTTTACCCAAGTTTATTCTCTTTATTTTACTTCCTACTCTGCGTTAATGCAACTTAAGGGTCGCTAAAGACAGACAGGATTGCTAATCAGTTGTGAGATAGTATTATTAGACAAAAGCAGTGGGCAGATGAAGGTGAGATAGAAGTTTTGAGAAAGTGTTCCGAAGGACCAAAGGCATCTCTCAAGAGGCTAATGTCCATGGCTGGATGCTTCGCTAACTCCTTTGTAGGCAAAACTAGAGTAATGTAGGCTGCAGATTTTTGGAAATCACTGGCTACATGCACATCTGCTCCTTCCATGGTTTTTGTTTTTTATAGGGTTTCATTTATAATTTCATCCATATCTCTGCATTTAAAGAAGTTAAATATTTGGCTAATGTTCCTCCCACCTGACTTCCTTCAAGTTCACCCTAAACTACTCATCAAGTAGCTTAAATATGATTTGTAATCTTAAAAAGCCTTCTTATGACCTATTACAAAAGTAACCTTTTCGTTTAAAATGCATGCCCCAAACACGGACCATTTGAGATCATATTATTTATTTCCAGTAATCCTCTATTGAGTTCCTGCTGCATCCACAAGGCACTCTGTGAAGTTATTAAGTTGAATGAAACTAATTTTTAAAACTTGTCTGAAACCTCGGGTATTTCTATTATGAATCTGTAGTTCTGTGGTCTCTTCTAGGTTTGGTAATTTTTTTCTGAACATTGGAATTAACTTGTGACATGAGTTTTGAACCATGATATAAGCAATGGGCTTCAGGTTGCTCTTCTGTCTCACAAATTTAAATATGTATCGCAAACTCTGTTCTTGATTTGCCAGACAGACGTCTCTGTGGTACTGGCCCAACGCAGTGTTAGGTGCAATTGGTCCACCCTTGGGTAGATGCTAGAGTTTATTCCAATGGAGACTCTTTTGCTTATGCAGTAGGATGCATCCTCTTTGATGACCCTGTGAATAACGACTTTGTGAATATGATTTTAAAACTCAGGCTGAAATTTTAAGTCAATGACACAGTTTAGGGGACAGAATGACTTTCCTAATCTTGATCTTCTAAATTAATGTTTGCGGTGTTAATTCACTCAATTCCTTTCATTTGCTCCCTGTTTTCCCAGCTCTGCGACTCTCCTGGTGTCTTCTGTCTCTGGAAGGGTTTTTCTTTAGGCCTCTACTTCTGTTCTTTTGAGTTTAACTGAAGGCACTTCCCCAGGATGCTCCTCTTGGTGAGACAAGAGAGCTAACTCTACCTTCAGACAAATATTGCTTATTCTTAGCCTTGAGAAGCCAGCACAAACACCTGAGCGCTGACGTAGTGTCCATAGGAGTGGTTCAGGACACTGATGTGGTCCACACAACTGGATATGGACCGTGGAGCTACCACCAGCTTCCTCTATTTCTCCTCATCTATTAAATATGGATGACAGCAGAGTCTGTCGAATAGAAATGTGGTGATTGAATGATACGATGAGTGTAAATCACATATCAGCGTACCTGGAATATTATGATACCCAGTGAGGCTAGCTAGATATGACTGATATTGTGCAATCGGTTTGGATCAATTGATAAATCTAAAACAAGACGTGTTCAACAAGTTCTGTATTGTCACCTATGCATGCCGCCGTCTGGAACTGTTCACTCCTTCTGACTCAGAGCATTATCCCCTGCTTCTGAAAGGGTGAAATGAATATTGTGGTTTAAGTATAATTCAAGAAACTGTAAACATCAAGGGATTCAATAGGGAAAAAAAAAAAGATACTCAAATGAGAAAAAGAAAGGGGTTTTAGAAACCATTTGGCTGAAGTAGAAATTGCAAGCCGGGCATTTTTTTTTTTTTTTAACCTGCTGTAGGGCCATATGGTTGCTGAATGTGTTGATGCTGGTTTTAAGATTCTTGAGTATTTTAAACTTGACATGTTATTTTTTTAATGATTTCAAACATCATTTCTTCCAGAGCCTTTTCCCAATGTTGCTGTAATATTGAGCAGATGGCTGAGCAGCATTTACATTTGCATTTTGCAGTACTGCCATATTATTTGCAAAATTTCTTTTCAAAAAAACCCTGAGATTCTTTCTCTACCTTTTCAGAATGGCTGCAATGAAATTATAAATAGGTTCTTCCAAGGGTCTTGGGGATGTGGTAGAAATTAGGTTCACATATTGCTGCTGCTTTTCAATTTTATGTTGTTCTATTTTTGGCTTTTACACCTCCTGTTAGGAGGATACTGTCTCCTTTTAGGACTTTTCATCCTCAGTACTGAAAGTCCTCATTATTCCTCTGTGATACGAGGTCACGGTGGTGCTGATGGGAACCGGCGGGCTTGGGCCGGCCCTCTCACATCCGCTGTTCGCTGTCCTCATGGGCCCTGGCCACTCTGAAGGGAGGGTTTGTTGCCTGGCTCCTGAGAGGTGGGCTGTGTGTCCTGCCCATCACTCAACCCCAGTCCCGGGCCCTGGTCTCGGCAGTCATCTGAGAGTGAATGAACAGCACCTGAATTAAAGTGAATCAGCCACTTTCTAGAAACATGAATTTGTTCACAAGCCAAATATGAGTCCCCTGGACATAATCCCTTTCTCTAATCTTTTAACTTCTATTTTACTCGGTGTGTGTTTTCAGAAAGGGCTTTTCCAGTGCTATTCTCTGGATCTCCTTCGCCTCCTTGGTTTTGTGTTTTTTTTGGGGGGGATTGTTTGTTTGGTGTGTGTGTGTGTGTGTTGTGTATGTGTTTGTGTGTGTTGGGTTATTTTTCTAAAGATTGGCTGTGGATATTAAATAGACACTCTCTTGGATTTTTTTTTTCCTTGTGGGCACAGTGGGATTGGTGCCAACATAAAGGCATTTTCTTGCTTAACAGATTGGAGGCAGGAAGCAGGCGAGGCCGTATTGATCAGAACTGACTCCAGGCCTATCCTTTGAAAGGTCTGTGATCATGAAAAATAGGTCCACCAATATCCTTATTAAGAGTCCTTGATTTTTTTTAAAATGAAGAACAAGGACTCGCTAAGGTGCAGGCATGGCAGGAGGGTGGTTGGTGTGGCAGGCCATGCCAGGCCTGGCCACCAGGCCTCTGCTTCATCTTCATCTGGGTTTGCTCCCAACGCTTGTCATCCCCAGTCGGTGACTTGGGTTAAATGTCTTCATGACTTGAGGCTGTGTTAAGAGCAGCTTGGACTTAGACCTGCACAGATGCAGGGGGGAAATTAACATTGAGAGTTCCTCTCTGCCACGGGGAGAGAGGACCCTTGGCTCTTGTTATGGTGAAGCGTTGGCGGATGTCTGCTCTAATCGTGGTGAAGTGGGAGTCGAGAACACACTTTGATTGCTACAGCCACGTGTCTAGAGAGCATTTTCAGTGTCACTGAGTAGGTCTTCACAGCCATTAGAGTTTCCCAGGAGAGGAGCGGCAACTTCATCTCGGCTGAATGAAGACTTTGATTTCTCCAAAGCCAGAATTGCAAAAGGAACTAGGAAGGGAGGGTCTTTGTACTCTGCTTTGAAGTTTCCCTCCCGTAAGCCTTGGTTTTGCCACTGGCGAGCCCATGAGAAGCGTCACGCGGTGCTCAGAGTAGGAGATAAAGCACTATAAAAGGCAAACCCCAGCACAGAGGTAGAAATGAGATTTTTTTGGTGTGAAAATTTTTATTTTGCTGACCTTCACAACACACAACATTTTCAAAATAAACCATGTATTCAGGTAAGATTTGAGGAACCAGGAAAAGAAAATGAAAGAGGGTAGCTGGAGTTTAATCATGACCACTGCAGAAGGATTAGTTAAATCCAGCAAAGCTATGGTGTGTCATGGACTGCCAGGGCTTGCGACCTCACTTTGGAAAAATCCTGGCTGTCTTGTATGAAGAATTATTTATTCTAAGGCAACGTAGGCTTTGCCTGTGTTTCAGCCCATTTTGTGTTGTTGTAGCAAAATACCTGACACCTGGTACTTTATAAAGTAAAGAGATTTGTTTGGATCACATAGTTGCTGGAGGGTCCAAAGAATGTGGTGTCAGTGTCCTAGCAAGGGATCTCTTGGCAGAGGGGAAGAAAGGGATATGGCTTCTTACAGAAGATACCAAGCATGCAAAGTGACATTGCTTTATAACCACATATTATCATGAAAACTAGCTCACTTTGCTAGACCAGCATCAATCCCTTCTGAGGACAGCATCCCTGTGGCCTAATGACTTTGTGCCAGCCCCACCTCTTGAAGGCCACTACCTCCCAATGTCACCATTCTGAGGCCCAATCGTAGAACATATGAACTTTGTCCATGCCATAGCAGATGTGTGAGGCTTAAGATGATAATAAATGCTGCCTTCGTGTAGTGTTTCCCTCAGTAATGAGTTTAACCCATGGTTTGCGGCATGCTATACCCACGTTACCTTTCTTCATGCAAATAAATATTGGCGATCTTTGTAAGTGGTTCTCTTTACATGTCTTTAGTTAGCATCTTCCATAGCTTGCTGATAGAACTGATCATGCTTAAAGTTAATAAACCTGCCTCCCTCTAAGCCTTGATGATGTCAGCACATTACTTGAGGTCTTAAAAAATAATTAAGTAAACAGGTTGCAGTAGATTTTCTTGTTTAAATACTTTCATTGATTTATTATTAATTAATCTCTCAAATTTCTATCAGCTAATGCCTTTAGTTTACTGGATTCCTACGGCTCTTGCTCCACACTCTCGGTCGGTGCTGGTAGGACGCTGTTCTCAGCATTCTCTAAAGGGCTTTCTTCACAAGCACCTTGTGGCCGACATACCGTATTGCACTAACCCTGAAGACACAGAAGTGTGCCTTTAATCACTGTCTTCATTGAAAATTATTGGAAATGACCGGAATTTTGAATTATAGTCTTCAAACCGGAACAAATCGGACTCTTAAGAGGTATGAGTTAATAACTAGCAGCCAATTTATTCAACTTCCAGCAGAACCTATGATCATTCAGAACCCTTCTCTAAATGGATGCTTTTAAATGTGAAAACGAACTCTCAGGAAGGTAAAACGACCCCTGCACATCCCCACATTGGTCCCAGCTCCTGTGGGTGCACTGACCCAAGGTAAGTCTGGGCCCTCTTCCAGAGCAGCGAGCATGAGGTCTCCATGTGGCCGGCCCCTTCACTCCTCTCCTTCCTGGGACAAGCATCACTCCTTCCGTCCTCTCTCACCTGCTGACCCAGCACCAGTTTTGCCATGCGCACCAGACTCTCCCAGCCCAGCAGCATGGCAGACAGGAAACACACAGTGATCACTCAGAACAGTGAGGTTCTCGCAGTGGGGGCGGGAACCTGCCATGTACAGGTTTGTAGGTGGGGAGCAGAATGGGGAGGGGCTCTTAAACTACATCTTGGTGATCAGAGGCAGCCTGCTCATCAGACGTGTGGTGGACGCACAGGTGGCTCTGTGCACGCTGCCCCACCCACTGGTAAGTTTTTCCTACAACATTTCATCTTCTGTACTGGATCAGTACATCTCCTCTTATTAAAATCTAAACTCCATGTGGGCCTGAAGTTTTATTTATGCACTCACGAATCTCTGGCATCTAGAACATGCCAGACACATCCTAAGCACACAATAGATATTTGTTGAACAGTAGTCCACAGGTAAAGCTTGTCTGTTAGCCACTAGTTCATCTAGATTCATACACTTCTGTCTACTCTCCGAGAAATCTCGAAGACCTTAACAGTGCCTTGCAGAAATCCAGACACATGAAACTTAAGACCAAAGGAAATCTGTAGAGATAACATTGTCTGATCTTTGTGAACTCCTGTTGTTTTCTACTAATTATTGCTCTTTCTTTTCTAAGTATTAAAACACTAAAACAACAAAAAAAAATTGTGATTCTAAAATTCTGTGTACATGATTCCGAAATAGAATAACTCTTCCTACTTACTGCTCTGTTATCAAGTAGAAGATGCTGGTAAATGCTTCGTGCATTCCCTCATTCGATCCTGCTTTTAGTAGGTGCAGTTATTATGCTGCCTTCAGAATGAGAATGATGAGCTGGGTGCAGTGGCACACACCTGTAATTCCAGTGGCTGGGGAGGCTGAGGCAGGAGGAGTGTGAGTTCAAAGCCAGCCTCAGCAAAAGCAAGGCACTAAGCAACTCAGTGAGACCCTGTCCCTAAAGAAAATACAAAATAGGGCTGGGAGTGTGGCTCAGGAGTCAAGTGCCCCTGAGCCAGCACTACCCACCCCCCCCCCCAAAAAAATGAGAAAGGTGAGGGCTGGAGAAGTTAGGTAAACTCCACAGAGGGGGCACCTGTGACAAATGGAAGAATTAAGTTTGCAAAAACCCAAGCTGCTGCCTGCTGCCCCAGACATCCTCTGGTGTGATTGTGGGGACCCAATCTTAGCAAACTTAGGGGTCTGTAGTTTGGGAATCTCCCTTTGGCTGGAGCATTTGCCTCTTTCTGATCTGGCAATGGCTCCCTAAGATGTTTATTCTGCTGCCATATCATCAGCCTCCTTCAACATGGTTACTCGTGTGTGTGTGTGTGTGTGTGTGTGTACGCACGCACATGTGTGCACCATGTCAAGTGGCTAAAAGCACTCCCTTAGTATTTCCACCCAAGACACCAATTCCCTCCTAATTTGTTCTCTCCTAACTTTGAAGATGGCTCTTGATGTGAAGGCAGAGGCAAGATACAAACCGAAGCCTGCTTTCTTCTGTCGTCTGTTAATCTGTGCTCTTTCCTACCACACCCTCTACCCAAGCCGTGGCTGGCCTGCCCTTATTCTTAGTCTTGAGACCACCTTGCAGATTTGTCAAGTCTGCTCTTTGGTTGTGATTGACATTAACAGTCTGTCATTCATTTCTCGCCAGCTGCTGTTTCTGGATGCCCTTTATTTTTAGCCTTAAGGAAATCATTTCTAAGAATCATTTACTTCTCCAGTGCTGGACAACAAACCCAGAATCAAACAAGTGCACATCATTTCTGGATACTTACCGTGGTGGAGAGGAGGGCTGGTAGATAACTAAATGGTGCCTTTTCTCTTTCTGTAAGAATTTAAGCATGGTGTTAGGTAGAAAATAACCTCGACAATTTTCATTTACACTTTCTGACTGCTCTTGCTTGTATTTACCGTAAAATGATCATTTTCAGTTGAATTTTTTCTAGCCTCATCTTGGGGGTGTGTTAATGAGAATGTAAGCCTTTTTGTTTTTGGTGAACAAAGTTGACATTTTCTCCTTTGGAAGGGAAAATTCTTGATGCACAAATGTGTCTTGTGACCAATTACACACAATTATAATCTCTTGGAAGAAGACAAAGAAGCCAAAGATCGTGGAACCACAGAGTGACATAAGCAAATGGTTTTCCCTCTGACTTTCCCAGTAGTCACCTGCACGATGTGGGCGATATCGAAGAGGGGTCATTGGCATCCTGAGCTCTTAGAATCTAACCATCATAGTCTCAGCATATTTGAAATGTGGTGTCTGTTTCTTATCAATCTTTCCATTTTGCAAAACTTTTTTTTTTGGCTAGGCATGGCCCTGTAATCCCAGCAGCTCGGTTGGCTGAGACAGGAGGACTCTGAGTTCAAAAACAGCCTCAGCCAATTAGCAAGGGCACTAAGCAACTTAGCAAGACCCCGTTTCTAAATAAAATATTAAAAAGAGCTGGGGATGTGGCTTAGTGGTTAAGCACCCCTGGCTTTGATCCCCAATTCCAAAAACATAAAATAAAAATAAAGATAACTTATTTTTTCTTCTCTTTTTTGGATGAAGTTTCATGGGGTTGATGATACCAGTGAGGGACGAAGATTCAAACAGGTTGTCTTCTCCAGGGATCCCACCAAGTGGCATTGAAATAGTGACAGAATGCAATCTTCTGACTTATAGAAAGAATACAGGGGTCTGGAGAAGTATATCTCTCCTTCCTGAGCTGCCCAGTGAGGTTTGGCTTTGCCTGATGATATTTTTCTTGAAAACTTAGCGATCACTTCCAGGGGTGTTGTTAGACCATCCCTGATAGAGGAGAGGGCAAATGCATGATTAACACCCAAGGTCACCTCCAGGTACCCCAAGTTCCTGAAGCAAACAGATTTGGCTGGCTGTACACTGGAACTCACATACTGCTTTCCCAGGAACTGTATGTTGCAAGGGAGGGGAAGGGGAAAGGTAACATTCATTGCCTCTGCTCCTAATGCCCTGCAAATATTCCCAAAATTAATGGCAGAACTACACCAGCAGCATCCAGAAGGAAAATGCCATCAAAGTCTCCACATTTTCAAATCTGTCAATAATGGAATTATAGATAGTTTTTAAATGTAAGGCGTTGAGTACTGAAAAATTCTCACCAGACAACAAAAATATCCCATTTTTCCGTTTTGTTTGTCAATGATGTGTGCCCCCTGCCTCTCAGAGGAGCTTGCTCCCCTCCACCCCTGCTGATACAGCAGCATGTATTTGTAGCATGTCTCCTGGAGAGCATTCACAGGAACAGTTGATATTGGGTACACAGGAGAGCTCTGTTCTGGGAGTCAAACAGACCTGAGACCCCTTGGGGAGGTCTGACAATCATGGAGGGAGAGACCCATGAAGAACATGATGTATAAAGGGTTATTTGTGAGTCTGCTCTTTGTGTGTGTTAGCTAAACACTCAAATAAACTTAATAGAATATGCCAAATAGAATACAGGTTGAGTACCCCTAGTCCAAAATCTGAAATACTTCAAAATTCCAAACATTTTGAGCACTGACGTGGTGCCCCAAGTAGAAAATTCCACACCTTACCTCAGATGAGAGTTTGCAATTAAAAATACACAAAAATTATTTAAAATATTGCACTAAGTTGCCTTCAGACAATGTGTATAAGGTGTGTATGAAACATAAAAGAATGCTGTTTAGGTGTAGGTCCCTGAGATATCTCATCATGTATGTGCAAATATTCCCAAGTTCAAAATTAAAATGCTTGTGATCTCAAGTATTTTGGATGAAGAACTCTTCACCTTATATTGTCAAATATATAGCACCACTATTGCCATTTCAAGTAGCCATTTGCATTCATAACTAAAAGAGAATTGATTATCTGTCTTCCTGGAGGGTGCAAATAGAGCAAGCCTAAGTATCTAATCGGTTAATCTCTTTGCCCACATTGGATTACTTCCCCGCATCTTGCAAGCTGCTATGGTTCGTGTTTCATGACTATGAAAGAAAAAATTGTTTCTGACTGTAAATCATCATAAAATGTGATTTCTCTGTACATTTCTATCTTTTAAGCAGACAGATAAAGTTAGATAGATAGATAGATAGATAGATAGATAGATAGACAGACAGACAGAAACAATGAATGAATAGGGATAGATTTTGTAGGAATGGCCTTACAGCAAGCTTTCTGCTACTGACAGACAGCATATTGTTTGTGATTAGATTAGGGGGCAGATAAATAGGGGCAGGGAGATGTTCAGAGATTTTTAAAAAGGAAATGGTGCTTTTCCGAAGTCTCACTGCAGTCTGCCCATCCTGAGGGTTGAATGGCCCACTGTTGTGGCCCCGGTGGGAGCCTGCTGGTCCTCCTCTGGCCAGAGGAATGACGGGAGATGAAAGAACACAGAGGTCTAGAAATGTTCTTGTCAATGTCAGTTACAAGGGGGAAGCCCATGTTCCTCATGACTGCTTGGTGGTTTCTATACCCAGCGTTGACAGGGCAGTGTGGAAGATGACCCCAACACCCAGCCCTCGCCGCCGATTAAGACACGACCCCCTGGAAGAGCACTCGATATTCATTAGGGATCAGGATGTCAAGTCACTGCCTCTGGTTCTGAGCTCTTTATGCCATCAATAGGCTCTTGACCAGGTTAGCCCCCTGATGGACCACTTAACTTCCTGAAAGGCAGATGCACTTTTAACTACAAGCTCTGATTGAGATCACTAATATTCATTATAAATATAAAATCATCATTGAAAGACCTTGTCCTCCTCAGGCTAAGAATCTGATGGAAAAAAAATCAATTATTACAGGTCAAGTATCCCTATCCAAAATGATTAGGACTAGAAGTGTTTTCTAACGTGGATTTTTTTTTTTCAGACTTTGGAATATTTGCCTATACATAATGAGCTGTGTCGAGTCTAAACATGAAATTCATTTATTTTTATACACATCTTTTACAGATAGCCTGGAGATGATTTTATACCCTATTGTAAGTAACTGTGCATTTTGGAACTGTGCATTATGACCTGTCACATAAGGTCACTTGAAATGGAGTTTTCCACTAGTGACTTTATATTGATAATCAAAAGTTTGAGATTTTTGGAGTATTTCCGATTTCAGATTTTGGGATTAGCAATGTTTAACCTGCAATTTTTAAGATAGTAAAATCATATAGGAAGCAGAGGAATGAGAAAAAACTGTTTAATGGATGTAAGGTGTTTTAATTTGGAAGGAAGGAAATATTTTGCCACTAGAAGACATGATCATTATTTACAATATGCTAAATGCACTAAATGCCACTGAATTGTTAACTTTTCCTAAAGTTAATGTAGTTTATACTCTTTTCCTCTCTGTACTACAAAGAGGCTTGCACTAGAAGGTATTCGCAAAGTCCAGCCCAGCCCCCTCGGGGTATTATTTTGTACCTTTTTGTGGAATTCCTGAGTTTTTCTTATACATACATCTCAAACATTTTTTGTTAGGCTATCTTCATTTATCTTTCTTAATGCTGCAAGGACTTTTAAATGGATCATTCCTTACCGTTACATAGAAGAGCTATTAAACTTTACTTCATTTATGACCCTTGCTTTATTAGCCTCCCTTTTTAATAAGAGGAACAGTGAAGTCTTGGATTTTTCTAGGTATATGACCAAAAATCAGTAAATGGAGATGATCAATTTTGCTCTTTTCCCTAGTTTTGCAATACTTTAAAAGGGCTCTAATATTAAATACTAAACTCTCTTTGCATTCCTGGGAGAAGTCCCACCAATTCTTATAATATTGCATTGTATTTGTTAATAGTCTGAGGATTTATTGTCATAAGGGATATTGATCTATTCTCTTTTGTTATATTTTTATGCTATTTTAATAAAATAAATTGCATCGTTTTCTACTCTGAGGTAGAAAATAGATGAGACTAGTTCCTTCTGAAATATTTGAAATTCTTCATTCTAAAACAATCTAGCTTGAGGCTCATTGTGAAAATAATTTTTATTTTATTTTATTTGCATTCTCAGGTTTATAGATATAATTCTTTTCTTTATATAATGTCAGTCTTTTTCCAAAAACTGCCAATTTCATCAAGACTTTTTATTTATTAACATTTTGTTCTGCTTTAACATTGATATCAATATTCTATTATAATACCTTCCTGTGTTATTTTATCTACTTAAATTGCATTTGTTTGAACTTTTTTTTCATCAAATAGCTTTATACATGACCTTTCTAATGTTATTGGCAACATGTTTTATTTTTGCTATTGTCTTTAAGAAACTCTATTGGGGCTCTGTAGATTCTACTGACTTTATAGTCTAAAAATATTCCATATATTTTCCACTATTTTGCATTTTGTTCTTTAGCCTTCCATTGTATTTCTCTTTTAATTTTAAATTGTTAATTCCTTGATTAGCTCATAAATTTCCTTTGGAAAAAAGAATGAAAGACTTTAGTGTGTAAATTTTTCTCTAAGAAAATCTTTAGAGCATCTCTTTATTTTGTTGTGTTTTAACATTATTTTCTATAACAAAGTTCTTTGTAGTTTTTGTTTTATTTTAAAAATCTGGAAGATTATTATGTCTCCACTGCATTTAATTTATAGCTTCATTGTTGGGATAAATTTGTGGGTAAAGAGTCCAGACCATAAAACAACTACCTTGGGAACACTTAGGCTTTTTCTGAAGCCGAGCTCTAAGTGACATGATCGCCTCAGTCTCTGCCACTTCAGCAACTGTCTCAGGTGCACTTGAGAGCTTGGGGCTTTCTCTTAGCATTCTGAGGTCATTATATCAACTGTGCCTTATTTAATTTTTTGCTTCAATTCTCTACTCCCATATATATTTTTTCCCTTTGTAGTATCCTTTGTCTATTAGCAAAAAATGGAAGTGGATTGAAGATTTGTAACCGTAATAATCCTATTTCTCTTCCTTTTCCTAGAATATTTATCCTGATGCTCTATTAATGCCCTAATTTTTTTTCATTCCACATTGTGCAGATTTTTTTTTTTTTTTGCTATGACCTGTCCTTGAGTTGACGCTAGTATGTCCTCTGACTCCTGTCATCTTGTTGGCATTTTATGATACGCCTTTATGCATCCTTTCTGTTTTGATGGTTGATTTTGCTTGTTTTGTTCTCAGAGTGCATAAACGTCCAGATGATGGTGGCGACAGTAGGCTCACAGAGGCAGAGCCGGTTGTGCATGGGTGGCTGAGTGGATGACACCGTGAGGGGGCTGGTCAGACACGGAGCTGGACTTGCAGCTGGGGGTTGGGGGCACAGTGCAGGCCTTGGCAGGGAAGTGTCAGGTTAGGTGTGGACAAGCTGAATGCAGGAGACATGGGCTGTGGGCCTTGTCATTCCCAGGTGACCTTGTCCTCAAGGATGAGGCTGAGAACCCAGTCACAGGGATGGAACTTCCCATGGAATTAGGATTGTCCCTGAACTGGAACATAGATCCCCGTGCACTACTTCCATAGCATTGATGGCACCTGGGATTGCTCTGTATCTCAAATTTTCTGTAAATCAAGAACAGTATGATTTAAAAAAAAAAAAGTTCTTAAAAAAAGCGCATTTAGGTATGTGCCTGTTTTTTTGTTTTGTTTTGTTTTGTTTTTTGTAAATGCTCGGGGATCTTTGGAGTGCTTGCAGATAAATGCATGCGTTGAGACTTCATATTATTTTGGGATGAAAAGTTCCATCCAAAATGTGTCTGATGAAGAGTTAAACTATTTTCAAAACCGGAATGTGTGCAGCTCATCTCCTGTGCGGTGAAATGCCATTTCTCACTGATTTGATGGGGCCTTTTCTCCTTAAGCCTTGCTCTGCCAGGGCTCTGTGCTTGGCATGGTAATTAGGGACTTCTGCTGTCTGCGTTGGGTGGCTCCTGGCTGCTTCCTTGAGCTCCACTTTCCTTCAGCTTCGTTCCTTCCATTTCCCTGGCAGAGTGTGTGTTGTGTGTATTTGAACAGTAGGATGTGGGACAAAGCACGTGACAGGCAAGGCTGCAGGAAGGGGGAATGAGCCGGGGATGCTAGCTTTTAATTGAAGTTTAGTTAGAGGTTCAATGAGGTGAGACTGTTATGACAGATTTCAAAACGTAATGATAGGAAAATGAGGTGGGTTCATCAGAGTTGGAGTAAATACAAGCAACTGCTCAGCAACTCAGCGTGAAACAACAGCTACAAACCCTGAAACAAAAAAGAAAAAAAGAAAAAAAACAGAGTAATTAAAATTTATATTGTGTAGTCCTCTTCTCAGTGGGTACCTTTCCAAGGGAAGCAATAATTTTATTGTGGAAAAATATAAACACAAACTTGGAGATGTAAATTGCGTGCATGTCTTAATCTTGTTCATAAGCGTACAAAGTTTTCAGAATGTAAACATAATCAGAGCCCGCGACTGTGGCTGAAACTGGGTCTGAGAAGGACCTCAAGAGAGCAGGGGGCCCTTCGGTCCCCTTCCCCAGCCTTAACCTGCTACCCACCCCTCTGAGCACTTGGAAATGCTGTGGTGGGGTTCCATTCTCCAGTTTCTGAGGAAACAAACTCACCTCTTATTTTTGAGTGCCGGGGAAGGAACAGCAGTTAGGACCCTGTCCTTCCCATCTCCTCTCCCTTAGATCTACCGTGCGATATTGGAGGTTGGTGGTTGAGAGACCGTGGTTAAGAATTGGATAGTCGGCAGCATGGGACAGAGAAGGAAATTTACCCAAATGCTATGTGAATTTTTTTCATGTCCCTGATTGGAGCCTAAAAATGGCCTCAGCTTGAATCAATCCTCAGAAATGAGCTTTAGGAAACAGCATGACATCGGAGAAAATTCATCGAATCAGTGCTGGGAAAAAATGCGCGTGGATTCTGTCCTGACTGTCCCTTGTTGCCAGAATGACTTTGGACAAAGCCCTGAGCTAATGTGAGCCAGCTTCTCTCTCTCTGCTAAAGTCATTGAGTTAGTCTGAGATGAGCTCCCAGGGGCCTCTCAGTTCAGACTTTCTGCAGTACGGTGTCCCCTGGATCCACTCCAACACAAATGGAGACCTGGAAATCCAAAGCAATGTGGTACCTTCTCGAGTCTTCAGTGCAATGTTCCCGAGAAGGCCCAAGGTGCCCGTTGCCAAAGGCTCTCCAGGCTGTAGTTTAAGGTCAGGACTTTCTGGAAGCAGCAAGAGGCCTTCCTAGCAGGGAATACCCAGGCCATCGAGGCTCGTGACTGGAGCTGCCATCCAGATGACCCAGTGTCACACCTACAGACACGGTCACCTGTGACAACAGAAGGATCTCACAGTGCATCATCTGCCCCATATTCCTTTCTCTGTGCGTTCCTTTATCAGAGCAAGGGGTGGAACTTCATAGGCTATAGGGAGAGAGGGTCCCTAAAACAACCTGTCATCTATGTAAACCACATGGAACAAAATGAAAGGGTCCCCTTCAGGGGAAGCTTAGCGTTAAGGAATCAAACCCCGGGTTTAATTGGAGGAGTCTTTGTAGCATGTTATTTTTTCTGGGTAATTCTACCAGGAGAATGTGAGATCCGAGTTTTCCATAATTGTTCTAAGGTAGAAAATAAAAAGTACGCTGAGAGTCTAGCATTTGCCCCGTCAGTGGAGGGAGAGTAAAAGAAGAGGGGTGGGTTCAGTGGTAGGTTGAGACCACTTTTTCTCACCACCAAATATCCAGAGAGGTCATTCCAAAAGGCACAGCCTTTGGGGTGGTTGCCTGCAGCTTCTCTCTGATAGATAACCTCAGACATACTAAGGGAGAGGATGTGTTTGAAGCCCAGTCTTTGGGATTGGGGAATGCCACAGTCTGGCTGGGCACAATTCAGGAGCCACTTGTCAAAAGAAACAAACTTTATTTTTAGAACACACACACCAAACCACACAGCTCCTCAGGAAAAACCTTCAGAGCCCAACTGCCACCACCGGCTTCCCACAAGCCTCTCAACCTTCCCCATTCCTCCTGCTCTTGAGGCTGATTGGCTGTGTCAGTGGGCAGAGTCAAAAAAAGTCCCCCAATGAGCAGCTCCGTGGTCTGAAAGGGCAGGGAAACAGCCCAATGAGCATCACCGCAGAGGAGCCAATCAGTTGGCAGCTAGAAGTTTGCTGGGGCCGCTGTGAGCCAATCATCAGCTGGCAGCTGGAAGTTTGCTGGGGCCTCTTCGGCTGTGGCTCTCAACAGGGGAACACTTCTGGAGGACCATCCCATGGTCAGTCCAGGCTGTGGCCTCAGCCAAGTCATGTAGATTTTCTGGACCTCAGTTGGGAGACTTGGACAAAGTTCTGATTCTTGATAGGAGGAGGTTTCCGTGATGTGTGGGACCTTCCCGCGTGCTGGCCCCTTCGTGGGGTGAAGGGTAGACTATTCCAAAGGGAATGATCTTCTCCTAGGAAAAAGCATGGAGTGGCATACACAGGGGCAGGAGGAGCATGAAGGTGTGGTCTGCCATCTTTGAAACTCCTAGAGCTGATCCTGATAGGCCTCACTTTCCTCCGAGCTGCAGGAAATAAGTGAATTTGCTTTTTCTCCAGTCATCTGATAACTCTCACTTCCTCCTCCATGCTGTGTGAAGCACGGGTGCAGGACCAGGTGGAGGCCCTGAATCTGTGAAGGGTACATTCCCGAGGGTGGGGACGGTGTTGGAGAATCAGTGACTGGATTGGGGTTGTGGGAAGACCGTCATGAGGAAGTGAGTGCTGCTGAGAGAGGACCCCAGGGTCAGGGCCAGCTGCTCTGAGGAAACCCCCGAAGAGCTGGAATTATCTAGAAAACCAGGGGAGGTGCAAGTGGCCTTCCTGGTAGAGAGAGAACTGTGAGGAGGAAGGGACAGTGGGCTTGGAGAAGAGATCACTAAATGGCCCCTTCTAGGAGGTCACGCTGACTGGCGTCCCCAGCTTTAATTACAAGATGAGAGAGTGACCTCTCCAAGGCCACAGATGGGCACAGACGCTCCCCAACTTCACGTCCCCACAAAATCTCGTCCTGCGCTCTGAGATATGGAACCCTCAATGGCCAAACAGTGTCTCTGCCAGTTAAAATGCTCTCCAGGGTCAACTGTGACCTGAAGCCACCACAACTCAGAGCCCCTTGGCATCACCAGGGCCCGAGCAGAACAGGTGGCTCCAGGGTATGACACCAGCAGGCTGTGCTGAGGTTCAGAGGGGGTGCCTTTGGGGGGTCTTTTGGTTTGGAGCCAAATCTAGGATTTGAGGTCTATGGAACTTGTAGATTTCAACTTAATCTGACACAGCCTCTGTCCCCCTCTGGCCCTTGGCACATATTTAGCAGGTAAACTGGATCCACTTACACAGCAAAGGCTAGGGATTCCATATTTTGGTGGAGCCCAAGGTGGACAGGGCTCAGACCTGTGGGTCATGCTCTGTACCCTCAGGAGCCTGCCTCACTTCAAGTCAGTGTGGCTGGAAGGCCCAGGGCTGAGCCTCTCAAGGCATGTCCAGGCTGGGGAGGGGACACGGCATAGCCAAAATGGAAGCCAGCCTTGGAGGAAAGATGCCTGTCAGCAAGGCCCAGCTCGGCATCCCTTGGTCCACGGTTTTGTTTTTCGTCACTGATGTGGAAGCTTGCAAGCTCTCTGCTCTTGGTGGCCGTAACTATTCTATTAGGCTTAATTTTTTTTTTCCCTTTGCTTTCAGGAGAGTCGATCTGGAGAAAGCAACAGCTGTGTCGAAGAAATAATCTGGGTAAGAGTGTTCTTTTAAAAATCTTATCAATGCGTTTGGACGTCAGGCAGAAAGGAGGCGTGTGGCCCCAGCGTCAGGGAGCCCAGGGTTTATATGTTGCTTGATGTTTGCGTTTTCTGGAGGTGAATATGTAAGTTGCCTAAGACATTGAACAAGCACACCTCTTTTAGAAACCTAGGAGCTCACCTAGGAGCCGTGGCACCGGCTGAGATGACACTGTTGTAAAGCCATCGGCCCAAAGACAAAAGAACAGTCTGTAGATGAAAAATACGTTGATACCCACATTTGGATGCACCCATTTGTCACCCGACTCTTTGAGAGCATCTTTTAATAATCTGTACTTTTCGAGTCAGGCAGGAGTTGCCTTGTTATTTTTCTTCTAAACTTAATTAGAATCAGAAGCACCTGACAAGGAGGGAATGCTGAGCCTGAAAATGTATTTCTGTGTTGTTCTGCATGTTATTAGCTTCCCTGTCACTCCGAGCCTGTCCTTTTTACCACCGCGGTCCCTGAGTTTCCTGCATGAGTCTGTCTCGCAGGCAGATTGGCAGGTGGGGGTGTGGGCCCTTGTGCCGTGTCTGTGTTTTCCTGAGTACCCCAGCCCACCATCAGGAAGTGACCGTCCTCTTTACCCATATTTTTTCAAGGGAGTCACCTAATAATTTACAGTTCTCAGAAAACTGATATTATACTGGGCAAAACACCAAGACAAATTAGACCAGATGGAGTAGCCATTCCCTGTAAAGGGCTGGGGGGACCAACTTTATTTTATTATATTCCTAACTTTTCAACATCCCACACACTCTTCCTTGAATTGCCAGTGCATTACAGTGATACCGTGTAATGATTTGATTTAAGCTTTTACATTAACAAACAGAAAAATAAAAAGGAAGGATTTTTTTCCCTTGAATAAATCTTTTAATTTGCAAGTTGACCAAGAGACTTAATTGAAATTTTTTGTTTAATTCATAATCATTTCTATTTTTTTTTTTTTTTTGTAAATAATGTAGAAAGCGATCGTCAAAGCAGGCAGCTTCCCTTGGGGTTGAAGTAGACGTTATCTCTCTTTGTTCTGTTTCAGGTTCAGTGTTAGCGTACAGCCCTGGTAGACGTTTCCCTATTTTTCTCCTTCAGCCTGCTTTCTTGCTCAGAGTCTAAACCTCCCTTTTGAAGCCATACCCCTTCGAGGGGCCTTGGTGTCTAAATCTGCAAGATGATGATACCAGCACACACGGGTCCCCTCTTCCGTTCTCTAGACCTTGTGTCACCTCTGGGCCTCTCTGAGGATATGGGAGGAACTTGTCCTTTGGCCTTTCTCTTCTCTAAGCAGGGCCTCAGGTTTGCATAGAGCCACGAGTGCTATGCACACTCAAGAGAGAGAGTCCAGGTAGAGTAAAATCCAATTAAAATAAAGCAGACCGGCTCCGTCAGGACCGTGAAGCTCTTGATTTTTCCTGAAGAGGCTGATGAGCCTCCTTCCTCCCCAGCCTCCTGCCGTCCCACGACACTGACTCCCCCCACACTGGTGGCACACCCGCCTCAGCCATCCCCTGATTGGTCTTGAGGCAGAGAACTTGGGCTCACGGGAAGTGGATTAGTGTCCCTAGGGGAAATGGAGGGGTCTGTGGGGGGGACCTGGGGGAGGGAATGTGCTAGAAGACAGCAGGCTGTCTGAGCTCTGCTCTTCCCAGAACCCGCAAGGACCACTCCAGCACAGGAGGGAGCAGAGACTTGAGGGAACAGGTGACGTGGCCTGGGCGGCAGTGAAGAGAGAGCCCCTACTCTCCCTCTGACAGCAGGGTCTTTAGCACTGGGAGCTCCTCAGGGAGCCAGCCAGTGTTCCTGGTGGCCCCTGGAATGTCTTTCTGCCGCTCCTCTGCCTCCCCCACATCAGTCATCCTCCAAGGTCATCTTCCCCTCTCCCCCCAAGGGCTCCATCACACAGGGCCCCTCAGTGAAGACCTGTCACATTTATTGTGAGTCTGTCCCATGCCAGCCTTCCTCCCAGACGGTGACCTTAAAGCCTGCAATTTAGAATTCCCAATTTTACTGAATGAATGAATAAATCAATAAGAGGGTGAGTGGCACGATCCTCTAACGGAAAATGATAAACGTCATCGAGGTGGCTGGCGGGTTTCGTGTGCTGTCAATCATAGAAGTGATCTTTTTAGAGCCAAGTTTGCATGGATGGTCTTTGTAGAGGCCAAGCGTCCTTATCACTTCTTCTGCCCTTGTGACCAGCCAGGCAAACCTATCGTGGTCAAGGTCACCGGGAGGACTTGTTATTTGTAGCCACCCTGTTGGAGCGATGGTGCTGTCTTCTTGTGGAAGAAGAGGCGGGTCATGAAAAATGACTTAGAATGATGACAGTCAGGGAGCTCGTGCCTCTTCATATGGGGGGTATCCAGGGCAACCACGGCGGGCCAAATGGACATGTACCCTCGCCCTCTTGGGCAGTCTTCTGGGAGAGGTCGGGGCTTGCTTTTTAAAGATTCCTCCTTAAATGAACCTGTAACTTTAACTGTGACCTTCTTTGAGGGGACAGAGGACTTCCCTGAGGAGGTGGCATTTGAACTGGTGCTTGAGGGTAGATAGGAAGTCGGTGAGGACTCCAGGTGGGGAAATGGAAGGGCCCTGACAGGACAGGGAAGGCCAGAGGAGGGTGAAGTCCAGCGAGAGGGGTGGGAGCCGAGGGCGCTGGCCTCCGCGGTCACGTTCAAGATCCCGTAAGAAAGGGAGCGGTGGAGCATCCTGCAGAGCGACCGGATGACGTTGGCCATTTCCGTGCCATGGAGAATGGAGGGAGGGGTTCAGAGAAGAAGCAAGGCTCTTCAGGACTCCAGAGGAGGTGCGCCCGCAGACAGGGGGAGCATTTTGGGGGGACGAGAGGAAACCATGAGTTCATTTTTGGACATGCTGATTGGAGGCGCCTTGGAGAACCCAAGTAAGCTTGGAGAGCAGAGGAACTCAGCAGAATTCTGAGATGCAGGCCAACATTTTGCATATTAATTAGCAGCTGATTAAGTTGATTAGCATATCATTGGCAATTAGCCCATAGAAATGGCAACATTTTCCTGGAGAGAGACTAGAGACCAAGAAATCCTGAGGGCTTGAATTCTCATGTTTAAAGGCCAAGCACAGGAGGATGGGCTGCGGGGGGGACAGAAGCGGGAGGCGGGGGTGATCCAGGTGCTTCATGAATGTTGCCATGGTGAAGTCATGGGACCCAAGGGCAGAGAGCTGCAAGCTCCACCACCGTGTTAGGACACTGTGGCTGGGAAAGGTGAGGACCTGAAACCACTTCCCAGAGAAAAGGCCAGTAGCTTCCATTCAGCCCCCTTGTCAACACCAGTGTGTCCCCAGGTGTTGAAGAACATTCACTGAGCGCTCATTACGTAGGCAGCCCAAGGTCCTCTCTTGACCATCACAGCTACTCCACCAGGTAGGCGCCTTTGACATCCCCATTTTACAGGTGAAGAAGCTGAGGTGAGATGTTCGACTCAGGTCACCCAAAGTCACAGGGCTTGTCAGTGGTAGAGCTGAGACCGTAACGATGTCTGGCACCAGTTCTGTTTCCCCCTCGCTCTCTTTCTCTCTCTCTCTCTCATCTCTCTGGGTGGTCTCACTAAATGCAGAAGTCTCCCTGGCTCACTAATGAAAGCACCCAGGCATTTTGCCCTGAAATGGAGGTTTCCCGTTTCCAAATGTTCATGATGCAGAAGTGCTATGTCATGTCTTGGTGCACTTAATCTTGCATGGGTTTTACAGCCTCATCTTTACTTCTTCCTCTCCCCTCTCTTATTTGTGCTGAGGTGACTGTTTTCAAGTCATTTTAATAATACATTGTGTGTAAAGTATAATTATACTTACTCAGAAAATTCGGATCCTGGGACCTAATATATCTGTGTGCAAGGCAAGATTCTCTTAACAGAATGAACCGAGTTCTATGAAGATGAGCAACAAGGGCTGGCGGGCCTCGTGGATGAAGTATGTTTGTAACAGACAGATTTCCAAGTTATGCCATATTTCATCCTCAAAGGCTCCAGTGCTGTAATACTTCGGTGCTTTTCAGAGCTTTACCCATTAACATATAAAGGCATTAACATTTATTCAGCCAATAAAATAAATTTACAACTTAATGGGGGGGAGCACGGGGCTGGAATCTAGGATGTGCCTGTAGGACACTTGTGGCTTGTGGAAGGCGCTTCTGACCACACGGTGCGCCTTTGTTCCAAGAGGCCAGCATTGGAGACTCTGGGGTGAGCTTAAGGAGTGAATTTGGAGACATGTTCACTGCGGCATGGGAGCAGATGACCTTCTGGGCTTTCATCTTTGGTCACTAATTTAATTCTACCGCACTGTGAAATTTTCATAGAGGATATTTCTGCAGAGTTCCTTCTCTGTTTCTAAGAAGGGAATGAGGAGTTCTGGAGATTCGAAGCAGTTTCCAGATATTACATTGAACAGACTTCAGGCAAATAAAGGGAACTCATTTTTCCCTTGGTTTTCCAAAAACTAAGGAGCCTCCCGAATATGATTTCCAGCTGTGGTCTGGAGCTCTGTGGGTTGGGAGCACTATCTTGTGTAACTCCCATCATTACGGCCCATCCCGTGTCCTGACTCCGGATGGTGGGACAAGTGAAGCCTTGTGCTCCCATGTCTACATGCTCCTTAACTCAGATGAACACATATTAGCCCCTCTCTGCCTGCTGGAGAAGAGGGAACAAAGAGATGACTTATTTCCAGTGACCTACTTGGGTCATTTGCAGAGTTGGGTCAAATCTCCCCTGCTGCAGACCAGACAGCCTCTTCCCCAGCTCCCACTGTTTCCTCTAGAAATAATTGCATTTATTTCCAACAGTAAAGATTTCATTAGTGACTAAATGAAGCCCACCAACGGCAAAATCAATCCAGGTATACATGTGGAGGGGCCCATTCCTATATCCCATTACTTGTTGTTGTAAAATAAAATCAAAACCAAAGAAACCTGAGACTAGAGAAGTACCACCAAGCAAAACCTGCAGTAAGCCTTTTCCAAGATAAAGGAGTGCACTTGGTAATGTTTCTTTTGTTTCCTTTTTGCACGTGGCTATCTGAATGGTTAGGAACACAAGTGACACACTTCTATACTTTTTTTTTTTTACATCTGTAGATGAGTTCTTAATAGGTGCCATTGTATTGGACTTTTCCACGGAAATCCAAAACCCTGACGGAATGGCTGCACTCATCTCCAGGGGTGTCCCGGTGCCTAGCAGGCGTATCCAGCAGTGTGCTTCTGTTAGCAGAGCCATTTGCTGCACTCTGCAGACTTTGCAGTGACTCAGGAGGAGTTCTGTTTCTAACAAAGGTAGAGCAAGAGACCTCTCTAGTTCAGAATCTATTTTGAGCCCGGAAGTTTGGGGGTGATGTCCATAGGAACCCCAGAGGTCTAGAAGCTCCTATGGGCAAAGAATAGCTTTGCCTTTTGGTATTTTCCTGCCTCCTCCTGATACACACAGTTGGAAATCACACAGCCATATTCAGAACCATATGTGTAGAACACCCAGGGAATATCAGCAGTGTGGGTGCGTAAAAGGCTGTGGGGTTATTGTTTCTGCCCTAACAGTTCAGGGTAGATTCTGCACCTCGTGGGTGTTCACCTACATTTTACTGTGAGTTTTCACAGCTTCTCATGAGATCCTTAAAGACCCTTAGCACCACACCAGAGGACCAAAGCATTAGAAAAACTCAATTTGTGTAGGTTTTCTGTAGTTCTGATCTTGCCAGGTATACCAACAGACCTAAAGAAGGAAGGGCAGGAATTATCTCAAAAAGAAGTGGAAGAATTCAGGGCTCAGGAGACCCGCGGCACACAGGAGAGCTCAGCAGGTAGGGTGAGGGGGCGCGGGGAGGGATGGAGGCAGGTAGAGATGGGCTCCTTTTGGTGGCAGCACCTGCATGACAGGTGGTTTGCAGAGTTCACTGCCAGCAATCCAAACCAAGAGGGTAGAAGGCAGGGTTAGAGCTGAGAGTTTTGCCTCTCTGTCCCCCTCTGTGTGTGGTCCTAGGACCAAACGTCCCCATCTATAAGTTCCATTCAAGTTCTCCTAGTGTCCTCCTTGGTTTTGCTCCTTTATGTTTGGATAAGAATTTTCAGAAAAGTAAGAGCTAAAATGTGAATCATGTAGAACAAAAAGTGTGCCCATGTACCCGGTGCAGTGGCACACGCCTATAATCCCAACAATTCAGGAGGCTGAGGGAGGAGGATCACAAGTTCAAGGCCAGCCTCAGCAACACAGCAAGACCCAGTCTCAAAATTTAAAAAAAAAAGGGGGGGGGGGCGGCTGAAGATATAGCTCATTACCACCAAAAATGTGCGAATTCCTATCTTTGTCCATGAATGAAGTTTGCCATTACAGTGTTGCTGTGTTTAATCTACAGAGTTACAGACACCAGTACATATGAAATCACAGTAATGCAGACATTCCCCAAATGCATCACTCATTTTATTTTATTTTATTGACACATAAAAATTATACTTGTTTCTGGGGAACTGAGTTCTGGTGTTTTATTGTACAGTCGGGTAAATACAGATAATGAGAACATATTTTTACAAAGTCAGAAAAAGATAATTTTTAATGTTCTATTGTAAAGAAATGATAGATATTTGAGGAGATAGACATGCTTATTCTGATGCTCTGATTTGAATATCACACAATACATACATGTAACTTCTTTTGTATCTACGGATTGCACGCAGGGCCTAGCGCATGCTAACACGTGCTCTACCACTGTGCTGCACCCCCAGCCCTCCGTCACTTATTTTTAAACTGGTTTCACTTGAGTGTCCTTCTCCAGCAGTCCCACTGTGCATTGCTGAGACACATTACTGGCCAAGCAACTTGCTTTATGACTTCATTTAAGAGAACCAATGCAATCGATTCTTCCTTTCCTAGTTCTGTATTTAATATAACCTTATCAGACTTTGAAACCCTTACTAGAGGTCAGAACTGAAAATTATTTACAGAATTCTTACATTTTAAGACATTTCAAAGAATGTTTAGAGTTCTAATTAAGAAGTATCTAGACATTAAAATAAATCAAAATCTACTAAGGCAATATTAGCCCTCAAAATATGAGGACAGGTTAGGACTCTACTTGTTTGCAAAATTCCGGGGAGTAGGCGCGTGCGTGTGTAAACCGAGGCAGGAAATTCCCAGCACGAAGGTCCCTGTCACCTACTTCACCTCTCCCCGACAGACATTGTTCGGTTTTCACTCTGACCTGAAAGCTCCATCAGGTCTTTGCAGATAACTCCTCAAGTGCAAGTCGCTGAAGACCTCGTGCCACCATTGCTGCCCCTGAATTCCCTGCAGACTCCCCTCCAGGGTCAACCTGTGCCTGGCACAGCCACACCAGGTGAGCCCCTGCTCCGAGGCAGGGTCGTCTCTGCAGGCTGGACGCGCCTCCGTTCTCCGTCCCTCGTCCACCCCTGGGTCTCTCTGGGACCACTGATGGGAGCAGCGGAACCTGCCCTCCAGCAGCTGGCCCTGGGACCTCTGGTTTGTTCTGCATCCCACTTCCAGGTCAGGATTGAAGCATTCAGACTGTGTGGTCTCCCCTCAGGACTGTCTCACCCTCCACCCGAGGTCACCCTGGAGGTGGTGCTCGGGGGTGGGGTTGCTGGCTGGGTCTCTGTCTTCTTGCTGTGGCCTCCTCATCAATCCCCTGAGGCATTCCTCCACCCAGTACTGGGGATGGAACCCAGGGCCCTGCGCCGGCCCGGCAAGCTTTCTACCACCAAACTACACCCCCAGCCCCAACAGACTTTGAGAGGCCTTTTCCTAATCACCCCCAGTGAAATCCTAACACCACAGAAGATGCTTTGTGTGGGTGCTTGTGTGCAGCACGTTTCTGTACCTTATAGAGTAAGACCTTGTGGTTCCAAAGAACCCACTTTATGCGGCCCGGCTGGGTAAGAGCGCCCTCCCTTCAGCACACCTGGGATGCCAGCGTTTCTCACCTGCAGGGGCTTCACCTTGCCTGTCCCTGGTAGGCAGATGGTCCCCAGTGGGCGTCCCACGTCTGACTGGCTGCAGCCAGCCAGGGTGCCAGGCACAGTTCTGGGAACCAGGGGCATGGCTGTGGGGCAGACAGGCACAGACCCACCATTCTGGAGCTCTTGCCACCGGGTCTGCCCCCACCCAGACACTTTCCTGTATCCCACGGGTCCCTCCTTCCTTGTCTGCCCTCCTGCTCCTTGAGGCTGACCCCTCTGTCCATGCTGCAGCCCACTCAGGAGCTCAGAGGCTGCGCCCCTCTCTCTTCCCTCTCTTCCAACTGCCGTCTTTTTGTGGGCTTCTTGTCCTGGGGTCCACAAGGACAGATGATTCCCAAAAAGAGGGAAAGAAGGAATGTAAGGTTTCTCGAGCGAGTCGTTCAGTGCGGCTCTTTTCTCCTCCTTGGTCGATGTTCTCAGCTCAGCTCTGGGTCTCCTCTTCATTTTCCCCTCAGCCCCTGCTGCCTGTGTCTCCCCAGGCCCCCCTGCCTGAAGCACTCCCCAGCTGGTCTCTTGCTGGGCCTTGGAGGCTGCTGACCACAGGATTCGAGTTACAGTGCTCATGCCCTTGACATCCCCCACCGCCCTGCACCCCCAGGGGCCACTCCACTTTGTGGAGATTTCTGCTTGGGGTCCTCTGTGGGTCTCTCCTCCTGCATCTAACCTCAATGCCAGTGTTTCTGGGTTCACCCCTGGCTCCTCTAGCTTCTGTCAACAACACCCTCCGGTCAGTGGGTCTCCACTGTTGGCCTCAACCCCAGCTTTGTGTCCTGAGTTTCATGCTCACCTCTCCTGCTGCCTCCCGGGTGCTTGCCTATGACCGTGGCTGACCCCCCACCTTATCACCACATCCACCAGCCTTTCCTCCATCATGAATTGTCAACCCTCTTGTCTACCCAAGCCCCTCCGCTCTTCTTCTCCCTCACACCCAGCACAAGCTCCTCCCCGAGCTCATCAGCTCCAGATCCCTCAAATAGGTCCATTCTCTCAGGTCTCCACTTGGTTCAGCCACCATCTTTTCCTGCCTCCATTCCTCCGAGAGCTGCCCTCTAGCCTCCTGCCTCCCGCCTCCTGCCAGCCTCCAGCCAGCCTCCACCCTACAAGCAGAACCAGTTTTCCCAAGCTCATGTTGGCTTCACATATTTTAGTTGCCCCCACCCATCAGCCCCCTGCCCCTGCCACCCGGGGCTCAGGGCAGTCAATTCCTGGATGTGGTTTGCAGGGCCATGCATGCTGCGGCCCCGGGAGTCACTCCAGCTCCTCTTTCTCCAGGCTCTGCTTGGCTCTCGGCTTCGTCTTCTGCAAGCGTATTCTAGCATCCTCCCCCACCCGGCCCTAATTCATGCTCTGCCTACCCCTGACCACAGATTCAGCTGAGTGACTCCTGCTTATCTACCAAGCTTCACTTGAGATGTCCTCCCCTCAGGAAGCCTCCCTGATACCCCAGATCTGAGTTAGATGCTCCTAGTCTGTGTTCCCAGGTACCCTTTATTCTTATTACAATGACCTATCTTATTTCCCGGGAATCCATCAAATCCCAGGGGCTGGCACCATGACCAGCATGTAATGGGTGCTTAAAAAACACAGAATAAGACAGGCATGGTGGCACACGCCTGTAATCCCAGCAGCTCAGGAGGCTGAGACGGGAGGATCTCGAGTTCAAAGCCAGCCTCAGCAAAAGCAAGGCGCTAAGCAACCTGGGGAGACTCTGTCTCTAAATAAAATACAAAATAGGGCTGGGGATGTGGCTCAGTGGTCGAGTGCCCCTGAGTTCAATCCTCTGTACTGCTCCCCACCCCCACCCCACCAAAAAATACTGAACAAGTGCATGAAGAAGAATGAGCCAACTTGGGCCTTTTGCTCAAAGTCTCTCCCCACTCTCCCACTCTGTTATCCTCCAGTCCTATAACAAACACGTTGGAAGTTCTGTTCCTCTAAAACCTTCGCTCTCCAAGGACTTTCAAGACTGTGGTGTTTTCTGGAAACACTGGAACATCCTGTACAATGAGTGCAAATGCAAACAGGTGAAACTTTACTTGCTCACTCCCAGTGGTCAGACAGGAAGGGAACCCAGCCCATCCTACAGCGGACCCCTCAGGAGAACTCGGGCTCTTTGTATCTATCTTTCGTGAGACTTGAGTGTCACGATTTGATAGGTAATGAATTTGACGAGTCTAAGATATCAAGATAATAAGTTTGCAGGCCTAATTTGGTTAATTGCCATGCTGCTGCTGGTAGAGGCCAGGCCTAGAAGTCAAAGCTATTTCCTCTGCTAATCTGCTCTGGGTAAAGCAGTTTGGGAACAATTAAAACACATCTATCCAAAGTGATCAACTCAAGACACACATTTTTAAATTGTATTCATTATGAAAACCCCACACAGTGTTCTCTGTTATTTTTCAAATTAAGGGTTGTGAAATTACACTGATGTGCTGCAAATTACCATTGTATACACACAGATCTTAGAAAAATAATCTCTAAGATAGAAAATGATAGTTTGAGGATGGAAGAGATGGAGGCCTTGAAAATGAGAACATTTATCGAGATAATAATCACATATTTTAAATAAGACATAATTGCCTTATTCTGGTTCTTAGAATCTTATAATTACATATCTCATTTTAACCTAAAAAAACTTAGAAACCGAATTTTTTTCTCTTTTCATTGTATTTATGTGTTGTTTTATAAGTTCTGATAAATTTGATTTACAGGCGTGTAATTTCTTTGTTTTTATGCTCATTAGATTCAGTGAAATGTGAGTACTGAGGAAATGCAGAGGTTGGAACTCGGGAGTTTTCTAAAACTTTTAGAACACACTCCCCTATTTATTCAAGGGTTGTTTTGTTCTAATTTGCAGAGTTGTGCACACAGCCCATAGTTTCTGAATAGGTCACCCAGTGTCAGGGTTCTTTTCCTCCCAAATGAACTGTGTTTTTAGCAGGAAGCATTTTTCCATTTGCACACAACTCCATTCCTGGGGCCATTTGTGCCTGAGAGGTTCTAGAAAGAAATTCTGCTCAGCGCCTCCACTTCTGGTGAACAGTCCTAAGCAAGACCACTTCCCTAGGCACCTTCAGTTTCTGCTGATACATCAGGACAGCTGGGCTTCTCCCCATGTGCAGTCTTAGGTCATATGATCACATCAGCTGATTTCCCCCCTGTTCCCTGGCTTCCCCCCACACACTGAAAGGTACACCTATTCATGGATATATGCATCTTGTTTTCCCCACTGGATATCCTAGAAGCTTATAAAACTTGTATCCTGTGGGCGGTTCATTGCTTATTATTACAGCTTTTTCATTACAAGATTTTCTTTTTAGTGTAGTATTTTTTTTATTATAACACTGAACAATTGAAGGTCTGTAGTTCTATGGAATTAAAATATTCAGGATTTGGGGCTGGGGTTGTGGCTCATCGGTAGAGCACTCGCCTAGCACATGCGAGGCCCTGGGTTCGATCCTCAGCACCACAGACACTAAAAAATAAATTTTTTTAAAAAATATCTTAAGGATTTCTAAATTATTTGTTCTTTTTAGATATACATGGCAGTGGAGTGTAGTTGGCATATTATACACACATGGAGTCCGGCATCCCATTCTTGTGGTTGTATGTGGTGTGGAGTTCACTGGTGGTGTATTCACATAGGATCATAGGAAAGTGATGTCTGATTCATTCTGCTGTCTTTCCTATTCCCATCTCCCCTCCCTTCCCTTCCTTCCCCTTTGTCTAATCCAGAGGACTTCTATTCTTCTCCATCCCACCCCCCCTTGTTGTGGGTTAGCATCCTCATACCAGAATATTAAGGATTTTATATTCTACTCATTTATGTGAATATTGATTAGGTTTCTGAGATCTGATTAAAAAATCTTAAGATTAGCAGTTGGAGAGGTAGCTCAGTGGGTAGAGTGCTTGTCTGATCTGCACGAGGCTCCAGGTTCCGTCCTCAATACTTAAAAAAAAAGGGGGGCACTTAAGATCAACATCATGCTTATTATCAAGCTATTTTGCATTAATTTAAAACTCAAGTCCTCAGCTACTGAAATATCTTTTTAATACTCTCAAATACAAATATATTTATGCATATAAAGTACTTTTTAAAAAATCACCTTGGGATTCCATATCAATTAACATTATCAGGATACTTGTACCTGCACATCTATTCTATGAATCATTTCTTCTTTCCCTTCTCTAACAATAACTTGTATTTTGGGGTCTGTTCTTGAAACATGCTTTTGAATTCAGTTTAACAGTATATACCTGGGAAGGGGGGAAAATGAGAGATTTTTTAAAACTGTAACTTTCACATTAGCTGAAACTGTTAGTAATAGCTTGTTTTAAAAAGGCCACTACCACCACCACCACCACCCGGCGCATCCAGTCTGCATTCATGGAAACCAAATCACAGATGAAGATCCTGGTGAGACTGAGATTGGGCATCGGCCCAGGGTGCTTGGAAACTGTTGTGGATATAACCAGAGGCAGAGAGGACAAGGGAGATGAAACCTCAGCCTCCAGCAATGGAGGCGTCCCTACTGCTCAGGAAAACTGGGCTCCATAGGTTCTGCTCAGACACCAAGAGAAAAACCTTCCATCTAGTCTGCAAAACAAGCGCTCCTCGTCCTGACTTTTTAACTTTCCGTTTTCTTGTTTGCACTTTGAAGCCCTCACTACCCGCTCCACACACACACCCCAACCCTGAACTCTGGGGGGCTGGGGAAGGCAAGAGATACAAACGGAGCTCTTTTGGAGGTTCGCTAGTCATTGTCCTATGAAAGGAGGAGCCCGCAGCGACAGGAATAAAGACCCCAGAGCAGGTTCCTAACGTGTGGCTGCCTGGGGGGAGGGGGGTCATGGTAGCTGGAGTCATCTGGAAAGATTGTCAGCAGCCTCTGGATAGTGAAATGATTAATCACTTCAGCACAAAGGAACACAAAGGGAGATTTGTTGAGAATAAGCAGGGGACAGAGTGTCAGCTCCAGGGGTGACGGGCTCGTCTGATTAATAATGTATTTTTAAAGTGTGTGCCACATCAAAAGCAAAGCCCATGTGACTGGGGGAAAGTGGAATGAAAAGGCAGGGGGGCAAAATATTTGGTGAATTAGAAGGAATGTTTAGGAAGTGAGATCAGCAATAGCTTGGGCCGGAGCACGTTTTCAAGGCGGGCCTCGGCCCCAGCCCACCCTGTCTCCCCAGGGTCTTAACATCACTGGGAAAACTCACCATCCCTCAAAAGATGTAGACTGGACCTTTGGTCACTAAAAAATGAAAAAGAGCCCATCAAACCAATATTTGCAATAACTTCCCTTTCTTTGAGATGCAGGGCTTTGGACTAGAGAAGACTTCGTCCACGAAAGCATACGTCACACAGGAAGGCCAACTTGGCTTAACGTCTCAATGGCTCTCTGTGCCTTCACATCCAGGGTCCCCTTCACTCTCCATGGTAACCCTGCATGATGCTGTCTTCCAGGGGTGGGAACGGAGGTGCAGAGAGGCTGAGGCACAGCTTTAAGACCCAGGGCTCACCTCCAGGCTCCCAGGCCGTAGCCCATGTCCTTCAACACCCTGTGGGGCACACTCAGCCCTGGGTCTGCAGGTCCACACCTGCACACTCAACCACCTCAGATAGAAAATGCTCTGGGGAAAAAACAATTCCAGAAGGTTCCAAAAGCAGAATTTGAATTTTCTGTGCTTTGACTACTTCTCTGGATCTGTGTAGATGGAGTCATGAGTGGGCATGTCCTTCTGTGGCCTCCAGTATTTCAGAGGTGTCCAGTCTGTCCCCAGCACTCGGTGTTGGAGCCTTGTTCGTCTCACGTGTCCCTCCTGTATTATGTAGTTACGTCTAGAATTACTGCATCTGTACTGAACAGTTGCCATCTTATTTTTTTTTCTTGTCATGACTCTCTAAACAATACAGGATAAGTTATTTACATAGCATGTACCTTGTATTAGGTATTACGCGTAATCCTAGATGGTTTAAGCCATTAGGAGGAAGGATGTGGGTTCTATGCAAACATGATACCCTCTGTAAAAGGCACTTGAGCATCTGTGGATTTGGGAGTCTGCAGGGGGTCCTGAGACTGATCCCCAGTTCATACTGAGGAAGCACAATGTTTTTAAAATCTGGTAATTTCAAAATGTAAGGCTGAGTAATTCTTCCTGCGGGGATGCAGCGAGATTCTTACTAACCTGGATAGCGTCTTCCACACAGCCCTAAGGAAAGGAAGGGCTGCACTGTAGCTACATTTGTTGCTTTGATGGCAAGAAGCTGCAAACTGTTGAGCAGGCATTTAGACCCAGGCTCTCAGCGCATGCCGTCACCCCAGAGCACCTGGTCATGCGTGACCCAGCTACTGAGTAACACATCTTGAAGTGCTGGTTTCTTATTGCCTGCTAAGCTGCTGTCTGTTGAGGACCAGGGTGGCTGGCACCTCCTGTGGAGACATTCTGGCCACATCACTCCCAGGGAGGGTAACCACGTCAGTACTGTCTCTCTCCGAGGAAGGAGGCCGCTAAAGATGGAGACGCCATAGTTCCAGGTAGGGAAGCTCAGGCTCCTGACTGTCTGGGTGGGAGTGTTGGCTTGGTCTCAGCATCAGACTCTTCCACATCAACCACAGTTCCTCCACTGATGGCTGCTTGAGTTTGAACCAATATAGATTTCAATGAAGTACACATTTTTGCAAGGGGAAAAAAAAGCCATTGTTCTCATTCACGATTTCACATGGTTGTGACACTGACTGTTGGATGAATTTGCAAATACACACATCGTCCTGAATCAACATGTCTAGTGAAATGTTTTCATTCATCCGGTATGGTCCTGGAGGTGAACCACTTTTATAAATCTGCAATTGAAATAAACATTTTATTTTGGAACTGATGACTGATAGCTGTTATCATTCTTGTTGTTAAACTAATCAATGCTTTTCAAATACATTAAAGATGAGGTTCACTTAAATCTTAATCTATTAAATCCAGTTATAGAATATAACCAGATTTTTCTTATGGCTAGGAAATAATTGCTTTGATAAAGGATTCCTGGCTATAGGAAAGGATTAACCTAGCATTCATAACAAAGTTTCTTAAAGAATTCAAAAATTTGCTTACAGTTTCTTTACCCTTTGACATTAATTTGAAAAACAAAAGCGTCAGAAATCACTTTGAAATTAATCAACAATAAAGCATAAAGACAGACCTTCCTTGGGATAAAAAATAAAGTCATCTGGACATTATAAGTCACTCTACAGAAATATAGGGGATTTTTTATTCCCCCAACAATTTACGTGCAAGTACTAAGTGGCTGCAAAAGGACTAAATGCAGACGACATCCCCTGGTGGAACATTTGTTTGCTAGGTGGTTGGTAGCTTTTTAGCTCTGTAAGTATGGTTAAAGTGCTTGCTTAAATTTCTTTGCCTGCTTAGTTGATCATCAAACTATTTTCACATCAGCTTATGCCTGGAAGTTGCTTTTTTAAAAAAACAAATACATAATTATACTAAATATGCTTAATTATGCATCAGATTACTCAGGCAAAGTAAGTTTTATGATATGCGTTCTACTTTCTCACGATTCCTTTTGAGAGTTCTCAAAGGATTACAAATTGCGCAAAACTTCTGATAGCAATATTTTCATATGAAAATAAAACTGGTAGTGGTTGGGGTCGGCTGTCTCACTTCCTGCCAAATGATATGGATTGTCCCTCTTCAACATACGTCCTTTCTACATAAAGATTTATCCAGCCGAGGAAAGCAACATTACACTCAGGAATCAACTTGGAGTTGAATAGACAATGAATTACAATATGGGAAGTCTTCCAAGAGGCAGGTTCAGAAAAGCCATCAGGAGTGATGGGCTCAGGAAGCTGAGGCAGGAGCATTGCAAGTTCAAAGCCAGCCTCAGAAACTTAGCAAGACCCTAAACAGCTTAGCAGGATACTGTCTCTGAATAAAAAAAAAAAATTAAAAAAAAAAAAGTTTGGAGATATAGCTCGGTGTTTAAACACCCTTGAGTTCAGTCTCTAGTACCCCCGCGCCAAAAAAGATTCAGAGAGAAACTAATTGATGTTGCTGTACCATACATGAAGGATCATCTGTCTCTTTTCATAACTTTGTACATATTGTACGTTTCATTGAGGTACAGATTTAATTTCAATTAGAGTGAGATTGTTTACATTTTTGTGGGTGATAGTATAGCACCCGGCTAATATAATAAGTACTTGGATGATTTACTGGGAATCTAACTTCAAAAACTGGCTCATTTAATACTTAAAGGCATGTTATATACTTGTGAATTTTAGATATTATTTGTTAAATTGCATTCAGTGCCTTAAGTTATTAGTCTAAAAAAAAAAGCCAGTAATTTCTTGGGTCCAGAAATTTTATGTACAGAAAATTTGTGTCTTTATAGGAACTCAAGGACATCTAAAATTGCAAACTTTGTGCACTTCTACTTTTGAGTGTATTAAGTCGTGGGGGATGTATTAGTCATCTATAATGGCGCCCATGATTACTCGACCGTGAAGAACTGGGCATACGTACTCAGCATGGTAAACAGCAAGTTCCCAACTGATTTTCTTCTCTGATCGTCACAGCAGTTAATATGTGCTTGACCCAGGCTCCTTGTGTAACTCACAGGAAGTGACGGATTTCATAAAACTTGGTAAAGTGCTATTTAAAACAGTTACAATTAACCTCAGAGCTACAAAAAAAAAAAAAAAAAAAAGCCTAACGAAGCTCTGATCCCACTCATATAACGGGAAAAAGCCAGAGAAACAGAAAGTTAACTGCTGTTTTGAAACCCAAAAAAAGAACTGAATTTGCAGGGCAAACAGCTGACCTAAAACACAGAGTCCCTCCAGGAAGGAGGCTGGCCCTGAGCATTGCTTATGTGGGATCGTTCCCAAGGTCATAAAGCCCATTAGAAGATTCAGCTGGAAACATGTAGCAAATTGCTAAAGGTCAGATGTGGGGGTCACAGGAGCAGGCCACAAACCCAGGAAGGTTAGTCTTCTCTAGCGGGTGGTGCCCCCACCAGGCACCCGCAGGGAACACCTGGGAGAATCCTGAGAGCCTGCATCCCAACCCTTCTCCTCCCTCCCTTGCGTCAGAGCCTTCATCTACAGAGACACAGAACTACAGCCTGAGGGCATGGAGGACCCCACACCCCAAAACTCAACTCTGACTCATCTCTCCTGTCCTTCCTAAGCACAAAGCAAGGTGGACACCCACTGTACCTGGGGAGGAGAACAGGAGAAAAGCAAACCTACCCTGGGGGAAGAGGCAGGCATGTGGGCCAGTGCTGTCGTATCTGGAGGAAAGGCAGGGAGGCTGGTGAACAGCCCATCAAGACCACGTTCACGGTGCCTGTCAAGGGTGGAGGGGTCATCAGACGCCAGCTTCCCTCCCCAGCTCTCCAGCCACCACACTAAGGAGCCCTGAGTCCTGTAACATGGGGTACAACTGGGAGAGCTATGCAGAGGAAGGTCCCCAAGCCAAGGACAAGACTCAACAGCCACACAGAGAGCAGACTTCACACCCTGCCCAGCAAACCATCCTCCACCCCAAAGGTCCAGCTGGACAAAGGTATTCTTATCACCAAGCATGTATTTTTTTTTCCTCAGAATATATATGTACTTTTTTCTCAGAATCTACTGTTATAGACAACATATTTGGCTTTCAAAAAAAAAATATGTGACAACCAAAAAAGCAAGAAGCAGCAGTCTGAAGGGGCAAAGCAATCATCAAGGCCAGCATCACATAGGACATAGGTCAGGGGCTGGGGCTGGGGCTGAGTGGTAGCGCACTTGCCTGGTGTGTGTGAGGTACTGGGCTCGATTCTCAGCACCGCATATAAATAAATAAAATAAAGGTCCGTCAACAACTAAAGAAATATTTAAAAAAAACATGGGAATTTAATTATTTAATATAACAATGGCTCTTAAAAAATGGAGACAGCTTACAACATAATATATTAGTAATTTTGCTAGAGAGATGGAAATGCTAGGAGGGAGCCCAATGAAAAATTGAGAAATGGAAAACACAGAAAGATGAAAAGTGAATTAATCAATAGACAAATAGAATCATTGAACACGAAGATAAGTCGGTAGAAGTCACGCACACTGAAATGCAAAGAGATTAAACGAAAAGAAAACAAACAGAAACAAGCATTGAAGACCTGAAGTGTGTTAAATGATTTAATGCTCATGTGACTGGAATCCCAGAAGGAGAAAAAAGAGAACAAGGCAGAAGAAATCATGGGGAAAATGTCCCAAATTAATGGCAGACACCAAAGCATATAGCCCAGAAACTCAAGCTTCCAGAGTACCTGGCAAGATAAATACCAACACACACACACACACACACACACACACACACACACACACACACCAAGGTGTATGTAGTCCCTGAAAACCAAAGAGAAAAAAATCTTGAAGTTAGTGGGAGGAAAAGCTGTGTTGCCTAGAGAGGACCCAAGGTTTGGTTCCAGAAAGATTTCCACCCACTGTGAACATCTGATGTTAGCTCCTTGGAAGAGGGTAACTTCCTCCCTTCCTCCCTTCCTTCCTTCCTCCCTCCCTCCCTCTCCTTGCCCACCCCATCTTCTGTACCTGGTGGTATACTCTCTGCAGCTACGAGTGCAGGTCACACAGACAGCAGCCTGTATGCTGCCGTCTCAGGACAGTCAGTGGCCTCTCCCCTGCAGACATTTTCAGGCTACAGTCCCATCTCGGAGAAAATATAAAATCCTCGGAGGGTTAGTGTCAGCTACAGGGGACAAAGAAATATGTCCCTTCTCTCTCCCACTTCAGATGGGGGAGGAAAAATGTCATAGTACTAGAGCAACTTTCTCCAAAGAAATCCTCTCTCTGGGCCTCCACCTGCTACCCTTGTAGACTGCCGCAGTCTGGCTGGGCACAAATCATGAGCCACTGAAGCAGGAACAAACTTTATTTCTGAGCTCCACCAGCACGCTCCACACACGCTCCCGGGGAATTCTCCCGAATGCCACGCGGCTGGTCCAGGAACCAGCCACCAGAAATATCTCCTCTGGAAATCCCTCCTCCCACACTTCCCCAACCAATGGGAACTCTCGGGGAATCCCCGAGAATCCCCAGGAGAACTCCAAAGTAGCAGGAGAACTCAAAAGTAGCGGCCGAGGCAGATAGTAATGCCTCGCCTGTCAACCAATACTGTTGGCAAAATGCCAGGGGCCATTCCGACTCGGCTGTGGCTCTCAGCAGTAGACCTCCAGGTGGGCATTGGGAGGAAGGTCCTGACACTGTTTGGGGGCCCTTATCGCCAGCTTTGCCAGGCCTGGCACACAGCTCCCCCTCCCCTGCCCAGTTATTAGATATCTGTTACGTTGTTCATGATCAAAAGCCCAAGTGTTGCGTTATAGCATCCTGCTGAGTAGTACACAGTTTAACACGGTCACTAGAGTCACGTTCAGCTAGAAGGTACTCTTCATGAAAAGTTCACTGGTTTTGCCACCCATCACTGTCATCTGACAGCGTCCCTTCTATCATTTAGATTACAAATAAAAGAGAGAGACTGAGGTAGCCCAGGGAATTCTTCCCAAGATGTCTTCTATTTGAAACTGGCGTCTTGGATAGAGGGCAGGCTCCAGGACTGGGTGTACTTCCCCCTCCTTGAGTTCCTCATTTTCTCAGCCTCCTCCATCTTTTCATTATTTCCCTTTGCCTTTTTTTAATTTTTGCCGTGAATTGGGTCTCCAACAAGCTACACAGACCTCGTGGAGATAATGAACCCACATCTGCATGAGCATCTCAGTACCAGGCCTTATTAGATAGTCCAGGTCAGAATCTGGTTTTATAACATCAATGGGATCAGCCTGCGGACACAATGAATCCTCATTAAGAGCGAGTTCTCTTTTAATTTAGCAAATGTTTCTTCTCCTGGGCTTCCCAGTACTACTTAGCTTTTTTTTTTTTTTTTTTTTTTAACATCTTGTTAGCTTTTGAATAAGACTGGAAGGACAATCTACTACGCATATGGTATTTTTCTTTAAGGTGAGAACGTGGAAGTGTCAGGAGCCGAGGTTGCAGCCTAGGATTTCGGGAAGTCTCATGGGCGCACCCCCATAGCTGCTCCTTTTTGACACCCTGCCAGCCTCTGCCTACCCCACTGTCATTGGTACCTGATGGTGTCCTTGGAAAACTTGCTGTTTAGAATGTGTTTTGCACAGCATGGAAATGATCAAGAAAGGAAGCGCAGACTTTAAAAAAAAATACGTCACCCGTTCTTTATTATCTTTCTTTTTTCTTTTCCTGGAGGTCAAGCTCTTCATTTTGATACTTAATGAATAAAATGCCTGCGTTGCAAGAAATGGGATAATGAATTGTAAAAAGACATAATCAGCAATGACTAAATAATTAAGGGAATTGAAATGCAGAGTCATCTGGGAATGCATTCATAATAACACGATTTGTTCCATATGCTAAAAAATTCTGTTTTTAGAAAAATCAGTCATCACACATGCCCCAGGACAAAAAGGGGAAAAAAAATAATGTTGACTAATAGGAACTGTAATTAGATGTTCTGCTTTTAAACAGCTGAATAAAAGATGAAATCTTATAGAAAGTATATTTAGATCCAAGTCAAAAAGTAAACTGATTATTATTCATAGGGCTGTTAATAGGAACCGCAATTTATGCACCTCGTGGGAACTGGTTTTGGCAATTAAGGAAAGGAGTCACGCTCCGCTTCCCATTATCATTTACTTCTGCGTGTTTTCCTCCGTGGTATCAGGGACGGGCGTTCTCCTTACGTCTCACCAACTTAGCCATCACGTGCGCGTGCAGCGAGCATCTGGGGACTCTGGGGCTGGGACATTCTTACCTTGACAGGATGCCACCGTGGGCTGCTCAGCAGCTGGGTCCCATGTGGAGCGTGGCCAGCAGGTGCTCCTGACCTCAGCCTCTGTGAGTGTTCCACCTTCACAGGTGGTTGGAAGGAAAACGGCAAGGGCTCACTTCAAAAGGAAGGACTTCCCTGTTGAGGTCACCACCAGCAGCTTCTCAGGTGCCTGTTTTTTAGGACGGGAAGGAAAACATGGAGGGAAGAGAAGGGGAGGGAAGAGACGGCACCCAACTCAAGTGCTGACCACTCCGATGTCCAACCCTCATCAGGATTGGCCACAGCCAGCTCGTAGTCATCACGGTATCTCTTTGGGTTGGACATAAGAATCCTCCTTCCTTCCCTCCCTCCTCCCTTTCTCTCTTCTCTCTCTCTCTCTCTCTCTCTCTCTCTCTCCTACACACACACACACACACACACACACACACACACCCAGCAAATCTGTGAGATTGTGGATAGAATGACCGAATTTCTTATCTTGGTTTCTCCACTTAAATAATGCAGCTTTTTGGAGAATAAAATAACCCTCTATTGCAAACACAAGTGAAATATTTCAACAAAACTCAGCTTTTCTGATTGTCTGTGTTTGCACAGAGCTACTGACATGCACACCAGGCCACAGCCGCCCCACAGCTCCGTGCTCTGGTGAATGCAAAGGCACTGGAAATGCAGTGCGAGTCCTTTGGACCTGGTGTGTGCATTTCTTGCTCCTCAGACGTACGATGGCTCTGCCTGGAGATGCCATCCTTCCTGCCCTGTCCATGTTGTCTCTGTCCATACATGGATCAGGGACAAGCTCTGAATTGTTAGTCTGATGCCTCTCCTGAGCTCTGAAAGAATGCATTGTGTGTGTGTGTGTGTGTGTGTGTGTGTATGTGTGTGTGTGTGTGTGTATGTGTGTGTGTGTGTGTGTGTTTTGTTTTTTTATCCTAGGGATTGAACCGGGGCGCTTAACTACCAAGCCATATCACCAGCCCCTTTTTATATTTAGAGACAGGCTCTTGAAGAGTTGCTTAGGGCCTCACTGTTGAGGCTGGCTCTGAACTTGCCATCCTCCTGACCTCAGCCTCCCAAGCTGCTAGGATTATAGTCACGCATCACGGCGCCCTGCTGCACTGCATACCTTTCAGTTTCTGAGTAACCTCACATCTGTTTTTTCGTTCATCAAATAGAAGCAAGATCTCTCGCCTTTTCTTTTGGGCAGTGCTCGTTAATACCTAGTATAGTTTTTTTGTTTGGTTGGGTTTTTTTTGTTTTGTTTTGTTTTGTTTGTTTTTTGTTTTTGCAATGTGGTGACTCAAGAGAGCAGTGGATCTAAAGTCTACACACCTGGGTTGGAATCTGCCATTTTTGTGGCCTCCAGAAAAAAAAAAAAATCTCTGCATTTCAGGATCCTTCTCTGTAACTCAGAGCTGATTCTGCCTTCCTGGCCTGTCTTGCAAAGTAGAGCTGAGGTTTCAGCAAGGAAGCTGGATGTAAGTCACGTTGTAGATGTCAAGGTTGGTTTTGGTGGCAGACAATATATCACACAGTTATCACCTTCCTTAGGATAGAAAGTTCTCAGGGTAATAGTCTGGCCTAGGTCCCTGGGTTGTACCCGCAGAGTGCATGACACGTCGTTCCTCTCGTCGGATGAAGACACATGCTATTATAGGAGGAATGACGTCCTCCCACGTCCTGAGCTCCGGACCCCGTGAACATGTTAGGCTGCATGGAAAGGGTGCATCGGGGCTGCTGATGGGACTACAGTTGCTGATCAGTTCACCTTGAGGCGGGGAGATTTTCTGTATTAGCTGGGTTGGGCGATGTCATTGCAAAGATCCTTACAGAAGACTTGCTGGCTTTGCAGATGGAGAAGGGGCCCACGAGCCTAAGGATGCGGGGTCTTCTGAAATCTGAATGGGGCCGGGCCTGGATTCTCCCTAGAGCTTCCAGAACAGGCTGTGGCCCCGTGCATACCTCGCTGTTCATCCATGTTCAAGTTCTAAGCTCCGGAATTGGCAGCCATCAACTTGTGTGGCTTTAAGCCACCAAGTCGGAGGTGGTTTATCACAGCAGAGACACAAAACCAACATACACACAGTATGAAAGAGGGTAGATAAGACTTTTCAGGGACAACTTTGAAAATCCCCCAAAGCGGTGACTGGCTGACCACAATCACCCCGAGGATTTAGAACTAATGCTTCTCCTTGAGCCTGGTTTGCCCAGGTATTCCGACTAATCCTCTGCTTCGCTGTAGCCTTTATTCTGGGCTTGAGTAAGCAGTAGGTTTATTGCCGTGCGCCCCATGGGTATTCCATAAATACTTGTTGACTGCCTGGCGATAGAAGTGTTGAAATTATTTCCTGGATGAGGGAACAGGTGTGACGAGGTTAGAGAAGCCAGGTAAGACCCAAGACTGTCCCACCGTTGCCTAGCAACCAGGAGGGTGCTCAGCTGCCGTACATTTTTGCCTTCGCCTCTAATAACTCACCCTTTCCAAGGAACTAGAACATTCCACTTCAGATTAGCATCCAGTGATGATGCTCATCTCAGTTAGACTTCTTCACAGGTCCCAGGATTGATTCAAACCCTGACAATCCTAAGTAAAACAGTCGCGAGTCAGTCGGGGTAACAGGAAGACCTTGAAATTCCTGAGGGCACTAAGCTGATCTTACACCTATTTATTGAACACTTACTATATTCCCACACAGGGACTGAAGATAGTGCTAGGGATAAGACAGATCCATTCCCCCCACCAAATTTTATAAAACGGTGTGTCCATCAGATCTTACTGGAGGTCTCCTGAATAAAAGGCTCAATTCAGCAGAAAATAAATTTTTTTAAAAAATGTCATACGTGGTCCTATATTCAAAGAGCTCATGATCCCACACAACAGTGAATAAGCAGCTTACAAAAAAGCCACAGAATCCTGCAGGTCGACAGATGTGCTCGGGTACGTAACGGCGTGTTCTGTTGATGGTTATCCATTTGCTTGCTTCTTTTGAGGAACAGGCCTCCTCCTTCCTTGTGCTCCATGGACATTCAATGACAGCCATCCCAGACACCCCGACAGCTGGGAATCGGTAACTGCCAGCCAAGGCAAAGCGGTGTGGTGGTTTTAAGATGGACAGATCCTGAATGACGGCATTACAGCCCGAGAGCTCAGTGATTACAGGAAAAATCCCTTATCTCCTGGGGCCTGCTTTCGGGTTCCACTAAATGGGCTTAAAGTCTTGGAAATAACATGGGAAGAGCCCCCAGCGTGGCCCTGGCCTGCGCCCTTCCCACCTGCTCCAGGTGAGCTACACCAGGAGCAAGGTTGCCCCCTGGATTGAGGGCCTGCACCTGCAGCCGCCCAGGCCCGGACACCCCCATAGCGGCCTCCCTTCATCTCGGCCAAAGTCTCTGCTGTTGCTTTATCTTTCTGTTGAACCTTTACTTCCACAGCCAAGGATAGGCTTTAGGACCTCAAAGGCTTTCTGTCTTCCAAAGACCTCTTTTCTACTCCAGAGGGGAAAAAATTTTAAAAATCATCAAGAAACACTCATATTTAACTTCAGTGTCTCTGCTTTCCCTTAGATACACACACACACACACACACACACACACACACACACACACACCCTGGCAGGTCCTCCTCGGGCCTCTCCCCTCCCATGTGTGCATCCCAGCGGTTGCATTCCCATCCCTTCCGGCCCATCCATTGGATTCTCCTGCCCAGAGAATGAACCTGGGAGCTTCCACAGCAAAGCCGAGAGCTCGCGCCTCCGCCTCAATGAGTAGTCATTAAGTAAATTCAGTGTTTAATGCACTAACAAAAACACATGATTGTTTAACAGAGTGTATTATGGAAAATGGTGGCGTTAATAGTCTCCGCGGAGTTCCAGTTGGGGGAAGAGTGCATTATGGCATCGTGGAGGCAGGGGGCTGGCTTTCTGGATGTGAAACTAAGTTCCTGACATTATATATCATTTTTATATCCAGTTGCTAAGCAACATATAAGAACGGAGTTCTTGCAATTGTATCTACTTTCTTGCTTCTTTTTTTTTTTTTAAAGCCACTTCTTAAATCTGTTAAATTAGCCTCCTTATTGATTCTGCAGTCTCAGCTGAGTGTATTGATTGAGGTTCATCCATTAGCTGGGGGGGCGGGTTGCGTGTCTAACTAGACCACAAGCATTAGTGCTAATCATTATTTTTCTTGTTCATCACTCTTTGTTTTCATACACAGACAGGTAGAGTTCTTGTGCCCTGGGATGCAATACCCAAGGAACTAGAGTGAGATGTGTATAGAGCCTGCTGATGCATGGAGGATTTCACCCGTTTTCTAGAATGAGCCTCCTATCTCCAGTGATCCTGACACCCCAGGATATTTCTTTGTCTTTCCTGAAGTGTGTCTCTCGTTTCCTCCTCTGTTTGCTTATCCTGTTTCCCACCATGGCACCCCGTCGCTTAAGAAAGCTCAAGAGTGAATTAGCATCCGCATATCAGGGAGGACATTCAATCTTTGGTTTTGGGGGGTTGGCTTATTTCACTTAGCATGATAGTCTCCAACTTTGTCCATTTACCAGCAAAAAGCATAATTTCATTCTTTTTTATGGCTGAGTAATATTCCATTGTGTGTGTATATATATATATATACACCACAGTTTCTTTATCCATTCATCTATTGAAGGACACCTGGGTTGGTTCCATAATTTAGCTATTGGAAGTCAAGCTGACATAAACATTGATGTGGCTGTATCCCTATAGTATGCTGATTTTAAGTCCTTTGGGTATAAACCAAAGAGTAGGCTAACTGGGTCAAATGGTGGTTCCCTCTTGAGTTTTCTGAGGAATCCCCACACTGCTTTCCGTAGTGGTTGCACCAATTTGCAGCCCTACCAGCAGTGTATGAGTGTGCCTTTTCCCCACATCCTCGCCAACACTCATTGTTGCTTGTGTTCTTGAGAGATGTCATTCTGATTCAAGTGTAGAGTGGTGTGGAGAGGAGGTGGCCAGGGTGGGAACGTGACTTTTCAGGTTCCCTGTAGCCAGGTTCTTCCGGCACCTCGAGTCGGTTCCAGAGCCCCCTCCTCTGAGGCCCTCGGGAGCGGATGCAGCACCGCCAGCACCGGCCCTGGACAGGACAAGCTGGCAGCAGGTTATGAGCCGCATGGCCCCACCACCTGAGGACTCAGGGCCAAGGGGCGGCGGCTTTCAGGAACAGATGACGCAGGGCCGAGGTGGGCGGGCTCTGCAGTAACACCAGGCTGGGGGACCTCTGGCTCCAGGAGGATGTGACTGGCTTGTCTGAATAGTTCCACAGGCTGACGGGAAACAAAACTGCAGCTCAGTCAAAAGCAGGACCTGCGCCCGGTCCCTTGATCAGGAGGGTGTTTGCGGGACATTCCCCATGGGCTGAGAACTTGTACTTGGGCCACGAGATGTCAAGGTAGCACGCAGTGTGGAGTTTTAAGTCCAGGGCCTGCACTACAGCAGGAGAGGGTGAGGTTGGATCTTTTGACCTCAGAGCAAAAATCCAGGACCAAGGAGTAGAACTCTAGTCTGGGTCTCCACAGCCTGAGGGAAGACCTTTCCCCAGCTGAGACATCAGAAGAGTGAATGATGTGCTTAGGGACACACGAGTTCTCCACCCCAGGAAGAGCAGAAACTGGGCGCCCCTGGAAGAATTCATGCGTTAGGCTCATGGGTCCTTTCCAAAGGTGAGCTTCTGTGGTCTTACTCCAGATTTCAAGAACCACACCATTTTCTCTCTCCTGTCCTAGGCTTTACCCGCTCCCTGAGCCAGGGTCTTGTGTCTTCATTTCTAAGCAGACAGCCTGTGATGTGATGAGCCAGATCTGCGTTCATCCAGGACAGCCCCAGTTCATGCACCTGTTCACAGTGACCTTCTATCAGCATTTGTTGGTGGATGCATGGAATATTGCTGACGGTGTCAGGAGGACTCCACAAATAATGGAGAGACTGTTTGTGAGTTAGGCTGAAATTTGTGCCACATCGCAGTCTTCCAGAAGCCTCAGCTGAGCTTTGCACCCTTTAAAAAAATAACTAAAACCTTTTTTTGTGGAAGTTGAACCAGGGGCACTTTACCACTGAGCTACACCCCCAGTCCTTTTTATGTTTTATTTTGAGACAGGGTCTTGCTAAATTGCCCAGGCTGGCCTCCAACTTGAGATCCTCCTGCCACAGCCTCCCAAGTTCCTGGGATTACAGGCCTGTGCTACTGCACAGGGCTTAAACATGTTTGATCAACTCCTGAGGTCTTGATAAACTCCATATTAAACCAGGAATTTTTTTGGTACTGCCACATTCCATTAGTATGTCCCTGTATTGTGAAAATGTACAAGAGAAAAAAAAAAAACCCAAAACACTCAATTACAAGTGGCATTTATGCAAGGATTCCCCATTTGACGTGGAGTGCTCACCCTCTGCCAGACAGTGTACTGGGCTCCAGCCTACCAACCTACTCAGCAAAAACACATTAAAAATAACTGGTGATTGAATGACTGTTGTCAAAAAGGCAAAAAAATAAATGTTGATAGGGATGGAGAAAAAAAAGGGAACTCTCATGTACTGTCGATGGAATTACATTAGAACAGCCATCAGGAACGCAGTATGGAGATTCCGTAGAAACCTAAAAATAGAACTTCCATATGATCCAGAAGCCCCATTACTGGATCTCTGTCCAGAAGAAATGAGATCAGCCTGTTGAAGAAGCTGAGTGCCTCTGTGGTGTCAGGCAGCCCTGCTCACAGCAGCCAAGGCAGGGAATCAACCCAGGTTTCCATCATGGATGGACAGATGAGGAAACTGGTTCATACACGCAGGGCAGCATCATTCAGCCACAAAAAAAAGAAGGAAATCCTGGCATTTGTGGCAATGTGGGTGAGCCTGGAAGACAGGATATTAAGTGAAATAAGCCACGAACAGAAAAACAGACCTAGCATGATCTCACATATAGGTGACATCTAAAAATGTCACCTCTGTAGAAGTCAAGAGTAGAGCAGAGGTCACCAGAGGTCGGGAAGGAAGGTGGAATGCAGAAAAGGTGGGCGACAGGTACCCAGGTACAGTTGGAAGAACAAGTTCAAGTGTTGTAGAGCATGGTATGGCACCTTCAATTGACAACCATGTACTCTATGTTTCAAAATAGCCAGAAGAGAGGACATTGAATGTTCCCAACATAGAGAAATGATAGCTGTTTGAATGATGGAAATGCTAAGTATCCTGACTGAATCTTTGTCCATTGTCTACATGCATTGAAATCACGCTGTCAATTTAGGAAAAAAAATGCTAAAAGTAAAAATGAACAAAATAAATTTAAAAATAATCTCTCTCTCAGATGAGGAAGGAGCAGGTGGTGTATGGAAAGGGTGGGCTTCCTGAGTCTAGCAGCTCTGCTGCTGCAGGTTCTAGAACATGCGGGTTCTTCTAAGTTCACCTTGGATTTTCCCCATGAGTCTGCGGTGGACACCTAGGGAGCCTGATCCCTGGTGCAGCACCTTAATCTTGTCACATGGTGGCCGTCTTTCTCCACACTCCTAAAGGAGTCCAGCCACTCAGCCCCTTCTCGAGCTGAGCGTGTGCACTATCAGGCTTGTGCAGCGCCTGCCCTTTTCTAGAACATGAGCTCCACACAAGTAGAGGCTCTTTCCTGTTCTTTCTTGTATCTCCCACGCCCAGTCCCCTGCTTCACGTAGAGTAGCCAGAGCTCAATCTAGATTGATGGGAGTGATTCATTAATGAATCAAACATGAGCCTACTGAGGGGACTCCCAAGATGATCAGTGCCAGAGCTGTCTGCTGAAGCTGCTCTACCCTGGAAACCAAGCCAGTGGGTTCCGGCCCAAGTGGACCCTGTCTAGCTTGGCCAGTGCAGCTCATAGCACAAAACTCTGGTCTGTGGTTGATTGCAATTCTTTGGCTTTTTCTTTCTGCCTCCACTATGATGCATATATTTTTTGTTTTGTATTTGTTAACTTACCAAAGAATAAGTTTTCATTTGAGAGTTACCTTCATGAATATTTGCAATGGTGAGTTTTGAAAGATGTGTGGGTAGGTGTGTTTTCCAGAAATATAGACCCCGTTCCATGAAAGGAACTCCATCTTGTGTGTGTGTGTGTGTGTGTCTGTGTGTGTGTGTGTGTGTGTGTCTGTGTGTGTGTCTGTGTGTGTGTCTGTGTGTGTGTCTGTGTGTGTGTGTCTGTGTGTGTGTCTGTGTGTGTGTCTGTGTGTGTGTCTGTGTCTGTGTGTGTGTGTCTGTGTGTGTCTGTGTGTGTGTCTGTGTGTGTGTCTGTGTCTGTGTGTGTGTGTCTGTGTGTGTGTGTGTCTGTGTGTGTGTCTCTGTGTGTGTCTGTGTGTGTGTCTGTGTGTGTGTGTCTGTGTGTGTGTCTGTGTGTGTGTCTGTGTGTGTGTGTCTGTGTGTGTCTGTGTGTGTGTCTGTGTGTGTCTGTGTGTGTGTGTCTGTGTATGTGTCTGTGTGTGTGTCTGTGTGTGTGTCTGTGTGTGTGTGTGTCTGTGTGTGTGTGTCTGTGTGTGTCTGTGTGTGTGTCTGTGTGTGTCTGTGTGTGTGTGTGTGTCTGTGTGTGTGTGTGTGTGTCTGTTTGTGTGTGTGTGTAAACTTCTGCAGTCACTCATTGCAGCTGAGAAAGTGTTTACCTGCACTAGCAATTGCTCTCCTGGCACTCACTCCTAAAGAAGCAGATGCATATGTAATTATGACATAATGGGATCAGCACTTTACTATGGAGGATGTAGAAAGTGTTACAGGCGGGCCCCAAGGAGACAGGGATTTTTCCTGCACAGAGTAATCAACTGTTTTGTTGATTGTGGTCAGGAAAATCAATAATTGATTGTTGGTTTAGATGATGAGGATTATTTCCTTGGGCACCAAATGATAATGACTGATTTGAATTTTTTAAAAGAAATTTCAAAGCCATTACTGCCCATATTCTCTTTGTTTCTCATTTAGTGCTCAAGAGTCCCTCTGAACAACGTATCTGATTCCTTTTTTCATCTCCAGTGTTAAGCATCGTTGAATTATTATCCAAATGGCACCAATGTAATATGCTTCTAACTTTAATGTAATGTACTTCTAACTTTAAATTTCTTTTTCTTTAAATTGGAATTAAATAAATAAAGGCAGATTCCTCTGATGAAGTAGATATGTAGTCAACATTTATTTTTTAAAGTGACGTGATACCTTCGAGACCAAGACCATCAACTGTTGGGGAGCGGAATGCTGTGTTTCCTAGGCTTTCCAGAACACCAGCTGGGAATGACTTACATACTAGTCACCACTACTCATCATTTGCAGTCAGTTATATTAAGGAAACTTTTAATATATATGGGACTAGTTTACTGAGCAGCCAGACCTCATGTGCACGTCATGATAGCTGCCTTTTGGACTCTTGCATCCAGATGTTGGGCTCTCAGAGGTTTTCAGTATTTAAATAAGATGAAAATCCATGAACATTTTTGAAGGTCTTCAGTGTGTCATGTGAAGTCACTCACTGACTGAATTTTAAATCACATTTCCAGTTGTAGTGCTTTCTCAAAGGCCCAAGTAGTGAACTTTGAAAGTTGCCTACTCATTACATGCATTATTCATTCAAAAAAAAATAATTTCCATAACTTTTTAAACTTGGTAATTACATGTTTTAATTATGTAATTACACATTCTAATTATGCCGTTAAATCCGATTACAGTAATTATGTGATTATATGATAATTGGTACATAATACACATGTAGAAACCTGCACCGGCATGTATTTAACAAAGGAAATACTTCTGTGGGAGAGGGTTATGGGAACAGTGGCGAAAGGATTGTCTTACGGAAAATAAAGGAACCAGACTAATTAATGCCAAGGAATGGCTTAGGGACCTCAGCTGCAATTATAGAGAAGAACTCATGCTCCAGCGTCGGGGCTTCCAATTTCTCCTTTTCTGCTCAGAGGTAAATACATGACCTAAGGAACTAGGATCAGGGAAATGAATGAGGGGAGGTCCCAAGAGTCGCTATGAAGTTAATGTCAGGTGGTGAGAACAGTTCTACAGAGCAGGCTTCTGCCTCAGGTGCAGTGCAGAAGTGCAGATGGGAGGCGCTGGCCACCTCCTGCAGGAAGGGGAGGTGTCTGGACAAGACAGTCTCCTGCTCAGGAGCTGCCTTGCTGAGGGATCCCTCCTACCTTCGCCATGAGCAGCACTAATATCCATAATCACCAAATTCTACCACATTGACGACCCGGTGAATAGAAACAGGGGGAAATACCTTGTAGCACATCTGGATGGAAGTCAGAGAAGGAAGTTAACCTTATGAAACAGCAATAAGAAGTGGAAGTGAACCTGCTTTGAAATCCCGGATGAATTTCTCAAAATGACCTAGCTGATTTTGACGAGGAAGATATTGTTCGGAGCTCACAGGACGTATTACGGTAGGGAGTCTAAATTGCAAAGAATCGGAAGGACATAGAAGCATTATTTTTGCCTTTCTTTATTAAGGTATAATCGAGGCACGCTGAAACCGCACCGTCACAATGACATCGTGTTTCTGGATGGCAAATTGGAAACATTACACAGTCGTGTCGTGAACATCTCCGTCATTTCCAGATTTCTTCTGCAATGCCTTTGTGATTTGTGATGTAGCTCTTCCACACCTGCCCACGCCGCTTGTCTCTTGGCCACCACTGGTGTGATTTCCATCACTATTCATTAGCTTGCATTTTTCTAGAGGAATAACCTATTCTTTCCTGTCTGATTTCTTCCACTCTGTATATTTATTTAGATGTTATCTGTGTTCTTACAGCATCAATACTTCATTCATTTCTATTACTAACTAGCATTCCCTTATAGGGCTATAGGACAGTTTGTCTACCCATTCACCTGTAAGAAGACATTTTGGTTGTTTCCATTTTAGGTCTGATACAAATATTTCTTCAAAATATTTTTCAGTTATTATAAACATGTATGTACTTGTTTATTAGAAACGTGAGTGTACATTGTATAACACACAGAGAAAAACAAAAGTCTGTGTGGACATACACTACCTTTTTCTTGGTGTAAATACCCAGGAGGGGAATGCTTGCATCAGATGGTAGAAGCAGGTTGACTGTTTAATAAACACCTCCTGCACTGTTCTCCAAGTGCTCAGACAGTTTCGCCGCTCCATCGACGGCATAGGAGAGTTCCTGCTTCTCCACATCTTGACCAACACTTGGTCTCTTCATTCCTCCACATTTCTAGCGGGTCCATCCTGACACCTCACTGTGTTTCTAGGCGCCTTGCCGTGTGAATGATCACATGGGGCATCACTTCATGGGCTTATTTTTCATCTGTTTTTGTTTTTTTCTTTGGTTTGGTTTGGTTTTTTGGTGACTGTCTAGAACTTTGGCCCTTTTTTTGTTCATTAATTTGGTCGTGTTTTTTTCCTTCTTCATTTTTGAAAATCATTTTTATATATTCCACACACACAGACATATGCTTTGCCAGTATTTTACCAGTCATTATGGAGCTTCTTGTTAAGTTCCCTTCAGAATGTCTTTTGAAGTTGACCCTGTATGTTTTTCAAAATTAATTTCTAAGATGTACACCCTATCCATTTTTCTTTTTATGGAGTGTGGTCTTGGCATTGGAGCTAAGAAATCTTTGCCTAACTCAAGATCTCAAAGGTTTGGGTTTTTTTGCCTTGTGTTTTCTTCAAAATATTTTTCAGTTTTGGTTTTACATTTGGTTTTGAGATCCATTTTGAGTATGGATGGAAGTTCAACTTTTGCACATGGATAAAATTGTTTCAACACCATTCGTTGAAAGGACTGTCTTTTCTCCATTGGGGGTTGGTTTTGCATCTTTGTTAAATATCAGTTGTTCACATATGCATGGTCTATTTCTAGATTCTTATTTTGTTTCTATCAGTCTTTACACCAAGACCATACTGCTTTGGTCACTGTTTGCTATATAAGAAGATTTTCTATTAAATAACTATTCAACTTCATTATTGTTTTGCTAAGTTTTTTTTGATGTTGTTGTTGTTATTTGGAGAACAAAAGCTGGATGGGATCCCTTTCATTAAAAATTTATTTATTCTAATTTGTTATACATGACAGCAGAATGCATTTCAACTCATAGTACACACATAGAGCACGGTTTTTCATGTCTCTGATTGTTCACAAAGTAGAGTCACACCATTCCTGTCTTCATACATGTACTTAGGGTAACGATGTCCATGTCATTCCACTGTCTTTCCTACCCACATGCCCCCTCTCTTCCCCTTCCTCCCCTTTGCCATTCCTCCCATGCTCCCAAGAAAAATGGTCAATAAAAGCATTCTCCAAAATAAAGAAGATAATGGGATTATTATCAGACAAAATCTTTACAATGGCTAGAATGGTCTTGAAGATTTAAAGGAAAAGATGAACAGAATAAGGGGAAAAAATTAAGATAGAAGTGGCTGTTATGTCAAGGTGTATCCTGAAGCTATGTCATAGCTGAAAAGAAATTTTAAACTATTGGGGAAAATAAATAAATAAAAGTGCCATCTAAAGCTGGAAAAGACACTATTTGAAATTCAAAATTCACTAGATAGACATACAAGCAAATTGATACTTCAGAAAATAAAAACCAATAAAGTCAAAGACATAACCATGGAAACTATCCAAAATAAAGCATAGAGAGAAAAAAATGACTACAGGGGCAGAGAACAGAACCCTTGGTGACCTTTGTAGCAAAATCTATGGATCTATCATATGTGAAATTGGATTCCAAAATGAAAGGAGAGGCAAGGAGGCAGAAAAATATTCTGAAAAAGTGCAGTTTTTCCTGTTCAATGTAAACTATACACCTGGAGATCCGGGAAGTTCAACAAATCTAAAGTGGGATAGAAACAAAAAACATCACACCAACACACCTAATATTCAATAACCTAAAAATGGATAAGAAAGAAGATTTTAAAAGCAGCTGGTCAGGGGAAATCACCGCACACAGGAAAGCAAACATAAGAATGTGACTACGACCTCATTGTTGGAAACAAACAATAGCACAATGAAATATGTCATTAAAGTGCTGAGAAGAAAACCCTGCCGACCTAGAAATCTATATCCTACAAAAATATATTGCAAAAAAAAGCAAAGGCATAATAGTTATTCAAGTAAAAAGTAAAAGAATTCATTGCAAGCACATTAGACTAAAGAAATGTTTAGAAAGCTCTCAGGCTTAAGAAAAATAATAGCAGATAGAAACTTGGAACTATGTAAATGAATAAAGACCTCCAGAATTGGTGAGATATTTATTCCTAGTTTTCACTTTATTTTAAAATAACTTTTTGTTTTTCTAAAATAAAAAGATAGCAATTTAATGAAGGTTTTATAAATATATAAATCACAATATTACTAAGGATGGGAGGGGAAGGAGAGGTTACTGCTGTAAAGTGGAGCGATAGGTGACTCAAGGACAGATAGCTCAAGGTGCCTGTTAAGATGTGAAGAGCAGCTACTTAAAGTTAGACAGAGATAGCAAATAAACCAAGGATGAGAAAAAAAGAAGGATTCATCTAATCCAAGAAAGGGGAAGAAAAGGAGCCCAGGAATGGACAAGACAGAGAGAAAACTATTGAGACCTAACGTGACCTAGACTTACATTAGTGTGAATTAATAGCAGCCTTATTAAACGTGTCATAACTGCATTTAATGAAAATGGTCTAAATAAACACTCTAATTAATGTGGGAGATGTAACTTAGTGGTAGAGCACTCCCTAGTATGTGTGAGGCCCTGGATTCAGTACCCAATACTGGAAAAAAAAAAAAAAAAAGAACCCACTGTAATTAAAAGGTCAAGATTATTTAAATGGATATAAAGAAAGCAGAAATCAACTATATGCTGCCCACATGCTCTGAATATATAAACAAGGTAAGCAAAATAGAAGTTTAAAAAATATTTGCACATATTACTCTGAAGCAATGTTGATATCAACATTAATATTAGTATCCGAAAACAGCTATATTAATATCAAAGTAGAATCCAGGTCAAATGACATTGCCAGAGATATAGAGATTTTAAAATTATAAAAATCACATAAAAGTCATCAAAATGATAATAGCCTTTACCATGTGTACACTTTAAGAAAAGAGCTTTACACAAAGCAAAAACTTTTAGCACTGCCCAGAAAAATAGACAAATCCACAATTTTAGTTGGAGATGTCCATGTTCCTTCCTCATTATGTGGTGGAAGCAGTAGACAGAAATTACTAGGATTGTGGAAGACCTCGAAACACTATACCCAACTTTATCTAATTGCCACAGCACCCTGTAGCACCTCTCCCTGGCTTAACCTGGATTAACCTTGCAGAACACCCCACCCAGCACTTCTGTATGCAGGAGTCTTTGTCAAGTACACGTGGAGCATTTGATTGAGCAGCCTGTATTCTGAATATGAAGCAAATCTCAATAAAAAAGAAGATTGAAGTAGTACAGACAATGTCCTCTGATCACCATGAAATTAATTTAGGAATAAGAAGTTTCCTGAACATTTTCTAGATACTAGGAATTTAAGCACTATATTTCTGAATCACCCATGGATCAAAGAAGAAATCACAAGAGAAAGCAGAACCTGTGCTGACCCCATGAAGATAATGTGTGAGATTCGGCTGGCGCAGAGCTCATGGGAAGTTTTACAGCTGTGAGTGTTCATCAGAGAATAGAAGGAAGGTTGGAAATCAGTTCCTTACATTTCCACCTTAAGACTCCGGAGTAGGAAGAGCACATTAAACTCAAAGGAAGCAGTAAAGATGAGAACAGAACTCATTCAAACAGAAAGTGGAGCTGGGTGCGGTAGCACATGCCTGTAAGCCCAGCCGCTTGGGAGCCTGAGGCAGGAGGGTCCCAAATTCAAAGCCAGCCTCAGTAACTTAGCAAGGCTGCGTGAGACCCTGTCTCAAAATAAGAAGATGTGGCTCCCTGTTAAGTACCCCTGCAATCATTCCATGGACAAAAAAAAAAAAAAAGGAAAAGAAAGAAAATGGATAGAGTATAGGGAAATTTTGTGAAAACTAAAGCAATTTCTTTGAAAAGATCAATAAGATTCACCAGCTTCTAAGTGGATTAACCACGAAGAGAACACACAAATGGTCAGTATCAGTGGTGGAAGAGAGGACATCCCCACAGAGATTATAGATAATGATAAGATGCTATGATATAATGTTATGCCCATAGATCTGACAACTCAGGTGAGAGGCAGGTTTATTTTAAAACAGAGGTTACCAAATGTACTCCAGAAAAATAGAATTTCTCATAGTCCTGTTAAAGAAATTGAATCTGTAGTTCTCTATGATCAGATGGCTTTGCTTATAAATTTTACCAATTAAGGAAAAATAATATTAATCACAAACAAATTATTCAGAACACAAGAGGAGGAAACATTTCCCTAATACTTTGATAAAGGTAGCATTAGCCTGATAACCGGAAGCCAGAGCAAAACTCTGGACAAGGACCCTTCATTTACATAGACACCAGTCTTCAGAAAAATATAAGAAGTAGGTTATTCCAGGAATGCCAGGAAGGTTTAATGTAAAAATCAATCAAGGTAATTGTCTACATTCACAGGATGAAGGAGAAAAAGTCATATGGTCATTTTATAGATGCAGAAAATGCATTTGACAAAATGTAAAGTATATATAATAATTTTTGTACCAGAGATTGAACCCAGGGGCCCTTAACTACTGAGCAGCAGCATCCCCTTTTATATTTTTTATTTTGATACAGGGTCTCACTAAGTTGCTTAGGGCCTCACTAAATGGCTGAGGCTGGCTTTGAACTTGGCGATCCTCCTGCTTCAGCCTCCTGAGATGACAGGCGTGTGCCAACAAGCCCAGTGTAAAATACATATTAACAAAGAGAAAACGAGGGATATATGGAAACTTCACCAGCTGATAAAGGACGTCTACAAAAAGCCTGTAGTAACACTGTCCTTAACAATGAACAAGAAATTGCTTTCCTCCTAATGTAACAAAGAAGGCAAAACTAGACACTCTCACCAGTGCTAGCCAGTCTGGGCCAGAGACCCTGAGGAACCGGTTCCAGGAACCCAGTGGATAACAATTGGCAGGTGCTCAAGTCCCTTGCTGAAATGGCCTAGTATTTGCATGAAACCCCTCCCATACACTTTAAAGCAGCTCTAGGTTACTGACAGTGTAATCATGTGTAAATAGTTGTATTGTTTAGGGTATTGCATGGGAAGAGTGTATGTAATCAGTACAGATATATTGTTTTTTTTTTCCAAGTGTTTTCAATCCAAAGTTGGTTGAAACCAAGGATGTGAAATCCAAGGAATGGAGGGCTGTCTATATGAGAAATGACCAATATAGAAGGGAATTGAATAGTTTGTTCGTTGCAGCATCCAAATTGTACTTATTGATAAACTTCTTCGGTTCATCACTCTGTTTCAGGACACCCTATCTGATACATAGGGTTAACTCACTGGCATCCACCTCATGCCAGCTCCGCTGTTTTGCCTGTGGGCACCAAACTTACCTGCCACACGTATTGTCTCCATGGGAGACACCACAGCCTTCATGCGCTTAGCAACATGAGAGCACTCCGGCACTGTGTTTGGGGCTATTTTAACCATCAAAATCACCAACCTAAAGCCTAAAATTCAAAATATATGGTGCTGAACACGCCCAGGAAGAGTCTTCATTTCCAGAGTGAGAGCTGTAGGAAGGCAGATGCTGTTGTGTCCAACCTTCGCCGGGAGCAGGCACATTGAGCAGTTCCAACATGCACCATTTGGCCCTCGTCCTTACATGACCTTGAAAGCACTATGAGTATGCCGTTTGGGACGCAAATATCTTTTAGTGAGTGGGGGAATTCACAAATATGGGATCCGTGAACAATGAAGACTGACAACTAATTTTCAACACATTTCCAATGATAATAAAAAGAGGGAAAGCTATAGTTACGATGTATTTCGGTGTTTCGAAATAATTGGAAGAGAGGATTTTGAATGTTCTCTCCGCAGAGAAATTCTAAATATTTAAGGAGATGGATATAGTAATTGCCCAGATTCAGTCAGTACGCAGCGTATATGCACATGCTTACAGCATCACCTTGAACCCCATATATATGCACGTTACTACGTGTCACCATGGACTAGTTTTGCAAGTCCAGTTCTAGAATGTCACCTGTACAGACTCAAATTTGGGTGTACTCTTCGTACCTATCTTCTTTCACTTATCCGGATGTTTTTGAGGGTCATCCATATTTTATGTATCTCCGATCATTCTCCTTCCTTCTGAGAACTATTCTGTTGAATGAGTGTATCCTGCTGTGTTATCCATTATTCCTTTGTCAATGGAGATGTTGAGTTTCCAGTTTGGGGCTATTTTGAGCAAAGCCGCTATCAAGCACAAGTCTTAGACATGTTTTCACTGCTAGTAAGTAACTAGCAGGAGGATTGTGGACTGTTTCTTAAGCTTTCTCAGCCTTAGCTCTCTTGATATTTTGGGCCAGATAACTCTTTGGGGTGGAGACTGTCCCATGCACTATGAGATTTAGCAACACCCTTGGCCTGTATCCACTAGATGCCAATAACAGCCCCTCCATGATGCAAACTAAAAATGTCTCAGACATGTCCCTGGTTAAAAACCACCATAGAACTTACTCGTCTTTTTGTGGATATTGTTAATAAAATTATAAAAGCAAATAGTGCTCCGCAGGGGAAACATTTTACCTTCAGATGCATAAACAGTTCTCAGGGTAACACAAATCAGATCCCTCATTCATTCACAGAAGCTCTATTGAGAGCATTTCATTCAAAAGGTCCAAATCCCTGGGCACATTGTGTATGGAGGTTGCAAAGACTAGAGTGGTGTTATGAATTCATTTTTGGTGGTTTAGTCCTGGATGCTACCATTCGATGCTGTCATGACCAGGTCAGCCTGCTTCTTGGTCATATGTGTGGCAGTACCTGTGACCCAGCCTTTCCTGTATAAGCTTTCCAGGAACTTCAAGAATCTGATGTTGCTGTCACATTTCTTATCTCTGCTGGATACACATTTTTGCCAAGAGACATTCCCTTGCAATATTTCCGAGGCAGGATGGTAAATGCTTGAATAGTCATTTCGATGGAAGAATTTCTCGGAGGCAAGAGCTTCATATGGGAGCATGTGTGTTTTCTGATGAGCCGTCAATCACTTTGCACTCGTTTCTGCCCGAGCTCCATCCACACTCTAATCTTGGTATCATCACCAGAGTCTGTGCCTGTGATTGGCGACTGGGTCTACGTTGCTCTCACTGTTGGAATTAGTTGAGCGATTCTGTAATTTGCTTTAAAATGCAAAGAAGATCATTTTGTGGCTATCTTTGAATTCGCAGAGTTTGTGCTTCTGCCTTGGATCTTAATTTTTCCTGATAAGACCTCAGCAAGAGGGGGAAGGACTCAGTGGGGTGGCAATGACCCCTGGATGCAGCCACGGAGTCCCTGAGCAGTGTGGTCACCAGCTTCCCCTGATGGAATCCAGATGGTGCTGTCAGCATTTCCAAAGTGAAATGTCTCCTAATGCAGGAGCGAGGAAGAGTCATCTAGAGTGGCCTGTTAGAAAAGCTAAGGGAAGGCATTCATATTGCTATTCTGGTCACCTTTTCATGATTTCAAGGATTCCTTGAGAGGAAAACAGGACCCGTAGCCTGAATCCTCAATGACTTCTTAATGAAATTATGAATGCCAATTGGGCAGGGTGATACACACCTGTAATCCCAGCTCCTCGGGAGGTTGAGGCAGGAGGACTGAGAGTTCGAGGCCAGCCTCAGCAAGTTAGCCAGATGCCCACCCCACCCCCCATCTCAGGGCAAAAAAAATTGCAAATGCCAAGCATTGTATAAAGCATTTCACTTGCTCTAGTCTGTGTTTTCTAAGGATGGGAAGTGTCGTAACACGTACAGGAGGTGACTTACAGACGAGGAAGCAGAGTCAGAGGACCCCCAGCGTCTGATCACAGAGCCGGTGCATAACTGAGCAAGCTCCAAGCCCCCCGCCTGACCCTGAACTTCAGGGTTTTTCTTTTTCTGCTCTGCCCAAACTGTCCATCCTCATTTGAAACCCAGCCTTCTGTCTTCTAATTAGAAAGGTTTAGCCTTCCCACTCCCACATAGGAACTCTCCAGAACAGACATCTTAGGGAGTTGATAATTAGGTGGCTAAATTACGTGTTTCTGAAACAGAAATTCACGCTCTGCCCGTGTCAAGAGGTGGGGCACAAGCAGGAAGCGGGTGGGAGAAGCAGGTTGCCTTGAAGCCTCGTGAACCAGACAGTCCAACCAGAAGGCTTCCTCCGAAGGCAGAGTACGGTGTTTCTGCAGCTACCGGTGTGGCGTGTTGAGGTGTCGTGGGCACAGCTTCCAGATGAGACCACCTCCAGGGAACGCCTTGCTCATCACTTTTGCTTGTTCTGTACCCTCATGGCTTCAGCCTGGCGCTCATTGGTCTCTGATTTAAAGGGTTGAGTTTTTGAGCAGTTTGCTAATTATGACCCATCGAGGCCCTTCTGGCTCCGGTCAGAGGGAGAGGGGTAGGAGCCAACGTGCAGCCGTGGCCTCCCATTGCCAGCTGTGATTTAGAGCAGAATCTTTGAGAGAAGTCTAACTGCCTGAATTACTGCTCTTTTATATGTTTTTAAATGAGAATGTAAAGGCCAAGGGCATTTTTCCCCATTTAGTACTATTAAATCCATCATTAAATCTCTTGCTGAACACTGGCTGATTTTAATGATGCCCTCAAGTACCCATCTTGGTGCTCGACTGTGTTAATATTGTTGTATATATAGATACAATAAATAATGCTTAGCTGCGATGGTAGGAGAGGCATTACTCTGTGTATCAATAAAAAGAGTCGTCCTAATGAGACCAAGTGTCAGGAACAGATGGCGTGGCGGGAACCCAGCCACAGCCACTCAGGTTTGACAAAGCTCCGTGGCATGTGGAATCCGTCCGGAAAACAAGCCCGAATCCTCTAAATGTTTTATATCGAGTTGGCATAAAAGGAGTCCATTGAAGTTATAGTTTATTTTTTTACTATCTGACTTCATAGCCCTGTGGCGTGAAAGCTGCAGATGCTTTTCAGTGTGTGTTGTGTTTACTGGCCCCACACCTCTCTGGCTTCTGGGAAGACACATTTGTCACAGATACTTACCTGCCTGATCCCGTACCACGGGCTCAGTTACACTTGCTTTTTAATCACCTTATGTTATCTGAGCGTCAATATTCTGTCCCTCACTCTTGATTATGTTAATTGTTGTAATAGCCCCAAGCAACATTTAAGGAAATACAGCAGTCCTCCGTTATCCATAGGCGCTGTATTCTAAGATGTTCCTCAGATACCTGAAGCCATGCACATTACTAATCCCTGTCTGTTCAGATTTTTTCCTACATATACATACCAATGATGAAGTTTGACTTACTAATTAGGCCAGTAACAGACAAGCAACAATAACCAATAACCAAATAGAACAATTCCAACAATGTGCTGTCATAAAAGTGATGTGAATCATATTTTTCATTTAATTCTAGAATTTCCTAAATAATATTTTTAGACCAGGGCTGAACATGGGTGATGGAAACCATGAATGAGGGGAAAATACTGGTCAGTGGCCTAGTGCTGGGAGTGGCTTTGGGTCTGATATCTTGTGCAAACCTCACATCAGCCCTGTGGGTCAGATACTATTATCAGATCCCATTTACAGATGGGGGAACTGAGATTAAATAACTTTCCCAAGGGCACAGAACAAAAGTGGCAGAGCTGGCATTCTGGCTGATGGGACCAAGAACACAGATGTCATCTCCCTGACATTCTTGTGCAGAATTCACCCAACATGGGGCAAAACTCATGCGGAAGTTGAGAGGAGTCATTCAGTGAGCACTTGGGCATGCCACGCAGGAAATACGTAAATGGGATGTCTGGCTCTAGGTGAACTCAGATCCTAACTTCTTAAACGTTTAAACCGACTCAAACTCCCAGAATTCCTTGCATGTATGGAAACAGAAGGTTTCTGAAGAGTTCTAAAGCCTTCCACATATTCAGCAGAAGAACAGACGGCTGAAAGGCCTTTCATCTGTGCTATTTTCTGTAACTTGTAAGTACCTGCTGGAAACGAAGTCAGATAAAATGGTCCCTCTTTCATGGCTCTGTAGAACTTCTGATGAGATTCCATTGTAAAAGGAGGAAAGGGAGAAGGCGAGAGTAAAGTTTTATTCTAAGCTAATCTTTCTGCCATCCGAGGTCGTTGTAACCTTTACAGGTAATTTTTAGAGATTTGGTATAATGTTTGAGCCAGCGCTGTCCTTATGAAGACAGGCTGAATCCACCACTGTGCTATAATTTTAAATTTCGAAATGGCTCCTTAATGCAAGTGTGGCACCAAGGTAGTGCCATAAAACCCCATTCCTTGTTGAGTCCTTTGCTGTAAATCTCTACTCTCTATTGCATGCACCTCCTGTTATAGGGTGTCACTTGATTAGACCTGGGGGTGACTTAGCCAGGGTTTGATTAGGAACAGACAGATCCAGCCAGGCCCTCTGCCTCTCTCTTCCCTGCGTTTCCCACTTGTGTATCCCCCGATGGCTGCCAGGACACTAGCAAGGACAAAAATAATCAACAGAAGAGAATAAAACATCAGGGGGTCCTATGCCACGGCTGTGCATATACGCTCAACAAGACACGGTTTGAGAAGCTATAGTTAAGATCCCCCCAACCCCCAAGAGGCGGCTGCAGAGCCTGAGCTAAGGAGTGAGGCTGGGAATATTCAAGGTGATAAGGACATATTTGCAAAGAAAAAAAGATCCTACTATGACCTGTTTATCAGGTCACTACCAATTTTTAGACTCTGATAACTTAGAATGTACTCATGACAGAAATAGTCTGTTTAAAAAAAAAAAGGTAATTTAAAGGGTTTGGACTAAATTTTAGGGCAGGACCATTAGATTTGCTATATTCTTACTTTAGATCTCTCAATAAAAACTGGCTAAGAGAATAAAGTCCACCTTATTCAGTAAGAAAATGGCGCTTGTATTCTAACGCCTTATAGGGCTTGGTTCCCCTCGTGCCGATAGCCTGAGATTTTAAAGTGCAGAAATAGAAACTCGTGTTAGTCTAACATCATCCCTATCTATGTCCAGCGTACATGGATCGAGCTTCCTGGCTCTTGCGGTTTGTCCTGCCAGCCCATTCACCTCCAGGTCACCCTTTGCTCCAATCTGTTTCTGCCCGTGTAGGGAGGTACTTCCAGGATTTATGTCTGTCACCTCCCTCCTGTGCTGTGACCTCCACAGGCCTTCATGGGCCCTCCTGTGCTTTATCAGATTTGGAGCCTGCAAAGGTTACACGACAGGGTATCACTATACTGACACGTGCTCACACTCACCCCAAGACCTGAAGGATCCCCCAGACCATCAGAGAGGGTGCTGGAGACTGCAGACCCCGCAGCTCACCAGAATCACATTTCTAGGTGAGAAGACGTCCAAGAAGATAAAGTCCTGGCAGTGCTGGGTTGTTTGGGTTGGCTGTGATTGACAGGTGCATTGTCCAGGTTCCCTAAGGGCTCCTTGCAATGGATGCTACAAGACACAGTGTCTGCTAAGCACTTAGTAGGTCCTCAAAAGGAAGTGTTGATTTCCTACCCAGGCAGACATAGGAGACCCTCTTGAATCACTTTCCCTTTTTGTGGGGCCCTGACATGAACTACAGAGCAGAAGGAGAAGGCCTTAGTCTAGTATCTAGACCCACATGTTCAGAGTCACCTCGTGACTAGTTCTTTCCTTTTCTGGAAATTTGTGCAAAGAAGAGCCTCAAATTATATCTGAATTCTAGAAAGACAGTCAGGCTAAAGGACTGATCACAGATGATTTGAACAACGATGTTGTTTGGTTGAGAAAAGAACATGCATTTTACCAGGGACTGGGGGTGACCTGGTCTTTGGCCAGCGTGAGGCTGACAGGAGCCCTCTTGTGTTGGTGACCCTTTGTTCTCATGTCAGTGACAGGTCCTGAGAGAGGGTGAGTTCACCCCCACCCAAACTGCAGCATGTTCCTTTGTACTCCCCGTTGAGCGTTGTCTGCCTGCCATCCGTGGACACTGGCCATGCTCAAGGCCCCTGGAATGGGCAGGCTTCAGAGAATGGGGTGGTGCCCAACCGCGTTCAGAATCTCCAAGGTTAGGGAGAAAGGTGGAGGGTCATCCTCGGTGTTGGGAGGAGGCTGCTGAGTTGCTGGGGGTGGGGGGGGTGAGTTGTAATGGATTTTGAAACCTTCCCTAAGGACTTTTTCTTTCTAATATTTTAATTCCAATTTGTTATATATGATGGCGGAATGCATTACAATTCATAGTACACATATAGAGCACATTTTTTTTTATCTCTGGTTGTATTCTAAGCACTTTTTGAATGTTGAAATGATTTGTCTGGAAAATATCCAAACTTAGGAAAACAGATCCTCCATATAAGCCAAAAGAAGAATTTGTGAATTTTCTCTCTCTCTCTCTCTCTCTCTCTCTCTCTCTCTCTCTCTCTCTCTCCTCTCCCCCCCCCTCTCTCTCTTTCCTGGTCACCCTTTTCTCCAATCTATTTCTGGCCCTTGTAGGGAGGTACTTCTGGATACCTGCAAGCTTTTAGTGGAAAGCATCTTGAGGCTTGTTAAGGGTCTGGATCATGATTGTACCTACCGACATCTCATCTCTGAATTCCTCCTGAATGTTGTGTGTGCATGTCCTGGGGCTGAGGTATTTCTCTGGGAGCCTAATTACCATTGAAATGTCAGACACTAGGGGAGGTTTGAGCCTTTGATGTCACCCTGAGAGGAAAGTAGGGAAGGAACTGAGCAGCTGCTTTCCAGCCAGGGCCCTTGAGAACCACAGAGCCCCAGGCCGTGGTGAAGAAGTTTCCGGATCTCTCTCTCCCCTCCCTCCCTCCCACCCCCTCTCTCTGTCTGAATTAGTGCCTTTACAACATAGCATCTTTCTTTTTTTACAGTGTCCACTAGCCTTCCTCTAGATGTTTACAGGACAGGGACTTTGGTGAAATTGATACAAACCTTCACCTGTGCTGCTCCAGGGAGAGGCCCTAGCCCAGGGAATGATGGTCTGCATGCCCAAGGAGAGATTGAAATTTCAACACTGGCATAAATAATTTAAGAGTGAAAACTTTCAGGTTTCTGCAGCAGTAGATTTGGGTATGTGCATATTTGTTTACGGGGACTGAAATCCCCAGGTAGTAAAGTCCTAGATTGAGCCTAAGTGTCACACAGGCCAGCGATGTGCATCTCAGCCTTTCTCTCGTATCATGTCAAAGGAAGTGCCATAACTTTCCAGCTTCCAGAAAACAAAATGATATCTTTTCTCTGTGTTTGGATTTATATTAAGTGCAGAACAGTCTTTCTATTAATGTTTTGCTGCGCTTGGTTAATCTAAAAGCAATGCAAGACCACAGGCTGGTAATCCCAGCAACTAGGGAGGCTGAGGCAGGAGGATCACAAGTTGGAAGCCAGCCTCAGCAACTTATCAAGGCCCTGAGCAACTTAGTGAGACCCTGTCTCAAAATAAATAAAAAAACAAGGGCTGGGGATGTGGCTCAATGATTAAGCATCCCTGGGTTCAATCCCCAGTATCTAAAAAATAAAAATAATGCAAATGTTGTCTCTTCTTCTATTTTATTCATTCATTCGTTGAACAAGTGCACTCAGTCCCCTTCCATAGACCCTCACTATCTTCTAGGCCCCAATCTGAAGCCAAGTTGGAAGCAGGCTTGTTCTATGGAAGGCCTGTCTCTGTCAGGAGAACTTAGTTATTATGCCTCTGTAGCACAGAAGCCACCATAGATGGCAGTAGTGTGTGAATAGGTGCAGCCGCATGCCAATAAAACTTTATTTGGAAAGAAAAGGTAGCAGGTGGCAGACCTGTTTATCCAGGAGGCCACTGTTTGCCGAGCCCTGCCTTAAGACACAGCACGAAGGGAACAGAGATAGTTCCCTGTTCTCATGAAGCAACAAATAGAGTAAGTGTGAGGCAGTGATGAGTGCTAAGAAGAAAAATAAGGCAGAGTTGGGGTATACAGTGCGACGGGCAAGTACTATTGAGGAACAGGCAACCAGGGCAGCTCTCTCTACCGATGTGACAGATGAGCAGAGACCTAACAACTGAGGGAGTAAGTGGTCTTGCTGTCACTTGGTTGCACTGACAGATTCCCTGGAAGATTCTGTGTCCAAGATCAAGAGGAGTCTGAGGTTTTGATCTGAACACCCCGGAAGGTCGAGGGTGCCATTATCCAGGGTGGGGAAGATGGAGGGCAAGCAGGTTGGTAGTGGAAGTCAAGGGCTCCGTGTCAGATGCGTGAAACCTGGGGTGCTCTCTAGGAGGTAACTGGGAAACAGTTCCATACCCAAGTTTGGAATTAAAGGAAAGTTGTAGGTTAGCAGGATACATTTGACCAGGATGAGATTGACCCAAAACTTAAGAACTTTTTTCAGGTGTTTCAAGGTCAGAGAAGGATCATGCACAGGAAATAGGGGTGGAGCAGCCCTCAGGGAAGAAGGGGACCTGAGGGTAAGCGATCTGACTGGCAGGTGGAGAGGGTTTTGAACGACCAAGGGAAACAGTGCTAAAAGATTCCTTCAAGATGGAGCCTGAGCCACCAGGACACCCGAGGAGCCTCAGCTCAGCGCCCTGCCTGGAGCCAGGCAGAGGGGTTCAGAGCAGGGAGTCGCGCAGCTCTTCCCAGCAGTTTCGCTCTACCGGGGAGCAGGGAAATGGGAGGGTTGCTGGGTTCGCTGTCTGGAGCTGGAGTATGGAGACGGCCATAAATCCTGCTGCCCCGGTGGTGAAGACAGCCCATCGCCACGGATGACGACCAGATGCCCGTTAAATGCTCGGGTGGCTGCAGTGGGGCTTCAGAGAGTGGGATTCTAGTTTTGATGGGACCTTAAAATGATGTCCTCTGTGGCTCTCATTTCAGTATAATTAGAGGAAATTTCCCACAGAATCATGCCTGAGAACGTAAACTGGAAGTAATGAAACCTGAGCCCTGTTTCTGGCGCCATCCTTTGCTAATGTTGTGTCTTGGGGAAAGTTTCTGAGCTTCAGTTTCTTCGAGGATATTAATAATATGAGTGGGCATTCATCACAATAGCTGCGGAGTCACTCTCCCAGATTATTTTTTTAATTTGTGAAAATTCCTTTTAAAAAAATGTGAACCACCGCACTGGTATGTGATATTATTAACATATTGATCATCTTCCTGTTGTTTTAAAAATTATTGAGCATTTTCATCAACCTTACACATTTTTAAAATTTTGGGTTAAGCAGTAATAATCGCACATATTTATGAGATGCAATATGATAATTCACACATATACACACACACACATATTGTATATATGTGTATGTGTGTATGTATGATGATCAAATGAGGGGACTCTGACCCTGGTTCCCTCCAGGACTCGGCACCCCAGTCTGAGCAGTACACACTGTGTGCGTGTATTGAGATATCACACTGAACCCCATAAATGTGTACCATGAAGACAATAACAATTTGTGGCTGGAGACACAATCCATATACAAAAATCCAGTTTCATTTCTATACACTTGTAATGAGTAAACAAAAATGAAATTTAAGGAAAAAATTCTATCTTCAGTACTATTGAAAGAGTCACATGCTTAAGAATAAAGTTCTCAAAGGAAATACGTTATTTTTACACTAGAAACTACAAAGCATGATTGAAATACTTAATTAAGATTGGTAAGATGACAGGACTCCCCAAATTTATCTACACATTCAGTGCAATTCTTATCAAAATGCCAGGGCCTTTTGCACATAAATGGACAAGCCAATCTTAAAATACAGAGGGAAATGCAAGAGGGCCACCAAAACCAAAACAACCTTGAGAAGAACAAGATTGACTCACACATCCGGACTTTAAAACTTTCACAAAGTAGCAACAATCTAGACATTGTGCTACTGGCATAAGGCTGTTGTAGAGATCAATGTAACAGAATGAGAATCTATAAATAAATCCATCATTCCATGATCAATTGATTTTTTTGTGTGTGAAGATATCAACTCCATTCAATGGGGGAAATAATAATCTTTTCAACAAATGGTGCTGGGACAACTGGGTGTCCTCATGCAAAAGAAAAAAATCAAACCTGTACTTTGCAATATATTAAAAAATTAAACCAAAATGGATCAAAACCTAAATTTTAGATCAAAAACTATAAACTCTTAGAATGATATTTAGGTGTAAGTATTCATGACCTTGGATTGGGCAGTGGTTTCTTAAATATGATACCAAAAAGCACAAGTGACAAAAGGAAAAGTAGATTAAATTGGACTTCATCAAAATTTCAAACTTTTGTGTTTCAAAGGACAGTATCAACAAGGGAAACTAAAACCATAATATTGGAGAAAATACTTGCAAGTCACAAATCTGATAGGAGTCTCTTATCCAGCATATATAAAAAACTCTTACCACTCAACAATAAAAAGAGAACTCAATTAAAATTTTGGGCAAAGGGTTTGAAAAGACATTTCTCCAAAGAAGATGTACAAACCACCAATAACTACATGAAAAGATGGTCAATGTCATTGGTCATTCGGGAAATGTAAATTAAAGCCACAATGAGCTAGCCAGGTGTGGTGGTGTGCCCCTGTGATCTCAGCCTCTGGGTAGGCTGAGGCAGGAGGATTGTGAGTCCCAGCCTAGGCAACATAGGAAGACTCTCTCTCAAAACCAAAGAACCTGCATGAAATAGCACACCCACTAAGATGGCTAGAATAAAGAAAACAAGTGTTGGCAGTGATGTGGGCAGATGGGAACCCCAACCATTGCTGATGAAATGGTGAAAGGATTAAGGGAAACAGTTGATGGTCCCTTAATAATTAAAGCAGAGCCATCATATGCTTTAGTAATTCCAAGGTGTGTATCCAGGCTCACCCAGAAATGCGTGCATGATGTTCAGAGTGGCATTGTCCATAATACCCAAAGAGCAAAAGCAACCCAAGTGTCTCTCCACTGATGCATGGATAAGCAAATTGAGGTAGAGTCCCCCAGGAAATCCTGTTCCACCATAATGGAATAATAAGTGGGCATACACTGATACCTGCTACAACATGGGTGAACTTCAAAAGCATTTGCCATGCAAAAGAAGCCAGGCACCAAGGTCACATGTCATGTCGGATGATTCCATATGTGTGAAATGTCCCCGATGGGCGGGTCCACAGAGGCGGGATGTAGCTAGTGATTTTTAGGAGATGGGCAAAGGTCAGAGTGGGAAGCACAGGGTTTGCTTTCAGGGTGATGAAAACATTCTGCAATCGGGTGGTGGTGATGGTCACATGACCTTGTGAATAAGCCAAAAAGCATTGAATTTTGTGTTTTTAAATGTTTTAAATGGTGATTTTTATATTATATGAGTTTCATCTCAGTTGGTTTTTTTTTTAGAAGTTAGTTTGTAATATCTGGTAAAAATAGAACCATCGAGATTTCAGGTTCTGAGATGCCAGGAAGATGCAACGGAGATGTTCCCTTTACTGGAAAGTGGCCAGGTTCTGGAGGACAGGCCTCCCTGAACCCCTACACAGGTGCCCACGGACACTCACAAAGCCCAAGTCTCCACATCCCTGATCCTCGCCTTCTGATTGTGAAGGGAGATCATTAGACATGACAAGTAGAGCTTCCACATAGGACCTAAGTGAACGTCTGTGGAGGTGCCCGTTACCCTAACTGTGTGTGAGGTGAATTTAGGATTCAAACATCATCACTGCCTGTCTAAATCCCTAGGTCTGGGAGTCAGAAGTCAACCTGTTCTCCTCTAGCCGTTATAAAGGGAAACTGCCAGAGCTTCCTCGTGTCATCACTAGTGGGCATCTGGAGCTGGCCCCAGAGGGGAACATCACTCACCCACCTCTGCGTCAACCAGAGTCCAGCAAGAATATTTCTCAGGGCCTCCTCTTCTCCTAACCAAATTCAGGATGATCCAGACGGAGCGGCCAGACTTCATTTAAACCCCGTTCCCCTCTGGTTATTAAGGGTGGCGTGTTCATTTCAGAGTGCCATTGTATTAAACGTAACTCTTCCGTCATTCCCTGGCCAACAAGTGCTAAAACTATAAGCTTGTGGAAGTTGGGCATGAGAAAGAAGTCCGAGTTCCAGAAGGTTTGAGGAGGAAAGGCATCTGTGGAGGTGGCTTTTCTAAGCTCTCCTTCTTAATTTTATTTTAAATTTTAATTGGTGCCTAATAACTATACATAATAGTGGGATTCATGGTGACATGTTCGTACGTGCAATGAACATAATTTGTCGATATTTTTCCCTAGAAGCTCCCCTTGCCCTCCCCTCCCACCTCTCCCTGGGCCCCTTCCTGTATCCTGCTGGTCTTCCTTTTATTTTCATGAGATTCCCCCCGCCCTTTTTTTTTCCTTTTTCCCCCTTCTAGCTTCCACATATGAGAGAAAACATACAGCCCAGGACTCCCTGTAGGTCCCTCATTCTGTATGTGTGTGTGTGTGCACATGTCTGTACGGTACCCACCGAGATCCATCAAAGCACTGTCAGCGGGTAACAAGTCATGGACAGACACCTGGGTACCAGACGGTCAGACGGAAAACACTGACACTGGTGCAGAAGAGAGAATGCAGGGGGGAGCAGAGGAAGGCCAGGCTGCCGGTCATCGTCCCTGCTGGTTATTTGGAGCTGAGCAGAGCCATACTGGAGCACGTGGCCTGAGTTCTGCTGCTGCTCTCGGCACATGCTGCTAACCCCCCTGCTTCCTCTCTTTGATCAGTTGTATGTTCCTTTATTCTTTGAACAAATATATTCACTGAGCCTCATTCAGTGCCAGGTACTGGCTAAGGTACTGCATGCAGACTGTCACAGGTCTGTGGGAGGGGACAGAGGAGCAGAGGCCAGAGGAAGAGGAAGGGGGCGTGTTCTCCGGGTGGAGAGAGCTCCAGGCAGGCTGCACAAATGCTGCAGGAGCAGCCATCATTTTGAATACTTTGGAGACTATTGTGACTTCTGGTGCTCAGGCCTGGAACAAACCAGCTGAAACCTGTGTGTAGAACACATCTGACCTGCAGGAGCTGGGCCAGGTGGTTGCATATGCTGCCTATTGGAGCTGGTAGTGCTGAAGCTAATTTTTCTAGATTTTTTGTTTTTTCTTAAGTAACCCCCAGGGCCTGCTTCAGTGATGCTGTGCAAGCTCCCAGGGCCGGGCCAGGCAGGACACAGACTCTAGGAACATCTGCTCTGCATGGGCCACCTCAGCTGGTGCAGGGTGGCTGACTTCTCCGTGCATCTGGACAGGGCCTGCAGGGAGGTCATGGCCAAGACCTGGTCTTTGCAGCACTTTCATAGATGCAGAAGGAAAGGGAACCAAGTGAAAGGCCTGCCAGCTGTCGAAGGTGTATGGCCAGCTATCCATCCCTACATACAGGGACTGAAGCGAGTTGTAAATGAGCCTTGTATTTAGCTGGGGGGTAGAGAGGCATTCGAGGCCAGGTAAATGGGATGCTTACCCCAGCCAAGGCGGTGCAAGGACCCAGGTCTCTGGGCACTATCTTTCCTCCTAGGAAAAAAGCCCGAGGACCTCTCCTGGTGACCAGCCTTGGGGCCTGCAGATTCCTATGGGGTGGGGCTCAGGCCTCTATCAGCTCCTTTAAAACCTGCAGAGAGAAGACTCGGATGGTGGGCCTGGAGTAGGTTGGACAAGACACTTTGGGAAGAATGGGAAGCTTCCTTCAGGTAGAAAGTCCTGGCAGCATCTAGTGACTCTCCCAGGATGTTCCTGGGAAGGAGATGAGACCCAGGGACTCGAGGACCCACGTGGGAACTTAGCACAGACCCTCAACCAATGCTGACACCTTTCTTCTCTCAGATATTCCTGAATTACTGCTGGTCTCGGTGACCTCTGCCATCAGAATCAATTCTGAGTATCCTGCCCAACACTGCTGCCTCTGTGCCTCAGGTGACCAAGGGACAGTTTTGCTTCTGCTTACCTGCATTTGTAGATCCCTGTCTCCTTACCAGCACAGTGCGCTCATTTAGAGAAGAGTTCAGTGTTGATATGTCTGTGCCCCTTGAGCTCAACACCCTGTGCAAAGCCAGCTGTCCTGCAGCCCCTCTCGGTGACCAACCCAGTGCTGATGGGCTGTGACTTCTGCCTTCCACAGGGCTACCCTGGATGCCCTGAGCTGAAGCCCCTTCGATTTTGGCTGGAGTCAATCACTGAGCTCCAGATGGAGCTGTTGGTTGTGCAGACAGGATTAAAAAAGATTATTGTCGCAGATTTGGTGGTTGTACCAATGGCCCTTTGTCGCCGCGCCCGGAGCCTGGTGCTGGAATGGTAGAGAGTGGCCGCTTCCTCACGCCAGCGCTTCTCCATTGTAATTAGGGAGTTGGCTCGTTGGAAATATTGTTGCACAGGTGCAGGATTCATCCTCAACAGGTGATTATGTTTTGATTTTTTTTATCATCACTTGTAAAAGAGAATGAGAAAAGAGATTTCAGACCCTAAAGCATATCCCACTACAAATAAGATATTAGTGTTGAAAATCCTTCCATGTTGCTAAATATTTACCCAATACAGGGTTCCTACCTTCTGCCAACCTGAAGCATTTTCTTGGCAAACGTGCCTCACATGGAACTTTGGAAGCCTTTCTGCGTTACTCCTCTAACGGCAGAAACACAACCATCTGTCTGTGCTGGGTAAACAGGCTGACCCCTAGTCTAATAATTTGTTTTTAAAATCTTTGTTTTAATTTCTTGAAATTTACTCAAAATAATCCTGACTCTACTGCTGGTTCTTCGTTCAGAATCAAAGAAACACAATCACAAGGAACTCCAGCCACATCTAGTGAATTCCTTCTCCTCCCAGCTAGAAAACCCTCTGGGGATGTGTTCTCAACGTCCCCCACGGTCTCCTCCGTCCTGAGAGGGAGCTCTTCATGTTCTCACGTCTCTTACTGTTGCATTGTGTTATCGGAGCTAATTTTAAAGCATCGAATTTGTTGTGAAATTTATATTTGCATGGAACCAAACTAGCATTCTGTCACCGCCATAAATACAATTAGGTCAGTGGGTATTGATTTAGTTCATTCTATGTGTTAGCTGCTGGATTCATTTTTGAAAAGAACATGTTTGGGGTATTTGTCATGCATTTAAGGAATCACTTGCAGGCAATTGGAGAGAGTCGTCTTGAAAAGCTAAATTCTCAGTCTAATGATGTCGTCATCCCTCAAGCATTCCTGCAGCCACTTTAGTCCTGAAAGCACAGAAGGTGAGCCATGAGGACCCTGCACTTGAACCTGGGCTTGCATCCAAAATAGCTCTTTTCCTGCTTTCTGGGCTACTTCAATCGAGGCTTGGCTCTGAGTGACATTGGACTGTCTCTGGATTCAGATCTATGCTTACCAAGGAGATTCCCCACCCAACCACCCATTCCTGAGAATTCAGAGGACTGTGACATAGCACCGTTCCCAGAGAAGAATCCAGAAACATTCTGAGCTGACCCCACATGGCTGGAGCAGAAGACTCTCCTGCCTAAGTGACAAAACATTTCAAGAATGTCTGTTATGGCAGGTCGTTTAAGAATCAGTCTCACGATCTGACTCTACCTCATGTATGTGGAAGGTCTTCGTTTGTTTCATGATTTTTTTTTTTTTTGGTACCAGGGTTTGAATTAAGGGGCACTCGACCACTGAGCCACATCCCCAGCCCTATTTTGTATTTTATTTAGAGAAAGGGTCTCACTGAGTTGCTGAGCACCTCCCTTTTGCTGAGGCTGGCTTTGAACTCACTATCCTCCTGCCTCAGCCTCCCGAGATGCTGGGATAACAGGCATGTAGCACCATGCCCGGCTGTTCCATGATTCTTTAATGAGCCCCTTACTAAGCTAGACACTGGGGACGCAGCAGCAAAGAAAAAAGAGGGTCTGTCTGTCCTCAGAAGGCTTCACCATGGTCTTACTCGGTGGCCTGAGGGCTCCATGCTCTTCATATCAATGCTGTAGACATTGACCGAAAGGAAGGCTAAGGAAGGGGCAGCAGTGAGCCCATGTCCCCGGAACCACTCAGTTCTTCTTGAGCCAGATGTGCTGGAAGGGTAGCATGTGCGTGGGAGGGGTGAAAGCCTCCACAGGAGCAGAGCCCAGGGCCAGGCACCTGCAAGGCACCCAGCCTGCTTCCTATGCTGAGGATGAGGGTCCTGGATGGATGGCCTCAACAAGTCCCTGTGAGGAGCCAGGCCAGGGGAGGCCAGAGCAGAGCACTGGTCCCTTTGGGTCAGACTGGATGGCGATTGGCATGTTAGGAAAGGAGGTCGCAAAGGTTAACCCGGCATGGAATTGGTGAGCTGTCCCAGGCTGCTGCCTACCCTCATTTCCCTGAGTTGGACTCCACTGAATGATGGATGGGTTTAGAATTAGTTGGAGGTCAAGAACTTAACTTCCCCGGGCTGTGGGGCCATCTGGGGATCGAACCCCGGCTGGCCGGGCAACTCTGGAGTGGAGTCACAGTGGCAGGCTTGGCTGCCTCACTTCAGGCCAGAGTAATTTTGTTTTAATGGCCACCCTGTCCTCCTGAGGAGACCCAGAAGGAAGGACAAGAGTCCCCCAAAGCCCAGCAGTAAACGGTCAGAACCTAAAAGCATCAGGACTTGGTGGGCGATTGCATCCAAGTTTCCAGAGTGAATGCTTTCTGTCCCTGTCACTCCAGAGGACCAGCTGCAGCCGGTTTACCCCTTCTTCACAAGACACTTTGACTTGCAGTTCCTCTGAGAGGATTCACGAATAAGGACCCGGGGCCCAGCAGACCACACACACGGCCTGGTCAGGGACAGAGCAGGGTGTCCCGGCTCCCATCGTTAGCCCTCACCTGCTCCTCGTGCCCCAGCTGTATCACAGCATGTGGTCTCTGCTCTGTCCTCCTGTTCTCCCCTTCCTTTTTTTAAAAAATTTTGTTCTTTTTATGTACACATGACAGAAGCATGTACTTTGACATGTTATACACACATAGAGGACATCTTGTTCGAATTAGGATACCTTTCTTATGGTTGTATGTATGTGATGTGGAGTCTCATTGGTGGTGTAATCATATATGAACATAGGAAAGTGATGTCGGATTCATTCTACTGTCTTTCCCATTCCCATCACTTCTCCCTTCATGGATAAAGAAAATGTGGTGTCTATACACAATGGAATATTACTCGGGCATAAACAAGAATGAAATTATGGCATTTGCTGGTAAAACAGAGAGAACCGGAGACTATTATTCTAAGTGAAATAAGCCAATTCCAAAGGACCAAAGGCCAAATATTCTCTCTTATATGTAGATGCTAAACACAATGAGGATGGAGAGTGTGTAAAAGATGTTCTTCTTGGGAAAAAATCATTCTCAGAGGAGTGGAGGAAGGGAGAGGAGACCAGAGTGGAGCAGGAGATGCAAGAGAACTGGCGATGCAGGAGCTGTGTGTAGCTGGGGTTTGCACCTAGGGATTCCTGCTGAAGCTCTTGCTCTACAGGAAGCCACATATTTATGAAATACGTTCCAATACAGCATCTTCCTTACTCCTCTCAAAACTCCAGTTAGGTGTTCCTATTGCTCTTAGGAAACAGTAGCCGCATTCCACGTTCCAGATGAGCCTCCAGACGACTCTCAGGCCTTGGGCGGCTAACCCGGCTTCTCCAGGTGAACATCCCCATTTCAGAAGTTTGGAGGATGTTAGCCTCTCCAGTCCAGGGTCCGCATGTCCTCATTCCAAAGCGTGTTTCTACTCTTTCATGGTATTATTCTCTCTTGGTCCCCAGGAGCCTAGAAATACCTGGTGAGATCACAGTCTTAAAATGCACATGTTGTGTGGACAAGGTGACATTTGAAATGGTTGAGCCGGGTGCTCTAGAATTCACTGGCGCTCCTCCCTGTGCCTGCCCTCTTCCTTTCCAGAGCTGTTCTTAACCATGACACTGGGGCTGAGAGGTGCCCCCGGCCTGCTGTTCATGCCCGTTTCCAAAAGGGCCCACAACCTGGGTGCTCACCCCCCATTCCACATCCTGTCTCTGTCTCTGCTGGAACACTCTGTCCACCCCAGCGTCACCTCCGCCCTCCCCGAGGCAGGCTCTGCACTCCTGCGGCCACAGGGCCACCCTTTGTGGGTTCGGACCCTTCCCCCAAACCTGCTGTGACTTCTCTACCTGCTGCTCACCCAAGTCATAGAGGGCTTTCTCTTCTCAGGGCCACCCTCTCCTTGTGGTCTGCAGGGGGTAATTCAGTACCAGCTTTGAAATGTAACTTTATGTATCTGAAAACAAACTCACTTCAAGTGTGTCATTCAATGATTCCTAGTAAATTAGTAAATGTGTGCGATTCTGTAGCCACCACCATGGTACAGTCTTAGGGCATTCCATCACCTCCATGAGATCCCTAAGGACGTGTGTGTGTGTGTGTGTGTGTGTGTGTACATGACTCTTCCTGGGGCTCTGGGCTCTGGTCTGGTTCCTGTCGGTGAGTGTCTCATCTTTGGCTTCAACTTCATCTCCTTTGGTGTCTCCCCAGGGGACAATCACACGCTCTGACCCTCACACGCATCCTAATGGTTCAACTGGAACACTACTCTCTTGACCTATGAGGCTTTAACGACAACAAATATTTTCAGAAATCAGGTTTCTTTGATTCAACATTTGGAAAAGTTTGCCACACAAAGCAATAAAATTTGCCTGCCACCCACTTTAAAAATGTTGGACATTTTTCAGTGATAAAATTGTATCCCTTGCCTTTTGTTCTCAAGAGTTCTTTCTCCTTCTGTGTTTTCTTGTTCATCAGGGATTCCTTCCATATCATGCTTGATGAGGAAACTGTGTTGAGAAAACAACCGAGTCAGTAAGACAGACCATTAATTTTCTAAGTACCCCAAGTACCCTTTAAACAACAACATGAAAATATATATTCTGATATCAAAATGGGTATAGTAGATGAATAACTATTTCATGAATGAGAGGGAAGTATGTCTAATATGCTATTCTAAATAGTTAGGCATGCAGTTAAAACAATCGGAATTTTTTATAAGATGAATAATGGTAAAAATGATTTTTAGAAAGAATATTAATAAAGGTGGCTAGAAACAGAGAGTCTCCTATACTGTTGAGGAAGATGTAAATTGAGAGACTGGGAGACATTTGACAATATGCTGAAATTTTAGATATTTATGCCATTTGATCTGAAGATTTTATTCAAGGGATTAATCACGGAGAAGAAATACAGAGCTCTTAGGAGATAAAGTTTGTCAAAAACATGATTTGTAGCAGTAAGCAACGTGTCATAGCGCCACCCTATCTTGATTAGATGAACTACAGCATCTTCAGGCCTTTAAAAGGAAGATTCACTTACATGTCGTACTGGGAAAGATGGCCCGTGCAAAAGGGTGTGGCACCAAGCACCAAGCAGTGTGACCTCGTGTAATATACGTGTGTCATCCGCCTGCTGGTATATGTGTATAAACATTGGATCAGTACCCGATGCTTCACACCACTGACTGTGGGCGTTATCTATAGGTGTTAGAATTTATGGGGTTTTCACTCCCCTGAATTTGGTATTCTTTTTTTTTTTTTTTACAATATTTAAGTTTTTAATAAGAAGCATAAATTATTTATGCAAGCAGAAAAAGAGCATGAAGATGCTTTTTCAATTAAATTAAAAATTAAAATGAAATCATGTACTCCCAGCCCACCAGGTATCCCATATGAAATTAAGGATTTCATTGAGTCAGGAACTGATTTAAAAAAAAAAAAAAAAAAAAACCTGACACCAAACAGTTGAGTCAGACACAGAGAGAGAATAGAGGGCAGGGGTTAACACGACACCCACGTGGCTTTGCCGAAGTCGGAGGGTGCTCTGCTCTGGATCCTGAAGGTTCCCGACCCAGCAGCTCAGCGTGTGAAGCAGTGGCCGCGTGCCCATGCGCCGTTGTGGTGGTTGCAATGTTGGATCCCGTTGCACTCTGCTGAGCTGCAGCGTTACCCTGGACGTTTGCACGTTTGCCATCTGTCTCATTCTACCTGATGTGGCCTCCGTGAGGGTGGGGACCTCAGTCCCCGCTGCAGCCCCAACACTGAAACAGTGCTTAGCAAAGCACCTATGTGAGATGTATTGGCAGAAACTGTCATAAAGTATAGAAGTGCCGCCTTGCCGTGGTTGTAAACCAAATATATTATGATGCCTTTTCCATAAGCCAGACCCCCGGATGGCCAACACACTAAGCCCCCATTCGTGCTTGTCTTTCTTGCCAAAACACTGCTTAGACCCCTCCGACCAGTGAAGCAGCTGGGGGGAGCACACACCTGCCCCGCTGACATTTATCTGCTCCTAGTTGACTGCTCGCCTTCCTGTGGTGCATGTGCTTCCGGAGAACAGGAGCCACACCTACTGTGTTCTGTCCCAGGACCAGAGAAGTGGCCGTATATAGTAAGTGCTCAGTAAGTGCTCAGTTGGATGCACACCCGGGTGGGTTAGTAGGATCTGAAACAGTGGCTCTGCTCAGCCTCTTCCACCTGGTTCTCGACCTCTTCTCCAGACAGGGAGCGTCGTCCGGGCTGTCAGAGAGGATCAAGGAGCAGAAGCCTCCACCTGGATTCTGTAGATTGTCCCTTTGCCCTGGTGCATTTTGAACCTTTCACACGGGCACTTGTGCAAGGTCATCTTTGCTTCCCGATTACCTAAAATTCTTCTCCTTCTTTCTCCCCGTTCAGACACATGTAGGCCCTGAGTTTGGGTGCCCACCTTCCTCTAGACCCAATCAGTTTGGTGTCTTGTCATTTGACCTCTGTGTCTTTGTTTTAAGAAGATGTCTTCTATCGGGCTTTACTAATTCACTCTTTTTTCTAATAAATTCAGTTTTCTTCTCATAAAAGTAGTTGTTATCCTGTGTGTCCTCTGCCCCTAACTTCTCTTTTCTTGCAGACCTTTAAATCTTTCAGAGGGAATGTTTTCATCGTTTACTTCTCTTTTTTAAGGACAGTTTGACTTCATGTTAAACAAAAGAGGTGGGGAGTGGTGAAAAGGAGGGAGGAGTCTACAAGGCCAAGCAGCTCTCCAGCCTCTCCATTGACAGTGTCGGAAGTGCCTCTGGGGACACTTACTGTCTACTGTAAACTCATCCTGCCTTTCCCAGTCATTCCTGCTGGATGGGAGCAATGCTTGCAATTCACTGATTCTTAAATCACCTCTCCAACTGAGAAGAAATTTTGTGTAAAGTTATTGCAGTAGCCACCCCCATATCTGTAGTTTTCTTTCCACAGTTTCCGTTACCCACAGTAAACTGAGGTCCAAAAATATTAAATGGAAGACTCCAGAAATAAGCAATTGCATCAGTTGTAAACTGTGCACTACCCTGAGCAATATGATGAAACTTCCTGTACCACTGTGCCACCTACACAAATTATCCCTTAGTCCAGCGGGTCCACGCTGTATATGCTACCTGCCCATTAGCCCTTAGAAGCCATCTTGGTTATCACATCTACTGTCATGACATCACAGTGCTTGCGTTGCAGTAATATCATAATAACAGCCCATGATTTATCAGTCACCTCTCGAAGATTAGATTACACAGAGCAGGAGCCATAAGTGTTTCCTTTAAGCAAAAAGATAAAAGCACTCAATTTAATATGGAAAGAAAAAATCATTTTCTGAGGTTGCTAAGATCTGCAGTAAGAACAAGTCTTTTTTATGAAAATACAAAGAATGAAAAAAGTCTATGCCAGTTTTGTCGATGCCCATCCAACTACAAAAGTAATGGCCACTTTGTGTGTGGCCATTATCTTAGCTTCATTAAGATGGAAATGGATGGGGCTGCGAATGTGGTTCAAGCGGTAGCGGTAGCGCGCTCGCCTGGCATGTGTGCGGCCCGGGTTCAATCCTCAGCACCACATACAAACAAAGATGTTGTGTCTGCCAAAAACTAAAAAATAAATAAATGTTAAAATTCTCTCTCTCTCTCTCTCTCTCTGTGTAGGAATAAACATAGAACATCTAGGCGTGGTACCATCCTGTTTTAGGCACCTGTGAGGGTCTTAACTGTACTCTCCCTGCAGAGGAGGGGGTCTTCTACAGACAGAAACCTGCACAAAGGAACTCTGTGGGCGACATTTGGAAGGGAAGGGTGCTGCCTTCTGCAGGACTGGCCTGGCCTTCCTCTGGTGGACAAGAAGTTCCCCCAGCCCGGGGACTTTCATCCTGGCCCGGGGGACTCGGGTTTACTTTTTGTCTGGGCTGTGCACCTTGCTCTGCTTCCTGCCGGGGCCCTGCCAGCATAGTGTGGTAGCTTGCAGGAGGCCTCCTCCACTTACCGTAGGCCAGCACTCTGGCCATCCTGCACACTCTGGGGCCCACTGCAGTCCAGAGGTGTGGAGACAGTGCTCCTAAACTCTTTAGAACCCCAAACCAGCTTTTTAGAAAGAGGCTGTCGCCTGATCACTCATAACTGTCCCTTTTAAGAAAAATACGGGGCCCTGAGACAGCACTCTCCCCTCTGTGCACATGGGCTTCAGGGGCAAGGGGACTTGGGGAAGAGAATTATTGTTTAATAAGCACACTTTTATTACGCCTGCTATTTGACTATGAATAATTAACCAGTTAAATATTAAATAATTAACTGAGTAAAATAGACTAAAAAACAAACTCATAAATGTCTTTTCTATTTCCTCTCTTCATGAACTTCAAGCCAAAGCTGTCAATAGTAATTATAAAAGTAGTATTTGAGCCACAACTGCTATTTATTGAGCACTTACTATGGGCTGGGCATGCTAGATACTTTTATATACTTCTCACTATTTAAGTAGTCCTGCAAAATACGGTTGTTAATACCACTTCACAGAAAAGGACACTGATAATCAGAAAAATAAATTTGCCCCAGGTCTTTCTGCTGGCTTTTGGTGGAGCCAGTATTAAATTAGAGGTCCATTCTGTTCCACTATTCTGTTCCTGTGATGTTGATGTGAGGGTTTTGTCAGATGCATATTTCCAGATTGTCTGCAGAAAGGTTCAGGGATGGGTTACATGAAAATCATGGCCAAGAATGTAATTATCACCCTCCTCCCCTCTACTCTGGCCGGTCTTCCTGTCCCTTCCAAGTATCGCCATCTTTTCCTTCAGATGCATATGAAATAGCAATTTGATGACAGCAAACTAAGACTAGTTCAAAGATTAATTATGATCTCTGTGCCTATGAGGAAGGCTAATTCCTGGGTGTTTATGTTACAACTAAAAGGTATCACATGAGTCAGAAATAAGGTGACAGTGGCACAATTAATAAGGCGACCTTTCCTGGAGTTGGTCAGAAAGTTGGCTCAGTTCTTACAAACCTGGAGTTAATGTAATTTAATCCAAGAAATGACACAGGGCCCCACCAGCCCAGATTTAGAAATATGGGAAATCCTCTTAATGCTTTACAAATGCTTTATTCCCTTAATTTAAAAAAAAAAATAAGTTAAAATTGGGCCAATTCCTACTTCTTATCAGGAACCCAAGATTTGTGAGAGCTCCAGACACTAGCAGGGTGTGCCTCGCAGCGGGACTCCATGGTGACGTTATAGTCACCTGGAGTTGACAAGTCTCTCTCTGCTTCTGCAGCTGTGGACCCTGCAGCCAATCTGTCTTCTTCAGATTCCAAGAACCCAGTACAAATGGTTCTGCTTGAGCATTTTGACCGAATGCTAGTTCCAAGAACAATCCCCAAATTGAAGCATGGACATCATGGTGTATCTTAAACACAGGGAATAAAATGAGCATGGAAAGCCAGGAGAATCCAGAAGGAACTTTTAGACACATATGGGTTTTATTCCAGAAGTTTCCAAGCACATTGAAGACAGTGCACTTAATACAGAGGGACAAGAGAGTGAGAAGAGTCCCTCCCATCTTCCCCTGCGCCCCAAAGAAAGGTGGGAAGCAACAGAAATGCAGCTAAGTCAGGAACCTTCTGCAAGGTCCAAACTGCAGTATCTGCTAGTCTGTGGAACCTGCTGCTTCTCTAACGGGTTTCATTCATCTTTGCCCCATTTTATCCCTTGACGATTAACTTTGTAGGTGGCAGGTCACATCAGTAAGTTCCCAAGTCCCATCCATGCAGTCCCATCTAGGAGTCCGTCCGGGGGGATATGGATGAGGCCAGTAGGTACAGAGTTGGTCCTCCATTCCTGTGGTCTCCATCCGCAGATCCACCCACCACAGATCAAAACCATTCAGAAAAAAGATGGTATCTGTACTGAACGTGCACAGACATTTTTCAGGATGTTGTTTCTTAAGCAAATACAGCGTATAACTATTTGCATAGTGTTTACACTGTATTCGATATTAAAAGTGGTCCAGAGATACAGGGGGACGTGCACAGCTTCTAATACCACACCATTTGACACAAGGGACTTGAACGTCCGTGTTGGGAGTCCTGGCACCTATCTGCTGTGGATGCCAAAGGACAGCTCTGCAGCCCTTGGGAATCCCCCTCCCAGACTGATTTTGGCTCAAATTGACCATATTTCTGAATTTTCAGCTTCGAGAAACAAGATTGCACTATGACTTCCGCTAACCATGTTTTTGCAAAATCAAACTGGTGACTTGCTTATCGGTGTCCCTGTCTGAATCACTCACAACTTTGGTATTTTTGTTTGTTTAAGTTACTTTTTTCCCCCAGCTGGTACTATTTTTCTAGGCTTTTCGTAAGTGATGTTGCTGTTATTTGCACTGGCGGGTCTGGGGAACCTGAATTGAATGCTGCTTCTCAAGCCGATTCCATGGGTCTCTTGATGGTCAGCCTTACTGAGGGCAGGGACAGGGATACGTTCAAAAGTCCTGGCATTGCTCTGTATTTATTTATCATTTTACAAACTCTAGGATCTTCTAGTATGGAGCAGTAGAGTGAGGATGTTTTGAATCTCTGTGGATGAGAAGCCAGCTCAGAGGTGTGGGCTGTGCCTTCCTTGTTCTGAGCAGTCTGCCCAGCCTTCAGCTCGGACCCTGGAGTCTGTGTGTGAAGGCCAATGTCCACTGGCGGTCAGGACATGGCCTGCAGGGAGCACGTCTCCTGTGCTCTCAATCCACAGCTGATGCTCAGTCCCCAGGGTCCAGGCCCATGGCTCCTGTGAGCTGCCGGCACTTGCAGGACTTGCAGGGTAATAAGCATCACCACCTTCTGTCAGTGGTGGCCCTTATCTGATAAGAGTGTCTTCACACAGATAATCTGTGTGAAAGAACTGAGAAGCTGAGCGATTATTCTGGTATGAAAACTGGAAGTAAAATCCCCCTCTGATCTGCAGCCACCACCGCCACAGTTAAACACCAGCTTCAGCCCGTGACATTTTTATTCCCAAGTGGCAGAATTAATCCCACGGCTTATTTAGAAAAGAATATGTTCCTGAGAACAAAGAATTCTGGAGCTCACTGTGGTCATTCGCCAGGTGAGGGATTGGCTGAAAGCAAGAATTATTTAGTCTCTCCTGATCCAAGCAACAGTTGTGTGTGCTTGGTAGGACAGTGTGATGTATTGTTGTGTCATTTTTACGGGTGGAGAGAGAGTTCTGGAGAGGTTAAATGAATTCCGATTCTTTAGTCCATGATGCCTGGCCTTGGGAAAATTATAAGGGAGACAGGTGTCCTTCCCTTGAAGCGGTTATACTCTGAAAGGATTTTTAAAATGATAATCTGATATTAATAGCACATGAAAAGAAAGCTCAGGAAACCAGTAATATGTAATTGCCAAGTGAGTAGCACCCATCGAATCAGAAGTGGGGACCCAGGGAAGAACGCTGGTCACCTTCACGAGAGGCCAGGGTGAGAAGGAATGGAGAGGAGGGTGAGCGCAGAGCAACGTGACAGGAAATTCTGGGAGAGGACAGGAAGTCCACTGTCTGGCTGGGGAGAAGAGTGTACTGAAAAGCAACAGGTAGAATCTCTGGGGACATTCCTTGATGGCACCGTGGGACAGAGCGTCTTGAACAATTGGACCAGGACCATGGAAACTAGAAAACACTAGAAGATGTTGTTTAAATGTTTTCTAGTTTAATCTCTTTGCAAACTGAATATACTTTGCAGCTCTTCACAGATGCACATTTTGAGCTCTTGAAGATTAGGCTGCAGTCTAAAAATCGATTTCTGTTCCTTGCCTCCTTTAATAAGAGTCCATGATGCTCTGTGGTGGAATGCCCTGGGCCTCTACCATGTATCCTAAAATAGGACGATGCAGTAACACCAGAACTCATGGGCAGCTCCAGGGTGGGAAGACGGGGGTGTGCAGTGAACATGTGGAAGTCTACTCTGCCTCAGAGCCTGGATCCTTGGGAAGATGGTCTTCTTGCCCTACATTAGACACGAAAATGGAAACTGGCCAACGTGCCCCATGGCCTTCTGACAGTTGGCGTATAAAGACAGAGAAACAATCAGTGAAATACAGTAGACTGTTACCTTATCATTTAACCATTAATTCCTTCATTTTTGAAAGAAAAGTGGGTATATTTACTATAAAGAGACTTGACATTAAAGGTCTATCCAAAGTGACCCTGCATTATGATCCTTGAGTAACTAGACATGTGTCTAGGGAGTTGGGACTGGTGAGACTGACTTAAGACAGATAGGTTGGTTCTTAATTCCATCTGTTGAAGTATCTAAAAGATTTAGGAACCTAGACTCAAACGTGAGGGCCTCCATGCTGGGAAAATAAAGTGTGACCTTAATCTTGAAGGACAAGATCAAAAAGGAAGAAAGGTCGATGGATTAAAAAAATAGCAGGGGAGTTTATAAGCTACAGGCAGTTTTCTAGACTTTTGAGTAAGTGGCTTAAGACATTATCTCTCTCTTCCTTCTTACATGTGGTCCAGGAAGTTTAAGGATGCCCCACGGGTGGTATGCTCATTCTGCATTTCTGTGGTTTTCTTTCCATGGTTCACAGTCTGAAAGTATTAAATGGAAAAATTCAGAAATAAGCAATTCATAAGTTATATATTGCATGCCATCTGAGCAGCATAATTGAATCTTACTCCATCCTATCAGCACCTGGATCACCTTTTTGTCCAATGTATCCATGCTGTATACACTACTTTCCCATTAAGTCGCTTGGTAACCCTCTCAGTTATAATATTGACTTTCAAAGTTTCCTAATGCTTGTTCAGATAACCCTGATTTTACTTTAAAATTTCCAGTAGTGATGTTGGCAATTTGGATAAGCCAAAGAAAAGCTGTAAAATGCTTTCTTTAAATGAAAAGGGGAAAGTTTATCATGGGTATGTATATATGGGAAAAACAGAGTGTATGTATGGTTCCATATCATCCATGGTTTCAGGGTCTTGGGATGTGTCCCCTGTGGATAAGGGGGATGACTGTAAATAGAAGCAAAGCAGTGATGAAGGGAGGCTGGTGGCAATGAGGTCAGGGAACAGAGGCAGTGGATACAGGGGGGAGGGGTCACTCCTTGCAATGAAACGGCATTCTTTCTCTACGAACAAAATCATTTGAAGCAAGCTAAGGTATATTAAATAAGAATGATAAAGTCTACCTTTGCTTATATTTTAAATCATCACCAAAAATAACATACAAATGAAGTACATTTTATCAGCTCTTATTATCCCAGTGACTTTTACTACTTTGTCAGTGATGTGTTCCCATGAAAAACTCAAGGACCAATATAAAATACAAATCATCCCTAAGAATCATAACTCTTTAAATAATTTTCTTCTCTAGTAATATATAGTTTGTATTAATAATTACAGCTAAATTACAGATTGCATTTGCATGATCTTATTCTGTTATTAAAAAAAATAAATAAAAACCACTGTCCCATATATTCTGTCATTTTAGACTCCCAACAACTGAGAAACTAGATTTCTAACTTTGGAGACAAGAATTCTGAAACTCGGCTTGACATTAATTGATGCTGTCTTTTATGCATGCTTCAAAACTATGCTATTTTCTTTATATGTATCATCTCACTTTGTCTTCACAACTGAACCATGGGCCGCTAGCATCCACATTTCCTCTCATTGCAAGATACCATAAGCTAAGATCTGATTGATTTTAAAGCCCAAAGCTTGAAATCACTGCAATTTACTGAGCATATAACTTACTTAAGCTCCATGAGGCAGTAAGTGACAGAAAAAGGAAATGGGCATATCCATTTGCTATTAATTTTTCCATGCAACCCCTAATGGGAAATTTTAATATAATGGATAAACAATCCTATAAAGCCACTGCATATTATAAATTTTATTTTGCAAGTATATTATGTAATGTATTTCAAACTTGCATTATATTACAAATACATTAAAATAGTCCATACAAATAATTCTTATGTTTTTTTAAAAATTCCTAGAGACCTAAATGTTTTAAGGAAATTTATGGCCTTTACTACTCATTCATGTATTTAGAAAGAGTCATTAAATGCAAAAATGACAATTAAAGCAATATTAACAAATAAGTTTGCATTGAAATGTGGATGTTCAGGTCCATTCAACAAGTTCACAGCGTAAGATGGTCCAGCCAACACGATAGTAAGCAGACACTATCCCTCTTGAAGAGATTTACAGGCCCTTCTTTAGGTGATTATGTTCAGTATTTCTGAATGCTCTTGAAAGAGATTATTAGGATTCCTGTTGGGGAGTTATATTTAGTAAAACTGAATGCTCTTGAAAGAGATTATTAGGTCTCCCCAGTATGAGTTTGATTCATCACGGATGGAAGATCCTCAGAGGAGGGGAAGTGATGGGGTGCAGACGAGGTGTGTACTTACAAAACTGAGGCTCAAAATGGAACATAGGAGTTATCGCCCGAGGAGAAGTCGTTGCTCTAGAGAATCCTAACAGAGGAACTGTCATATCAAATTGGAATAAAAAGGGATTTAGCAAAGTCCTCGAGGCACAGATGATGTCTGAGATGGGCCTTAAGGGGTGGTGAGAAGTCTGGAAGCAGCTGGCGGGAGGGCACCCAGCCCCGGAGGACAGCGGGCGCCACGCAGGGAAGGTGGCTTTTGTCATGGCTGAGTGTCCGTAGAGCAATGAAGTGGCATGAGGCTGAAAAGGAGGACTTTAACGTGGGTCCCGCATAGGACCGTGAGACCTCTGGGAGCAGAAGCGATACAGTCCAACACAACCACTGGACGGGAGGAAGGAGACACAGGGTCACACCTCCACGGTGGCATTTATAAATGGCGCGAGCTTGGAAAAACAAGTTAATCTTTTTGCGTTTTAACTTCCTCGCTGCTGATATGGAAATACTAGTAATTATTGCTTTAAAGCCTGGGCATAAAGGAAACAGTGTGCCTGGGAGAACCCTGGAAAGCCTGACGCACAGCAGGAGAGGCATCTTGGCCGTCTTCATCGTCTCATCCTTATTGTTCAGTGTGTGATGCCGGCATTTGAAGACTTGGGAGCCTAAAGTTTTTAGGTTAGGTCTGCATGCTAGGAAAACTCTGTAGGTGGGGTGGTGTGGAGGGTGGACTGATAATAGAAGAAAGAACGAATCAGGAAGCCTAATGGGGTTAAAAATGATGGTGGTGTGGTTAGGAGGGTCGTTTGGATAAAAGAAGGAAGGAAAGGTAAGAGACGGTGCAGAAACACTCTTCATTTTGTCATTCATTCAAAAATATCCTGAGCACACACTGTCCCTGGCTCTATATTAGGTGCTGGGGCAGCCAAACAAATGTTGCAATCCCCAGTTCCTCACAGGTTAGGGGACAAGTACCCCTGATAAAGATCTGTATGGGGAAAAGGTGGCACAAAGGAAGGTTGAATCAAACCTTGGTTTGGCCATTGAAGGCTTCCTAGAAAAGGAGGAGTGGGACTGGAGATCTGAAAAATGATCCACCCCGTGGACTGACAGGCTGCTGACTGCTAAGTGCAGCAAGTTCAGGGAACCCGGGCTGAGGAGCAGAGTGAGGCGAGAACCAGGCCTCGACTAGAGCAAGGGAGGTCTCAGCTGCAGCCAATCATTTAACCTCTTAGGGACTTGGTTTCTTCACCTCTTATGTGAGGAAATAATAATAAGTCCTACCTTTAGGGTCGTTAAGGACTGATGTTAAGTAAATTGTGTAAAACATTTTCTATTCTAAGCACTTAATCAATATGAACTGTTACTCCTGGGGGAAGGAGTGACAAAGGGGAAGGAGTCTAGGGGGACTGCAAGGATTCAGACTGGAAGAGTTAATAGACATTCGTGCCATTAACCAGGACAATACAATATAAGAAGAGGAAATTTGGGGGGGTGGGGGTGGATTTAAAGCTGTAGAGTTTGAACCGATTGAAGAACAGCTGGGTTGAGGGGTTTAGTAGATCCCTGAACAGGCAGTGAAGCTGGGAATGCTTGAGCATCACACACACGCTAAATGATTTCTAAAGCCACAGAAGTATTCAAGATCACCAGGAAAAGGAAAGGGAGCAGGAAAGAGGCTGAACACAAAACATTCAAACAGTGAGGGAGAAGACAGCGCAGGAAAGAGGTGGGGTGGGGAGAAGCCCAGAGGAGGGGATGCGAGGAGACTGGACATCACAGGAGCTGGGACAGACGTTTCCAGAGCATTCAGGGATCTCAAGGACTTGGCAATCAGGAGGACCTCCCTCAGAGCCGGTTCCTTTGAAAAGTGGATGAGAAGGTCTTAATCATGTGAAGGTGGGCCGTGAATTCACGGGTATCCATTTCATTATTCTTAAACTTCATACACACAATGTTACAGACAAATTATGTGCATAATTTACAGCAAAACATTTGTACCTGATAAGTCAGGAAAGACAGGAAGGAAGGAAGGAGGGAGTGAAGGAAGGAGGAAAGAATCTACGCAGGTTTCAAAACAACAGAAAATGTTCTTTTGTTACCAGAGACCTAGGCCCAGGTAGAATTCCAGAGATCCCAACCAATCAGGTCCAGCCACCTACCGCAAAAAACAAAAGGAAAAAGTGATGGTGAAAAACCATATATATGTGTATGTATGTCAGAAAGTCAAAGGGACCAGCGTTTGCAGCCTGTTTCTGGGGGTGCTAATGTGAGCTTCCAGACTATATAGACCAAGGGGACCAGAAATATACAGAGGCAAGTGGTCTTGGTCCAGCTGGTCTGTAGATGACTAGCTCAGGATTGTTCAGCCAGGCCTTGTCTGGGACAAGAAAGTCACTGTCACCCGGGGGATAGTTTCACCTCATCACAAGATGCGTATCACTCAGACCTATTGTTTTAGAATCCAAAGTGACTAAGAACAAAGGAGACAGGTGCAAAATGGAAGCAGAGATCCGAAGTGCTTTATCTTGCTTTTTACCCATTGGACATTTACAGGGTCGAGTCAAGAGGTGATATTTTTAGAAAAAGGAGCCTCTGAGTCCTTGGTACACTTTGATAAAGTTGGCTATTAACATGAAATGGAGAAATAAAGGGTAGTTAGAGGAGGGATACAGGATCAGCAAGGGCTGAGGCCTCCGGTTGTCATTCACGGGGAAGAAGCCTGCGGAGAAGAAAGGTTGAAGTTAGAAGAAAATCTGTGGGATGTCAGGGGAACCAGATCTCAGGACAGAGGAACAGACAAGATGGAGGCCACGGGTGGGGATCACCTGGAACTGCCTGGGGGTGGCGAATGAATACCATGAATGCCAACAGATCTGTCCTTGGGGAATACTGAAACTTCTGAATACCCGTTTTGTTCTATTTTGTTTTGTTTCTTTTTCAATCGTATAAGAGGCAAGGGCACCTGTAGTGAGAGAACAAGAATCAAAGTGAGGCTCAAGGAGGATCACAGAACGTAGGAATATTGTCTAGGAACTTGGAAGAAAGGACAGATGGTGAGCAAATACAAGGATTACCCTAGCCACACAGAGAGCCTCCTTGGGAAGTCAATGTCACAAATCCATGTGACCACCACAGTGCACAGCAGCCTTCCCGAGCAGAGGAGCCAGATAGGGCTTGATCCCAAGCTGGAGACCTGGGGGAATGTGGACTAGGCCTACGAGTGGTTCCCACCATGCCGGAGGGTCTTGGAAAAGCCAGCAAAGAGGTCAGTTAGGTGGTCAGTATTGGACATGGGACTTCAGGAGCAATTCAGTGCCAGATTCCTGGATGATCTAGATAAATAGGGATTGGAGAGGCCATCAAATGAGCAAGCCCAGGTTAGACTGGGAAGAACCCAGATTCTGGTTTTTGAAGACAAAAGTCCAAAGGTCAGGGCTGTACAAAATTGAAGTGGAGTGGAGATAGAAGAACAGTTTGAGAAGGTGGCATGAAATGCTTGGGGGTTTCTACAAGTTTGCGCTTAAAAGTCAATAGGTAAGTCTTTTGAAGGTCGTGAGTACAGGAAGGGGTGCAGGAGGGTACCCTTAGGCTGGTTTAAAGGCTGGGATGAGCAGGGAGAGAGATGAAGGTCATCTTTAATGAATAAAGAAGCTCATGGTCAGAGTCTCAAAGGAGAAGGGGTATTTGCAAGAGGACAGCAAGCTAAACAAAAGTGGCATCTCCCTCCTGTGGCATTTGTTTATGAGGATGGATGGATGGATGGATGGATGGATGGATGGATGGATGGATGGGAGAGAGGAGAAGAAGGAAGAAATGGAAAGATTGCAATCATAATTAGGGCTATAGACTTAAGTATTAATTATGAACATAACCAAGGATGATATCCTAACTTTCAAACTCAGTAGATGGTGCCTTAGTTGAGCACCTCATGTATGCAAGGCACAAGCACTGTGCCTGCTCACAGTTAATCTTAAGTGAATGTTTCTGCAGGGGCAGAGCTGGTGGTCAGAGATGGATTAAGATACAAAGACTAGGAGGACATCATTTCTACCATCATGGATTGCAGCTTAGTGTACTCTTAAAGCTGGTCTGCTATTTCCCTTTTATATAAAGAGTGTATTAAACAAATTTCAACATGAAAGTGTAAGTAATTGTAAGAAGGCCTAGGAAGTGTCCTTTTGAAAGTACTACTATTTTTTGTGAGCTTTCTATTCCACTTATTCTTGAGTAGCTATAGAACACAATAAAAGAGCAGTTCGTCTTTTTGTGATTTTTAATAGCAGTCAAACATAAAATGACTAGATGTGAGGCATGTTGATACACAGATGGAATCAAAAAATAATTTGTGCAAAGTTAACATGGACATACTTGGGTTGTATCTGCAAGGCTACTGTTTAATCGTGAGTAATTACTTAGTGTTTATCAATTCTGGCCCCAGAGGATCACACAGTCTAAATTGTGTCAGCCAAAGAATGATTGCAAAGGAAGCTACGGAGTGGCTGGCTGTGAGTGGGATGGCCTCGGGGACACATCAGACAGTCCACAGAGAGGAAAGGAAAAATCAGTCCAAGTGTAATTTGTATATCAACATTTGTAATTGATGACTAATCTCCTCTACAAAAGATTCGAGGCCACTTGGAGCAAACACATATATATCCTAAGCAACAATTTCAGTAAAAGACAAGAAACAGAAACATCATTGAAGAGGAGAGATGGCACCCGGAGAGAGCCACATTGCAGGAAAGACAGGTTAGGGGAGTAAAGAAAGCCCGTTTTTTTCTTTATATCTTTCTTAATGGGGTAGCAGCAATCCTGGTGAAATCTGACCTCCTCCTCTACAAGGGCTGGCCACTCCCTGAGGATGACTAGCTCCTTGATTCCATGGACAAAGTCTGATTCTACTCTGGGTACAAACATGGGCACCCTGCAAAATCCCGCCAAGGGGACACGAGGCACTGGCAGATACTTGGAGAGCAGGAGACGGGAAGAGAGGGGGACAAAAAGTGTCACTGGATCCTCCTTTGCTTTCCAGGGAAAACCTAGGTGACCAGGACCAGAGAAAGGACACCTGCAAAGCTCATGTGTTTAGCCCCCCTGCTGGCTGTAGCCGGTGCCATGACCAGGAAGAGAGGGCGTAGGGTCTGTAGATCCTCCCAGAGCAGCTTGGAACTCGCTCACCTTCCCTCCGCTCTCTGTGTGGTTCTGCCCTCCTGAGCTTCTGGGGAGAGGGGCTTCCCCGAGAAAGAAGGCACAGGACTGTCCTTTTATGTCCCAAGTGAATCCTTTCCCACACCCCACCCACCTACCAAAGGAAGGTGAGGACATCATGTCCTCCGCTCAGGAGATGGCAGGTTTTACTCTCCTTCTAAAGGAATCCCCTGCAGCTTCTCTGATTGCTTAGCTTGGTCCCTGTTTGCAAGTCCCACATCGATTCCTGGCCGTCCCAAGTCAGTTGAGTCCTGTGATCAGTTATTGATGGCAACTGTCTTCCAGGAGATGAAGGAGAATACTGGAAATGAATAAGGCAACCCCTCCCTCCCTCGCTCGGAGCTAGTGACAGGGGAGCACAAAAGGCACATTGCAGATACTGCACCTAAGACCAAACGGCGCGCTCGATGCTGGCTGATAGAGAGTGACACCATTCCCTACTGCACACATGGGATTTGTTGTTTTCACTTCTCCACGGATGACCTAGTCATAGACACCAAAGTGACATGCGGAACTTATTGGGAGCTTTGTCTCTAATAATTATTCCCCTACTAAAGACCCCTAAAGTTAAAACTGATGTGTGCTTTCCTTTGGAAACTCCCTGTGAATTGTGTGGATTCGGGTCCAAGTCTGTACAGCATCTCCCATAGAACTGGGTTGTCCCTTTACCTGGGGGCTCACACCAAGAGAAAATAGGATGGGGCTTTTCTTTTTTAGGCATGGAGGGAGCCTGGGGATAGATATGGAACCAAGAATGGGTCAGATTAGGAAAGCAGATCCTCATGTGGGTTTTACATCCTTTTTATTAAAAATAATAATAATAAACCCCCTCGATCCTTTATTCACACCTGTCGTTTTCCTGCCTGATGAGGCTGGCTTGCGGAGCCTCTGTACGTGCTGCTGGCTGTGAACACTCTCCCCTTCAATGCTCTTTGTCTTTATCCCCTTTAGGAGATGACCTGGCTTCCACCCCTGTCTGCTGTTCAAGCACCCGGCAAAGTGGAACCAAGCAAATTTCCATTTCCAAATAAGGTGAGCTCTTGCATCACTCGGGAATACGCTGTGCTCATGCAGACATTCGAAGTGGACCGTTGGTTGACCCTTTGTGGGCTTCTCCCATGTAAATATTCCTGCAGGAAGCATGTTAATCTCATCTTGAGCAATCTCCAGGAACATATTTGTGGGCTAGGATTGTGGCTCAGTGGCAGAGCACTTGCCTAGCATGTGTGAGACCCTGGGTTCCATCCTCAACACCACATAAAAATAAATAAATAAAAGTCATTACTATCCATCTACTGCTAAAAATATTTTTTTTTAAAAAAAAGAACTTATTTATTCTTCAAAGGGGAGAATTGAGCTTGCTGCCTCAATTGCCTATACTTTTGTATCCTTCAAACTGTGATTGTTATAACTGTCAACATGATCTAAGAACATTTGTGATGTTGAAATGCATCTTATATTTTATGCATTCAATGTGATTATATATCCTGGGTTTTTTTTCTTCAAAATCTGTTATTCAATTGATTTTATCTTAAAATGAATACCTTAGAATTAGAGGCATGTGGTATTTAGTTTTTCTTGGGTATCTTTTTTAAAGTTTGAAATATTCTCGAGGAGCTACAAAATGTTTTCTAGTTGAGCACATGCCTGTAATCCCAAAGGCTCAGGAGGCTGAGGCAGGAGGATCATAGGTTCAAAGCCAGACTCAGCAACTTATCAAGGCCCTAAGCAACTTAGTGAAACCCTGTCTCTAAATAAAAATAAAAGGGCTAGGAATGTAGCTCAGTTGGTTAGGACCTTTGGGTTCAATTCTTGGTACAAAAAAAAAAAACAACCCAAAATTACTATATTTTTTAAGGAATAGTATACAAAAAAAAAAATCAGTCACAAAATATATTTATATTTAAGTTATACATTAGTCTAATAGGATTTCTTTGATTTTTTTCTAATCATGTAACTGACATATAATTATATGTTTATTATTAAGATCAAATTATACAAGTGGAAAGAGCAAAATATGAAAATCCCAGAGAACCCAGTTAGATTCTAATTTCAAATCCCAGGAATTACTCTCAAGAATTTAGTGTGCGGGCTGGGATTGTGGCTCAGTGGTAGAGCACTTGCCTACCATGTATGAGGCACTGGGTTGGATTCTCAGCACCACATACAAATAAATAAATAAGATTAAAAAAATTTCATCAATAACCACATAAAAATAAAGTTTAAGTTGTTGTCCCTGTGCATTTTAGGCACCTATATTAATATATATATATATATATATATAGAAAAAAATATATATATATAAATATATATATATAAATATATATATATATATATTTTTTTTTAAACCCTTACATTGTAGAGTAATAAAAACATTTTTATTCAAGGATTGATTTTTTACAAATAGCCACAATACATAAATATCACTGCTAAATATCAAGATCACAACCTTCTAGAATGAATTGCTGAAATAATTGTTCATTGCTTCTATCACAATGGTGAATTCCAGTCTAAGTTGGTTTTATTACCCTTAGCAAAGTGCACTTGGAGCTCTTTCCAAGTGAACCTACAGAGATTTCTTTATCCTTCTAAACAGCAGCAAAAAGTCCGGCATGGTAGCACATCTCTATAGTTCCAAGTACTCAGGAGGCTGAGGCAGGAGGATCACAAATTCCAGCCAGCCTTGGCAACTTAGTGAGACCCTGTCTCAAAATAAAAGTTCCTTCATTCTTCCCTATTCCCCACCCCACGATGGATCGGCATCCACTTATCTGAGAAAACATTCAGGTTTTGGTTTTGGGGGACTGGCTTATTTCACTTAGCATGATATTCTCCAGTTCCAAACTTTGGTTTCTGTAGAGGGGAGCCAGGGAGGGGTGGGGTTGTGGGTATGGGAAGGAGGGTAGAAAGAGACAGACATTATTACCCTATATTCATGTGTGGTTACACTAGTGGTGTGACACTGAGCCAGGCACAGCAGACGAATGAGAAGTTGTGCTCCATTTGTGTGCTATAGGTCAAAGTGCATTCTACTGTAAAATTAATTAATTGATTAATTAATTTATTTTTTAATAAGATAAAATATAAAAAGGACTGGGGATGTCGCTCTGTGGTAAAGTGCCCCTGGATTCAAAAAAAGAAAAGAATTCTAATCCACAGCAAAATATTGTGTAATATGGGTTTGCCATGTTTTCTTAGATCGAGCTCCTTTTGGTAGACTTTGAGATTGTCTGTGGTTTGTTAATTACACACTCTGGTACCACAGACACTTTATAAATGCCTCTTTGTCTGCTGCTATCGACTGTCCCCAGTAAGGACACCTAGCCTGGGAATTCGAAGGGCGCCGGAGCCCACAGAAAACCATTTACACTTGGCTGTGTTTCAAGAGTCCATTTTATGTATCTTAGCCAATGATTAATATTATCTGGGTTTTTATCATTGTGTCTGCATGATGGATGAAAAATTGATATCTCATTGTTTTAATTTGCATTTCCCCAATTACTTCTAAGCTTGAGTAGTGACTGTTTTTCCTTTGCAAATAGCCCATTCATATCCACTGCCACTTCATAAAAATGATTTGTAGGAACTCCTTATATCTTATTCACTTGTCTATTATATAGAATGTCACCTATTTTTGTAACCTTATTTATGTGCCTTTTATCCTAGAAAAGTGTTTAATTTTTATGTCAGAGAAAAATGATGTTCCCTTTTCCAACATTCTAACAATGTTCTCTATTTTTATTCTCATTCTTTGGTGGTATGTTCTTAGACCTAAATACATTGAGGATGGTGTGACTTAGGATTCTAGTTTTAGGTTTTTTAAGATTAGTCAATTATTATAACACTATCAACATACAGAAAGCACACTTTTCTCCCACTTCTTTGAAATACCCGCTATGTCTAAAGTTGAATTTCTAGTAAATATGTGGATTTGCTTCAGGATTCACTATTCTGTTTTTCCAACCTATTTATCTCATTCTTTCCCAATACCTTATTGTTTAAGTCAGAGGTGGACAGCTGGACGTGGGTGGCCCACGGCTGGAGTCTCAGCTACTGTAGAAGCTGAGACAGGGGAATTGGTTGAGCCCACAAGTTTGATACCAGCCTGAGCTACACAGTGAGGCCCCATCTCAACAGGAAACAGAATATGACAAGACCCTTTCAGTGAAGAATCAGGTAGCAAACAGTGCAGGCTTAGCAGACAACAGCTAATGAATGAATGGGGCATCTCATTGGTGGAGTGTAAACTGGATGTACCTGAAGTTCCCAGACTCCTAGCCCTTTGAACACAGGCAAATTTTGGATAATTTCTGCAGTGGGGATTTCTAATGGCATCCTGCCACACCTAAAATGAAATGAAGAAACCTTACAATCTTTGCATGTAACCTGAACAAAATAATGGCTGACCCTCAACACAATCAAGTAAATTGATTTGTCATTTAGATATACCCATGGTATAAGTTTTGATATAATTGAGCACATACCAAAACAGACTTTGCTGTGACTTTCTCAAAATTCCTTTTGTTTTCTTTCCTGTAAATACTAAAGTAATAACAACTCCTGAGGTAAAATTGAGATTTTAAATCACTAATGCAAAGATTTCATTTTTATAGCTTTATTGAGATACAGTTGACAAATAAAAATGGTATGTATTTGAGGCAAATAACTTAATGTTTTGGTATTTATATATGTTGGGAAATAATCATCATAAGCTAATTAGCATATCTGTCATCTCAAATAGTTATACTTTTTTTTCCTTGGTGATCCTAGCAAATGTCCTCTTAGTGAATTTCAAGAACACAATGTAGTATCACTAGCTATAGTTACAGTTTTGATATAACATACTGCATATCATTCATGTGTGTGTGTGTGTCGTTTGTGTATGTGACAGAGATAGATAGATAGATAGATAACTTGAGGCCTTATGCTAAGTGAAATAAGTCAGACACAGACAGATATTGCATGATCTCACTTATATGTAGCATCCAAAATAATCAAACTCATAGAAGCAGAGTGAATGGTGGTGGCCAGGAATGAGGGCACAGGTAGTAAGAAATGTTGGTCAAGCTGGGCATGGTGGCTCAGGCCTGTAATCCCAACGGCTCAGGAGGCTGAGGCAGGAGGATCTCGAGTTCAAAAGCGAGACACTAAGCAACTCAGGGAGACCCTGTTTCTAAATAAAATACAAAATAGGGCTGGGTATGTGGCTCAGTGGTCAGATGCTCCTGAGTTCAATCCCTAGTACAAAAAAAAAAAAAAGAAATGTTGGTCAAAGAGTGTGAAGTTTCAGCTATGCAACACAAATACTTCCTAGAGAGCTAACAAACAGAAACCTGAGTATAAGTAAAACTTTCAATTTTAAAAACAGAAAGTAAGTTGGAAGTTTCTTATTTTTCATTCATTATTATCCATCCTATGGGATAAAACACAGAATTCTGGATGTCAGTGGAAAGTGTGCCCTATTTAGGATGTCCATTAGACATCTTCCGGGGTGCCAGGATTTGCTTGGAGATGATATTTTACCTCTAGGTCTTTTGGCCTTGCCCAAGAAGAAAGAATAAGTGATTTCACAAAGCATCAGAACATGGCATGATTTTAATAGTGCCATTTTTCAGAAGACTTGCCGTACGCACTGATCCTTTACCTTGTACAAATGGAAGAAGGCTGCGTGAGCTTCCTACTTCTGCTGTAACAAGTGACCACCCGCTTAGTGACTTAAGTCAACACATACTTTCAGAAATATGAATTGTGGTTCATTGAGGTAAACTCAGGGCGTAGGGGCAGCAGGCTGAAGGCTCTAGGGAAGAATTCCTTTGCTGGCCTATTTAGCTTCTAGAGGCTTCCATACTCAGGTCCGTGTCACTCAGACCTCTGCTTCCCTGCTCTTGTCCTCTCTGACCCTCTTTCTCTCTTCCTCCTTTTCCTTATAAGGGCCTTGATATTGTATTTGGTTTACCTGAATAATCTCCTATTTCAGAACATCCGCAAAGTACCTTTTTCCATATCAGGTACAGATTGCAGGCTCCTGGAATGGGGGACAGACATCTTTGGGGGTTCTTATTCTGGCTATGCCAAAGAGTGTTTTTGTCTTTCCCAGAGAGTGGACCTTTAGTTGGTGGGGATGGGGGTTGCTGGGAATGGAACTCGCAGAGGGTAGGCACACACCCTACCAGTAAGCTACATTCCCAGCCCTCGGATGCACGTCCTGTAACCTTTTATCTCAACAAAGGAGCATTCTGGCAGCTGGACATTGAAACTGATTAATTAGACTATTAACGTTTGAGATTATCACCCTAACGAATGTGTTGAGCTGGAGTTGCTTATGGAATTTGAGTTGCTTTCTCCAAAATGACTAATAAACAATGAAATTAAGACCTTATTAAGATTAAGGGAACCATTTGATCTCACAAGGAAAAGTCGATTTCACTAGGCATTCTGAGTTACCAGTACCACTAAATTAATTAGCTAAATACTTCCGAGAATTCCCTCACTCTGTCTGAGTATTGAAGGACATAATATATAGCAAAGTCAATTGATAATGAACTTGGTTATTTTTTTTTCCTACTCTCTGAGGACTTGATTTGGAATCACAATTCCCTGGACAAACACTATGAGGCATTTCTGCCTCATTCTTCAAATCTCAAACATAATTGAATTTGGTAAAGCAAAGAACACCCTTCTCCTTTAAATTGGCTGCCATTATCAGGTATTTCAACCAAGAGAAAAGAAAATGAATTTGCTTGCCCTTTCCCCCTTTCGTGGTGCATCAATCTCATAAGTTTTGAAATGCAAATAAAGAACTCAAAAGTGTAGAATGTTTTCCATTCTCCAGAATGGGTATGTCCAAACCCAGGGGCATTTCACAGGCGGTGGATGCTGAATCTGGTGGGTTAGGCCTGGTCTGAAAATATTCTTGCTGATAGTTTTTTTAAAGTTTGTTCAGAGGAGTTCTAGCATCACCATAGAAACAAGAATCCTACCATCCTACCGCCTTTCTCTTTATACACTCCAGGGAGAATGAGCACCTGGAAGTAGGAAGGAAAGTGTTTGGAGATGGAAAGTTTATTATACAAATTCCTCCTTGGGTTGCTACTCTTGCTTCAAAAGCAACCACAAGGGGCTGAGGCTGGGGCTCAGTGGTACAGCACTCATCTTGCATATGTGTGAGACCCTGGGTTCGATCCTCAGAACCACATAAATAAAATAAAAAGGTATTGTGTCCACCAACAACTAAAAAAAAATTTTTTTAAAAACCCACAAACCCAGTGTAGTGGCACACACCTGCAATCCCAGCAACTCAGGAGGCTGAAGCAAGAGGATTGCAAGTTCAAAGTTAGCCTCAGCAACTCAGGCCCTGAGCAACATAGCAAGACCCTGTCTCAAAATTTAAAATAAATAAATAAATAAATAAAAATAAAAAAGGTCGGGGATGTGGCTCAATGGTGAAGTACTGCAATTAGTTGGCAGCAATTTTCTTTCAGGGTAGTACATAAGATAATGCAGCCTCATATAGTTTGACAGGCTACATTGAATGGAATGTGGGATCTGTTATGGTGTTTCATTGAAGAGCTTTCTTGGAAACAGTGTGCCTGGTTATTTCTGCCTTCAGCAAAATGATCTGTATGAATTTTACTTCTCAACTAAATGCCACCCTTAAAGGAGTTTTAATATTCTCAGATGCCAAAGAAGAGTCTGGGTGTTGGAACTTGCAGATTTAAAGGTGGAGAAGAGTAGATTCCCATTGTAGATGTTCTTCTAAGTCATAGAGAGTGAGCTTATAGGAAGTGGTTATACTGAAGCAGGTTGTCTGGAAGCATATCTTTGGTTCTCTGCCAAAGAGTCTGTCAACAGTCATCATCTGAGGCCTGAGTTTTAGGATGCTTCAAGAAATAAAAAATTCTGTTTCTTATTAGTGTGAGCAAGGTCATAGGAAAATTTCTGCTATTCTTTCTTTCATTTTTTTTTCTTTCTTTCTTTCTTTTTTTTTTTTTTTTAAAGAATGAGCTTTAACACAGGCACCATCTCAATTGCTGTTCCTGCTCATTGGTGACAAGTGAGTCTTCCCCGTCTAGGACAGGATGGCTCCAAAGGGCCAAAATCTACAGACAGGACAGAGGAGTTAACTCACTGGGACTCAAAGTATTTTTAACATGAAAACTAAAAGTAATTTCTGTTCAGATATAAACTGTAAGTTAACTAGAAAGGAAGGAAACTCGCTGGTGCCCTTGGGGGACTTGCCTATGGGTCTCTTCTTCATAACAGCACCTCTGCACACTGGGCCAAAGTAGTTTTTGCAGATTCCATGTTGGCCATCACTTCAGTGACACTATTTCATCTCCATGTCACTCTTTCCAAAACAGAATCTCAAAGAGTGAAAGTTTAACTTTGTTCTTTCCCATCAGCTGAACAGCTCATTACTACCAACTCTGAACGAGGTTTACTAGGCATCCGCTCATGACTCAGGCTGCCTAATAGAGTGGGAATCCCATCCCTTCCCAATTTTCTCCTCCAAATCCTCACCCACCAGACTGGCTCATTTGTACTATTTCAGTGGAATTCCTTTTTAAAACAGACATTATTCGTTAGAATTGAATATGCCACAAGTGCCATTAAATGATACCTCTGCCCTTTAAAAACTGTATTCATAGAGCAAAATTCTGGTAAAATATGTTAAGCCATATACTGGAAAGTAATTCCTTTTCACTGGATTTTCATTCCACATGCCAGAATTATAAAGGAGTTTTGTTGGATTTTATGCACTGCTACTTATTTTTTTTTTATATTCCTACCACCTCAATTCATTTTATAACTCCCCCTTATATTTCACATCAAATAAGGATCTTTCAAGGAAAGAGGATGTGAATTTTCAAGACAAAATTCACATATCACTTTAATATAAATAAAATCAGGTTTAATCCCATTTATCTGAGTAGTAACTAGACTTCAAATACTGCATAGTACTGGATTTACATCAGAGTAGATAAGTGGATATCTGTAATAATCTTTTCACCCACTGCTGGGAGATGGACAACAGCCTGTCAGCAATGTTCCTGACAGGAGAGCGGCCAACCTCATCTGCAGAGATGCTGACAGTACAGGTGCCTTCAAAAGGAAGTGGCTGAGACTCAAAGTCAATAATATAATAGACCAGTGACTAAATATAGAACTAAACCCAAAGACCCTATAAAAGAAAACAGAGGGTTAAATCTGTGCGGCTTGGATTCAGCTGGGAATTCTTAGCTGAGCAATGAAAGAAAAACTGGATAAATTAAACTTCATCAAAATTTAAAACTTGTGCATCAAAGAATATTATCAATACAGGGGAGAGGAAGCTGACAGAATGGGAGAAAAGATTGGCAAACCATGTATCTGTGAAGAGTGTAGTATCCAGAATATAAAGAACTCTTTAAACTCAACCTCAAAAAGGCAAAGAGCTGTGTTAAATCAAAGGCAAAGGACTCTACTGGGTATTTAATAGAAGAAGACTTACACACAGGCAATAAACACATGAAGAGATGCTCAATGTGGTTAATTTTTAGGTAAATACAAGTCAAAATCAAAATGAGGTGTTCCATTTCACACTCTCAAGAATGGCTAGGTTTTTTTGGTTTTTCTTTTTAATATTTATTTTTTAGTTGTAATTGGACACAATACCTTTATTTTATTTATTTTTATGTGGTGCTGAGGATCGAACCCAGGTCCTCGCACATGCTAGGTGAGCGCTCTACTGCTGAGCCAAAACCCCAGTAACTAGGTTTTTATTTTTTATTATTATAATGAAAAATAATAAATGTTGGTGAGGATTTAGAAAAATTAGAGCCCTTACATTTCCCTGGTAGGAATCCAAAAATGTTTCTGCCACTGTGGAGAATAGTTTGACAATTCCTCAAAAAGTTTCAGAGAGCTACCATGAGATGACCCCAAAATTCCTCTTGTACACACATAACCCAGAAGGACAGAAAACAGGGGTTAGAACAAGGGCCTGCACATGCGTGATCACAGCAGCAGTATTCCAAGTAGCCACAAATGACAATAGTCCACGTACCCACCAACAGGTGCGTGGATAAGCAAATATGTGTAAATATATTATTAATCCATAAAAAGAAATGAAAAAACTGATATATACTACCAGAAGAATGAACCTCCAAAACACTCTGCTAAGTGACTGAACCTAGGTCGTATGACTCTACTAATGAAATATCCAGAATAGACACAGATAAAAATTGTTCATTGCTGGGGCCGAGGAGAGGGGAAATAGGGAGATCTTGCTTGATGGGCATGAGATTTTATTTTAGAATGATGGAAATACTTTGCAGCTAGATAGATGCCATGCTTGTACAATGTTGGGGATGTACTACATTCCAATGAATTGTTTGTTCATTTCAAAATGATTTTATGTTCTGTCACCTTTCCCTCAATAGGCAAAACATAAGGTCAGTGCTACAGAATAAAGGTGATTGTGATCTACATTCCCAGAGCTGCTTGCCAAGCACATTTATGCAAATAGGCCTTGTTATAGTCTCTGCTAAAGTTAGGAGCAATGACTCAGTTCTGAATGACCAGTCATCTGTCTCCTTTTCAACTAGTGTTTGGAAAAATCAAAGTAAGAAAATTAATTGATATTTCTTTTTCTTTCAGGACTCTCAGCTTGTATCCTCCGGACATAATAATCCAAGTAAGAAAGGCTTCTCTTCATAACTTTATATCTCACAGGGAAAAGATGGGTTGGAGGGTGGAGAGGATGAGCTTGTAATAGACTGTTGGTTTAAAAGAGAGTCATTAGGAAACATGTTCAAGTAGGAAACAGTCATTGGCTCAAGTACGGGTTGCCTTAATGAATGACCTTGAGTGACCTTGAGTGCTCACACTCAGTAGAAGGAAGACCAAACCATAAAATGCTGAATATCAGAGTGATCATAGGAGATAGCATGCTTCATTAACAGTTAATTGGTCACTGGTACATATGGGGGGGGGGACTAAAAGGCAAATAGAGAGTTGACTAAATTAAAGAAAATAAACTGAAAAAAAAAAAAAAAACAACAATCCAAAGACTTCAAGGTAAAGACCTCAGAATCCATGAAGGAACGTCACCACTTGCCAGTTATGTATGCCATGTCCTCATTCAGAAATAGGCTGCGCTATTTAGGAAGGAGGTTACTCACTGAATTGGTGGCTAACAAAACATGTAGGCTTTGTCATCAAAGAAGGGAGCATCCTGTAAAGCACTGCTTTCATTCTCTTGTGGCACTACTAATTGGCATTACAGTTGTCTGGGGCATTAAAGATGCAGGAGCTACTGTGTTCCCGTCCTAAAAGCACCCTTGCAAAACCAGGGCTTTGTTAGTTTCTCCAGCTGCTAGTGAGCTGTGAGCGCCCAGTGATAGAGTTAGGTTTGAAGACAAAGACCACTCAGAGCTAGTAGATGCCTATTTATGTTTGTGGGCATTAAGCTAACGTGAAATCAAGAATATATGCTTTTTTAAAAAAAAATTTTTAATGTTTTTTAAAATGTCTAATTTCACATTATTTAGAATGATTTTACTATGAGATTTAAAACAAAATTAAACATTTTAAATGTGTTGGAAATTTCCAAGATTTTAATGCACAGGTAGAGGAAGGTCAGCAGAGGGGAACAACGTGCCCATAATGTGCAGGTTGGATCAGTTATCCCAACCTCGGTTGGGCTTTGCTTGGGGCACAGGTTCCAGTGAGACGTTTTTCTAAGATAAATTTCTCAATGCTTAACAAGCTTCTATTTTAAGATCCTAAAAACATTCCACAGAGTATTTAAATATTAATGTAGATGATGGGTGTCTGCACTTTCCAACGTCCAGGTGGCAGGTTGAGTTGAAGCGCTTCTCCCCTTCCCTTCGGAATCCCCACTGAAGAGCCATAGAGCTGTAAAGATGGACATCAATCCTCAACAGCACCGAGAACAGGGAAGATTGCCCTCTGCAAACCAGACATTTAGCCAATTGTCTTTAAAACAGAAAGTAAATAGGACCCTACTGAAAAATAACCCTGAGCAAGGAAAGTCATGACCCAAGAAAAGAAAAAAAAAAAAAAAGAGGAATAAGCCTTGGTGGTGAGGGACAGCTCTGGTGGCCCCAGGACAGGCTAGATTTCCTCTAAACCACAGTAGAATGGATGTGGGTGGCAGGTGCATGGGGACCCCTGAGCTATCTTTCCCCGCCTCAGTGATGCACCCCACCCTAGCTAATTCTCATACAGCACTTTCTGTCTCATTTCCTTGCAAAAGGCCCCAAAGAACAAAAAACAGTGATAATCTTAAAAAAAAAAAAAACAAGTGACTAGAATTCCTACTTGGGAACAATATATAAGAACACATTCTAAGACAATACCAGACCTTGAATATAGACATAGATAGTGGCAGAAGAGTCATTTCTTTTCTCAAGAGGGAAATCAACACAAGCTCATCATGCGCAAAGCAAGCTCGCCGTGCTTCTAAGTGAAGAACTGGGGGAGGCCCTGGGCTCCCAGCCTGGGCCTCTTTCCTCTTGCTTTCTAGGCAACAAAGCCTGTCCTCTTACACATTTGCCCTAAATCGTTCCTCCCTAGTGCAAGATGGTGTTAGAGAGACACTGTGGTCAGATGGGAAATTCACACCAGGTACCTTTGTTTTTACTCACCTGTTATTTGAACATGAAAAGATGGACTTGAGCTCCAGGTAGAAGGACTGACCCCAGAGGAAGTCTAGCCAACCCAAGGAGAAGAAAACAGTTCCAGCTATACTTACAGTCTTCAGAAAGACTTGAGATTGTTCATATTAAATAGAAAGAACAAAGAGACTGTTGTGGAAAAAGTCATTACTGGATAAATGAACCCTTGAGAATTCAAAATGTGACCAACAAAGATTTTTTTAAAAACAAAAATAAAAGGAAAGGGTAGCAGTAGCTCTAATCTGGGATCCAGAATATAAAGTTGAAAGCTCTTTTCTGAAACGCAGGTGGGAACTATGGAACGGGGCTAAGGTACCCAGAAGGTCAAAATCCATATAGTAGGGACAGTAGAAAAGGAAGGGGACAAAAGCATTAGAAATCAGTACCTTCCCCTGGGAAAGAGCAATTTGTGACCAAAAACACTTTGCGTAAGAGGACGTGAGAGAGACCGAAATTAGATTCCTCACTCAGACACTGGGATTTTTCAGACACTGAATGCAGATGTTAGGATTATCAAGCCTAGAATACAAAATAAGAGCCTTAGCTTAATTTCTAGAAATATAAGAGAAGATTAGAAATATGATAAACAGCAAGACTCGAAGAAGTTCCAGCAGCCCGCATTTCTAGAAATGAAAAAGTGATAATAGAAATTAAAATTTACACGGGCAGGTCAAACAGCACATCAGAGAGAGAGAATGACAGAATGGAAATGTAAATTTAAAAATATATATATCCTAAAATACAGCCTAGAGAGACAGCTATGGAAAACAGGACATGGAAGTTGAGCAACAGGAAGGATGAAGTGGTAAAATCTAATGTCTAACTGGGATTCCAGAAAGGGAGTGGGGGAAAGCAACAGGAATAAACTTTTTCAGAACTGAAAGACACTAGCCCACAATTTCATGAAATGCAGTGACTATTAAGCAGGATGACTAAAAAGAAATCCATGTGGACCCATTTTTGCAACACACATTAAAAAAGGGGGAGAAAACTTAAAATACCTTTTAGTGTTTTTTTTTTTTTAAAAAAAAAAGCAACAGTGAACTTATAACTTCACTCAATTGAGAGGAAATAATCACCAAACTAAATTCTGTACATTACAAACAACAACAAATAATAATATAGAATGATGTTTCTGGACAAACAAAAACAGGGAAAGTGTGTCACCAGTAGACCCTACAAAAAACAGGAATTCTAAAAGAGTTCGCTTCATTCTGAAGAAATGGGAGCTTCAGGGGTTCTACAGCACAGAAAGAACACATGGAGAAAATGTATACAATACTGTATACAACGACATCTTGTGAAATAATAAAAGTATGATTTACACAAGCACAATGGCATAGAATAGAGGAAAATTGGGAATTAAAATCTTTCTGAGTTCCTGCAATTATTTGGGGAGAAGAATAAAAATGTTAACTTTGGGCGGGGCATGGTGGTGCACACCTGTACTCCCATTGGCTCGGGAGGGTGAGACAGGAGGATCGTGAGTTCAAAGCCAGACTCAGCAAAAGCAAGGTGCTAAGCAACTCAGTGAGACTCTGATGCTAAATAAAATACAAGATAGGGCTGGGGGTGTGGCTCAGTGGTCCAATGCCCCTGAGTTCAATCTCCAGTACCCCCCACCAAAAAAAAAATGTTAACTTTGGACTTTGATAAATTCAGTGAGCACTTGTGATTTTTAATGTAACCATGAACTCAAAGGGTACTTCACCTACCAACAAAATACGAAAAACAACTTGAAAACTGAGATAAAAGTGGAATGTGAAAACGTTACCAGTTTATCTCAAAGAAATAAAGCCTAGAAAAAGATCAGAGTGTGTGGAAAGATATAGTGGCATGAATAAAATAAAACCAGTAATCTAAACAAATGGATTAGATGCTATGATTTAATGACAAATGTTGTTCAAATGAATTAAAAATAAAACTCCAGCCCTGCTGTTTATAATGACACATTGAAAATTGAAGATTCATAAAATTTAGGGGAAAAAAACAAAGAATGATTAGGAATGAAAACTGAGGTTTAGAAGCAAAGAAGTACTTCAGATATTAGTAAACATTTGCAATTAAAAGGTAACATAAACACCTAGTGTTAAAACTGGGGAAAGTAAGTAAATTTATAGCCTAAAATGCTTATACCAGAATACTTCATATGGAATAATTTGTTATCTACAGAAAGAGAAGGGAAATTAACGCCCACCCAACACCATGTGCAAAAACCAATCCAGGTATTTTTAAAAGACCAGCAAAACTATACACTTTCTGAAGAAAGTATAAAACATTCTTCTAGCCAGACGTGGTGGCACACGTTCATAATCCCACTGGCTCAAGAGGCTGAGGCAGGAGAATAGCAAGTTCAAAGTCAGGGGGGTAGTATGCCTCAGTGGTCGGGTGCTCCTAGGTTCAATACCCAGGACCAAAAAAAAAATATTTAAAAAGAACATTTTGCTGATTCATTTCTTAAATAAAACATGCCAAAAGAGTCAAAGGAAAAATATTGATAAATATAAATACATTGAAATTAAAAACTTATAGTTCATCCAAAGATATCAGAAAAAATAAAATAAAAAGCTAATACTAGGAACCCTGGGAATAGTCATTTTATTTTGTGTTTGTGATTTGTATTTATTATGATACAAATTTATTATTTGTATTGAAACAATAAAATGCTTCTATGAATAAAAAAAATACTAAAAAATGTTTTTTAAATAAATGACACAAAAGAACAGGTTCACAATATGTATCTCATTAAAACTCAGAGACAGCCAGACACCCTAATGAAATTTCATTTTATGTTATTGTTAGAAAAAAGTATTTGGCTATCACTAGTGTGTGTGTGTGTGGATGTGTCTTAATAGAACATATGTAGTGTGATTCCATGTATATTAGAAGTGATTCCAAGTGTAATAGAAGATTAAAGTTTAGAAACAGCAATAACCAGACACTACATACAGGGGTTTTGAAAGCTGTACAGAAAAGGTAGGGAATGATTGACACTAGAGTTCCAGTTGGCAGGGGCCGGGCCAGGATGCAGTTTTTGTGTTTGTTTGGTTTTTGGTTTTTTGGTTTTTGGCACCAGGGATTGAACCTAGGGTTGCTCTACCACTGAGCCCCATCCCCTGCCCTTTTTATTTTTTACTTTGAGACAGGGTCTCACTGAGCTGCTTAGTACCTCGCATTGCCTGAGGCCGGCTTTGAACTTGTGATCCTCCTGCCTCTGCTTCCCGAGCCACTGGGATTACAGGTGTGGGCCACCCTGCCTGGCTGGGTTACTTTTTTTTTTTTTTTGGTAGTTGGAATTAATATCTTTATTTATTTATTTATTTATTTTTAAATTAATTTTTATTGTTGGTTGTTCAAAACATTACATAGTTCTTGATATATCATATTTCACACTTTGATTCAAGTGGGATATGAGCTCCTATTTTTACCCCATATACAGATTGCAGAATCACATCAGTTGCACAACCATTGATTTACATATTGCCATTCTGGTGTCTGTTGTATTCTGCTGCCTTTCCTATCCTCTACTATCCCCCCTCCCCCCTCCCCTCCCCTCTTCTCTCTCTACCCCTTCTACTGTAATTCATTTCTCCCCCTTATATTTTTCCCCCTTTCCCCTCACTTCCTCTTGTATGTAATTTTGTATACCCCTGAGGGTCTCCTTCCATTTACATGCAATTTCCCTTCTCTCTCCCTTTCCCTCCCACCTCTCATCCCTGTTTAATGTTAATCTTCTTCTCATGCTCTTCGTCCCTACTCTGTTCTTAGTTACTCTCCTTATATCAAAGAAGACATTTGGCATTTGTTTTTAAGGGATTGGCTAGCTTCACTTAGCATAATCTTCTCTAATGCCATCCATTTCCCTCCAAATTCTATGATTTTGTCATTTTTAATGCAGAGTAATACTCCATTGTGTATAAATGCCACATTTTTTTTTATCCATTCGTCTATTGAAGGGCATCTAGGTTGGTTCCACAGTCTTGCTATTGTGGATTGTGCTGCTATGAACATGGATGTAGCAGTGTCCCTATAGTGTGCTCTTTTTAGGTCTTTAGGGAATAGACCGAGTAGGGGAATAGCTGGATCAAATGGTGGTTCCATTCCCAGCTTTCCCAGGAATCTCCATACTGCTTTACAAATTGGCCGCACCAATTTGCAGTCCCACCAGCAATGTACAAGAGTACCCTTTTCCCCACATCCTCACCAGCACTTGTTGTTGTTTGACTTCCTAATGGCTGCCAATCTTACTGGAGTGAGAAGGTATCTTAGGGAGGTTTTAATTTGCATTTCTCTGACTGCTAGAGATGGTGAGCATTTTTTCATGTACTTGTTGATTGATTGTATGTCCTCCTCTGAGAAATGTCTGTTCAGGTCCTTAGCCCATTTGTTGATTGGGTTATTTGGCTGGGTTACTTTTTGATGATGTTTTGTTTCCTGGACTAGAAGGTATAGTCACAGTTGACTCATTTGAATTTTTTTAAACTGTCTATATACATTTCAGGCACAGGTACATTTTCACACACAGTCTTATAGGACAGGCTTAGCCTTTACTTGAGACAGACCACAGTGGAGTGAGAGAAGGTAAGAATGAGGATCCATTGGACATGAAAACTGGATGTCCTTGCCTCCATTCCCCCCTCTGTGGCATTTCCTTCCACTTGTGCCACTTTGTCCCTTAGTAGCTACTGTTTATATTATGATACGGTAAATTTGGGTCATTGGTTTATAGTTTCTATCATCGACCTATAGGCAAGTCCAGAAACTAAATGATTAACTCAATTAATATTAATGAGGATGCCTCATTAATAATTACTGAACATAATATGAATATTTTAAACCTTTGCAATGGTAAAAGTAAAAGTGTCGATGTTTCAAGTTGAGAGAGAGAGAGAGAGAGAAAAGAAAGGAAACTTGAGAGGAAAGAATAAAGGAATGAGTTTTCTTACTTTGTGTCAAAGCAACAGAAAAGATGCTATCCTAAGTTGATGAATCAAGTCAATGAAGATTCAATGTATTTAAAGTTACAAATACATAATAGAGATGCTAAAAGTAACAATAGAATTAGTAAAATTTTAGGGGCAGGGGTAGTATATTAAATATCTCATGTTTTTCATATCAGAAATTATTAGGTACTGTATAAAGTTGTTGTATCTAGAAAAAAGATGTTAGTCTGTTACTTAGAGTAGAAGGGCTAATAGAATTGGAGACAAAATCAAGAGGAGTCATTACCTTTTCCCCACTATTCATATTTTTTTTTCCAACAAAAGCATGGATTACTTTTAATAGAATGATAAAGAAAAGCTGTACCTAGGCAGATCCTCCTCTGTGGTAGAACTTAGCATACTGCATGTCTATTTTTCGATTCCGTTTGCAGACCTCATCCCTGGTCCACATTGTATGACTGCTAATGGGCCACGTGCTGCCCCAGCAGAGCAGTCAATTTAAGTGATCAGAGGGCATGAATTACATATCACTTATCTTTAGGCTTACCAGGCAGAGTACCAGGTCCATACAACCTCAGCACATTTATTGAATTAGAAGGAGAGCTATTGTGATTTTTTTTTTAAGTGACCTATTGGAACCATCAAGCGGTTTCATTCCTCAGACTATATCCATCTCAGTAGTAAAAGAAGCTTAACCCTCTTCTGCTTTTTCTTTTTTTTCCCCTAGTGCTAGAGATGGAAACCAGCACCTGTGTATATTAAGCACACACTCTACCCATGCTACACCCCCAGGCCAGCCTCTTCTACTTGAGCGTGTGGTTCTATATGAGAAGACAAGTTGAAATATAGGCATCAAGGACCTGTATACATACACGTGTGCATGTAGATACATTTGCATGTATCTGTGACTTCTAATAGTCTGCGTATTTTACCCCCAACATGGCCCATCTCCCCTTCCTCTCTGCATTGTATTTCCACATGCAAATAACCACACTGCCCCCTGCCAGCCCCTTATGCCCAACCTGTTAATGATCGATGCAGGCTCTCTTTCAAAGAGACCAACGTGGTGGTATCCATCATGACAGCAGCTGAGATAAACAGGATGACCCCAAACAGTCCCCTCTGGGGGCCGCAAGGAAACACCTCCTGAGCTCCCACCCAAAAAGTTCTCGCACTGAGCACCTCCAGCATCTTCAGCATCACTTCCCTTGGGTGCCTGTGTTTCTCGATGGCTGATGGCTTTACACATTGCAGATTAACTTCAAAAATTGCATCACCTAAGATTTCAGGATGTTGAGTGGGGTTTTGCAGCCTGTGTGTGTGTGTGTGTGTGTGTGTGTGTGTGTAGGACAAAAATAGTTAAAATCCCTCTTTTAATCCCAAGCTTACTTTTCCCCAAAAAAGTTTAATTCATTATCAGCCCTAAAGTGGCTCAGAGCACTCCCACCCGGGCTGTTCCTAAATGTCCCGTTTGGCCCCATGGTATCCTGTTTGCCAAAACCTCTTCTGTTTTCCCTGTTGCCACAACATAAGTGCTGCTAAGAGCAGAGATAATCAGCTGCAGCTCTGTCCCTGTGCTGAGACGAGCCCGTGACTCCTGCAGCCCCCAGATCCAATGTGCAGTCCAGCCTGCGGCCCCTCCACCTGTGGGGTTATGTGGCAACAGTATGGGTCAAGGTAAAACGTGTTTCTTCAAACATGCAAGCAAGGCCTGCGTGGGTATTATTGTTTCCCTGTTTTCTGACATAAAGCGTTTGGAAATGTTGACTCTCGCCTGCTGCTTTACATTCTTTATTGTAATGGTGCAAGATAGGACCTCTGGCAGCCAGCGGGGCCCTGGGGAACAGAACTAGTTTCTTCAGATTAAAGGGGAAGGAAGAAGGATGAATCTATGTTTTTGAGGGAAAATATCACCTTCATTTAGATTTTTCCTACCTCATGTAGATGTTATGACTCTCTATTTTGGGGTTATGGCAGGAACAATGGTTGCTTAGGGGAAAAATGATTCTGGAAAGTACCAGACTAGGATATTTTCCAGTACAGAAGCCAGTTGACCGGGCCTTACATGTCCCCTAAAGGAGCACATCACAGCTCTGTCTGAAAGGCCAAAGACAGTATCAAAGTAGGAGTGTTCAAGAAAGTTTATTAATTTGTTGCCTTTGCTTTATGTCAAAGGCATAAGTATTCATATGGTTTCATACGGATTAGGGTCCTGGATCATCTAACAGGGTGTTATATGGATTAGGGCCCTGACTACTCCATATTTATTATCATCATAGATTTGGTAGATTTATTTGGGTTTTTTTTCCCCTGGACGACTGGATTTGGACCTAGTGACTGTCCCTCATGGGTGCCCTGGCACCATCTAGAGAGACACAGTGAAAATCACATCTGAGACAGATGTATGAGCTCTGTGTAACGCGTCTTCCTTTCCTCCCAACTGCTTGCTGTCCTATAAGAAAAAGAGAAGAAAATGTGAAGATTGATTCAGAGCCATTTGGGCAACATCCCCGGGCTCCATGAGGTGATTTGAGGGGTCATTCCTAAGAGGAGGTGACCACCTGCTAAGGTCAATAGATGACACATGGAGCTTGGTACCTGCAGAGGTCTGAGGGCCTGCATGGTAGAATGAGGGATCCTAGGAGGTGTCCAGGCTGACCTGAGAGAGCACAGCAAGGCCAGGTGGCCACCCGCAGGCCCCTTCTGCAACTTGCAAGTCTCTGGGTTCATTCAGCCATGGGCGCTGCAGAGCCATCAGCAGCCACAGGCAACTTACTCTTAGGCACAAAGGACCCTTCTTCCCACCCCAACCTCAAGGACATCCATAGAAGCTCTTTACAATGTGAAGACGCATATTTCAAACCACCCATTGGGCCAGGATTGGGAATTGCATTAGGCCTGTTGCATCTGACTTTAAAACTACCAAGACTGAAGTAGTCCCAGGCTCCCCTAACTAAAAACCGACAAGTCCCCGATGGCCACGTCCCTCAGATGGGCAAGAAGGATTTCTGGTTTACATCTTATCTGGCTCTAACTTGTGAGCCCCACAACCTGCTGCCAGGAGTGTAATTCTCCACGGGGAATAATTCTGGGAGGTCTCGTGACTGCAAGTTCTCTCATCCAGGTTCTGTTTCAGCCAGACCCCATTTGGCTTATGTTAGCAGGAGGGATCAAAGTTCAAAGTGCCTTGGATGTCGAAAGCTAATGGGTTTATTTTCTTTAAATTTTCTGTAAAATGAAGTGGAAAGAAACCGATTCCATCTGTAAGATATTCATCTCTTGGCAAGGTCTCCAGCCTGCGCCTCTGGTTGTTTGCAAATAGCTCCTTAGTACCTACCCACAGATTGGTGCCTGGGCAATTGCATTGCAAAGACGGAATTATTTTGCGGATCCAGCTCTCAGACAATAAAAAATGTTTTAAAGGCCTCCTGCTGCACATTTTGAAAGATTGTTAATGGGACCATAGAAATATTTAGTCTCTCTTAAATCTTAAGACTGCACGACTCACATGTCGTTTTTTGTTTTTTTTCCCTACTTCCTTTTTAAGAGAAAGGTGATGCTGAGCCAGAGAGTCCAGACAATGGCACTTCGAATACATTGTAAGTCTCTTTTCTGTTTCTGTCCTAGATGACTGTCCTTTAGTTTGCCTTATAAAATGGAACAGTGCAAGTACCTCGTAATAATGGTGACCAGGACGCAGGGGTGGTTCTCTTTTCTCATGATAATGTCTCTTTAATGCTTTTGGGTCCAGATGCATTTTGAGGTTTTAATACTTTAGCATCGGAAGAGGAAACTTGAAATTGCAAAGGTTCCTCTTTATGAAGCAGAAATATAACGAGATTGAGGCTGTGCCCAGGGAGAAGGGAGGTGAGCCCTTTAGAATTTGGTGAGAAGACTTGAAGAAGCTCTCACACATACTGGGGGACTTTCGGCCCCACACACCCGTGAAGCTTTCACGTCATTTTTAAAAGCCTGCCATCTGCAATCTCACCTCGGATCATGGGGAGTGGGGAGGGTTACAATTATAGTTCTCTCTGGAATCGCAAAAGTTTGTTATGTTCTTAAGTTAACAGAGCAGCTTTTAAAATATAAGAAAGGGCACTTCTAAAACATGTGTTCCTCTATTTTATCTTTTTATTATCAATATTCATGGAACGCAAACGTGTTTTTGATGATTCATTGGATGCCAAGTTGATACACCAACATTGAAATAAAATAACAAACAAGCTAACAAATGAGTTTGTTTTAGCTCTGCAGGAATTGGCAACAGGTTTGCTTCTAATGAGTCTTCATTTTTATCACTGTTGAGGAATGTTATTTTAAGGCAGGCTTTGTGAATGAATCTGTGGATCGGGGCTCCTATTGCTAAGCTTTTAAAGTGCTATTCATTAGCAGTCATAGTTGGTGGTATCTCATGGAGTGTCTTGCCTTGACCAATACCTGTTTCTTTGCTTTGCACAGGGTGGCTATATATTTCATAATGGATACAATTTCATGTCTGTTATTTTCCTAAAATTTACAGACCATTCCATTGTTGTGGTTTCTGATGCGCTCATGAATGTAACTGGCCTTAAATGGTTAAAATAATGCTGATTTTTAATTTTTTTCTGCTGCCGCCAAAAAAAGGGGGTGGGGGGGTGGGGAATGGGGGAAAGGGTTTTAATGCCATCTGGAGGCATTCTAGAGAACTGAAAAGAGAGGAATTACTGAAAAACTTAGTTTTTTGAGTAACATTTAGACGGGATAAGAATATACAATTAGAATGAAAGCTATTTGGGAGTGAGTTACATTTTCATCAATTGTTCAATAAGAGCATTAGTTATTACAGAATTTTTCTAATTCTCAGCAACAAAATTATCTTACAGACAAAGGAACAGAAAAAAAAATATGTTGGAAAGCTGCTAGAGAACTACATTTAATTTTACGTGATTTAAAGCCACTTTTGGTAGACACCAATTTTGTTAATGTTGTTTGGTGGGTCATTAAAGTTCTCCTTCCCTTGTGTGTTTCTGAAGTGTTCATTCCCTAAAAGAATTGCTTTCTATTGCTCCAAACTTTATTTCTTCTAACACGTAATAAAGTAGGTAAGTTGTCCGAGGAATCACTGTTAAATTTTCCAGAGACGTAAAGACGGTGGAAGCCTGGAACACCACCTCACGTGCCCCGCTCTGAACCAAGTGGCTCCTTGGTCACGGGCCTCTCCTTCTGCCTCTTGAACCAGAAATGACGGAAATGAAGTCTGGGGTGCCAGGGATATCTCTTAGAAGTGGGGAATTCTGAACTTGGGATCTGTCAGAACCCTCTCACAGGCGCTCTGTTCTTAGGCAGGAAGAGCAGCTGTTCTGAATGTGTAGGACTCAGGATGCCTGACTTGCAGGTGACGGGGATGTTCTCACACACGGCACCCCACCTGAGCTTTTAGGGAAGGTACAGTAATAGAATCTGAGGATCAGAAGAGTTATTCAACTTCAAGAATAAATTGGGACATGCACCTTCTGATTTTTACCCATTTACCATCCTGAGGGATACAGGGGTCTTAAGAGACAAAACTAAGCCAAGAATCAGAATCAAGAACAATTACTGAGCCAGGCGCGGTGGCCTGCACTTGTAATCCCAGTGACTCAGGAAGCTGAGGCAGGAGGATCTTGAGTTAAAGCCAGCCTCAGCAAAAAAAGAAAAAGAAAAAAAGAGGCATGAATCAGCTCAGTGACACCCTGTCTCTATTTTTTATTTTACTTTTATGTGGTGCTGAGGATTGAACCCAGTGCCTCACATATGCGAGGCAAGCACTCTGCCACTGAGCTATAGCCCCAGCCCAAGAGACCCTGTCTCTAAAGAAAATACAAAATAGGGCTGGGGATGCGGCTCAGTGGTGAGTGCCCCTGAGTTCAATCCCCGATACCCACCCCTCCTCCCCGCAAAAAAGAACAAATACTGAGATGAGATCATGTGTGTTAGGTAGTAAGTGCAAGTGAACGCCTTTGCTAGGGCCGCCATAACAAAATACACCAATCCAGGTGGCTTCGTGACAGTTTATTTTGTCATGGTTCTGGTGTTGGTTCCTTCAGAGAGCTGTAAAGGAAGAATGTGCTTCTGCCCTTGGTCCTTGGCTTATACACATCATCTTCTCTCTGGCCACGTCTATCTCTGTGTCCCTCTTCAGGAGAACACAGCCATATGGGATCAGGCCCCCATCCTAATGATCTTACTTTAGCCTAACTACCTCTATGAGGCCCTAATCCCAAATAAGATCACACTTTAAGGTCCTGGAGGTTAGGACTTTGAATATATGAATGGGGGAGGGATGACAGGGAGTGGGGATGATTCCTCCCATATCCTTAAAGGTCAGAGCAACCAGAGGCTGGAGCCAGGTGAACAGAACAAGGAGTGTGTAGATCTCAGAAGATGGACCAGGGAAAGAGAGGCTGAGCAACAGAGCATGAATTGTTGGAACTGAAAGGGTGAAACAGAGCAAAGGAAACTGGACATAACAAACACAGGCCCAGGACAGGCACCTGACTTAAACTGTGTGGGCAAATTATAGTCCAGGACCCCTCATAGACATGGTTGCAGAAATTCGTAGCACATCTATCCCCACAATTTACAAAAAGGATATAATTCATGATGACTAAGTGGGACTTATTACTAGAGTGTATGGTTGGTATAATGTTCAGTGTAATGTGCCGTACTAATAGAATAAAGGAGAAGAAATCTAAATAGATACCCAAAAAATCATTTGACAAAATGTAGCACCCACAAATGAATGTAAAAGAAAAATTTTAAAACTTTCAGCAAATTAAGACTGGGAGGGATGGACATCTATAAAAGAAGAAAAGAAAAACCTACTGCTAAGGTCAAGAATTTATCGGTATTGACTCCTCTTGCTATCTCTATTCAACATTTTACTTGAGATCATAGTCAGTGCCATAAGACAAGAAAAGGAAATAATATACACAAAGATTGGGAGAGATGATTGCTAGAGCAAGTCCTAAGGCTCTAATAAAGAGCTGTTTGAATCCATAATTTATCAAGGCGAATATCCAGAAATCTATTGTGTGCCAATTTATTAGGAATAAGCAATTGGAAAATGAAATCTAAAAAGTAACTCCATTTACCATGACATAAAAATATAAAATACTTAATAAATTTAGCAAAAGACATACAAGACTTAAAAACTGTAGAAACTACAACACACTGATGAGAGCAATTTAAGACCTAACCAGATGGAGAGAAGTTCAGGAACTGGAAAACATGACAATACTGGTATCTCAGTTTCTCTTTTACTGATCTGCGGATTCAGCACAATCTCCATCAAAAGACCAGTAGGACATTTTTGTAGAAAATAGTTTTACAGGTTGATTCTAAAATTTTTATAGAAAAGCAAAGGACTTAGGTAGCCAAACAATCTGGAAGAAGAACAAGATGGCAACCTTCCAGTCCCTGATTTTAAAACTTATTATAAAACTGAAGTAATTTAAGATGTAAGGGCAGACAAATCAATGGAATGAAACAATCTAGGAACAGACCACACACACATGGTCAATTGACTTTCCACAAGACACAGAAGCAGTTGAATGCAGAAAGCCAAGTCTTTCAACCAATGTTGCAGGAACAGCTACTGAAGGGAAAGGGAATTTCATGTGCCCTCAGCTGAGAAGGATGAGAGACCTCAGTATAGAAGGTACAGCCATGAAGCACCTGCCAAAAACACAGGATGGTCTCTTCACAGCCTGGATGCGACAAAAATCTCTTATGGGGGTCACAAACGTGTGTACAAAAAGATCTTAATTGGACCTCATCAAAATGAAAAGAATCTGCTCATAGCAATGAAAGGCCAGCTACAAGCTGAGAGAAGGTATTTGCAATACATATGTCAGACAAGTAATCTGTATATATGTAAGGAACTCTGACAACAACAAAATGATAAGGAAACTAGTATTTTATTTTACTTTTTTAGGAAATGAGTATTTTAAATGGGCAAAAGCTTTGAAGTATCTAGAAAGGATAGAAATATTCACACGACAGCTTTTCCACCTGATAATGTAATAATAATGAACCTGCATTGAACACTGACCTTGCCAAGGTGCAAATCTTAGCACTTGACACGTCCCGCCCCTGCTAACTCTGACAACAACCCAGTAATACTCCCCATTCTACAGGCAAAGGGGATAACTCATATCCCTGCATTTATGTGGCTTCAAGTGCCAAAGCAGGATTTGAACCCAAGATCCAGACCCTGGAAGCTGAGCTTGTCACCATGGATCCATATGGCTGATTCTGCAAACCCTATTGTCTCTGGAGACAATAACCATCCCAGGAAGAGCAGGTCATTGCCATAGGCCAACAGTCTACTAGATTGTCACTGTTACAGAAAAATTCTAAAAATAATGACCAAATGGAGATTTCCAACATTCTGTGAAGACCACAGTTTGGCAGGACCACTGTGTCTGCTTCATCCCGATTTGCCCACCGCTGAAGGAATCTTCTGTCAGGTCAAAGGCCAAAAGTACAGGCTTGTGGACAAATCCCAAGAGTAAGTGCCCGTCTTTATTCGGTAGATGGCCCTCAACCAAATAAAGTTAACTTAGCCTGAAAAAATACACAAAGACTTAAAATGACCTTCGTAAATTAGAGAAATTGGATTAAACACAAAGCCTTACCCTACTCAGGGGGGTCTGGGATTGTGGCTCAGCAGTAGAGTGCTCGCCTAGCATGGGTGGGACCCGGGTTCGATCCTCATCACCACATAAAAATACAGGCATTGTGTTGTGTCCATCTACACCTAAAAAAATAAATATTAAAAAAATAATTATTCAGGGGAAAAAAATACATATGAGGCAGAAGGAAAATGGCCCATCCAGGTGTGGACCTTGTGCAGTAAAAGAATTGGGAATTGTTATCAGCTCAGACTGAATTACAGTGACCCATGAAATGGTCCTTCTTCAAAAGTTAATATATGGAAAGTGCCCATTACCAAGTACGTGCTCCATAAGTTATTGTTACTGCTATTATAATAGTATTTATGACTTAGGAAAACTGGAAAATTAGAATTTTAATCTGTTCTTTTTTTTAAAAAAAAGGGGGGGGTGAGTTTTTAGAATGAGTTAAAGGTGGTAAAAACAGAAATGATGAGAACATTTTTAGAGGTCTTCTCGTGAAGCTGGGGCTGCGGAGAAGAAGGGTTGAGTTTAGTCTACTCTCCAGGGATGTCAGGAGGAACCAGCTGTCTTTCAGGATGTCAAAGGACGGGGCCAAGACAAGAAGAGCACCCCTGACCTCTCTCTCCCCAGAGAGAAGAACGTGTGGAAGACACGGAGTCACCGATAGGAGCAGCACCGGGGGTCCGGGCGATGCCCAAGGATCCAGACCTTGTAAATAACATGGGACTCTCTGAGTCCAGGATACAGAGGATATGGTCAACGCGTTCATATCAAGGGAAAATGCCCACCTGAAATTTCTACACTCACTGAAACACAGTATCTTCGACCATGTTAAATATGGAAGGGAAAAGAAAATCCAGAGAAACAGTTGTGTGCTCAACATATAAAGAAATCTATCATTCGTGCATGTGCATTTAATCAGGTTCTACAAACTGATCAGATAATAGGGCCTAGAAGCTGAGAGATCAAAGTCTATTGGGAAATTGTTACCCAAAGATCTTTTTTTTTTTTCCTGAGAAACATGAAACCTTCTTGATATTTATTTTGGCGATGGAGATCTGGGTCTAACATGATGAATTGTGGCTGATCTTTTAGTGTATGAGGTGTCCATCCTCAGAGGCCTCTTTCTGTGTCCCTTAAGTGATTTGCCAGGACCCTGTTGGCTAAGAAAATGAGAAACCCAGCACACAGCCCGATCCTGTTTCTCTGCTCGTAGACATCAAGCATGAAAAATGAAATAGGAAAGGCAGCCCGATCCTGTTTCTCTGCTCGTAGACATCAAGCATGAAAAATGAAATAGGAAAGGCCCCCCGGGCTCGTGAGGCCACTCATCATGCCGATGCACAGATGGGACCAAGCCTGCAATGGGGCACGACTCACCCAGGGGACAAGAGGGGCCACCATGCACAAAGCCAGGGACGGCTTTGGACCCCAGCACACTGCTGAGGGAGAAGCCACAGTGGAGAGGGGGTTGGGCCACTGGCATATTGGTAGTGCCCTGAGATTTAAACACCAGAAGATTACGCCCTCCCAGAACAAGCTGTCAGCCTGGGCTCTTGCACCAGCCAGCATGCCTGTGGCCCCAGGGTCATAGAGGAATCTCCAGCGAAATTAGGGAGTCCGTCCCTCTGTCCCCTGTGGGGTTTCCCAGAGTTTCACTCTTTCTTCTTCTCTGGGGACCCAATCAAATGTGCCTCCCTTCAGGATGTCATCAAGGTCAGGGTTCCTCGGACTATTTGGGGGTAATTTAATTTTTTTAATTCTAGTTGTGGAAAAATACGTGTAAGATGCACCCTTCTAACCATTTCTCGGTGACATTAAGTACACTCATGTGTTTTGGCTACCCGTCAACACAGTCTTTCCCCAGAACTCTTTTTCATCTTTCCAAACTGAAGCTCTCCACTAGGCGCCGTGGCACACACCTGGAATCCCAGCGGCTCAGGAGGCCGAGGCAGGAGGATGGAGAGGTCAAAGCCAGCCTCAGCAAAATCAAGGTTCTAAGCAACTCAGCGAGACCCTGTCTCTAAATAAAATACAAAAATAGGGCTGGGGATGTGGCTCAGTGGTGGAGTGCCCCCGAGTTCAATCCCTAGTACCAAAAAAAAAAAAAAAGAAAAAATTTAACTCACTTCACCCAGCCCCTGGCGACCAGGATTGAGTTACCCTGTATAGAAGCATGGTTCATATTACCGTATTTACTAACTGCCGTGGGTAATCAGTAACTGTTGACTGACATTTACAGACTGGTTCCACTTCCTTGCAATATAGTATTATCTTTCCTAAACTGTATTATATTTCCTAAACTGTATCAACTATAGATTTGACCACGCTAGGCACCTCATGCCAGTAGACTTTTAAAGTGTCTCTCCTTTTTCTCTGGCTTATTTCACTTAGCCCAATATCAAGGTTATTCATGTTGCACCCTGGGTAAGAATTTCCTCCCCTTTTTAAGGGTGAATAATATTTCTTTGCACGGATATAAGACAGGCCCTGACTTGCTCTGGTTCAGCTTGTGATTTTTTTAGACTTTGCGAAGGCATTCAGTTGAGACCGTACTTGGAATTTTGAATGTGGATCTATCCCCTGGCTGACAGCATGCAGTCTGTTCCTCTCCTGATGCTGGGCAGCCCCAGAGAACCAGGTCACAAAGGGGACCAGCAATGCTCTACAGAGTGCGGTGGTGACAAGTTAGAGTTTCCGTGATAGCTTAGGGACAAGTGCATTTTCAACTCCTCCAACTGAGGATGAGTTGATCAGGCTCTAACCTCTTGGTAAGTCAGGAAGCTTTGCACACACCACACCGGGTTCATGTACTCCCACTCCCACCTTGTGCCTGCTGTGAATGATGCTGCTGTGAACACGGGTGTGCAAATATCTCTGCATCCCTGCTTTTGATTCTGCTGGGTGTGAACCCATCTTCAGCATTTTTAATACGACCTAAAGTCACAGGTGCATTCTGCATTATGCCCCATGAGAGTGCTTGTGCTGAAACTAGTGCCGCACATGCTGCCCGCCATCACTCCAGCACTTTCTCAGTTCACCTCTGTGAACCATAACTTTGGTCAGCCACCATGCAAAGCACCCCAGATTTTACTACCGAGATGCTCTGGGCGGAAGGAGGAGGAAGCCCCGTATTGGACCCTGCCATTTTCCGGCCCTATTTGTCAATGACAGCTCTGAGTCCTCCCAGTACCGTTGAAAGCAGAGTTTCTCTCACCTCACGTACAGATGAGGAGACCAAGCCTGAAAGAGATTCTCCAAAGATTAGAAGTCACCGTGTGGGTCCCCACTCAGGGCCTCCCTCTGGCGCCACTGCACGGCTCCCTGGGGTGCTCCCCTTGCAGAACCCAGGAACATGTTAGTGCACCTAGGAAGGCACTAACTGACCACTCAAAAAATCTGAGGGCCCGTTCACAGGCTCAAGAAGTAGCTACTGGGGGTCTGTGTCCTAGGATAAGGAAATTTTTCAGTGACCCCCTAGTGAGGCCACATGTGTAGCTGAGTGTCTCACTTGTGATTGAGATGGACACCATCTCCAGAAGGACGTCTAGTCCCTTGGCAGTGAACCCTTTCAGTCCGCAGAGACATTAACTGACAGACCTCAGCTTCTCTGTATTCACTGTGGCTTTTGCTAACATTTTCCTGAGGTTGTCACTCAGGCTGAGGGAGAGCATGGTTCCCATCACCGTATTTAGTGACTGCAGTGGGTAATCAGTAAATGTGGCCTGACATTTACAGGCTGGTTCTGCTTCCTTGGATTATAGTATTATCTTTCCTGAAGCTTCTTTCTGCTCTTTTGTTGAAGCCTCTTCCATCATTTAGAATATAGCACTAATTCAACCCAAAAGTATTGGCGTGAAGAAATGAGCAGCTGCCGAAGAATGCAAGGATGGTTAGACGACATTTGCTATGCGTTTGGTGCACCTTCTTGCAAAGACATCATCAGCCAGATTTGTTCTTTCTCTTCTAATTAAGATACAGGCCTCCAAAATGTGGAGCTTGTCTATTTGCAAACTTATCCCCGCACCGTGCCTCAGTTCATAGGTTCTCTTTGCACCCTGTGCCTCTGATGCTGGTCCCCTCTCAGGCAGCCTGGTACCTTAAAGATATTCGCATGACACAATATCTATTTGTACCGGGCACTCAGCAGGACTCGTTGTTTTACTTAATTCTAACACCAAACTGGTGAGGCATATTATTTCATTATTGCATATTGTATTACAGAAGAGAAAAATGGGATCTCAAAGGAGTAAATTGGCTCACGGAGGTTTCAAACTTGGCAGAGCCTCATTGCCCAGCTCCAGAGCTGCCTGGAGGCACTGCCTGAGATCTATGCCCCAGAGGACACTTGGAGTGGTAGAGGGTTTAAGGAAGAAATCCCATTTTGAACAAAGGGCTAATATTTTCCTAACAGCCCTCCGTGTCTGCCTCTCTCCCTATTAACAAGAGCAGCATCCCACAGAGCCTGTGAGGGCAGGGGGACCGCCTTCCAGGCACTCTCGCTCATGCTGCTTCTGCACAGTGACGGGGTCTTGGCAATTGCCAGGGCTGGAGGCTGGAATCCATCCCACAATGCACATAGCCGGCAGAAGTGACCTGACAGCCTTCCCACCTCTGCCCACCTGCTCACCTCCCAGGACCCTCAGTGTTGGCAGAGGGCATTTTAGCAAGCTGCGTTCCCGAGATCCACCAGGGCATGCAAGGTCCGGCCCCAAGGTCCTGCAACAGAGAATCCCACCGCCAGCTCTTCAGCTGAAGCATCCAGAGGGATGGAAAATGCAGGGATGAGGGCAGGTGACCACACCTCCACACACATGCACTCACCTCTCCATGTCCAGTAGGCCATTCCTGCTTTTAAAAATGAGGATTCTGGGGAATTTCAGGCACTTTGTTAGAACAGGACAGGTGTTAGTCTATCATGATCAACAGGAAAGAAAATACTAGCTACTCTCTGGATGCCATGTGTGGACTAAACACCTGTGAACAGGTAGGACAGAATGCTGGACAATAGACTAATGATACAACAATGACTGGAGGATGAGAAACATAGGACCACCCTATAGATGGTCAACTCTGGATTTTCACAGCATTTCAAGAGATTGGACGCCACTAGAGTCTCCCACTTGGTAGATAAAGAAACGGAGGCTGACCGAGCTCACACACACAGGTAGTATATGGCCCAGCCAGGACGTTACCACAGAGAGCCTGACTTGACAGTACCCTTTCTTGACACTGCCTCAGACTACACACAGCTGAACTATGTTAACAATTAATTAACAGGAGATGTTTGAAATGGCGAGATCACAGGGGCTTTGGGTCATGTGTGGTTTGTCCCCCAAGGCTCATGTGTTGAGAGTTTGGCCCCCAATGGTGGATATCGGAGCTGAGGGGACCTTTAAGAAGTGGAGCCTAATGGGAGATCCTTAGGTCCTTGGGGGCGTGTCACTTGCAGGAAATGGTATTCTCCTAGAGTTAGTTCTCCAGAGAGCAGATCCTTATAAAAGCCTGAACCTACCCCTTGATTCGCTGTGTAGAGTTCAGTTTTGTGACATGATCTCCCACTCCCATGTCCTCCTGCCATTGTGCTAAGTGTCCTGAGATCTTCACCAGAGCTGAGCTGATGCTGGCACCATGCCCTTGAACCTCCCTCCTGCACTTTGAGCCAAATAGACTTCTATATAAGGTTACCCAGCCTCATGTATTTCCTCATAGTAACAGAAAACGACTAGAACAGCAGGAAATCCTGAAATGCGGAGCTATTTCATTTGAAATTTTAACGTAAGAGTTTCATGTTTGAGTCAGAGAAAGAGTATTATTCATTGCTTTTGGAGTTTCAACGTGTGAATAAGCAGAGTGAAACATGAAAAATAGCCAATAGTTAGATGGAATTATTAACCATGTAGTTTCACTTCTTAGAACAATATGACACTAATTTCACACAACCCCAGAAGTTGCATGCCCTAAAAACAAAGAGAAGATTTTTTGGACATGAGTAAATGCATAAAATATTTTTTAATATATCATCCATTTGACCACCAGAAAAAAAATATTTTCTCCCACAAGCCCATTATAAAAATTGAGACCTTTTCTGATGTGCATTTTATTTTTCTTCTTGACTATTTGGGGTACATCATGTGACCCTCACTCCCAAATTTTACTGGGCATTTACTGTGTTTTGTACACTATTCTGAGCACTTTACTCATATTTTTACAGTTCTTGGGAGTAATTATCTTCATTTTCAGATAAAAAAATATATACACAGAGAGGTATCTGGGGATATAGCTCAGTTGATAGAGTGCTTGCCTCACATGCACAAGGCCCTGGGTTCAATCCCCAGCACCACACACACATTTAAAAAAAAGAAAGAAAGAAAAGTAAGAAAGAAATATATACAAAGAGAGGTTAAGAAACTTGACCAGGATCACACAGCTAGTTTATGACAGAGCTAGGATTTGAATCGAGTTTGACTTTTTGGCCCATACTTTTAATCACATGTATATAGATCCTCTTTTTTGTCTATTAAACTTCACAACATTTCCAAGAAACTGAATAATAATGTATCTCTAAATAAAGAAACAGTATTTCCACATTATGTGTCACCTCAGGGATTACTTAGATGTTGAGAAACGCCCTTGAAGTAGTAATTGATATAATTAATATCTGTATCTTCCCTTTAAATGTGTGAAGCATATCATTATTTTTATCTTCTCTTTGAACATGTCCAAGAAGAGATCACTTCATTACATTCTGAAGTACATTTGAATCCTGTTGGATTTTGTTTCCTAATAATCACCAACACTAATGGTGCTAAATTGCCTCCAAGTGAGAACAGAGAGAACAAAAGGTCTCTTTAAAAATACTAAATTTCATGTTCAAATTTTGACGAAAAATAACCAATCCCAACTTAAATACTCGCAGACGTTGGTTTCTGCAGGAAGGTCCCATGTTGCCCAGGGAGAGATTTTGCAAGCTGTGGTCTGGGTGATGCTGATGTGACCCGAGACCCCAGGTGGACTCCTTCAACTCGAGGATGTGGACTGTTCCGGAAGCTTAGGGTGCTAGATGGGTCATAAGTAAGCTCTCAAAGGGGTCCCCCGTAGAGAGAAGCAGAAAAGATTCAGAAGGATGGGAATGGAAATTTCTCTTCTTCCAGCAGTTGTAAATGGATGCCTTTGTTGTTTATTTAATTCCTTCTCTTCATCCTCCAAACCAGGGTTGCCAGATAAAACATAAGACACCCAGTTCACTTCAGATTTCGCATAAACAGGGAATAATTTTTTTTTAGTGTGTCCTCTGCAATATTTTGGACATACTTTGACTAAAAAAAATTATTTGCTGTTTACCTGAAAGTCAACTTTGTATGGCTTCCTGTTATTTTCATTCACTAATTCTAATAACCTTACTGTACACCATGGAGACCGTGGGTCCAAGTGGACTTCAGACTGTTCACTAATAAAAAAAATTAAAAAAAAACGGAAGGCAGGCAGAGAAGGGAGGGAAGGAAAGGGAGAGGAGAGAAAGGAACAGGAGGAGAAAAAAGTAGGAATGGATTCTGGCCAGCGGCCAAGTCAAATAACTCAATTTGCAAGAAAGAAATCCTAAAACTGAGGTCATAGGAGGGAAATGTCTATTTCACAGACTCTTTTAGTCTGAATATTGGCCCAAAAAAGAAAAAGGCGGACATCCCATTCGCATCTGAACACCCCAGCTCATCCAGGAATGGAAAGATTTGGAATGTGAAGATTCTTAGCTTTGGAACTTCTTTGGAATACCATGATTGTTTATTAATGGCAAGAAGGACTTTTTTTCTTTTTTCAGTGAGATGTTTTGGTAATTGGATAGCAAAGAAAGCCACCTAACTTCAGTTTGTTACCAAGATGCCTTTGAAACTTGGTAGATAAACTTTTGTTTGTCCTGTGCTGAAATTAAAAAAAAAAAAAGATATCAGATACCTGATATGAAGAAGAATTTTATCCCTGTTTCAAAATCACCCAGTTCAGCCGTGAAGCAAGAAGATGGCTTTTTTTTTCCTTTCTACAAGTTTAAAAATATTAACTGACAGCTTAGCTTCCAAGCCTGTTTTTTTTTTTTTTTCTTTTTCTTTAATCTCCAACCAGACAAATTACTCTAAGCAAGAAGCCTCCTTGCTTTCATCCTGGACACGTCACAGATGTGACACTATTCGGTGGGAGATGGCTTTTTAACTTTGGACGGGGAAAAATCACCTTTGGAATTTTTAGGATGTTATTGCAAGCAAGGTTACTCATTTTGGACTTGCTAAGCCACGACTGGATCAAGCCTTCGACAGGGTAAGAATGTTTTCACGTTCCGGTTTCATCTGCAGGTATTTCAAGAGCAGGATCACCACCCTGGGTTGGCAGGCCCCTGAGCCCCTGCTGTCGGAGGAGTGTGTTAATGTGAATGTCCTATAAAAAGGGTCAGGTTCTGTCTGTGCCTTGAACTAAAGAGTCTGCCCCAGGACGGAATTGGGGTGGCTGGAGCAGGAATAGGATCACATCTTCATTCTTTGGACCAAGGAAATGTTAGTATTTTTAAGAGGCTTTTAAAGAGCGTCAGCTGTGCGAACAGCTTCCCTAACAAGGGGACAGCTGAGTAGGAGCCTGGCATCTCTGCAGTTGTTTGGCGTCATTGCTGTTGCTTAAAAAAAAAAAAAAAAAAGGAAAGAAAGAAAAAGAAAAAGGGATCGCCCCAGTGGTGCAGGAGTTTTTTGAGCAAACGCATGCATGACAAATTTGCCTGGTCATTTTGTTTTTGTTTTTGTTTTTGTTTTCCAATTCGTAAAATATGAACCATCATTGCTTTGTCTTCTGTTTTCTGCTGTCTTTTCTCTATTCTTTATCTCGGTGGCTTTAGATAAGGTACCTTGCCTGTTTAGTTCAGATCAAGAACAATGGTGTGCTACATGCTTGCCCTTAAAGAGAATTCCAGAAGTTCCACAGTCAGTCTCTTCCCAGAGAGCCAGAGACAGCATCTCCAAAGCTGGGCTGCCTGGGGAAACCCACCAGTGGGCCCCAGGGGACCAGGTCAGCCCACGGGGCAGCCAGCACAGAGGCAAGCGCCGTTTTGATAGGAGAAATGTCCAGAGGAAATTGTGAGGTGATATGAACAACAGGCCCAATGGGTGCCCGTACCCGGGGATCCTATCCAGGTCATCTATGTTTTCATCGCAATCTCCTGACTGTGGGTCATCACTAGGGTGTCCATCAGATCACCTGGAGAGCTTTTTAAAATACTGATAAATCAGAATTAAACAGACTGGACATGGTAATGCACACCTGTATTCCCAGCAATTTTGGAGGCTGAAATGGGAGATCACTTGAGCCCAGGAATTTGAATCCAGCCTGGGCAACCCAGAGACCCTGTCAAAAAAAAGATTTGATCAAATTACCATCTGCCCCTGTGATTCTAATTCACATTCATGATCCAAAAAGTAATAACTCAAGTGGCCTCAAACCTGATTAAACTATCTGAATCATGGAAAAGAGTTTTAAATGCAGATTCTTGGGCCTCTAGAGTCTCATTCACTGTGTCTGGGTTTGGGCCTGGGAATATGTAGTTTTGAAAACTTTTTCCAATTGATTTCACACTCAGATTTAGAGACCACCATTGCCTTGACTAAATCACATTAATTTCAGCACAAGGGAGATATATATATATACACACACACACATATCCTTTGTGCTGAAATTAATGTGATATATAATCACAGTATATATATATTTATATATATATATGAATATTCTTATATATTTAGGAATATATATATGTGTGTATGTAGATGTATGTGTGTGTGTGTGTGTGTGTGTGTGTATATATATATATATTTTTTTTAATTTCCTAGCTTGACCCATGCCTGTTTCTCTCTCATCTCAAAGGAAGAAATGCCCACTTCTTTTCACGTCTGATGCTCTTGACCTCACCCCTTCCTGCTCCCTTCCAGGCCCCTCTCTTATTGTATCCTGGTTGCTCTTCCTACCTGGGTTTATAACATGCCCACATTTTCCCAGACAAAAATAAAACAGCCACGTTCATCAACCACTATATACTGGTCAGCTTTTCATTACTTCAACAAAATACCAGAGGCAGGTTAACTTTGTAAAGAAAAGAAGCTTTTTTAGCTTACATGTGTGAAGGTTCCAGGGCATGGTGCTGGCATCAGTTCTCCTCTGGTGAGGACCTCATGGCGAATCGTAGTGTAGGAGCACCCGGGGGGGGGGATCTCATGGGGAGGTGTGAAGGGTCAACGTCAGGTTTTTGGAACAATTCACTCCCTTTGGGACTCACTCTTGGGGACTGGCATTCCCTTGCAAAGGCAACACCCTTGTAACTTAAGGACTTCCCATTAGGCCCCATCTCTTAGAAATGTTACTACTTCCCAATAGTGTCACTCTGGGGACCAAGCCTTCAAAACACAAGACTTTTGGGGGAACAAGCAATATCCAAATCATACCACACAGCAAATATAGAAGTCAGCCTCTCTTCACCTGCAAGGAATATATTCCAAATCCTCAATTCCGAATACATTCCACACTCTATATATTATGTTTTTTCCTGTAGATGCGTATCTGAGACAAAGTTTTAATTATAAATTAGCCACAGTAAGAGATTAATAATCATAACTAATAATTCAAAAATTACTAAAATATACCATAATTAAAGTTATAGAATGTGGTCAGCCCCTCCCCTCCCTCTCAAAATATTTCATTGTACTCAGTCAATCTGATAACCAAAATGGCTCCTAAATGACTAACAGGCAGGTAGCTTATACAGCATGGATACACTGGAACAAAGGATAACTCCTATTCCATGTGAGATTAAGCAGGATGGCACGTGTGTGTGTGTGTGTGTGTGTGTGTGTGTGTGTGTGTGTGTGTGTGTTTGTGTGTGTAGAGGTGTAGAGAGAGAGAGAGAGCGCAAAATGGTACACAATTTAAAACTTTGAATTGTCCATACCTGAAACTTTGTATCTAATATTTCCAGACCTTGATTGACCATGAATAATTGAAAATACAGAAAACAAAACATGAGTAAGAATTCTCCCTCTTTCTCTCTTCCAGTCCTTTAATCTTTCGCTAGCCCTTCTTCCTTACCTACTGTGCACAGAGCTGGTTTCTGGTGTCTGTCCTTGGCGGGTCTCCATGGCTTGTTTCTCAATGAGCCCAAGCTGTGGGTCCTTCCCAGTCCTTAACTTCCTTGATTTTTTTGCAGCATGTAGCCCTCTTGGAACCTTGGTGATGCCCTCTGCAGATCATCTATTTCTTGGCTGCTCTCCTACTATGTGCTCTTGGCATTCGTACCAGGGTTCAAATCTTTGGTCCATTTTTTTTTCCTTGTTCTCTTCATTCCCTCATGGTGCTTGCACCCATGTCTATAGTTTTAACTCTCATCTCTGTCCCAACGTTTCTCAAATCAAGACCGAACTCTGATGTCTCCCTGGACCTCCCAACCAGCTATCTGGGACCTCACCCGTACAAGGACTCAGGGTCACATTCCCTCCGCCACTTCCCCCCACCCCAGCCCCAGCTCTTCTTATGCTGATGATGCCTCCCCAAACCAAAACCCCGCACTCCTTCCCCTTCTTGGATTTTTCCTCTGAATGCCTTCATTCAGACCATTCTCTCTGCAGAGAGTGGCTGCTCTTCATGCTCCTACCAGAGCCTCTTGGTTCTCACATGAGCTCCTCCTCTGCTTTCCCATGGCCAGGTTCCAAGGTCCAACGGAATCTCCCTCTGCCATTAGACAAACTATGTGGGGTGCCTGACTTTGCCCCTAGTGTGTGTTGACTCCCAGTATACTGACTAGGCAGCCATCTGTCGGCCCCCGGGGATTGGTCCCAGGACCTACCAACAATACCAGCATCCCTAAAGTAAAATGGCACCCTGTTTGCATAGAATCTGCACGCGTCCTGCCGCACACCTGAAATCGTCTCCAGATCCTGACAGTTCCTTCTCCCATCCCTACGTTCTGTTCCTCCAGGGCATCTCCAGGTAACCAAGTGGACACACTCATCTGAATGGAGCTTTGAAACAAGCATTTTTATATCTTAAAAATCAGTGTGCATCATTGATCAATAGACTGTACTTGTTTTCCAATAAAAGTGTTAAACTTAAAAAAACTGATATCAAACCGAAGTAGGGGTGGCTTTTAAGAATGGAGTTTCTAAGTCCCACTTTCCTCCCTACCTCCATCTCCCCATCACTGGTATCATCACTGAAGGTTTTAAGAAGCAACAAAGAGCCACAGGGAGATGCTCTGCAGCAAGTCACCCTGCTGCGAGGTCCTCAGCGGACTCGCCACGCAAGCAAGACAGGTACCGACCAAAGGTCGTGAGGGTTACTTGCAAAGGCCGCTGCCTCCAAGCCAAAGGGTGAGCGCTAGCCCTTGGTGGAACCCGGATTCCATGAGAGCAGAATGAGACAGGACTGGAGAAGGCTCCCACGTCTTAGGAAGCCCATGATGAGCACAGAATGGTCTGATTAGGAAGGGGCTCATCCTGTGTGTTCCTTTCCAACATTGGCCCATGAGCAATTTCTACACCACAGCCTTTATGGTTCCTGGCACCCAGAGACATTGCAATGACCCTAAAGTGCCATGGATAAAAATCCACTTCCTGTGACCATAATCCCGTTTTCCATACGTGTGTATGCAGGGAGCAGAGCCCCCCGAAACACCTGGAAGCCACACTGGGATCTGAGTTCAAATTTCATCTCAGTTTAAATTCTCCCAGGAATATTTTTTTCCCTAAAAGCTGACTTGAGGATTAACGCAGGTTTAGGAAATACAACAGAAGATGAAAGACTTGTTCTCCCCACTTTAATAGGGCAGGCGATTGGTCGTTCCACACCCAGCATTTTGGAGGTGTTGCTAAATGAGCTTTACTTAAGTCAGTCACTTGATCCACCTTCTTACAGTTCCATTTCTTGTCCATCATTGGGTGGCCCAGAAAATTAAAATGACTAAAATAACCTAAGGGTGTTCATCAGAAACCAGGGGAAGCCAGGCATGGTGGCCCACACCTGTAATTCCAGAGGTTGAGGAGGCTGAGGCAGGAGGATCGCAAGTTCAAGGCCAGCCTTAGCAACTTAGTGAGGCCCTAAGCAACTCAGTGAGACCCTGTCTCTAAATAAAATATAAAAAGGGCTGGGGGTGTGAATCAGTGGTTAAGCACCCCTGGGTCAACCCCCAATACCAAAAAAAAATTAAAATAAAAATAAAAGAAACCAAGGGAAGCCACAGGTGACAGGTTTGGAGTAGCCAAGGCAGCTACACCTGACTGACCATAGCTCCTTTATGGGAGTGTGAATAGCCAGAGTCCATTCCCGTGAGACCTTCATGTTATATACTTAGTATGCAATTTTTTTCATCATTTAAATGTTTTATGCAATAAAACCATGTTGCCACTCAGCTCAAGTAGCTTTGTGAGGAACTGCCCATCCTAAGTGGGTGAAGACATTATTTAAAGTTTCAAAAATCCCCACTTCCCCAAATTTGTGATTTTTTAATGACATCATATACATTTTTATAGTATGCTTGCCCCTTTATTATTGTTTCCTACTTAAATATAAATATTAACATCAAAAGAACAAAGCTTGAAAGGGTAGTCACGTTTTCGTCATTTTCAATCCAAATTAAAAATAATGTTTGTCATATTTACATTCCTTTGGTGAACTAATCCAATAATAAGTTATCACCTTGTTAAAAATTTGTTTTTTGATTTCTCTAAGAAGTAAAACTAAAATTAAATATCCTAAAATGTTCTGCTCATCCCAAGTCCCTCAGCACCAGGGAGCAAGCCTTTCTCTGGTCGATGGGAGCCTTAGAAATTGCTGGGTAAATGTGTAACAGATCAAGTACATAAAGGAATGCAAATTATTGGCATCACTTACACTGATAAGAGGGTGTGCTACTGTCTCCATATCAAACTTTCCAAAATGCTGAATCACCAAAGTGAGTGAGGCTGTTTGGCTCAAGTAGTTATCCAGAATCAGCACCCTTACAGTTGAACTTGAACTGGAATTTCCAAATCCTGCAAAGGTCATAGTGGCAATCGTCCAGCACCCCAGTGCTGGGCAGCCCGGGCATGATGAGTCTCCAGCAGACTCTCCGATCACCAGCACCACAGACACCCAGCTGGGCCCCGACATGCCCTCTTAGTGTCATTGGAGGATGGGTAGCTGTCCTGAGGGTGAGAGAATGAAAATCAAAAGCACACGTCAGCTGCTAGATGAGATTAGAGGTTTCAGGCTGGGAAGCCTAGAGATGGCCCAGTCATTGGAACTTAAAGCCAGGTTCAGGGACCACATGGGGCTTTGCCAATATTGCCCCACCCTACAGACAAGAGGCCCACTTGGAATTGTTCTTTAAATAACCTGGGAATATATAGAAGGTTTTAGAGGAAAGAAAATATCAGTCATACATCATTACATGAGATCTTATAAGACAGGCAGTAGGTACCCCAGCAGCATACAAATTCACAGGCAGGCATTTGTTTCTACCTTATTTCATGAAACAATGCTGTCAAAAGCTGTTCAGTTGTGTTACATAATGTTGTCCTCAATGATAGCTGTGAAGAAGGTGGAGCTGGTTTTATTATTCTCATTGCTAAGCTCTGTCCTAGATTTGAGGTGGCACTTAACCACTGAGCCACATCTCCAGCCCTATTTTGTATTTTATTTAGAAACAGAGTCTCACTGAGTTGCTAAGGGCTTGCTAAGTTTCTAAGGCTGGCTTTGAACTCACGATCCTCCTGCCTCAGCCTCCCGAGCCATTGGGATTCCAGGCAGGCGGCATGGTGCCCAGCCCCAGGACCTTTCTGTAAGAGCAGAATGCCTTGCCTCCTTGCAATAAAGAATTAGCATTAGTAATAGAGATATGTTCAGAAACCCAATTCAGTATTTTACAAATTTCTCTCTTACTACATTTGCTCTGTAGCTCTGAAATTTACATTGTTTTTCTTTCTCTGCAAAACCTCTGGGCTCCTAAAAATGGTGTTTGAGTTGGAAAGTGTTTTTTCAAGGCAGGATATCTACAGCCTCTCTCTCTCTCTCTCTCTCTCTCTCTCTCTCTCTCTCACACACACACACACACACACACACACACAGTCACTCACACTGTGGGAATGAGCTGAAGGCAGTCAGGAAAGCCATCGCAGCCACTTGGCAATGTCCCCTAGCAGAGCAGGTGGCAGGGCTCTGCATGACATTTAATATTCTCAGCTCTGCAATGGCCCCTCCCCATCTTTCCCCTGCTTCCTCTAGTCTCTGGTTATGGAGGGCCAGGTGGACTTTTTTCCTTGGGTGGGAGGAGAATCTGGGTCAAGACCCCTGATGCAGACGTGGCCAGGGCTTCTATCCCTCAGAAGAAATGGGATGGCCGAGCAGAGAGAAAAGGGAACCACAGGCGGAGTCTTGCCTGTAGCCGTTGGGAATTCCATGATGACGTAATGAGAAATCACCTGTCACGCTGCGCGACATGCAGCGCTCTCACTAGTCGAGTTCAAGCTCTGGGCTTCCAGGGACCACATGCCAAGTGTGGAGAGAAGAAAGAGCAATACCACACGATAATAAGTGTCACTTGGTTCCCTTCTAGAAAACTAAGTGGGGGGGTGGGGTGGGGGGGGGAGTAAGGGGTAAGTTTCTGAGTCATACTCTGGAGTAAAACTTTGGCACATTGTAAATGCAATGCAGAATTTAAGCATCAGATGTAGAGGATCCTCTGTTGAGGTTTAGATATGAGGTGTCCCCCAAGAGCTCATGTGTGAGACAATGCAAGGACATTCAGAGGTGAGATGAGTGGGTTATGAGAACCTTAACCCAATCAGAGGATTTATCCCCTGATAGGGTGTGGCTGGAGGAGACGAGTCATTGGGGCCATGGGGCTGGAGGAGATGGCTCACTGGGGCCGGGCCATTGGGTATGTATTTTTCCCCTGGCAAGTTGAACAGTCTGCGCTCTCTCTGCCTCCTGGTGTGATGAGTTGAGCCACTTTCTTCCACCACATACTTCCGCCCTGATATTCTGCCTCATTTTCGGCCCAAAGCATTAGAGGTGGTTATCTATGGGCTAAGACCTCTGAAACCAGGAGCTCTCATAAACCTTTCCTCCTCTGATTGTTCTTGTCATGTTTTTTGGTCACAGAGTGAAAAAGCTGGCTAAAACCCCTGCGAACTGAACATCGCATCCTCTCCAGCCAAGTCCCAGTGATCTCAGCTTCCTTATGTGATCACCTGCACTTGGGTGCGGGAATCGTCCGCGAGGCTGTTGGGAGGCGGTGGAGGGCAGGGGAGCTCAGTGTTAACGAAACTTTCTGCAGTTCTTCCAAGCAGTGAAGACTTTATGGGATGTTATGTCAAGGTGACTTCGCAGGCGATTCACTGGAGAATTTTATCTGCGCCTCTCACCAGAAAAATACTCCGTTTGTCTGGATAGGTTCGGACAGCTGACAGTTGTCTGGGAATGACAGCCTGTGGGAGGGAGTGTCCCCCCCCCACCCCGGGAACGGGGAGACCCATTTCTGCTGAGAGCCTTGTTGCAATGATGTGGGGTCCCCACCCCCAAGTAATCTTCGCACAGACTTTAAAGAGCTCTCTGGCTAGGAAAAAGAACGCCATATTAATCATCTTTGTTTTCATAGATACTTTATTCCATTGTCTTCAAGACCCCTTTGTGGTTTGGATATAAGGTGTCCCCCAAAAGCTCACATATGAGTCAGTGCAAGAGTTTCAGAGGAGAAATGATTGAGTTGTGAGAGTTTTAACCCAAGCAGTGAATTAATCCCCTGCTAGGGACTAACTGTGAGGTAACTGAAGCGGTGGGATGTGGCTGGAGGAGGTGGGCATTGGGCGTGGTTTGGGGGTATATATTTTGTATCTGGAGAGTGGCATCTCTCTCTCTCTGCTTCCTGACCACCCTCCTGTGAGCTGCTTCCCTCTGTCACCCTCTCCTGCCATGATGTTCAGCCTCAGCTTGAGCCCCCAGGAATGGAGTCGGCCTTCTATGAACTGAGACCTCTGAAACCGTGAGCCCTCCAATAAACTTTTCCTCCTTTACAATTGTTCCGGTCAAATCCTTTAGTCATAGCAGGGGAATCGCAGGCTAAAACAACCTCCCCCATCTTATGGCCTTACAGTGTCTAAATGTGTTGTGAAATCTCAGAATAAGAAATATGACAAATGAAATCCCATCTCTTGCCAATGAAGGAAGTGGAAAGGCAGTGCTGTGTCGTTAGTTTAAGAAATCTCCTGTTGCTTAAGGTTGTTGGGGCAAAACCTGTTCATTTACGATGAAGCAGTTGGGGGAAGGGGTGGCCCTACCTCCTCCATCTTTTATGACAGCCTCAGGTGACCTGAGGTTGGTGGCCACGAGCATGCATATAAAGTCAGACATTTCTATTTTTTCCCCCTTGCAGTCTAAGAGTACGCTTCCAGGCGTTCCCAGGAGACCTGATTAAGAATGCATTTATGTGCCAGGTGCGGTGGTGCACACCTGTAATCCCAGCAGCTTGGGAGGCTGAGGCAGGAGGATTGTGAGTTCAAAACCAGCTTCAGCAGCAGCAAGGTGCTAAGCAACTCAGTGAGACCCTGTCCCTAAATAAAATACAAAATAGGGCTGGGGATGTGGCTCAGTGGTTGAGTGCCCCTGAGTTCAATCCTTAGTACCCCCCAAAAAGAATGCATTTATGCCCATAGGTGTAGAACCTGGCAGTAAATCCCCTGGTGGTTGGAAAAAGCTACAACTGGAGGCATGTATGTATTAGGATCCCAGGCGGAGATACCCACGCAGTGGGGCTCAATGTGGGGCCTGAGCCCACTCAGATATGAAGGACTAGCCCAGATGGGGACACTAGAGCTGGGCTGACCATCCAGGAGCCACCAGGCACAGGTGAGCACTGGAAAGGTGCAGAGTTTGAGCTGAGAGGGGCTGTAAGTGTGAACCACAGAGGATTTCAAACACTTTATGGGGGAAAAAAGTGTAAATAGTATCATTGGTGATTTTTGTTATGTGTTGAAATGAAAATATTTGGAATTGTTGGGTTAATTAGAATATATGTTAGTCCCTCGGTGTCTGTGGGGACCGGTTCCAGGAACCCCCCTCTCCATGAGTACCAAAAGCCACAGATGCCCAAGTCCCTGACATAAACCGCTATAGTAGTTACATGTAATGGACACACCCCCTCCTATACATTAAACCATCTCTAGATGGCTTACAATGCCTAAAGCAATGTGAGGGCTGTGGAAATAGTTGTCACGCTGTCACACTTTAGGGAGTGAAGACAGGAAAGAACGTCTGTGCGTGTTCGGTACAGACCCCACTTTTTCCCAGTGTTCTCGCTCCATGGTGGTTTGGATCTCGGATGCAGATCCCCTGCTTACAGAGGGCTGAATGTGCTCTTCAAATTAGTATCCCTGCTTCTTTCTACTCTCTAACATTCCAACTAGCAGAGTTGAACCTCTACAGGTGACTCAACGTTTCTCTTAGACCATATTTTTCTAGAGAACGGTTCAGCGTGTGGCGTGGGCAAGGCAGGGACTCACGGAAAGCAGTGCAGACAATTTCAAAGCGAATATCAGGCATCCCTGTTCTTAAGGGCCCCTCAGCCACCCCACCAGGGGTTTCTCCAGGCTTCCCTTGGTAGCGACAGCATCCACCCAGTAGCCCGCCCTTGTGCCCAATGTACTTCATTTCTCTGGACATCACTGTGGATTGTGGCTCAAACCAAATGTCCCTACTTTACATCTGCTGTCTAGTTGGTGCTAAAGGAATGCCCAAATGAGCTTGCCCTTCAGGCAGAAGTCAACTTTAGGTCCATAACACCCTTTGAAGTTCTAAAACACCCATATAAAACCTCTTGGCTAAAAAATTTTTTAAAAAATGACTTGAGGAATGGAAAAATGTGTGTCGTGTGGTGAGAAGGCTGGATTTCATGCAGGATGCCTTAGTGCTGGGAAATAGCACGCAGCAGGGGAAAAGGAGGTGAGGGAGTGTTGGGGTGCTTCTCGTGTTTACCAGCTTTAGAGTATAAATACAAAACCAGATCACTGCCTTGCATTTCCATTCCTTAGGTTTTTAATGACTTTGTTCTTAGGTACTAGAGAAAAATAAAAGTACCTTGAACTACAGAGTAGAGTCCCAAGGAGGGGGAACATGTGTCAGCCATTTCCCTGAGGATTTTCCTGGTTTTTATTTTGTTTTGTTTTTGATTTTGATTTTTGCAGGGTAGGGGCTAGGGAGTTACTGGGGATGAATCCAGGGCCTTGTGCATGCTAGGTATGTGCTCCACCACTAAGCCACATCCCAGTCCCCATTTCCCTGGTAAGAAGGAACCATCAAGGGACCTAAGACTTATAAATTGCAAGATGCAGAAGGCAACCCCATTTTATAATTCTTATCAATTCTTTCATTTTTCTTTGATTGAAATCACCTTGACTTCTAAAAACAATTGTTTTCCTTTAATAGAAAAAAAATTAGAATCACCATCAATGGTGATACTAGATAAGAAGTAGTAGTATATAAACCATTTCCTTATGAAAATCAGATTCGGGCATATCTAGTTTTTGCAATATCTGAATGTAGAGAGAAAGTTTCTTTTTGAGAATCTAACTGAAACATACACAAAGAAAAATAAGATTTTTTTGCATAAACATTTTTAAAGTTACCCATTTGGGGTAATAATGTTTAATTACTATTAACATCAACTTTAATCACAGTGAATAATGGAATTCCAGCCAGGTGCGGTGGTGCACACCTATAATCACAGCCTCTTGGGAGGCTGAGGCAGAAGGATTGCAAGTTCAAGGCCAGCCTCAGCAAAAGGGAGGCCCTAAGCAATTCAGAGAGACCCTGTCACTAAATAAAATATAAACAAGGGCTAGAGATGTGGCTCATTGGTTAAGTGCCCCTGAGTTCAATCCCAAGTGCAAAAAAATAAAATAGTGATGATGGAATTCCATCTCTACTTTTTTTTTTTTTAATACCGCTCCTCCTCCTGTTCTCTCACCCAGCTCTTTGCTCAGTAACCTCACCACAGTGTACTCTTTACCATTTGGTTCAGTTGAATTCCTCCTCCATCCAGGGCCCATGAACAGCCCTGGAAATAACAAACTGAAGAAGGGGATTTTCATGGTGCCTGTTCAAAGCAGGCTCATCCTGCAGAGGATGAGGCTGGGGCATGACTGGTCTCTTCAGTGGCAGGCGGCAGGAGCTGTGGCGGAGGAACCCATTCCAGTGGGCTCAGGGCAGGACCAAGCCACCTGTCACGAGTGAGCACTGTGGCCTTCAGGAGCCTGATGGGGCTCAGAACTTTACACTGAGTCACCTCTTTCTCATTCACCTGGTGCCTGAAGCCCCCCGCTCTCCAGAGGACCCTGGAATTTAATGCATCGTCTCTCCCTGAAGAACTTGGTGGAGGAAGGAGATGGCTGAGGGCCTGGCTGCAGACGTCATGTCCTTGAGGGTCTCAGAGAAGAGGGAAGGTGGAGGGACGGCTGTGAGCTTCTTAAAGGAGTGGGCTGGGCTGGACCCTGCAGAGGGAGCGGCCAGGCATTCAGAGAGGGCGCAGAGATCACGCTGCCTGTGTCCCCCTTTCTGACCTCTCCTGGAAAACTCTTCCCAGCCCTGCCTTGGCTTGCCCTTCTCCTGTTACTCCTGTGTCCCCACACAGCCCTACCCACTGCCTCCACAAACTGGTGGCCTCTTTCCAGCTCTGACATTACTAAGGTTACAAAGTAAGAAGAGCAGGACGCGGTGGCGCTCACCTGTGACCCCAGTGGCTGGGGAGGCTGAGGCAGGAGGATGGCAAGTTCAAGGCCAGCCTCAGCAACTTAGGGAGGCCCTAAGCAACTTATCAAGACCCTCTCTCAAAATAAAAAACAAAAAGGGTTGGGGGCTTGGCTCAGTGGTCCGGCACCACTGCATTCAATCCCCAGGAGCTCCCCGCAAAAAAACAGAATATGCCGCTGATAAGGGGACAAGACCAAGGGACCTGCAGGATCCTGTGTCATCTCCCTGAACGCAGGAGCCACCATACCCATGGAAGAACTCAGCAAGGACCAGAGGGGGATCTGGCAACTAGAGCCTTTCAGTGCCCTGAGTTAAGTCCCTCCAGGGGAAGAGTTAAGTCCTCTTTGGACTTAGCAGGAGGTGACCCAGGCACAGAGGAGGGTGTGGGCTGCCCAGCAGGGTTGACACACCCCCCTGTGCTTGAGCAAAGCTGTTCTGGCCTCGCCACACCCCTGGGCTCAGCTGCTGGAGATTTGGTCCTGGAGACCGAGCACCAGTCACTGCTTCCAAAACTGCCTCCAAGAGCCAGGAGAAGGCCGCTCAGCAGTGTCCTTAAATTCTTCCATATTGTAGATTCACTTAGTGAATTGCACGACATTAGTCCATCCTCAGCGCTAATTCAATATCCCTGTGAAACAAGACCTCCCATGATGGACTTCTACCTTCTAGCTAACAGCCCTCCTGTTGGGGGCTTCTAACCCTTTTCTCCTGACCTAATCGTACCATCTCGGTCTCTGCTAGGACCATGACCCAGCCCTCTGTCACTGACGCCAGCTATCCCACCATCCAGTACCATCTTCTAAGCAGGGTGAAAACTTGTTTTTTTTTTGCACTGCTGAGATGAAGTTTTGGAGAACTGACAGCAACAGCCGTGGTTCATAAACCTCTGTTCGCAACTGCTCCAGCATGGCTTCACCACTGCGAAATTCTACAGGAGTTTGATTTGGTGAGCTGCGCTTGGTCTCCGCTCCCTGAAGAGGGTTTCCTGGGCTGACAAGCCCATTTATGGGATGAGTCCTTTGACAATGGCCTTGAGTGAAATTTCCTTTGGGAAAGCAGATCTGTGAGGGCAGGCGAGTATTCCTTCCACCTTAGACACTAGGTAGAGATGAGGCCCGCAGTGCATCAGCAATGCTGGATGCTCCAAAAATAACAGTCCATCCCAAACTGCAGGCTGCAGAGGGGCAGGAGGCCTGTGCATTTTAGGCAGAACTTTATAGTTTGGGTATTTTGCATGAAAATAATTTGGCTCATATATACTGCAAGATCCTATATGTAGCCCCCCCCCACGAGCAAGTGAAACTGAGTTTCCCTCTGAATATGGTCTTCCTTGGAGGAGGAGTGAACCATGATTGACTGGCGCAGTCTGGTGTGGATCAGCTGTGGTGATCAGCTGGTAGGAATTTTCTGGAGCAGGGAGACATGGTGGAGGGCAGGGGAAGAAATGTTGGCTGATACCCTGTCAGTGAAGAAGGTACTGAGACAGGGAGGAAGACCTGGACAGAAATGCCCAGTGGTTGTTTGGCCTCGGCTTTCCTAAGGGATGGTCCTCTAAGCCCCAAGTGTATTTCTCCCTTCCCTTGGGTCACTGCCTCCGTGCCCTACGACTTGGACGCCCAGACAGCACACCCAGTCCTCTCACACTGCCACCACACTGGCACCTCGCCCTTTCTCCACCCCCCTCTTGGACTCCCAGCTCCTGCCCACTCATTAAGAAAGAGGAAAAGCTCACTCCACCATGCCTGATTATCAACTATCTTCTTTAAAAAAAAAAATTACAAAGTATTAGGATACTTGAAGCAAAATTTTCCAAGGTCAAATTTTGTTGGAGAAAGATCTGGCCAGAAAGTAGCCTCCAATGCCCAGTTTCCTACAGGAATTCTAACAGCAATACGCGTTCCTTCAGTCTTGCAACTATTCTTGCATAAGCCTCTACCCAGCCAACTGAGCCCTTCTCGGGGTTGATCTGACCTTACAGCAGATCAATTTGCCTGAACAATGATTGTTTTTTAAAGCTGATATAGACAAATGAACTTTAAAGAACACGGTTATTATTTATTCAAGTATTGGTTTTGTAAAATAAGCTTTTATACCATTTTTCCTCTCGCTAAAAATGGATCTAAAATGTGTTCCATCCATGTAGAGTCATGGATCAAGACCTACCACAGATCTTGTCTCCCGGTAAGGAGGGATTTGTGCTGTTTGTTCCATGAAATAAATACTCTTTTCCCTGTCAAAGTCAAACAAAAATTGAGAGAGAAATCTCAATAAAGAAACTTTTTATCTAGGAATGAAGGATGGGGTTGCAATTCAGTGCACTGTTATCTAAAGGACAAAGGAAAGGCGGGGGTCTGGTCAGCATAATAGATATTAATTGTACAAATTAATATGCCGTGACATTTCTTTGCATGCCTACAGCCATAAATACGTGCACTGATCATTTCCAGGATGGAGCAAACTTTGCAGGTTGTTCTGTGAGAAAGTTCATGGGCACCTTGGGTGCTGGAGGAAGCTGGCAGCTCGGATTGGTAAGAGGGTCAGTTACTATGTAAAGCTAGTCTTGAGGTCGTAGTTGGCAGTTTCACTCATGGTTGGGATTAAGTAAAAACAGTCTTAAGGCTGGAGCAGGCTCTTTCGTTGGACTGGAGCAGGCATCCACAGTCTGTTTCCTCTTTGTCCCCAGGCTCCTCGGATCCATTTTAGCGGGGTGTGACAGGAACGAGTCCACTTTGTGTAATGAATTTTCACAGTTGTCCAGGCACTGCCCATAGGAAGCCCACGAGGCAGGGTGCTGAGTGGACAGGGCAGCAGGTGCCCTCCATCGACATGTGTGCAGCTGAGGGTGAGAGATCAAAGTCACTGAGCAAGGAGATGATGTGCCCTTTGGGGTGGCCTTCAAGGGAGAGGGCATCCCCCAGGAGGAGAGCCAGGCCAAGGTTCAGAGAAGTGGAGCTGTCAAGACTTTGCGTGGTTTCAGTGTTGGGATCAAGGGCTGGCACAAGGCAGCCACTGAAGGGAGCTGAGGCCAACCTGGGAAGAGGCTGTGAGCCTTCAGAAGCGACATGTAAAGCTAGACTTGAGGTGGGGAATTTAGACTTTTGATGGACGGCCCCGAGATGGCAGGTGGAACCCAGAGTCAGGACTGGAAGGAAGCCTGGGGGAGACGGCGATGGTCACAGCTAGAACCATCGTGGGACTTAGAGTTGGGGGTCAAAGAAAGCCTGAGAAGTGGGGTACATCCCATTGGGAGTTTTGTTGTCTTGGGGAGGGGAGACAGGAAGTTGAAGCCCATGTGTCATGACCAGGTGGGTGGCAATGCTGCTGACCCTCATGCAGAATTCAGGGGTGAAGTCTGGATGTTAGATGGGGAGATAGTTGGTTTTGGTTTCAGACAAATCAGGGTAGAGGCCCATCCAAGGTAGAGGCTAGTGTACCTGGCCCACAAATATTTACCGTGTGGTTATTCTCTGCCACGCATTGTGCCACAGATGCCCAGGAGATAAAACGTAGGCTGTAGCTCCAGAAGTCAGAGTGCAGAGATGTCAGGTGCAGTTGGCCCCATGGAGTTGACATTTGGAGGAAGCAGTCACAGATATTGTGCTTGGAAACAGCTGAAGAGATGAGAGGGTGAAGAGGAGAAGTGACAGCAGGATTCTGGGGTAAAGAAAACTTCTGGAGAGTAACCCGAAGGAGTAAGCTCATCAGAGGAAATGGGACATCCAAGAAAGATAAGGAAAACTGGGGCAGGGCCCAGTGGTGCATGCCTGTAATCCCAGGGTCTCAGGAGGCTGAGGCAGGAGGATCGCAAGTTTGAGGCCAGCCTCACAACTCGGTGAGACTGTGTCTCAAAATAAAAAAATAAAAAGGCTGAGGATGTATCTCGGTGAAAGAACATCTCTGGGTTTTCAGAGAAACTGCATGAACAGCTTTTCAAAAGGAATGTCACAATGTCCCAAATCCAAGTGACCAAGCAAGACAAAGAAACCAAAGAGTCCATTGATCTGGGAAGTGAATGTCCTGGGGAGCCTTCATGTGTATGTCTGTCTATGCACCTGTGTATCTGTGATATTTATTGTAGCAGATATCTGTAATTTGGAAAGAATTCTGGCTTTGCTGGTCAAGCATCTGAATGTTCTGCTTGTACTTAAAATTAGGTTTGGCCATGATTTTAACCACTTGGTGCAGGTAAAGACAAGCCTTTGATTTGTGCCTGCAGCAACTGTTGGTGTCACATGTCAGCTCTGCCCCTCTCTGCCCCTTTGCGCCACCCACAGCCAGCCAGGAGGAGTGTTTGGTCCAGGACTTTCGGTGTGATTTTTCAAACAGGTGGTTGGTATTCGGTAATAATCCATCACTAGAAAGTCAGCATATAAGAGACCACGTTGATATCAATAAATGATTGGACAAATGAATAAATGGGCCAACAGACAAGTCTCCCTACAGAATCCCATGTACTCTATATGGCCCCCATCCCCCAAGGAGGTGGACCATCGCTCCTTCCTCCTAAAATGTAGGTTGTGCTTAGTGACCGACAGGCGCCGTCTGAAAAGAAGGTGACCTGGCAGGCACACCTGTGCAGCCACGTCCTTGGGCCTTGTTAATACACAGACCTTGATCACAAGGAAGACATCAGGGGACACAGATTGTGGGGCAGGGTACAGAACACACAGTCGACACTCCTTGAAATGGTCAAGGTCATCAAAAACAAGGCCAGGCTCGGACACCAACGGTCAAGAGGAACCTTAGGAGACATCAGAAACTCCATGGATAAATGTAACAGTCCATCCTGGTTGGGATTTTGGGACAGAAAAGGGACATTAAGTAAAAGCTAAAGAAATGGGAATATAGTATGGGCTTCAGTTCGTCCCAGATGTGTCTCATAAGATCCTGGCAGCTATGGAAACCAGGTACTAGCTATGGATGACCCTCTACTTACCACAGGTTGTGTCCTAACAAACCCACGACAAGTTGGAAATACCATAAGCTGTGAATGCATGTGACATACCTAACCCACCTCACATCATCGCTTGGCTGGGCTCATCTTAAACGTGCTCAAAACACTTTATCCTACAGTTGGGACACAAAGCCTAGTTTATGATCCCGTGTTAAGAACCTCATAGAATTTGTTGAGCACTGTACTGAAAGTGAAAAAAACAAACAGCTGTACGCTCTCGAACCATCGGGGACCCAAAAAATCCTAAATCAAATCCTAAGTCGAGGTTTGTCTGCATTTGAGAACTCTGTATTGTCTTCCTAGATTTCTGCAAATTTAGAACTATTAAAAATGTTTGTTGTAAAATAAGAGCAGCGAACTAGTTGCTGGCCTGAGCTTTCTCCTTAAGCCCTGTGCTTTCTCGTGCTGTTTGTTGAACCCTGGCTCAGAAAGAGCCCGTCACCTGTCCATCTTGCGAGTCTGCGGGAGTGGGCCTCCGCTGTGCTTCTGCACCCCGCAGTTCTGAGAGCTCAGCCTCCTGACTTGAAGTGTTCCCTCCGTTCTCCTTGACCTGAAGCTACCATGTCACCATCATCACTTATCCAACTAATCCGATGAGAGTCCCCTCTCCAGCAGTCCAGGGGCACCTCTCTTATCTTGGGAGCATGTTCCTAGCCTGACGCTGGCCAAAGAGCATCAACAGCCTTTCTGGGCTGGGGGTGGCACGAACTTGCCTGGCATGTGCCGGGTTCTCTCCCCAGCACTGCAAAATAAATAAATCAATAAATACATCGTGCCTTCTTCTGTATTTTAGCTATTTATTTTAAATGATGATAATAAAAGTGCCACCGCAGCCAGGGGTAAATTTGCTGCAGGAACATATTTCTTGGCCATATAAAATATATATATATATATATATATATATATATTACATTCCTGCATCTTGTGTCTGCTCTGAGTTAATGTCCCATATTCGCCACACTCAGGGGATTCTCTCAAAAGTCCTGGAAGTGTTTGTGGCCTGAATGGGAAAATGTCGTCAGTGGAGCTCCTGCACCAGCCTGGAGTTCCCCAGAGCAAGGACAGTTCCGTACTCGTTGTTGATTCTGCAGCAGTTAGAGCAGTGCCTAGCGTGCACAGACTGCCAATGGAACATGGCTTGATTGGCTGACATTGCCACAGAGCCTCCTGATGTCCCTCAGTGCCACCTGGAGTCAATCAAACAGCCTCATTTCTGTGTTGCCTCCTGGCCCTCTTGGGCTCTTGGTCAGGAGCACCTGCTGCTGTGGGCATTTGCTGGGCAGTGAGGCTCCAGGGAGGCAGAGTGGTCCATGATGTCACTCCTTCAGAATTGGGGTTTGGGGGGTTTCGTTTATTAGTCACTCCATGCAACATAAACCGGTTGCAAGGGCTGGGTTGGGGCTCAGTGGCAGAGCTCTTGTCTAGCATGTGTGAGGCCCTGGATTCGATTCTCAGCACTGCATATACATAAGTAAATAAAATAAAAGTTCATGAACAACTAATAAAAATATTTTTTAAAAATGGTTGCAAGCCTTGGGAACCTGGCAGAAGGGGTAAAATCTGACCAGCTCTTCACTGTGCAATGGGATTAGCTGGCAGCCAGGCTCAGGGGTGTGGTGGGGAGAGGAGAAGCCCTGTAGGAGGAGGGCTGACGAGGAGACCCGTGTCCCAGCCCTAGCAAGGAGCTCACCTGCTCAGTCAGATGGACTCATGAGCCCTAGAGAGGGAGAGTGCTCCTAAGATGGAAGGGATTTTCAAAGATAAACTCCACCCACTTCAGAGTGGGACTTAGCGTTGACCCTGGGATCAAATGATTTTCTAGTGTTTTAATTAAAGACTCTGGACCAAGACTCTTGATTGTACTAAAATAGGAAAATCAGGAAGTGTGCCCTGGACGAGGATCCTGACCATTTGCATCATATTCTTCCGTCCTCCATCAGTGAATGGACACACTTAGGCAGGATCGACCCCAGGGCTTCTGGGACAGTGTCTAAACCGTCAGGACTTTCCTGCTGATTCTCAGGAGCAGGAGGTAGTAGCGAGACTATTCTGCAGTCAGAATCTGCTTCAAACATCTGCATCCCCACCTAAAATTTATTATCTTCTTGGCACTTGAGATTCCATTCTGCTACCTTTAAGTCCAGGAGGAGTGCGTAGGAAAAGAGGGACACATGAGGGAACCCAGGACACACTTCTGCAGTTTCCCTTTCTGCCTTGAACTCAGAACACATCTAATGCAGAACCAGGAGGAAATGCCGCAGCTTTCTTGGGGAGTGGCCTTGGCTGCTCCTGCTGACCCTGTGCCCAACCCAGTAATGGGAACCCTCCTCTGCAGTAGATGGCACAGTCTGATTGACATGGGTTATTTGGCACATTCTGGGTCACCACGAGCCAGACAGCTCACAACAGGATGTAGTTGGTGGGCAGAGATGTGTGTTGACTGGGTAATCCTGTTTCCCATTGCAAACGTCAATCAGGTGTACCTGAAAGTGGGCTTAGAACATTTAATATACTTGGCCTAATTTTCAAGCTAATTCACTTCAAAATAAAAATAAAAATAAGCAGTAAATTAGTCCTGGTACGTGTGAGGCTTTTTTTTTTTTTTTTTTTTTTGAGATTGCGATTATCAGATTTATATATTCAGACCACCTGGATTAGTTTCATAAGGAAGAATTCTGGAAGTATCAGATATAATATGCCCAATGTCACAAAAGGAGGAGCATTAAAGCTGGGTTCATGGAAATGCCTTGGTTGGGGGATCATATACCAATCTCCCCGTCCAATGAATAGCTAATGGGATGCTTTCTCCTTAATATGAGACAGAGAAGTCTCTTCCTCCTCTTTACATTTAAATGATCAGCTTATTATGCTTGCTGCACAGAGGATTAGTGGATCCGTATGAAAGCCTCAAATCACAAAAAGTCAAAATTCCTGAGGGCCTAAGATCCAGAATCTCTGCAGTATCCAGCTCAGGGTTGATCCCCATCACTGTCACAGAAGCCAGAATGACCGTCTGAGTCCACACAATATAGGAAGAGGTCTTAAGATTCTTCGATGAGTCTGAAATGACCCCAGGAACGTCCTGATCAAAGAAATAGAGGGCTTTTTCTTCCCCCCTCAGGACAGAACTGGGGAAGGTGCAGCTAACAGAGCTCAAGTGGAACCACTTTAACATGTGACAATTCTCAGAGCTGATGACCTCCCCCACACGCCAGTGACTTCTCCCACTCGGGTTATCGATCAGGAAGCCTATGAAGTGGACTGCGCCCCCAAGTTGGAAAGGAACTCAGAGGACTTGTAGTAGACGTGGAAGAGAAGTTCAGAAGTGTCTTAAAGACTGGAGAATAAATCTCTGAGAAAAGGCAACAGGGCCATGATTTGTCTGGCAAGGAGAGAAGATGGTCACCTGCGGTCCCACAGTATTTAAAATCACATCATGAGGTTACTTTTCTGCCTCTACCCCAGGTAAACCGTGAGCCACTTGAGAGCAAAGACTTTCTCAACTCAAAATCTCTAGCACCAAGAATGTGCTCATCAAAAAAATGGTCAATAGGCCGAGTGCTATGGCGCCCACCTGTAATCCCAGCAACTCGGAGGCTGAGGCAGGAGGAACGTGAGTACAAAGCCAGCCTTAGCAACTGCAAAGTGCTCAGCAACTCAGTAGGACCCTGTCTTTAAATAAAATACAAAATAAGGTCGGAGGCGTGGCTCAGTGGTTGAGTGCCCCTGAGTTCAGTCCTCCCTCTGTACCAAAAAAATCAGAAAGTCATTCCAGGAAATCAGTAAATGCAAGAATTACAGGAAACTGCTAACAGTGATCTCAGATGTCTGTGGCACAAGAGGCCTAGGAACCCCTGGCAGAACCTCATGCCTGCCATCTTCTACTGTCCTGGAAGCAGCGATGGTTCTGTTACCCTTTGGTCATTGGAGCCCCATTCAAATGCCTCTCCCTGGTGGCATCTAGACAAGACCCCTGCAGGCAGGACTCTGAGAAATGTAGTTCCCAGGCTTCCAGCCCCTGTTACACCCAGGAGAGTGCTGATCAGGAGGACCGTGCTGAGTCACCTCCACCCAGGAAGCAACAGCTCTGCTGCGCCATCTTGAAGAGTTTGAGGCCTTCTCCAGAGAGTTGGAAAGCCATGATCATCCATTTAGTCTGTTCCTTCCCAGAGTCTGAAGAATAGCCCAGGAAAGGGGCTCAGATTCCCCAACCCTGTGGTTTCTGAAAACAACCATGGAAGTGTTCTAAAATGCACCACAGTGTCTTAGCTTACTGGCACTTATGGGGTTATGCCTTATCCTAGGCACCAAGGAAACACACCCCCCATGAAGCACTCCTCCCCCCACCCCATGGTGGGGAAGATGTCTGATCTGATCACCTCTCAAGGCCCACATCCTCTACCAGCACATGTCGGGCAGGTTTCAACCTATGTCCCCTTGCGGGAGACACAGGCATTCAATCCATTGTAACTCCATGAAAATACCAAAAGCCTGTGGCCAATTCAAGACCCAAATCTCTGGGGTTGAGGCCCACAAACCAGTGTTTTTAAAAGAACCCCAGGCAATGCTAAACCCATCACCGAGTTCCCCCGGGGAAGTTTTGCAGTTGACCACAGGTTTTTCCCTGTCTTGTATCATTTGAATCTCAGTTGTCATCCCATTTGTCATTAATGGACAAACTAAATCTGAAAGTTAAGAGCTTTATCCAAGGTCCAGAGCTCTCCCGACCTCCAACTCTTCTGGCTTCGCCCGGTTCTGTGTTCTATAGCAGTTCTCAAATTTACTTTGAATCAGAATCACCAAGGGAACTTTTCAAAGCCTGCACAACCTACCCCGTGAGAATGTGGGTGTGGGGTGGGAGCAAGACATCACTAATTTTTTTAAAGATGCCCGAGTGACTCAAACATGTGGCGACATTTAGAAAGGACTGTTGCCCTACTCGATGGCAAAGGGTGAAGCTTGGTGTAGCATGAATTTGCTAATGAGCCGATTATGCTTGATTCCCTTTTCTAAGAGTTTATATGTTCTAATAAATCTCTTCATTAGGGACTCTCTTAGCAATGAACTTATAAATGACAAGATCCACAAAAATGCAAAACTTGTTATTTCAAACTGAAGAACAAATCTCAACCTAATAAAGTCAAGACCCTTCTCAAGTGACTGCATTCTTACCATCAAAAGTTACGAATTAAATAAGCAAACCATTAGTCGGAAAACAGAACAGGCAACCAGCTGACTAATTAACAATCCATTAATACTCATCATCACAGGTTTGAGCCAAGTAAATATGTACATATCTAACTTTCCCTCTGGCGAGGTGCAGATTCCCATTCAAAGAAGCGTTATGTAAAGAAATGCCCAGGATCCAATCTGTCCAGCCAGGAAAACTTTACATCCCCCGAAGAGCATCCTCTGACCTCTCTTCTACTCTCTGCCCGAGAACAGATCTGTTCTCTTACACACTGTACTCACACAGTCAGCCTTAGCAACTCAATCCTTTAATACCAAGAACATCAAGTTCAGAAACTAATTTTCTAGAAGTCCTTGTAACCAACAAAGACAGGAATTTTAAAAGCATCTTTGGGGAGAAAGCATTTTCTGTTCAAGTACCATTTCTAAGCCTCCGCTGTCTTTTGATAGAAAAGATAGAGAACACACAGCCCTCTTCCCCTGTAATTCCTTCAGGAGGAAGCAATTTTAAAGTCTAATGTGTTCAGAGAACACAGCTTCCTTACCACAGCCTGCACTGCCTTCCATGGAAAATATGGACCATTTTCATGTTTTTGCAATCACCTGAACCGCATGTGGTGCTTGCACTTTCCTGAGAGGAAGGACCACAGGATGTGCAAGAACTTGCAGGACCCAGCACTCCCATTCTCTTAGCAAAGAGATCTCTCTGGGCCACTCAGCTTCCCACAGCTAGACTTATAATTCCAAGAGAAAAGAACAACCAGCAAACTTTTTAAAATTTGCACAATTTAAAAAAATAAAATGAAACTCAGAAACGTTAACATCAGTGCTTTGTCATGTGTCTGTAGCACATCCAAAAGAAATCAGAGTTACAGGTGCACAAATTTGCCATGACAAGAGGTCCGAGTTTTACAAGACATATTTGCAAGGCTGGCCGCTGTTGCGTTTTCCTAGGACGTGGCTCCTAAACCCGTTCGTTGCCCTCATCAATCCCATCTGGTGGGCCACCTGTAGCTACGTGCTCATTTCTGCCTCTCAGCCCTCTGTGCAGCCCGAGCTTACGGATACATTGTGGTGTGCCGTAGAACGCCTCATCATAATCAGTAGCAAGATTGCTCACTGACATATTTAACAGACCAAATGGGCCTTGAGGATCCCGATACCCAGCAAGAATAGGTAGTCCATGGAGGTATGTTTTGGTATTGATTTTGTGTCCAAACCCATCCCCTCCTCCTCTCCACACCCCAGGTCAGGAAGATCTTTACTTCCACAAGCTCGTTCAGGAAGTTAGAAGACATCGTGTCTAAAAAGAGGTCAAAGGGCCAGGCACTGTGCTGCACGCCTGTAATCCTGGTGTTCAGGAGGCTGAGGCAGGAGGATCCCAAGTTCAGAGCCAGTTTCGGCAACTTATCGAGGCCCTAAGCAACTCAGTGAGACCCTGTCTCTAAATCAAATATATATATAAAAAAAAAGGAGCTGGGGATGTGGCTCAGTGGTTAAGCGCCCCTGGGTTCAATCTCTGGTACCAAAAAGGGGGTAGGGCGAGGGCTTCATGTGATTAGGAGAATCATAAAACCCGGAGATTCGAATACCATTACTTTATGACCATAGTTGTGAGTCTGAGTTATCCAGTAGGAATCTAGCCACCTGTGGCTCTTGAGCCCTTGAAATGCACATCCGATCATGCTGAAATGGTATGTGGGCATAAATAAAATATGCTATTAATGTTCATTTCACCTCTTTATTTTTACTTTTGAAACGGTGATTCCTAGAGAATGTGACATTACCAACTTGGCACACATGAGACTTCTGTCAGACAGCTTGAATGGTGGCTGTTGGTGTTTTCTCCAATATTGAGAACAATCTGGAAGAAGAGACACACCACATATTTAATACTAACCCCCAACATGTCAGTTACTTATGATGCCTAGCAAATCACCCCTCAATCTAGTGGATTACAGCAACATCTACTACGTCATCATTTCTGCGGGTCAGGAATCGAGTGTGGCTTAGCTGCGTTCTCTGGCATAGTCTGCCGTAGGCTGCAGAGGAGGGTCCACCTGGGCTGTGGCCACCTCAGGCTTCCCTTGGGAAGATCTGCGTCCAGGCTTCCTCTGTGGTTGCCAGCAGAATTCTGTTCCTTCCGGGCCACTGGGCTGAGAGCACTGGCTTCTCCTGGGCCCTGGCCTTGTCTTCCCCACCTCGGTGCTACAGGCCACAGCAGACCAGCTCCTGGAAGAGCGTGCGTGGCAGCCAGCAGAAGCCCCCTGCTCACTGAGCGACGTTCTATCACTTTAGTCCTGAACTGTAGAGGAAAGTCGTTGGTCCCATGTGCACCCAGGGAAGGCATTGCACATCAGGAGTGAATAACAGGAGGCAGGGGTCCTCTGAGAAGTTCCCACCACGGTGGGCGGTGAGGGTCCAGTCAACATCACGTGCGTCTGCCACATCTTGCCCTGTAAAGTCCTGTACTTGATCTGATAGCTCCAACATGCTGCCTTCATATGGGGTTGTTAATGCTGGAAGAAAGTCTGAAATAGTATATAAGAAACCGCAAACAGGGGTGACTGTTGGGGAGAAGAGGAGGATGTGATAGGCAGAAATGAGGATGGAGGGGAGACGTTTCACTGAATATCTGTTCTGTTGGGGAAGATTTTAGCTGTGTGTGTGTGTGTGTGTGTGTGTGTGTGTGTGATCTTTTGTGTGTTTGCATGTGCTGGGGATTGAACCCAGAGCTTTGTGCATGCTAAGCACATGTTCTACCACTGAGCTATAACCCTAGCCCCAGGTGCTTGTTCTCTTTTTAAAAAAGGAATACCATGGGATTACAGGAAATAAACAACCTCCATTCCCGCACCCTGCCTTTCCAGGACCATAGCCCTCTGAAGGGTGCGCTGTCTTCCCTTAACTCCTCCGTGACCTGGAAGACAGACATGCTCCTCCCCCAGGTGGCAGATCCTGAGCCCCTGGGTCTCCAAGGGCATCTCCCTGCTCTAAGGCTCGTCTCACGATGTCTCTGTCCCCAACCAGCTGGATGCTGGGTGAGGGCAGGAACAGAGGCTTTTGGGATCTTGTATTCCAATGGCTTGGGCTCCATTGGCTAAGTAAATGAGCAGTAGTTTCTAGAAGACACAAAGGTGAAAGAAGGGTCCCAATTCTCCTTGGGCTTCTGTGTGCAAGTGTTGTGGGTGAGATCCCATCGGGGAGGCACACCAGACATCTGAGTGTCGGAGCCACAGGCCCCTACCAGACCACGAGCCTTCCTGTGTCCTCAGAGGGGGCCTCGGGACCTTCTCAGACCCTGCTTTCGGTTGCTCACCCGGATGTAACCCACCATCATAGCTAGGAGGTCATGACCTAGGCCACTGGTTCTCAATGCCCGAGCATCACCTGGGGACTGAGGAGAAGAGCACACTTAGGGTCCACAAAGCAGACCTGTTGAATCAGAAGCGCTGAGGTGGGCCCGTGATTATATATTCACAAGCCCTCTTGTGATTCTAGCACAGGTTCAAGTTTTACTGGCCTAACCTTAATTTCTGAAGTTCCCACGGAGCTTGCTGTGTATCCCAGTAGCAGGAATTTGGATGCCTGAGGGCGGGGGTCTGTCCTACCCATGGGAAAATCCTCCATAAAGTAGAAGAACACTATTTTTTTACAGAACACAGGAGTCGAAAGCTGCACCGTAGCCATTTTCTAGATCCATCTTAGAATCACTCGCGTGACCCGACTGGCACACGTGGAACTGAAACCCCGCTCGGGGCTGCAGGCTTCTGTTGGATCTTGTACCTTTTACTCCTCTTTTGTTTTCTACTAAATCGTATCGGGCCAACCTCGGTGCCCCTTCCATTTTCCAGCTGTCCTCCTGGACTTTCTACCATGGATAAAAAGCAAAGAGCCAATGACTTCAGAGCAATAAGATGGTATTGAGGTCATTTCATCCAGTTCTCCCTTCAGCCATGTGGAAACAACATCCAGAAAGAGCAAAGGCTCTGCCCGGGGTCCCACCGCTAGTCAGGGACAGGATTCAGACTGGATGCCGGCCGTCCCTGCAGCTGCTGTTTCAGAACTCATTCCACCGCCCCAGACTCTGGTCCCCTGATGGCTTCTTTTATTCAGTGTTGATTCCCATCTTCCTGTGATTTCTATTCTGCGGGCAACACATAGATATGGGGACTATCGGGAAAGGCAGTGGATGGAGATTTTGAAGACTCACCCTCAGCCTGTATCCCACCAGGGTTGGTGAGTTTCCTAAATGAGACTGGCTTCTGGGAGGGTCTTACCAGGTAGGAAATGAGATGGTCTCCCCCAGGGAAGACAGGACCTTATAGCAGGTAGACTCAGCCGCACGTGGAAGTTGTTGTCTCTAAGGGACAATGAGGTTGTCAACAGAAAAAATACAGCCCTCCTTCACCACAGGATGAAGATGGCAGAAGCCAAGAATCATGTATGATGGACAGAAAACAGAACGGGTCCTGGGGAAGAGGGAGTCTGGGAAGGAGATGGACGTGAGCAAATACAATCACGCTGTGATCCAAACTGTCTGCAAAAGATGTAGAAATTCCCAGATCTGAAAACATGGGGATTGGAACCTGCCTCTTAGATTATCTGGACTATCCCCAGTTTTTCCATTTACCTCTTGACTGAGTTACCTTATTTGCATCTTGGGGGCAGCCAATCACCAACCCCTAACAGGAGCCTCCAGTAGCCTGCATGGTTCTCTATTCTTCTGCTTCGTAGTGCTGGAATATCACACACTAAGTTCTTCCAAACAACAGCTTGTTGATGAAAATAGCCGGTGGCGCACAACTGTAATCCCAGCAGCTTGGGAGGCTGAGGCAGGAGGATGGTGAGTTCAAAGCCAGCCTCAGCAACTAGTGAGGCCCTAAGTAAGTAACTCAGTGAAATTCTGTTTCTAAATAAAATATAAAAGGACTGAGGATGAATCTCAGTGGTTAAGCACACCTGGGTTCAATGCCCAGTACCAAAAATAGAAAGAAAAGAACAGAGCTCCAGGAAGATGGTAGCACTGACCCTGACAGCTCAGTGGACTTCAAGAAGGACGAAATGAGTGGTCTCATGTTCCCTCCCGTGTTCCAAGCATCGGAGTTGTCCACCTGGGAATACCTGCAGAGGGGTGTGCTTGCATAACGAACAGGCTGTATCACACGTTGCTAATTACTAGAATAGATATTTGCATATTATGAATATGGTTAATGGGGATTCATAAACATTTGTCTCTGGCTTTTAATCTCAAATAGGTGGAGATGGTAGCAGCTCCCGCTGCAGACACAAATCTGAAAATCAAACAGCCCAATTAAAACTTAGATTTTTTTAAAAGCCATTCAGATGAAGCAAAATGAAATGAACTTTAAAGGGCTAAAGGATTCACATCTTCTAAGGGCCCCAAATGACAGGTAATTCAGGGGAAATCCTATTAATTAAAAACCACTGCTCTGTGAAACGGCTGCCTCTGTACCGGAGATGCTGACTGTGCCCGTGTGCGGTTCCTGGGTTGGATTCAGATAAGCATTAGCAGCGGAGGCCCGTCTGTTCAGGGAAGCCAGTTATTTCTGCTTCCTGAGATATTCAGGCCTCTGAAAGGTGAGCATCAGCTGCAACATAGATTTGTTTCTTGCTCGATTAAGAAAAATAATGCAGACGGGGAAGTTATGATAATAAAATGCTGAACTTTGAAGGGTTGTGTCAAATTCCTCCATTTTCTGACAGCTACTGAATTTACCTTTAACAAGGCAGTTGCTTCTGCTAGGGTTACGTGTGCCGGTGCATCCCAATTTCGAGACCTGGAGAAAATGGCATTGCTGACTGTGACCTCTGAGGCAGGGCACACCCCACCAGTAGGAATCGCCCTGGGGAGTGGACGAGGTAACCTCTAGAGAGTGCTTAGCTGCTCTGTTCAGCAAGCCTCCATTTAACCATGACAGCTGCCCCCCCCCCACGAGCCTGGGGTTTCCCCGCCCAGGAGGGTTCTAAGGGATGGAAGGGAAGGAACCGGCGGAGGAAGGCCTGGAGGTGCTGAGGGTGAGGCGTGTGCAAGGTGCCGCGTGAGCCAGGTGAGATGCCCGAGCACAGACCTCGCACTTAGGTGCAGGTGACCAATCCCAAACTCCATCCTGTCCCTTTAGAGCATCGATCTTTGCCCTCCTTTATCCAAAACGGTATCAGAGATCCATGGCCCCGGTCCAAGGCCTAACCAACACTCCAATTTCCATCTTCCTTTCCACTCTTGGTTGAACATTTTTGTTTGTTTGTTCTTTAATAGACCCACGCCAATCGATTTCCTTTTGGAAATAGACAAATGATCACAATATGCCCCAGGGACCAGGAGCAGGTCATGGGGTGTTAGCACAGTAGTGTTGATTGTGTGGGGCCACGACCCGCAGTCTCCTGGCCACACGCCACACGTGGCCATGTCTGGGGGTCCTGAGAGTGACGTTGTTTTTCTCTTTCCCTCTCTGACCAAGTTTTGTTGTTCAGCTGTGACCTCAAAACATTGCTGGTCCTCAGGTTGCCTGAAAGTCCACTCTGATACGTTCAGCATTAAAAATGGAGGGCTTGGCGAGTGTCCAGCCAGAGGTGGGTGTGGCAAAAGGGAAGCTGCGCTGTTCTTCAGAAGCCGAGCCCAAGGGACCCGAGGGCGACCGTCAGAACACAGCAGAAGAGCTGGTACTCTCCGGTGGCATGGGTACCGTGCGCCTGTCGGGTGTGGGAGCCCAGTGTGGCCGTAACTGACTTGTCCAGGGCTGTGGTTCCATGTCTTGGTGACAGCCCCACCCTGGGTGGCTTTGGGAGTGAGTACAAGCTGCTCAACCTTTGCCATTTTCTCACTTCCTGAGAGATTCTCAGGTTTCATTGGATTTGAACTTATCTTGAAGTCTCTTTAGAAGTATTTTTATATGCTATTGGGGGTTGGATAGGGTTTGTACTCCCCAAAGGTTTATGTCCTGGAAGCTTGGTCTCCAGAGTGGTCATGGTAAGAGCTGGTCATTAATCCCCTTAGAAGGGATTCATACTGGTCTTATGGAGCAAGTTAGTTCTTACAAGAGCAAGCCTGAATCCCTCTCTGGCTTCCCGTCACACCATGTGCTCTCTACTATACTATGTACTACATTGTGATGTTGCCAGGGGAACCAAACAGATGAGACCACCCAATCTTGGACTCTTAACCTCCAAAACTGTTAAATAAATAAGCCTCTTTTCTTTATGAAATACCCAGCCTCAGGCATTTTCTTATAGTGACAGAAAATAGTCTAATGCACATGTGATTCTTTATTTTTAGAACTTAGCCAGGAACACAATAAATTCTTTTTTAAAAAATTAAGTTATCAAACGATTGTTATGCACAGAGCAATGTGAAACCCTGGTTGGTTTTCTTCTAGAAATACTGTCAAAAGTAAAGGAGTCCCATTATTAGAAATGCCAAGACCAGGGGGCTGGGGATGTGGCTCAAGCGGTAGAGCGCTCGCCTGGCATGCGTGCGGCCCGGGTTCGATTCTCAGCACCACATACAAACAAAGATGTTGTGTCCGCCGATAACTAAAAAATAAATATTAAAAAATTCTCTCTCTCTCTCTCTCTCTCTCTCTCTCTCTCTCTCTCTCTCTCTCTCTCTCTCTCTCCCCCTCTCTCACTGTCTCTTTAAAAAAAAAAAGAAATGCCAAGACCAGATATATGACTTGCCTGCAATCTGGAAATGTGAGGGACAGTACGAGAATCAAACAGATGTGTGTTTATGTGTTGATTCATGCCTTTATCTGTTTTCAACTGCTATAATAAAATATCTGAGACCAGGTAATTTATAAAGAATATCGATTTATTTGACTCATGGTTCTAGATGCTAAAATGTCCGAGCACATGGCTCTGGCACCTAGTGGGAGCCATCCTGCAGCATCGTAACATGGTGGAGGGCATCATGTAGAGAAACAGTGCAACTGTGCTAACTCGCATCTTTCTTCCTTTTGGTCTAATGTCGTCGTGGGAGTCCTACCCTCATGGGCTCCTCTAACAATAGTCACCTCACCAAGGTCCCATCTCCAAATACCATCCACATCTGACTTTGGGGATTAACTTCCCAAATCATGAATGTTAGAGGATCACATTCAGGCCATTGCAATGCGTTTAGAACGTGCTTAAAATAAACAAAAGTTCACTTTGCTCCCTCCCTTAAAAGAGCACCTCACACACTGCCTTTGCCATTGTGGCGGCTTGCAGCACTGCCGGCCTCATCGGGTGACAAGTCCCCCCAGCTGGTGTGCAGCCAGGCTAAGACCCCCGACGGCAGGGCACCCCAAGGTGTCTTGCTCTGGTTGGCAGGGTCTTCCGAGCGGTGCACATCATGAACATATAAAGATTAAGTTTCCCGTCACCCTTGATATGATCTCCACGACAAGGGGTGCTTAATGCTGATGGTGTGTGTGCCCCTCCCTTTGCCCACCCACCCGTAGGACCACCCACTCTGAGAACACTCAAGCCTCGCCCGGCATCCTGGAGATTGATTGGTAGTTTACCTCAAAAGAAGAGATGAAGAGTGGAGCCAAGAAATCGCCTCCTTTTGTGGGTCTTTTTTGAATCAGAAAGGCATCTGTGTTTTGGTAGAAAACGGTCTTAGGGAAAGTGCTGTGGCCTCGCCAACCAACTGGGGTTGTCCTCTGCGCCGTCATTGTGCAAGGGCAAAGGAAACACAGTCCCCTTCCCTAGGCTATTTCCAAAGGGTGTGCTAATAAATCACCAAGGTGGCTCTTCTCTGAGAAGCCAAGTGTGTGGGTTTGTGAGCTCGAGAAAATGAACCACCCACCAGGAGCACAGAGTGACGTCGGGGAGCCCCGCAGTCCCCCCCAGGCTGACGTGGGTGTTTCCTTGGGGTTTGAAGACTAGAGCAATGAAGTATGCCTCCACTGGGAGGGTTGAAGGGCCTGTGGGGACACGGAATCGGCGTCCTGCTGGTAATGGCTCCACTTGTACATCAGAAACGACAGAAATGTCTTAGCTGAGTTCTCCATTTTTCTTGACTATGAAATGGGAAAAGCAAATTTATTTCACAGACTCTCAGACTCTAAAGCAGGATCACACACACAAGATCACCTATTTACAAATAGGGATAAGGGGACCAGTGGGCAGAGGGTAGGTCAAGTAAGTCGCATGGACACCTGGAGCAGCCCTGGGCCCACAGCCTGCCTGCTTCATCACAAAAATCACTACCATGGATTATAAAAACATCCAGGGGCGTCTTTTGATGATAGGCCTATAATTGGCATTTAAAGAGCACCAGACCCGTGTTGGGGGACAGTCTTGGGAAGCCAACTTCAATGAGGACAATGAGGTCTTTAAGCACAAGGGCTCAGATGCCTTCAGACCCATGGGTGGAGCCCCTGGTGCATGCAGCGTGGGCCCTAGGACAGCTCCCCTAGTACAGTTCCTTATAGATGGCATTTGGTTTTTTCAATGAGTCCATCTGAAAACTTCTATTATAGAAAGAAATAACTCAGAGGTGCTGATAAGAATACAGTTTTTCTCGTCATCAGAAACAATAGGGTCTGAAGTTGCATTTCTCTTTTTCTCTCTTGGCTTTGATGGACTCACGGCTTCTGTTAGGAAGAATCCGAGGCACCCCGAGTGGGTGGGGCGTGGCCCCCAAAGCCCCTCCCGCTGTTGGGTTTTCTCTGCCCAGCATGGTCTGGGGCAGGTGACTTCTCCAGCCCTCACACACCCAGGTGGAGGACCAAGGCTGGGTTGCTCACAGCTCAGGGTTATTTTGCCTGGCTCCCAGCAGAGTGCTACTTAGTCTTCCATTTTCTTTACCATGAACGCCCCCACTCCCCACCCCCAGGCAGGCACAGGGACACAGCCCGGCCCCTGGACATGGAAAACAATGAACAAGTAATTGTGGAATTAAAACTGCCCCGGGGGTGGGGGGGAAGCCCCCTTTAGTTCTGTTGTCCAAATCAACTCATTCTGGAAGCGTCCCATCTCCTCCCGTGATTGTCGCCAGGGCTGATTTTCGTGGTGACACTGTCTGCTCTTCCCTTGGTGGCTCAGAGGAAAAGCCCTTAAGAGAGAAAGAAAAATAATAATAATTAGGAAATCAAGCAGACTTACTATTACTGAAACGTTGCTCTTAGAAAGGTGACACTTTTTGGTGTTAAGTGGTTTTGAAACTACTAAGTACCTGTGCCTCTCTGTCTCTTTCAGAATGCTGGAAGATGACCTCAAGCTAAGTAGCGATGAAGAGGAGGGTGAGCAGGTAAGAGGCTCTTGTCTGTCGCCGTCCTGTGGGTGGGACAGGGCTGCCGCTCACCAGCTGGCTCTGCGGGACGTGAGTTGGGATGGTGCTTCTCTAGAAGGTTCCATTGATCGTGAGCCTCTGTGCAGTTGGGCAAGTCTGTTGAAATACCTTGGCCTTAATTCCCCTTAAAACTTTAATTCTGTGATGTCCTGTGACAGGGAGTCCAGCAACGAGTATATTTTTACAAGGAAGCGGACCAGAATCAGGCTTCCCTGGGCAATGGAGCCCTTTTTTCTTTCTTTCTCCCTTCCTCTCCCCACCCCCACCACCTTTTCTTTTCCTTTTTTTTTTTTCCTTTTCTTTTTTGGCAAAGCTAACCCAGCCTTCTAGAGATCAAACACGTGACCTTAAGCTCATCGGCATGCAGCAGGCAAGCCGTAACATTAAATATTGAGCAGCTTTATACAGATATTATTAACATTGAGAAGAAGCAAATGTGGAGGTGAGCTAAAATGATGAATAAAAAATGATCACGCGCAGTCCGGGCTGTTTGTCTTAAATGATAAATGTGCTTGAAATATTCTCCCTCGGTGTTGATTTATCAGCTTGAGACATCCGTCAGGGGGGTTATAAATACTCTTCTGATCAGTCAGTTAAGGTGAAAAAATATCCACTCAGCATTCATCACTTCTACCCTGCATTTCAGAAAACGCTGGTGTTGTAAAGCTAGTTTGAAAACACCGGAGCTAGATTTCCCTACACTTCTGTTTCCTTTTTCTCATCACCTGGATTGTGTGTTGTCAAGTTTGGATAAACAGGATGGGTGGAAAGACAATTCCAGGAGTTGTTGTTGTTGTTGTTGTTGTTTTAATAAGTCATTTTTGCACGCAATACCAAATGCATATGCCATTCAACTGATTTTAATGTAGCAAACTTGATGCAGAGGTACCCTGGAGTGCTGCATGGGTGATTCACTGTCTAGATAACAATACAAATAATGCAGAGAGAGCAAGCAAGAAGGAGGAGAAATGAGAGGAAAGGAAAGTTTCCAGGTGTCTGAGCAGAATGTGGCCCCGGGGTCACCACTGTGGGGTCCCCTCCTTGCTGAGGGAAGCTGGGGCACCAGGGGTGTGAGATGGGCTCCGTGAATCTGGAGATCAGATTGGCAATCAGAGAACACCCCAGGGAGGGAAGGCTGGCAGGGGCAGGGAGGGGCACCGAAGGCTTTGCATTTGTGACAGATCAGTTCATTTATTTCTAGGTGTCTACACTAGGCAGTGAGACACCACAGCACTGCACTCTTAGCAGTTAGTTAACAAATCTTATTCCTAATTTTGGTTTCTCATCTGTCTGAATAAAAGCAGTGATTTGGGGTCTGGGGTCGTGGCTCGGTGGTAGAGCACTTGCCTGGCATGTATGAGGCACTGGGTTCGATTCTCAGCACCAAATATAAACCAATGAATAAAATAAAGGTTCATCAACAACTATAAAATACATATTTTTTTAAAAATAGCAGATTGTTTCATCTCTTTGAGGCTCATATAAGCACAGTAGGGATTAAGTTCTGTCAAAAGCATAAATTATGTATGTTTTGTATTAGAAAAAAAGATTCACAGACTGTTTGATCTAGCAAACTTTTCTTAATTGGAAATAATTCTGGAGCTATCTCCAGGAAATATTTCTAATGAAAACTCAATTTTAGGGGCTGGGGATGTGGCTCAAGCGGTATCGCGCTCGCCTGGCATGCGTGCAGCCCGGGTTCGATCCTCAGCAACACATACAAACAAAAGATGTTGTGCCCGCCGAAAACTAAAAAATAAATATTTTTTAAAAATTCTCTCTCACTCTCTCTTTAAAAAAGAAAGAAAGAAAGAAAGAAAACTCAATTTTAAAACACATGCATTATCAGTGGTGTGCTTATACATTTTCTCTAAAACAGTAAGAAGCTTTTGGCTATTGCTTTCCAATCTCCAGCCACTGATAATCTTGTGCTGTGAATATGCAAGTCAGGTCCTTGATTCTTGCTTATTTGATTCCTTCCTATTTTTGCAATGAAAGGAACTGACAGGATGAATTATTTGTCTGCAGTAATCCCTATCTCGTAATCAAGACCCCAGACGGTGGTTCTGTGTGTGTAGTTTAAGTTAATTCTTCAGCACTAATTCTATTAAGTTGTCCTACTTTGGCCTATAATTATTTCCTAGTCTAATCACAAAATTGTAATTCCCTACCTTTAAAAAAGACTAATGATATGGAGTGTTGTTTTTTCCCCTCTCTCTTTCTCCAAGACCAAAGTAAGATTTTCCCCTGAAATAATGCAGCCTGCATACTTATGCAGCACACATATGCACACTTCACTTCTCTGTCATCGCAAGATGACTAAATGCTTACCATAAGTGATTTTTCCAGGTGTAATCAGAATTTTTCCCCTACCCCAAAGTCTTTTGAAAACATACTGCTTACTTCCCTGCTCTGGTAAACATATATGCAAAGATCCTTAACCTTATCTTCCATGACTGCTGGTTGTCCTTGTGAATGTCGGTCCAGCTGACCTGTAATAGCAGCTGTAATAAAGAGAGTCCCACAGGAGCTCCAAGCAGCTACACCTGTTTGTCCTCCTGCAAAGATCTGGGGACTCCTGGTGTGTTTGCATGCTCCCATCTGATGCTGCCTCTTCCCCAAGTGCCCCAGTGCTCTTGGAGATAAAGCAGACTGGGAATTGAAGCCATGTGGGCTTGGAAATGTTTAAAGCTTACAAATTTTATTTCCTTAATAGTTACATTGTTTCTTGGGTTTCTAATGAGCTAATTAATCAGTTGTAATAATGTGTGCTCTTCAAGTAATTACTCTATCTGTGTCATTTAAATTGTCATGTTTACAGGTCTAGAGTTATTTAGAGCATTTCTTTATTATCCTTTCGATGCATACAGACCTGTAATACTAGCCCATTTCATTCCTGGTACTCATCATTTGTCTTTCTTCTTTTTTTCTTTTTCTGTTTTGGTCTGTCTTACTAGAGATTATCTATTTTTAAAATGGTTTTTGTTTCATTGATTTCCTCTGTGTAGATAGATTTTTTCAGTGTTTAATTTCAATGATTAATTATTTCCCTCCTTTTTCCAGTTGATCCATTTCATTGGGAAAGTGTAGATTTTATTTATGTGCATGTGTGTGGTGCTGGGGATTGAACACAGGGCCTCACATGTGCTAGGCAAGGGCTCTACCAGTAACCTATATCCCTAGCCCTGAAACTTTGTGTTTTTTTTTAACTTAATCTAATCTAAGCTTTGATTATTGATTTGAAACATCCTCTTTTATAATGTAAGCATTTAGTGCTGCACATTTTACTCTCAGCACCACTGTGGCTTTATCCCACCAATGTGGACATGTTGTGTTTTTATTGCCATTTAGTTCAATGAAACAACTTCTTTGATTTGTGGATTATTTAGAAGTGTGTTATTCAATGTCCAGCTGTTTATAGAGAGCTGCTTTAATCTTACTTTTATTGATTTCTAGTTTGGTTCCATTAATGGTCAGAGAACATACACTATATGACTTCAATTCACAAACTTGTTGAAGCTTTTTATGATTCAAATTTGGCTTATATCAGTGTGTTTTATGGGCACTTAGAAGAATGTGAACTCGGCTATTGTTGGGTGGAATGCTCTGTAAATATTGCATCCTATTTAATGTTGTTGAGTTTGATGTTATTGAGTTCTTATGTTTTCTGACTTTTTGTCTAGTTACTCTATCAATTGTTCAGAATAGTGTTGAAGTCTCTGGCTTTATTTGTGGATTTATTTCTCCTTTCCATACTATCAGTTTTTGCTTTACATATTTTCCATCTCTGTTAGTTGGTGCATATAAATATATAGGATTCTATATTTTGATAAATTGACTCTTTTATCATTATGTAGTGTTCCTCCCTACCTCTGGTCATTTCTCTTTGCTCTTTGCTTTTTCTGGTTTCTGTATAGCTACTCCTTTTTGTTTGTTTTTGTTTTTGTTTTAATGATTGCATAGTGTGATTTTTCCATTCTTTTACTTTCAATCTGCCTATATTTTTATACTTGAAGTGAGTTTCTTATAGACAGCATGTGGTTAAGTCATATTTTCCTCAACTCTGCCAATTTCACTTTTAATTGGAGCATTTAGACCATTTACACTTAATGTAGTTATAGATATGTTAAGGCTCAAGTCTGCCCCCCACCTTTTTTGGTATGTTCTTTGTTTTTTCGGTTTTTTTTCTTTTTGCTGTTTTTCTATGAGTTTCCTGAACATTTTGAGGAATATGATTTCATCTTCTCTGTAATGTTTTGGTGTATATCTCTTTGTGTCCTTATTTGGCGGCTTGTCTAGGTATCATATTCTATAGACATAACTTAGATCAGTACCTGGTGCTGTCATTTCCTGTTGGTCTCCCTCAATGTCCTGTAATTACCTCCATCTCAGATTTTATAATAGCAGATACCAAGAGATCTAGTTTTCTATCTTCTCAACTTTGTGGGTGAAAAACTTGAGTCTTATTCTGTATCTTGTTCCTCCTTATCTCTCTAGAGCATACCATGGATGACTGGCTTCCAACAGGATAGATGAATCTTTCCAATACGGCATCCACACGACTGCTTTTATCTCCCTACATCCTTACCCGTCTCCCCGCTGTACAAAAGGACACTGTCCTGCTCCTCCCCAAAGGCCATCCCATTTCCTCTTGTAGTGTTATCTGGGGACTTGTTCTTGTGCTTTCTTACTTCCTGCCTCTCCACCAGAACTGCTCCTCCGGAACCACCAGTGACCTCCATGGAGCCAAATGAATTGGGTTCTTCTCAGTCCCTTGACTTTCCCAGAAGTCTGAGCATGGAACACTCTTGCTCACTCCTCTTCTGAAGAGGAACCAACACCACACTCTGCTGGTCTGTTTCCTGCCCCCCTGGCTGTTTCTTCCCAGGATGCTTTGCTGGCTGCACGATCTCTTCCCAGCGTTGAATGTTAAAGCCTTGTAATATTTATTCCCGACTTCTCTGTTTCTACTCTTTCTTGGTGAGCTCATTCCTTCCCATGACCTTCAATTTTTATGTACTGGCAATCTTTAAAGTTATAGCCTCAGCTCAGAGTTCTCTCCTGAACCTCAGACTTCCTTGACTTTTCCACTGGAATGTCTCACAAGCGTTTCAAATCTGTGCCCAACAGAGCTTCTGGTCTTTGCCACCCCACTCTGTGCAGACGCACAAATATGTTCCTCTTGAGATCATTCCTGTGTCTAAAACCGGCATGGCCGGATGCCCAACAAGTCAAGCCTAGAAATCCAGGACCCATCCTTGATGACTCCCTGTTTCTCACTCAAACATTCATTTAATCCTTAAAACCTCTAAATTCAGCCTCCAAAATTAAATATTAGTTTACTCACCTCTTTCCATCCTGGCTGGTCCAAACCAGTCTAATATAAACTACTATTTTGCTGATCCCCACCCTCTATAATACAATCTTCCATCTCTTAAATGGGTTTCCCATTCCACCAGGGGTAAAACCCAGAGCTCATAGTGTGACCGACACTGCTTTGCAGGGTCTGGCTTTGTCCCCTTGTTGAACTCATTCATGGCATTTCAGTCCCCTGAACCTTATTTGGGCCCTTCAGCAAGCCAAGCTCAGGTGTTGCGGCCTCTACCGGCCTCTGCCTCCTCCGTTTTTGCCTAACACCTACTCATCTTCAGTGTGACCGCTTCCTCAGCGAAATCTTGCCCCGATCTAAATCGACCCCTGGTTTGTCCTTCTCCCCGTAACCTTGATCTTTATCCTAGCTCTCACATAATTTTAGTTATATATTGTATGCTTCTGTTTTTAAATGTCTCTCTCTACCAACTAAACTGGAAGTTTCCTGAGGGAAGAGATGGTGCTTGGCACAGCAGAGATGCTACATGTTGACGGATGTGTGAATAAGGGTTGTGTTATATGGGGCATATTTTCTGTTGTTGGGAGTCCAGTATCAAGGATAACCTCTGCCATTTCTTTATTTCGTTTACTGAACACTCTGATTTTTTTTTTCTAATTAGTCCTCCATAAACATCAAAATTGTTGATAGAAGGCTGGGGCTGGGGCTTAGTGGTAGAGTGCTTGCCTCACCTGGGCGAGGCACTGGGTTCAATTCTCAGCACTGCATAGAAAGAAAGAAAGAAAGAAAAGAAAAGTCCATTGATGACTAGAAACAATTTTTTTGAAAAAAATATTGACAGGCTGAGGATGTGGCTCAAGTGGTAGCGCACTGGCCTAGCATGCGTGAGGCCCTGGGTTCGATTCTCAGCACCACATAAAAATAAAATAAAGATATTGTGTCCACCTAAAACTAAAAAAATAAATATTTTTTTAAAAAGTATTGACAGAATTAACAAAAATATAAGACCCAAGATCATAAGCCAGCTGTAAACGAATGCACAAACAGCCGAGAGAAAAGCCTCTGTCCAACCTCCAGGGCCTCTAGTGTCAGTAGCCACTTCTTTCACATCTTTGCATCAAGCCATATGGAGGTTCATGTTTTGATAAGTTATGTCAAGTGGGAACCTCCAAAGCCAAGAAAGTGGGTGTCCTTTCCAAGGACGATGGAATTTTGGCTGTGGTGTCTACATCTGGGGCTGTGCCAATGTTTGCTTGGAAAGTTTGCAGATATAATTAAAATGGAATGGTCATCTCCTGGCTGCCCCTACAGATCTTACCCTTGATGGGCTTCAAATTGGAAATAACCCAAAAGAGTGGAGAACAAGTGTCCCTCCTTGGACAAATGAAGAGCATGTGAATCATGGAGCAGATTTGTTGGATCTCTTCTTAAGTTGGCCATTCCCAAGGCTGAGGGTTCTGTAGAAGAATGGAAAGGAATTAGAAGGCTTAGGACAAAATGATTCCTGAAGTCATTTGGCCTTAAAGGGAATTTTTAATGGGGCTTTGGAAGGGAGAGAGGAATTGGATGGCATGGCTTGCCTTTGGGTAGAAACCATGAGCTCTGCCTCTCTGGGGAAGGAAGGCTTGGGAGGTGAGACAGAGAGTATCTAAATGGAAGGGTTATGGCTGAGACCTGAGGAAAGGAGCGCATGATGAACACTTTCAGCCAGCAGCAGCCGAGACAGTGTCAATGGCAGACAGCATTTCCGAGGTGACAAATACATAGCTCGGGAGAGGAAGGGAACAGGGATCCAAATCGAACGGCTCTCCACATGCCTACAGCTTCTTGGTAATTACATTACCCGCACATACTGGGCAGTCTTTTCATTTTAATTATATAAATGCATTTTTCTCTTTTAAATGAGCGTGGTTTATCAGCTTAGACTGACTATTTTAATTTTGCAGGCAACGATCTTTGGATATAATCTGTAGAGGGAAATTTCCCTGTTGGCCTAATTTACTTCTTGCACAATGAAAGAAAGTTACCTTTTAATCCCCAATCAATATTTGTAGAGCACGCAATTAATTTAATAGATAGCTAGGTCATTAACATAAATCTGCAAGCTAAAGAGCCAATTATTTTCTTATTTATAATGCATAGAGTAATAATCACGTTTGTCAGGGAAAATCTAACGTCTCGCTGCATCGAGATGTCAAGATTGTAGGTGAGGCTGCTCTGAGCCCAGAATTGCAGTTCTTACTCCATTTTGTAGCCTTTGGTTTCTGACGCTGTGGCACAAGAAATGTGTCCTCAATTCTCTGCTCTTTACCCCAGAGGTCATATCAGTTTGGGGTGTGCTAACACATTAAAAGCAATCACTGGGGCTGGGGCTCAGTGGCAGAGCACTTGCCTAGCATGTGTGAGGCACAGGGTTCGATTCTCAGCACCACATATAAATAAATAAAAAATAAAGGTCCATCAACAGCTAAAAAAAATATATTTTTTATAAAAAGCCATCACCAACTATAAAGGGACATCTTCGTTGATCCCTTGTTCCTTTTTAATATGACAAATGCATAACAAAAAGCAGAATTTTTTTAAAAAGAACCTCTGGCACCATTGTCGGTGCATGTCCATCAGTGACTAAATGAATCCCCCGAATGAAATGCAGACATGGAATAAAAAAGCAGGAGGTTTATGCGCCCAGCTCTGCCTCCTTAGGTGCATTTTTCTTCTCAGGATCAGCTTGGTTGATGCTGAAGTTCTTGGCCTGTGAAAATTTATTACCCCCAGAGTCAATCTGCATTCAGGCAGCCAAGTCTGAATAAATAGAGTCATTGTGCTTGTCTGGGATTTGTGGCCAGAGTTCATCCAGTCAGCGTGACATTCACATCCCAGGAGATTCATCAAAGCCAACACCCTGGTATGTGCTCTTGAATCCTGCCAAAATTGTGTAGAATTATATAAACAGGAGTTGAAGCAATAATCAGGACCAGGTTTGGGGGGCAAGGCTCCAAAATCAAGTTTCTCCTCCATGAAAAATGAACTGTATTGTTATTTGTGGCCAAACAAGAGCTAGACAGGTTTTAACATAAATCATTCTGAGAATAGTCTTAAATACCTAGTAAGCATCAAACATCCATGCAAGATGCTGGCTTGTTGGTCTGGATGAATTACACATTAGTAATATTTGTTACAATGATTTAACCTCAAAATACATAAGTAAGTTTCCAATGCCTGGAAATGCCTGGCCTTAAAGGGCTATGCAAACATGTACATAGGATCATACTAGTCCTAATAGCGTCATCAGGGGAAGGTGTTTAAGCTTTTATTTTTAGTCTTGAATTGATTAACCTGAGCTAAATTATCCAATTTGATCACATTGATGAACTGGTTTCTTTTTTAATATGGAAATAAAACAACAACTATAGTTGAAGGCGACAGCTTATCAGGTCATTGTTGTATCTATGTATGAAGTAACCATAAATAAAATTTTACTGTCACTGGAAGCAGATGAAAATTTCCTTTATTATATCATGCTACTGTGTACAAACATTTGCAAAAAGCACAAGCATATTGTGGCTACACAGGAAAAAACAAATCCATAATTGCTTTTTTTCTTTTTCATGTTAATCAACTGCAATTTCCAAAATGGAAATGGTCAGCCAACTTAAATGTCACCAAGACAGAGAGAGGCACAAAAGCCTCCAACACTATTTGCTAAAATGTTTTTTTAAGCTCTCTTCTTCGGGATCCAATTGATATTTATGCCAGTTGAGTTGTTGTGCAGCCCACCTGGGCCATGGGATGTACCTAATTTCAATCCAAGGACCCTCAGTGGAAATCTGCAAAATGAGAAAATCATATAAACGTTTTAAAAGATGATCCATTAAATTGGGGCAAACATAAAACACACACAAAAAAATGGGGAATAGTGGCCTTTGTTGCAGAATTCATAGAAGGAGCTACATTTTTTAAACAAAGCAAAGTTTTTGTTATGGGCAGATATCAACACCAACTGCCCAGACTCTCCATTGAGGGAGCAGGCCAAGGGCCCCACACGGACATGATGGGCTCACGCCTCCTCTGCACACCTTCTGACAGGGCTGCTGGTTGGCAGAGGAAGGGGATTCTGCCTCCAGAGCACACTTCTGCTCAGCTCAGAGGAATGGCCCTTTTGTCCCATGACTTCAATGTGTTTTGTTCTTCGATAGCTTATTTGGAATTGTCACAGTTCATGAGTAGTGGTTCCTTGGAATACTTGGTATCACTCCTCCCCAGGCTAGGGTGGTGTCAGGCAGTAAAGAATTGACCTACACTTGTCCACGTGTTTGGTACATATTACCATTGGAAAGCTTCATTTTGATTCTTCTAAATTTTCTCCAAGTGGAGCTGGTTATCTCATGAATATAGCCCTTCTCAGGAGACTCTCTCGGCATGTTACTTCTACATAAGAAAAAAAAAAAAAAAATATATATATATATATATATATATATATATATATATATATATATATTATCTTTGGTCATCCGGGCCCTTGGCACTTGTAGTTCTATCCCAATCACATCTGTAGCCTTCAGGCTGTGCTGAGTGAAACAAGACCATCTTTAAGAAGCAGATCAGACAGGTGCTGAAATGTCAGGCCACCAGATGTGGTCATCTCCAGGGTGCGGATTAGCCAGAACATCTCTCTTGGAGGTCTGATTCAGCAGTAGATCTCCAGGTACCTCTCCCTTCAACCTTGACTTCCAAGTCCAGAGCAGTTCAAAGAAAATTGTGCGATTATGATGCATTCCATGCAAAACTCTCTCCCAACCTGCAAAACTGTGTTTCACTTGAGAGAAAGAAATTCTCACAGCAGCAACATGCTCAAAATTGGTTCTCCGTTCTCTTTTATGACTGGCTTGAAAATTAAGAAAATCTTTCCTAGCCATTACAAACCTATTTTTACCTTCAAATATTACTATTTTGTCTGAGGAAAGAAAAGGTTTTGATAAAATGTAAAGCCAGACTTAGATTTGGGTTCTGCAAGCACAGGTTGTATTTAAAAAAAAAAAAAAAAGATACAAAACCACCAAAGCATTTACGTCACTTTTGTCTGGTCTTTGTACAAAAACAAAGTCACACCTGTGTTCCACAATGTAGGCCCTAGTTGCCTTCATTGTCATCCACCATCCACCAAGGCCAGTGGAAAGTGGGGATGCCATCTTACTGAGGGAGCAAAAGGACTTAAAAAAAAATTCAGAAAGGCATTTGTCAAACAGAACAAAGTGGGGAATGAGTGACCCTGATATCACCTGTAGGACCAGAGACGAGTCCAAAATTGATCTCCTAAAAGCAGATAATAGAATAGTGGACACCAGAACCTGGCAGGAGGGGACGTAAGGTGGGAGATGGAGAAGAGATGACCAGCAGATGCAGGTGCAGCTGAACAGGAGAAGTAACTTCTAATGTTCTCGAACACAGCCGGGTAGCTAGGAGAGACAACACTTAATTGCATATTTCAAAATTGCTAATCGAGAAGATTTTCAGTGGTCCCAACACTGAGACGTAATAAACGTTTGAAGCAGTAGAAACCCTTGTTGCCTGATCTCATCATTGTACATTGCACACACGTGTTGAAATATCACACTGTACCCCACAATTTGTGCACAGTTATTACGTCAATCAAATTTTCTAAATATCTCCTAAGATGAGAGTCCCTAATGGACCATCATCATTTTGGCCTTGCTCAAGGTCTGGCTGCATTAAAATTGCCCTGCAAGATGCTTCAGATGCCCAAAGCCTGAATGATCAGGCCACAAAGCCACGGTGGAGCCTGCAGGACCTAGCAGAGCCTGAATAACTAGCTTCCCGGGCTGGCTAAGAAGCTGCTGGCATCATCCCGAGGCCCAGTCACTGCGTTAAATCCCGCTAAGACTGGAACTGTTGGAAAAGACCTGTCAGGAGATTCTTTTTTTTTTTTAATACCTTTATTTATTTATTTATTTATTTATTTATTTATTTATTTATTTATTTATTTATATGTGATACTAAGGTTCAAACCCAGTGCCTCACACATGCCAGGCAAGCGCTCTACCACTGAGCCCCAGCACCAGCCCCCATCAGGCAATGCTTAATAGAACTTGGCACTTATTACCTGTGATTTGCTTTTCATTTCTTTGACTAAAAGTGTATATCAGAGACTTCTAGGACATAGACGTGTCCATTCCAGTGAGACCTGGAGGCCAGGGGGCCATCCAGAAGGTAAATCAGCACCTGACTTTGACCAGCAGCCCAGCGTCATCGTCCAAGCCCCAAATTTAACCTTGACTCCTAAGAACTGGGAATTGAGATGCGCACGATGCTTTCGGGTGTCTCCCAGAAGCTCAGCGGGCAGTAGGTATGGCGGCCGCTCTTGCGTGTGTGCTGTCACTCGACGTGTGCACAAGCACACATGCGTGGTGCTCTCTCCCCGTCCTCCTCCACAGGGGCACAACTGCCTGGCCAGTGTCTCCCCCAGAGTTCAGATGCGCCTGCCACCCTCGTGAGAGCCCCTCACACAATTCCCAGGCCAGCTGGGCAGGCACGCTTCTGCCTGTGTGGCCAGGCAAAGCCTCACGGTGTCCGCTCCTGCCCAGACCCACCCCAGGCGGGCTCTTCCTTCCGTACGTAGTCCTGACCTGGTGGGCCTGGAAGAGGAAAGGACTCTGCAGCCTGTGACCCTCTGAGGACAAGAGATTAGTCTCAGCAACCTCAAACCCTCCCCTGCCCTGGCAGGCCCCTGGGAGATGACTCCTGCACTTCCTCCTCCTAGGAAGCTCTCCCTGGCGTCTGTTAGCATCCACCCCGTGTCCCTCAGTCCTCTGCTGAGACTGGCAGGACTCAGAATGCGGCTGGGCCCCTTGGCTTCCCACCCACAGCCACAGGGTGCACGGTGAGGCCCTCCCAGGTGGGATTCCATTCCCCACCGGCTTTTGCCCTCAAGAGAATAGATGAAAAGTCTGTCTGCATGTGGTGACAACTTTTAGTCCCTTCTCTTCTCAGGTGGTTGATCTTTCCTGGTTATTTGATGGGATTTCTAAGGGAAAAAGTTCAAGACAATTGCATTTCTTTTTTATTACGTTACTTTTTGGTGCATGTTATTTATACAGAGTAGCAGGTTGCTTTCACTGTGGCATAGGTACACACACACATGATATCATCTGATCGATTTCACTCCCCAGTATCTCCCCTCCTCCCTCCCCTGGACCCTTCCCCTACACCAGTGCTTTCATGAGATCCCCTCCCTCCCTCCCTCCCTCCTTCCTTCCTTCCTTCCTTCCTTCCTTCCTTCCTTCCTTCCTTCCTTCCTTCCTTCCGGCTCTTTGTCTACTTGTGGCTTATTTCACCTAACATGATGCTCTCCATTTTTCTGCAACTGGCATGATTTTGTTATGTCTGCCTAGCACCCTGTTGTGTGCATTACCACACTGCGAGCCACCAGGGCCATTCTGAGATAGTTTGTTTTCCTGTTTGCTGGAACATGCTGTGAGATTTAGACCAGATCACGTATCTTTACTGGTGAGGGCTTTACCTCTTGCTTGCTGTTCTTGTTCAAGTTCCGACTTGCATTTATTAATAGATCTCCCTGCCTAATATCCCTCCACATCTACGATCACATTTTAAGTTTCATTAGCTTCACTTTTATGCCACTGATTTTCATTTGAGTCTAGTTGATGGGTCTCTTATGCTTCCATTCATTGTGGTTCAACCCATTTAGTAGTATTTGCAAGACGGGAAAAATATTACACCTCTTTGTTGTTGCTTTTTTCCCCCCCTCAGTAATTATAGGTATTTTGCATCTTCAGATACCTAGAAATGCTATCTAGGAAGCATTTTGTTCAATAGTCTTTGACCTCATCCTGTTCTCTACAGGGGCCAGGCAGTCAGGGTTGACAATATCATTTATCATCTGAATAACAACTTTTTTTTTTTTTTTTGGTACTGAAGATAGAACCCAGGAGCACTTAAACACTGAGCCACATCCCCACTCCTTTTTATCTTGAGACAGGGTCTTGCTAAGTTGATGAGGCTGGCTTTGAACTCGCACTTCTCCTGCCTCAGCCTCCCAAGCCTCTGGGATTACAGATGTGCACCACTGCACCCTAAAATAAGAACATTTTTGAGGGTGAAGGGGGATAAAAAACAGTTAAGAGTCAGAAACAGGCGGGGGAAATCTGGCTTTTTGGGGCGCCCTGGGTGGGCTATATAGTTGCTCTCATAAAGACTGCTTTCTGCAAACATTAGTAGCTGTTTATACAAACCATATTGAGTAAGAACACAATGAGAAGGCAGAATTTCAGGCGCTGAAGACCTTGTCGATAAAGAAAGAAACCAGCTGAATGGGGTCAGCAGGGGCCAGCTCACTTAGGTTCTTGGTGACTTGATAAGTCAAGCCAACACTTGCACAATTTTCTGGCTCTTTCCAATTGCTCCTCCCTCTATTTACATCCAGCCAATACTGTGAGTTCCAGTCCACCCTTTTATTAAGCATTCCTTGAACACTCAGCATTCTCTGCTCTTCTTCCTGTGAATTGAGTCTGCGATGTGTGTTAGCACTGGTCCTGGGGGTGGGGGGGGGACCTGTCATCTGCTTTGGAAAGATTTTTGTTTGGGGCCCAAGTTCCTAATAAGATCACTGAAGGGAGAGATCCGAGTTCATGCTTCCTCCACCAGAGAGAACTTCTTCCCCACTGTTGACACGGCAGGACAGGGATAACAAAGACTATTATTTGCCACTATCTCCCACCTATAGGTTGATTGGTTGGAATATAGTTTTTTCATAACTGTATATTCTTTCTCTGTTTTACCTTCATTAAAAACTCACCTCTGAAGAAAGCTTGACCAGCTCCCCGCGTTGTTTAAATCTGTTGATGGTTACTAGGAATCTGAGAGTTTATTGAGCACTAATTATGCCCTCTGGGGAAGACTGCTTAGGGCTTGGAGTTGCCTAGGGAGCATTATCTCATAAGTTGGCTCCTGTCACCAACTCATGTGGTCACCTTATCTGGGGTCAGCTTGTCAGTGAAGATGTTAACATGTCTGATCTGAGAGGGGTCGACAGAGGCATCCTAGCTTTTGTTGAGCATCGCCAGGACATGCTCCCTCACTGGGGATACTACCTGTGACATCACTTTTCCATCCTCTGTCCCAACGCCTGTGCCTCTGCTAGGCCTTGGAGGCGATTTCCCTTACAGTCAGGAGAAAGGGAGAGTGTAGGGACAATTTGAACAGGTGACCCAGGGGCTGTCCCCGGCCCACCATGACTCACATCAGACTCCTTTCAGCAGTCGGGGCTCCATAAGGGCCTGGGAGATGTAAGGCATTGAGGACCCAGAAAACAATGTCCCCGGGTGTGACGCTCTGACACGCTGAGCTCCTCGAATAAAAGGAAAGGAGAGGCCCAGAAACCTGAGAATCCGGGGCTCCGTGACCTTCCCTGGGTTCCTCCCCAAGTGCAGGGAGCAGCTGTCTTTGAAGTTCTCTTATCTGACAGAAGGAACTTCTCCCAAAAGAAATGCAACTGTCCTAGCACCTGGATATTGAAAAGGTGCCAAAACACACACGCTGGAGTTGGGCCTGGTGGTGCAAGCCTGTAATCCCAGCAGGTCAGGAGGCCGAGGCAGGAGGATTGGAAGTTCGAAGCCAGCCTCAGCAACTTAGCAAGACCCTACCTCAAAATAAAAAAAAAATAAAAAGGGCTGGGGATGTGATTCAGTGCTTAAGTGCCCCTGGGTTCAATCCCTGGTACAAAAACACAAAAGCTCTAAGCAAAAAATAAAAACAAAAAAACATACATTGGAGAAAAGACAGTCTCTTTAACAAACGGTGCTGGGAATACTGGATTTCCGTGTGTAGAAGAATGAAACTAGATCCTCTGTCTCCCCACACAGAAGTCAACTCAAGATGGATCAGAGATCTAGGCATAAGACCAGGAACTTTGCAACTGTTAGAAGAAAACATGAGGGAAGCACTCCAACATATAGGCCCAGGCAACGGTTTCCTCAACAGGACTCCTCGAGCTTGGGAATCAATAAGGGGGCCATCCCAGGTGGCCCACAGTCTATGAAGGTTTGACTGGCAACGTTTTGACTTAAGACAGTATGAAAGCTCTGTGCACAGAGGAGAAACTGGACTTCAGATTTTGAATGTTAATCTTTTCCCAGACTAATTCTCTGTGGTTTCATCCTCTCTCAGGATGCTGGACAGCACATTGCCATGAGTCACGGCTCCTATGCCGTCACTAGGGGACACATCCAGGACTCTAGGACTCTTCAGTACCCTGTACCAGTAAGCAACCATGGTCCTTAGGTCAGGTATATGAAATGCATGATTTTGAGGGTGGTGGTACTGGGGATTGAGCTCAGGGGCACGTGACCACTGAGCCACATCCCTGGCCCTATTTGATTTGTATTTAGAGAGAGAGTCTCCCTGAGTTGCTTAGCACCTCGCTGACTTTGAACTTGCGATCCTCCTGCCTCAGCCTCCCAAGTCCCTGGGATGACGGGCATGTGCCACTGTGCCCAGCCGAAAGGCACTTTTGACTTAGGATATTTTCAACTTCAGACATAACCCCAAGGTCAGTTGAGGAACATCTGGAAGTTGAATGGGGCCCGGAGACACCATCCCATCACAGGTGAGCCAGGATTCAGATCACCACTGCAGAGGTTCTCTTGACAATCCTTCCTTGTCAAGAGTGGACCTGGTACTGTCGAGAGTAAGAGTGGAAGTTTCCCCCATCTGCCATTGGTAAAAAGACACATTCCAACCAGTTGAATCCTAGCTCTTCTTTTAGAGCAGTCACGAAACGTAGCTCCAGAAATTTCAAGCCATTTTATCATTTTTATGTGTTTTTTTTTACTTAGTTGGTATTTAATAGCTTTAATCTCATGTTTCCAGCTACCTCCTCACCCTCTGCACTGAACATCCATCCCATAGGCAGTTTGAGCTTCACCATTCAAAAGTAACTCCACCATTGCCCCCTGCTCCAGTTCTACTAGCCCCACCCAGCTCCATTAGCATTCTCCATCTGTACCAGGAGCTCCAGCCAGAAAGATGGGGCTCATTCCTGATGCCTCCCCAAGCCTGCCACGTCCAATCAGTGACCAGTTCCCTCCACTAAACCTGCATAGGGTGACTCGAGCTCTCTCCATCTACAAAGCTATCATGTAGATCTCTTGCCCAGATCACTGCCATAACCTCAGACTTGGCCATTCACCACAAAGAAGCCAGGGTGGTATTTGAAAAATGTAAGCCATTTCATCTCACTCCCTACATTTTTTAATGATAGAGTCATAGGAAGTTGCATAGGATATACAAGCATGCTTTACCCAGCTCCCCCTATCCTAAACCTTTTCATGACTCCTATTGTCCTGTTGATAGTATCCACTATCCTGCATTTGGCCTCCAAAAGTCCTTAAAACTGTCCCCACAGCTTGCTGAGCGGCACCACCGTGACCTCTCACAATTCTGCACCTGAGCCAGGTCTCCTAATACTGCTTCCAGCTTCTGCTAACCAGAACCCTTCCTTTTCCACCCACCTCCAATTCTCTAGTCCCAGGAACCCTTTTTAGCTTCCAGATCTCGGCCTTGCTATTCCTCCCATAGTGGGCCTTCCTCAACCATTGATTCCTCCAGAATTCAGGATCTTAGCATCCTGGACTCTTTCTGCCAGAGCCTTTGTAGTCTATACTGTTTGTGTCTGACCCGCCCAGCTCCCAACTTTTCACATTTGTGTCACCTCTAGACTTTATGTGCAGTATGACCAAAACTTTGTCTGTTTAGGCTGTCACCACCAAGCCCACTGCCTGCACATAGTAGGTAGTTCCAACTGAATTTTATAGCTCTCCAGGCGTTAGTTCTATTTCCATCAGGAAAGAAGTCAGGCCAGGCGCAGTGGCACACTTCTGTAATCCCAGCAGCTGGGGAGGCTGAGGCAAGAGGATCACGAGTTCAAAGCCAGCCTCAGCAATTTAGCAAGGCCTTAAGCAACTCAGCCAGATCCTGTCTCTAAATAAAAAATACAAAAAAGGGTTGTGGAAGCGGCTCAGTGTTCAAGTGCCTCTAGGTTCAATCCCCCGTACTAAAAAGAAAGAAAGAAGTCAGCTCACTTTGGAAAGTCTCTGAATTTCACCCTCTTTCTTTGTTTTCCTCCCCACTCCAATATCCATGAACTTGTTCTGTGCTCAACCCAGTTACAACAAGGCCATTTAATTTCCTCTTTGATTTGCCTTCCGTAACAGATTGTGACTTGTAATTCATTGAGCACACATGGAATCCTGAATATCTACTGATTACGTCCTCAGAGCACCAAACTCATGGTAATAAGGACAGAGAAAAGATGTCATCTGTTGAGGAGAGCCTAGAAAATGACTGTTTTTGGTGGAAAACTTGTTTTGTCTCGTAGACTTGATCTTCACAGTCATTCATGAATGAGTGATGAACTCGGGGTAGATCGTGAAATATTCTCTTAACCCTCTCAACCAGATTTGCTGAGGACTGAATAAAAAGAAAGTTACCAGAAGAGATGATGAAAGATCTCAAAAGAAAAAAATACGGTTGCTGTAACATACAACTCTTGAAGGAATGAAATTGGGCAATTCATCTAGTTTACAATCAGTAGTTTTTCTGGCTATAATCCGGAGTCACCTAAGTAATTTTCTTCTTGGCTTTTTAATTTCAATGTTTACTTCTTATATTATTTTCCAACAGTAAATAAAAACTGAGGGCAAAAGCTGAGGTTCTTTTTTAACGAGAAGGAGCTGGGAAAAAAAGATCTTGGCTTTGGTTTTAATCTAATGTTAGCAGCTTTGTTTTTTCCTCTCAAGGAATGGTTTAAAACATTTTACGTATGCTCATCTCCTTTCTTAAGGGGTGATGAGCTGTCCTCAGTAAAGTTTTTAATGATGTAGAATAACTGGCAATTAAGTAGCACACTCAAAATAGGGCATTAAAAATAGCAATGCTGGCAATCGATGGCGCTAAGTACCACCGTGGTGAGACAGATGAGAGCGGAGAAACTCCCAGACGTCAGTGCTCAGTGACTGGTGGGAGGCCAGGTCTCTGCGCCCAGAAGGACCTGCTGGTCCCATCAGGCATCATGCAAGTCTGCTAAAGGAAAGCAGCCCTTGCTGCAGGCTTCCTGACCAGCTTGTGTCCCACAGTGGCCAACATGGGTCCTGCGGAGTTGTTCCCAGCTGTTAGCACCGCCCCCAGGTGGTGCATTGATTCATAGGCCCCTCCAGAGGTGGTGGAGTGCAGAGTTTCTTACTTTTTGTTTGGTTTGCTTTTGCTTTTTCAGTGACTTTCTAACAGGTACACGTCAACATGTGGTACTTCCCTAACCTAAAAGTCAGTGGGGAGAGTTTGAGGAGGAGGAGCAGATGGTCCAAAACTTGCCAGCCCTGGTCTATTTCCATGGCTAGGGGAACATTCAGGGGCCTTGCTGGAGGCTTCTACTGAAGTTGTAGTCACATCTCTTAAGATTTCTCTTCTTCCAAGAAGAACCCACCTCCTGTGCCTCCAGTGGAGATAATGTTAAGAGATCCTACTAATAATACATTCCACCTTTCTTTGGGGGAGTTGGAATACTTCTTGCATATTCAGCCCAGCAGTCAGAAGTAGAGAGTTAAGTTTTTGTTGTTGTTGTTGTTGTTGTTTGTTTGTTTGTTTTTTCCCAAGCATCCCAGCCAAAAGTGAAAGCTGTCTTGCTGAGCAAGAAGAGAGCCCTTTAGGGGCTGGGATTGTGGCTCAGCGGTAGAGCACTCGCCTGGCACAGGAGGAACCCGGGTTTGATCCTCAGCACCACATAAAAATAAAGGCATTGTGTTGTGTCCATCTACACCTAAAAAAAATAAATATTAAAAAAAAAAAGAAGAAGTAGAGAGCCCTTTAGCAGATGACCCTGCAAACAGTGATGACCGCCTGTCATCTGCTGGGTGCTTTTGGGGCGCGAGCTGCTGTCCTGGCCTTGGGGAGCTCAGGCCAGGAGTTGGAGCGAGGCAGGAATAGGGTCCTCTGAGATCGTGTACCCAGCTCCTTGGCTTCTCCTTTCTCTCTCTCCCCCTTGCCTCAGGTGTCCTCATCAAGATCTGGGCATGACTCCATTACTTCAAAGTCATGCTGTGACCCTGGCATGCCAGGACACTGGGGCCTTAGTTGATTGGGATCAAGGGAACCCACTGATCCTTCCATTGTCCAGAGTAGACTGGATATCACATGGCGGGATCCCGCATCCCCCCGGAGAAGGCAAAGGCAGACTGCAGTCACAGGTGGGCTGTGTCACTGGTTGTGAGGCCACACTCAAGACCCATAATAAATGAGTGGTGAGACCTGTCCTGGAATTTAAGACTCAACCCCCAGTCTGCTGTTCCTCTTAATTTCTTCTCATTTCCTTTGGACAGTCCACAAAGCTCACGCGTCCTATGCCTTCCTTTCAGATCTTTCTTGGGTTCCCTCTTTGCTGTAGACCCCTTTGTCTTTTTTTTTTTGTCTTTTTTTTTTTGTACTAGGGAAGGGATTGAGCCCAGGGGCGCTTTACCATGGAGCTACAAAACCCAGCTCTTTTTGTTTGTTTGATTTTTAGGCAGTTTCTCTCTAAGTTACTAAGGCTGGCCTGGCATTTGCAATCCTCCTACCTCAGCCTCCCAAGTTGACCGGATTGCAAACCCCTTTGTCATTTTTAAGGGGACAGTTCCTCAGTGTAGAAGGCACCTTCCTGATCTTCATAGGCCTGTGGCATCCCTGGCCCCAGACACTAGGTGCTACTAGTGACCCCCCTCTTGAAAGGAGCACTCTCAGTTCTGGATACCCCAGGGTTGAGTAAGGGGTGTCCCAGCGGAGACCCAACGGTGGAGGCTGGGCAGCCCCTTCCTCTCCCATCTAGCCCCGTGCTATCCGCCTCTCTTCTCCCACGTCTAAAAGTCTGCTCAGGTCTCTGTGGGACTGATTCCCTGGTGGATTCGGGTATCTAATGAGTGCCCCTCTGAGGACCTGCTAACTGTTCCAGGCACTGTTTGAGGAGCTGCGCCTTTACCCTGATGTCCTGCCCAAGGAGTGAGCTTCTCCAAGAAAATGGCCCTTTCTGTTTTTGTTTGTATCCCTCCTGGAGTTCAGTATGGTCATCTCCACATAGGAATGCAGCAAATGCTCCACTAGTGGACTAATCCAAGCACCACCCAGGATATGCTTGTTTGTGCCACAGGAAGAAGGATTCTGCCACATCATTCTTCTAATCTGAAGAGTCTGTCTGTCTTGTCTGCTCTCTGACTGTGATGGGGGAGCAGCATGGGCTGTATCGGGTGTCCCTGGTAACCAGTGACCTGGACATGTGTGCCAGGCAAGGTGGAATGACCTGTGTGCTCGCTCCTGACCACCTGTGCAGCCCGAGGAGGTCTCAGCCTTTGGGCCATTGCTTACATGGCCTCCTAATTGTGGGGTTTTTGACCCACTTCTTTCCTTGCCCTGGTAGTGCCCTGAGGTGGAAGACGAATGAATGAGAACTAGAGTCGGCAAGAAGAAAAAGAAAGTGCACACACAACTGGGAGTGTCTCGATAGAGAAATGGGAGTCTTTTTTTATTATTTTATTTGTTTACTATGGAAAATTTCAACACACACACACACATACATCCTATCACTTTAATAAATGAAAAATAAAAAATAATACATTTTCTGTACAAAATGGAAATTGTATTTCTTTCACATAAAAAAAAATAGCCAGGAAACTGTCATGCTAAGTGAAATAAGCCATTCCCAAAAAACCAAAGAATGAATGAATGTTCTCCCTGATATGGGGATGCTGACTCACAATAAGGAGGGGTGGGAATAGAAGTTTACTGGATTACTGGCTGGGAATAGGAAAGACAATAGAATGGATCAGAGCTTTCCTAGTTCATATATGAATACACAACCAGTGTTAACTCCACATCATGTGCAACCACAAAAATGGGAAGTTATACTCCATGTATGTTTAACATGTCAAAATATACTCTACTGTCCTGTACATCTAAAAAGATTTTTTTTTAAAGAAACTGAAAAAAAAAGGAGATTTAAAAGGTAGTCAGAATAACATACAGACTCCACAGTGGGCTCATCACCTGAGTCCAATAGCTATCTACCTGGGGCCATCTTGCTTCATGAAGATGCCACCAATTTCCCCTCCTCCCACTATATTGTTTTATAGCAGATCCCAAAATCATATCCTATTATTGATAAGTACTTAAGTGTAAATATCTAAAAAAAAAAAAAAATCTTTCAAAATTTGTCACAGTATCATTACCATATCTGAAAAAAATAGTAATTTTTTTTTTTAGGATTTTAATATTTATTTTTTAGTTATCGGAGGACACAACATCTTTGTTTTGTATGTGGTGCTGAGGATCGAACCCGGGCCGCACGCATGCCGCTTGAGCCACATCCCCAGCCCCCAAAAAATCAGTAATTTTTTTAGATTTCCCGCCAGCCTTCCATTTTTACAACTGGAGAGATGTTTTCAATAGATCTGAAAAATGAGTCAAAAATTACATCTTCTTTGGGAAAAATGCTACGGATCAAACAGAGCTTTTTTTCTTACAGGGAAGGGGAATAAAGCAATGGGAAAATGGCTTCAGGGAGTAAGAACAAAATAGTTCTGCTCTTTGCCAGGTCAGGTGTCTGGCGCCTCCCCAAGCTCGCCCCCTGGTGGCAGGTGCGCATTGCCAAGGCCTCCGTTAACGCTTCAGGAATGTTCCTTTCATAATAGGACAGAGCTTTCTAAGTAGTTTAAAATTTGGCCACATGACAAAAATGTGTGTAACAGAGGTTTTTTTAAGTGTTGATCAAGCACATAATTTAAAAGTCAGAATATTAAATAAACATCTCTGCCCTTTCTTCCAGCAGGCAACCCAGAGAACAGCTCTCCACGCTCTGCCTGACAGGTACATTTTGTCATTTTTATGAACTATAAATTGCTTTATGAAACATCGAGCCCTATTTATTGTGGCATATAATTCATAATCGGATTTTGTCCCTAAAGTATCTGTGAACTGGGATGTTAAACATTTTGCATGCCTCGATCTGTCATGCATGTGTGGAGTTTATTACTGCAAAAATCGCCTTGTTGTATTTCACATAAAGTATGAAGAATCCCTCGTTGTGCAGTGAAACAAGAGAGAAGAAAACTTAGGGGGGAAGACCTGAATGGCGCTGTAAATCCTCAACTTTGGAATTGGTTGGGATCCGAGCTCATTTTTCAGCAATAAGTACTTCATCTATCAGGACATGTTTTCTTCACTCTTTCCATATCATCTCACGGGGAGGGATCTGTCTCTGGATGAGTCTTTCTTAGAGGACTTTGTGCACCGCTCATGGTCCTGCACACCAGACTTCTCTCTCCCTGCTGCCTCTTGTTTCTCCCGACCTGTGTTATTGAATGGGATGCATATAAATCTCATCAAAAGGCCCAAACTGCGGTTGACATCCTGGTTTGCCTAACAGGCTGCAAAGAGGTGGTCAAACAGGAATATGTAAATTGCCTTCTAGATTAAGACCAGCCTCTTTGGGAGTTTGGTTTTGGTTTTGTTGTTTCCATTCCTAAGGGGTGTGTGGGTGTGGGCGGCGGGTGTTGAAGATCAGGCCCACTGTGTCTCCACAAGGGAAGTACATGCAGTGCTAGACACAGTGGAAGGAGATGTCCTCTTTCCCCCTCCCCCTCCCCAGCTGGCAAGCACCTCAGCATTGTCCAGAGAGCCTTTACCCCTCCCTCCTTTCCTTGGGAGCTCCTTTTATGTGGAAGGAGCAATCATTGACTGTGGGAGTCGGGTCAGTTCAGTGCCTCTTCACGGTAAAACCTGTCACTTAGAAGAACCACCTGGTGCACAAGGGTGAGAGCTTTTCTTTCCTCCCGGGTGGCAGGCTGAACCTGAGCGTGTTTATTTCGGGTGAAAAGCCTTCCCCATGACAACCACACAAGCCCGCCTGTTACAAGAGTGACAGGCACGTGGTCTTCTGGAATTGCTTTGGGGATTTTTCACAAAAGCTGATAACGGAGCCTTGGAGTCTGTGGGTAGGGAGGAAGAGAGACACTGGATCAAAACTCATTTAGGGAATGACACAAGAATTCTTTTCCTAGACACATGTCTTGTTTCCTTTTGACCTCTCTTTGTAAGTCAGCAATTCCTTCAACGAAATTCACTGGGAAGCAAGGCAAAGCCCCCTGTTTATGATGTGGTATCATTGCTAACAAGCATGAGGTTTCTTTGGGGGGGGGTCAATAAAAAATGTTAAAAGACTAGATTTTTCACAACCCCATTAATATACTAAAAAAATTTAATTTCACCCTCTAGATAAGTGAAATTTATACTCAAAATGCCATTATGAACAGGGCTCTAGGGTCAATAGTCAGGCTCACACCTGTAATCCCAATGGCTCCAGAGGCTGAGGCAGGAGGATCGCAAGTTCAAAGCCAGCCTCAGCAACTTAGCAAGGCCTGAGCAACTTAGCAAGATTTTATCTCAAAAGGAAAAAAAAAAAAGGAGCTGGGGTTGTGGCTCAGGGTTAAGCACCCCCGGGTTCTATCCCTGGTACAAAAAAAAAAAAAAAACAATGCCATTATGAACTTTGGTAGAAGGAACCAAAAATTATTTTATGAAAATAAAGACATGGTTGCAAATATAAAGACGGTTTCTCAGAAGCTAGGACTGACTGATACATTCAAAATACATGACTTCATGGTGGGTAGGAAATGTGCGTGTGTTTTAATGATGAGCAATGTATTCCCTTTGAGTTTTTCTGATATTCTCACTTGAACCTCTTGCCAAGCCCGTTACTGCACAGAAGCAGAGGCTCCACGGTCGCTACTCTTCTCAATTTCTCTACCTTCACATATAATAAGGTGTATTTTCACTGCTGTTCAGAATTGGGGAGCGTGGCTCATTTCAGGTGAATTGGCTTTGCCTGCTCTTCTAATTCTGCAGCTGGGTGAGGCTGTCTTCTCTGTGTTTATTCTGTGTTTTCTGCTAATCCGGGGACTGTGGAAGTAACTTCCATAGCAGAGAGCATTTGTAGTCATTTGAAGAAACAATTCAAACTCTTTCTCAAAATAATAACTCAGAAACACCTATTGAATTAATTGGATTCATATTTTCTAGTTTTTTAAATAAAGAACATTAATTTAACAAGTAACAGATGTCATTTTCTGCCATGTTACTTACTCTTTCAAATAAACCAGTATTTTCTGGAAAGCTGATCATTGTGACCCGGGTCAGGCCCCTGTGTGACTTGCCCCACATTCTGCCTGCCAGAGGAACCCCATTGAAGGAGCGGAACTGAGTCAAGGCCCCCCAAGCCCGGGATTCCGGGGCCCTCATGTCTCTGCTTAGAGCTGGTATTCACCTATTGTATGTTCATTTACATAAGCTCTTCTGGTTTCCTTAAATATTGTTGTTTTCAGCCTATTATCACCTCTTAAAATTCCGTAAAGATTTGGCAGTACTTTTATATTTATCCTAGAAAAAGAAAGCACTTTTCAGACCTCAAACTGTGTTTTGTGAGTCCTGTGATTCTAGGATCAGGCAGGAAAGCCCATGATTGGCTCTTGCCAGGCCACCAAGGGTTCCTCGTCCACCCCAGAGCCTCAGGGTCCTGCACATCTGCTCCATTCACCCTCAACCTTGACTCCCCGTGAACACAGGGATGTTTACACAAGGTGTTACAAGATGTGCATCTTGGGAATGAATGAACTAGGATTTGGTCAACTGGGTTGACGGAGGCTGGGAGCTGGCCTTCCCACCAGGGGACCTGGCAGCTGTAGCCTTCCCACCAGGGGACCTGGCCCACCATAGCTGCAGGGAAGGGAAAGAGTTGCATTTCCCATTCCTTCTCTCAGAGCTGATGAGACTGTCATCCCTCTGGGGTTAGAGAATGTGCAGATGTCCTCTGAAAGCTGATAATGTCTATCTTTTCATTCCTCCAAAGATTCTCGGTTGATTTTGTAAAAAGACATTCTAGCACACGTCCAATATCTGGTAGTTCAGACTGTGTACTTTCTTAAATTATATTTATTTTTTTAACTGATAGATAAAAGCATGAAAATGCTAGGTATATATGGAGTGCTTTGTGATATGTGAATACGCACATACGTTGTGATGTTTAAATCAAGCTAAGCATATATATCTCCTCAAACATTTGTCATTTATTTATGTTGAAAACATTCAAGATCCTTCCACGTTTTTTGAAGTCTGCAGTACATTATTGTTTCTGAGGTCACCCTTCTATGCAGTTCTTTTTCTTTATACCCCCTTGATCAATAATAGACTGTATGGATTAAAGTTCAGAAAGCCTTATAATCAATAATCAATATATACTCTCAAAAAATTTAAACTGTGATATTTCTGTTATCTAAAATTTAAAGCCATCTATGTTTAACGCGCCCCCCCCCAAAAAATCCTTTTTGCCTTATTTGGTTTTTGCCTGAGGAGTGGGATTAATTGATGATCAGTCAAAATAGCCAAAGTACATTGCAGGTTGAAGCTGGATCTCAACAGCAAAGCCAAGTATGGGCTTCAGCCCAGCTGGCCTGGGCGCCCACCCTGCAGTCACAGAATCAGTTATGTGAGGGTGCGACCAGAGGGGTTTTGTTCTTTTCTACTCCTGACTATTGTTTTTTCATCTGTTTTATATCTTTGAGAGTCAACTGGCCTACCAGAGACCCACCAATGCCCCCACATAATGACCACAGCAGATGTCCTGGGCAGGGCAAGGTGACCAAATTTATGATGTAATGCACAAGCCAATTACAAGAGCGTCTCAGTTTGCTAAGGGACACTCTCCCTCTTGCCCATTCACCCCGTATAACCTCTAAAGCGTTTCCTTCTTATGGCTGGTGGTATTTGATGCTGGGAGGGAGAGGCAGGGAAAGAGAGATGAATGGTGTGAGGTTCATTTATAAAGGTGTGTCTTTGGCATGGGCGCTGCACCCCACAAGCTGCCGCATCACCAGTAACGTGGAAAATATGCAAACTGCTGTTAGGAAGAAGGAAGGGTGTGTGTGCGGCATATGAAGTGCCTTGAATACGATTAACTTCCCTTCCCACGTAGTAAATAGTAGATAACTCCGATCAGAAAAGGGATTCGTGTGATTTATCAAGCTGAGCGACTGCATTTGCAGAGAAGCTGGAGGTCAATCTTGAAATCTAGGGCCAGAGGAGCACGAGAAAATTGCCAGGCCTAAGAAGTTAATCATAGCCTGGGACCGCTTCCATCTGTCTCAGGGCGACAGGGCTGCTGCACGGAGAGTAGGCATGCTTTATAGCAGCAGATCAGGAATTAATATTTTCTGCAAAACCTCAAGCATCATTGGCAGTAACTTGGGTTTTATAAAAATGGAGCATAATTTTGTATGAATAAATCACATTCAGCTAGAAATATGAGAGGCTGGAAAAAATTGCGCTTGGTATAAAAAAAGGGGGAAGGGATGGGCAGGAAAGCCAACATGAACATAGTTGTTGAAGCGATGGCACTCTTGGAGGACACAAATGGCCGCGTAGTTAAATTGTGCATATAATCATCTTCTGAAATGTCAGTCTGCAACTCGGGCAATGGCTGTGTTTTTATAGCCTTGGAGATGCATCGCCAGACTGTAACCTGTCTGCCCATCTGGCAATATCTCAGGTCCAAGATCCATTTATATTGAAATCCAAACAACTGCCATTGATTTATTCATTTATTCCACAAATATTTGCTGAGCACATCCGGCATACTCTGCGGGGTGCTGTGCTGGAGCTGGGGATGTGGTGGCTGGGAGGCCCCTGAGCCCATGGCTTTACCAGCCAGAGGGGCCTTGACCTGGCAAGGAGAAGGGCTCCTTCAGGCTCACGTATTTGCTCGTCTCCATTTTGCCCTTTCTCTAATCAATCTCATGCATGGAATCTCTTTTTTTCCATTAGGGAGAATAGAATAATATTAAGTAAATGGGAAATAGCCGAACATTAAGGGGACTTCACATAAGTAGAAGAATGTGAAACTGTCTGTGTCTGGGAGCAGGACCAGAGTGGCACCACAGCCAACAGGGAAGGCAGGTGGCACCTGATTGGCAGGGTGGGGGCTTTGCAGTCAGCTCATCCTCCTAGTCGAGTGGACCACCCTCAGCAGAGCCAAGGGAGTGTGTTGGGGAGGGGGCCCTAGCCTAGAAGTGTACCTTCTGGGTACCATTTTACCAGTCCCTGGCAATGAGAGATGGAGGTCGGAGCTGCCAGGTACTACTGTAGTTGATTTCATATTTAAGGGCCAAAATAAGAAAGTTTGAAATCCCAGCCTCAACATTATTAAGGTGGCACTGTATCAACCCTGCCCCGGAGGCCCGTGTTCCAGTTTCTCCAAAGCAAGGGAGTCCTTGTAACTGTTCTCAGTACACCCTGTGAATACCAAGTTTTTAAAGAGCTTCAGAGTGTCAGAGCCCTGTCCCCTGAGCTGTCTTCATTCTATCATCTGCACAGCGACCTTGAGAGAGACAGAGGAGCCATCTTATAGGTAAGAACATTGAGCTTCAGACAGATAGTGGGGCTCATCCAGGGCCACGCAGGAGCCGTGACTAGACCCCAAGTCCTCTGACTCCTTCTCCTTTGTGCAGCAACACAGCAGGTGGGGCACCGACGGAGGCAGGTGGCCTGGGCCATGTTCCGCATCCGCACATTGTTTCTGCCTTGGTTGTCCTTTTGTCCCCAGCCTCTGTCACGGTACCTAGCAATAAGTCCTTTGATAAATGAGAGAAAGCAACGAACAAATGAACGAACGAACTAAGCCAGTGCTTTGTGATTAATTGAAGGTACCTTTGGGCTTAAAGTAGAAAATACTTTTGTGGAGCTGGCCATGCGTCACTGCCAAGGCTTCCTCGGGAGGGGGAGACTGACAGGCAGCACTTATCACGAAGGGTCCAAGCAGGCAGGTGTTTTAGAGCGTTTTACAATCGGGAAACACTACCAATTGTCACAGAGGTGGGGGTGGGGGGGCCGAACGATTAGAAAAATGAGTCCAAGAGCAGGCAGGAAAGTCTCGAACATGTAAAAGATCCAAACGACCCAGTGCAATTAAATTAGAGTGGGCTTGAGTTAGAAACCAGTGACAAAAAAAAAATAATTACACTGGTGCTTCACAGAGGTTTTTGTACCCAGAAGAGGTTGGGTCAGATGACCTCGCCCCCGCCCCCCTTCTTGTCCCCTCTTAATTTCTGCTTCCTGCAGCGACAGGACTTTAAATAATTGGTGTTATTTCCACCGATTAGTCACACTTTTTTTCCCCTTGATTCATTCAATGAATATTTTAGAGTCCTGAACCCATATAATGGGTCAGCCATCGCGCGGGTCTTTGTGGAAGACACCAGAATTCATGGCCAATGATTCCACTCCCAAGCAGTGTACAGTGTGGTGGAGACACGCAGGCACAGATATCAAACACGGTGCATGCTCAGATGTTGCCAGGTACATAAACAGTCCTGGGTCCTGTCAGAACCGTCCCGTGTCAGGCGGTACACTGAACCTCCCAGCAAACCCCTCACCACCCAAGAAGGAATTCAACACTAAGGCCTTCAGGAGAGGTTGTTGTCAGTGAAATTCCACATCCCTGCGTGTCCCAATCCACTTCCCTAAAGCCAGATGGGTCTGAGTTTCCAGGTGCGTGCAGGAGTCAGCGCTCCTAGCTGCTTCAGTCACACACACACACACACACACACGCACACACACACACGCACGCACGCGTCAAGTGTGAGGAAATAACTGTGGATTAAAGATGCAGGGACAGTATGGCAGTGCTCCCGGAGGGCAGGGGGTGGGGACCGGGAAGGGGCATTTTAAGTAGCGTGTGATAGTTGGTTGTGCCAGTGACCCAGAGACGGAGAGAGGCAGAGATTTCAGGAGGAGTGGCAGACATGAGCAGGGCTGGGCTGCAGGGTGGTCAGGGAGTGCAAGTCCTGGCTTCTGTGGTGGGGTGGGCACCTGAAGGGACAGTGGCTGGAGCTGTAAACAGCACCAGGAAGAAGGGCAGGAGACTTCCTTGGCTCTGAAGCTAATCCTTCAAGAGTGGATCAAGCCTCATCTTCCAGGGACGCCTTACCTAGCCACTCACTGGCTCCTAGTCCGTCAGCGCCTCATGGAATCGCGGCTTCTGTCCTCTGCTGGCTCAGTGGATTTATGTCCCAGCAATCCCTGAGGCAGGAACCTTGTCCTGAACAGTAGGTAGGACTTTATACAAAATCCTCCCTTACTGCATGCCTTTCAAACAAGACAGACCAAGAATGAAAATTATGCCACTCAACTCTGCTCTCATGATAAAAAGGAAAAAGAAAAACCCACAACCTTCTGTTCCTCCTCTTTCCTTTCTTCCCAAGACATCGCAGAGCAGGCGTGGGACTTCAGATCCTTGAACCTGTGGCTGGAACTGACTTTGCACAAAGTATTTACACATCCGAGTCTTGACTTCCTCGTGGCATAAACAGGATGATGATAAATACCCTTTCTGCAGGTGTAGGGACATCAAGTGAGGTGACTACTAGAAAAGGTGCTTCATTCCTCTTCCACATGCTAGTAATTACCCTGTTGCACCTAAGAAACACCCTCATCCACACACCTGAAGATGCTCTCTAACGTAGTCCTCCAGGCTTAAAAAAAAAAGTGCGAAAAATAGTAGAATGTTAAAATACAAGAAACAACTGGTAAATAAGAGTTTGGCATCTTTTCATATGGACATTCTCGGAAAACAAATGTCAACAGATCCCAAGAAATGTCATTTGCTGATTCTCACCCATCCCTGCTTTGTATCCTGTTCTAATTTATCTTCTCCTCCCCTGAAAGCTGAGCCCTGGGTCCTGAGAGAGCTTCATGGTGGCCTCTCCATGGCCACCACCCGTCTTGCCACACCGGTCTCGCCACACCGTCTTTCTACTCCGTACCCTGGAAGGTTCATTTCCTGACGCTCTTCCAGCTGGTCTCCAACGAATCAGTTACATTTTATTATTTCAAAGCAAATAATACTTATTTCAAAAGCAAACAGCATGTCAGGTGCAGTGGTGCACACCTGTAACCCCAGCAGCTCTGGAGGCTGAGGCAGGAGGATCGCGAGTTCAAAGCCAGCCTCAGCAAAAGCAAGGTGCTAAACAACTCAGTGAGACCCTCTCACTAAATAAAATACAAAATAGGGCTGGGGATGTGACTCAGTGGTCAAGTGCCCCTGAATTCAATCTCCAGTACCCAACCCCCCAAAAAAGCATAGAGTAGTCTACAGATAGCAAGGAAAATGTGGGTGCAGCATTGTCTGGGGGGCATAGAGCTCACCCAGTGCTGGCTGAGCCGCTCCGCAGGGCTCCCCTCTCTAACAGGATGCTGTGGCATCCATCTGCATTCCCAGAAATAGAGACCCTCAGCCTCACTGCTCCTACAGGGAAGTCACATAAGTGTCCCTCACAGCCCTTTAGTGACTGTTAGCTCTGGAGGTTGCATTAATAGGACATTAACAAGGAGAACAAACCAGGCTGTCAGGTCTAAAACCCAGCTTTTAAAGAGCCGCTATAGTACTAATTTCCACAATAAAACAGAATGGTTCCAGAGAAGCTATTGAGTCCTATCAGGTAAATAATACCCATTTTAAAAGGTCCCAAACATGTGCTTTACACAATAGAAGAGGGCAGACCAGAAGAAGTTACAGTCTTTTGAGTAAATAAATAACGAGTTGTATAAAGCTACTAATTGCCCTTTAAAAGGTTTAGTGTGCTTGGGAACACTTGAGGATTAATATGGACTTGCTGCCTGTCATCTAGCCAAGGAGGAGTGGCAGGAGGGGCCCCTGGGTGAGAACAAGTTTTAACCCTTGTAGTTAATGCCACAGTTGCCACGCGCCTGCAAGAGGGGTCAGGGTGATGTGAGCTGGGGACTACTTAGAAGAGTTTGGCCTCTTTGTAAGAAAACAGTAGTATGTTGGTTGCTCACCACCATGAGTGTCCTCAATGCCACTTAATAGTGCCCTTGAATGTTTAAAATGTGTGATGTATAATTTGCCACAATAAAAAAGCATTAAAAGAGCTGGATGCAGTGGCACACGTCTGTAATCCTGGCGGCTTGGGAGGCTGAAGCAGGAGAATGGCGAGTTCAAAGCCAGCCTCAGCAAAAACAAGGCCCTAAGCAACTCAGCGAGACCCTGTCTCTAAATAAAATACAAAATAGGCTGGGGATGTGGCTCAGTGGTTGAGGGCCTCTTAGTTCAATCCCTGGTACCCGACCCCCTAAAACAAAAGCATGAAAAGAAAAGAATGAATGGATAGCTCTGCAGATGCAACTTGAGCATCCCTAAATCCAAGACTCGAAATCCAAATTGTTCCAAAAGCCAGAACTGTTTGGAGTGCCACTGTCACACCAAGTGGAAAACTTCACACCATAAAACTGTTTCACGCATAATGTTATTGATAATAGTCTATCAAATTACCTTTAGGTTTATGGTTGTAAGGCCGGTGTGCAACAAAAGTGAATTTTATATTTAGACTTGGATCTCCTCCCCAAGATACATCACTATGTATATGCAAATACTGCAAAAAAGAAAAAAAAAAGAAAAAAGAAAAAAAAAATCCCAAATCTGAAACTGTTCTGCTCTGGAGCACATTGGATAAGGTGTGGGCAGCCTGTGCCAAGACTCCGGGTTCTTCAGAGTGGTTCCCTCCCATAGGTCTAGAGTGGGAAGCCAGTGTTCTCATGTGGGTTTGAGGTGCTAGAGGTCCAGCCTGGACATTCCTCCCTTCCTCCTCTGCTAGGGAAGGAAGTGACCCTGGTCTTCTGTGATGGGGACAGCTGGACACCTCCACTCCCCTGCTCCTTCTGTGACTGTGGAGAAGCAAAGGCAGTTGGCATCCCCAGGGTTGATTGGCATCACAGTGGTCTGTAAACCCCAGAAACAGGCCAGAGGGAGCCGGACTCTTCATAGGCCAGTGGCTCAACCGCTGGGACTGTACTGTGAATTACTAATGGCCACTCATTATCGTCCCACTCTGTGTTCCCTATCTTCTGAACACATCCTATGAGAGTAAGTCATAAAGTTACCTGATATGGAATATTGAAGTCACAGGTCTATGAATGATTTTTCGCTGGAAGCCTTTGCACTCAGCATGTGCCTTCAGATTCCTGGGTAGCTGCGCCTTCCAGACCCAGGAAAGCAGGGCTGCGTCTCCTTGTGATTCATTGAATTTTTGTTTTAATTCACTTCCTCAGAAAACCATTGTCTGTATTTAATGCATGTGACATCTCCAGATCAGAGTTAAGAGAGAAAATTGGCCAGTGTGTGGCGGCACATGCCTGTAATTCCGCCAGCCTCAGCAATTTAGCAAGGCCTAAGCAACTCGCCGAGACGCTGCCTCAAAATTAAAAGGGCTGAGCATGTGGCTCAGTGGTTAAGTGCTCCTGGTTCAATCCCTGGTACCCTCCCCCTAAAAAAGAGAAAATCTATTGTGTAATTAGCATAATTTTCCATATTGGTTACTGCTATCTACCCCACACTGTTATTTATGATCATGAGTTTCTGAAGAAGCACACCTGTACCTTCCTGGGCAACTACTTTGATTGAGTTAAAGACTCGGTGTCCTGCACAGAACGTACTGATCAAGGTGAAGATGCGACCTGTGGTCCCCCACCCTTTTCAGTTTTGCAAGTGTGGCTGAACCTAATTGAACTGAGTCTAAAGGAAACAAATAATATATTGTTTGTTGCCAAGGGCAACAAATAATATATCTGACAGGAGGAAAAAAGAAGGTTCAAAAAGGCACCTCTCCAGGGCACGTGTGCGTATCTGAACACTCGGAAGCCCTGTCCTGGGTGACGTCTTCCCTGTCCGTGCGGCAGTGAGTGGAGGCCCAGCTGGAAAAACATTTGTGCGTGGTTTAGAGCCAGTCCATAGACGTGGTGGGGTTTGTTATTTTGTTTTGTTTGCTTTGTTTTGTTTAAACCCAAACCACAAACCACTTAATTGCTTTTGTTGGGACTTTATTTAAATCGTGATACCAATTCATTTTGTTTTGTTTGAAATCTCCCTTTGTTGGAGAGAACCATCCAAAGCCCATGGAGTCCTCTGTCTCTGGCTTTAAGAACCCTGTAGAACGGAACCCCCTTCCACTCCCGTTCTCTCCACTGCATGCTCCCAACCCCCAGGATGTTCTGCCTGGGCCATTTGGCTCTCTGGATTTGGACTCCATGCAGAGCCAGCTGGAGCGTGCTACATGACCAGCTGCTCACTCTAGGCTGGACCTGACCCTGCTTTTCTGCACTCCCCAGGTGGCCTCCCCTTCCCATGACCTGTTCTTTTAATGGCCCTCCCAGAGACAGCCTTGGACCTGCCTTCATCCAGCCAGGCTGGCTGGCCTTTGATGGCTGCATTCTGGAGTCCATGAGCCCCCTGCTGCCGTGGGAAGGTGAATGTGCCCCCACTAACTGGACCCAGCCTGACCTTTCTAGCTCTGTCCAGCTCCCTTCCCTGTCCTGGCTCTCAGGCCAGTGACTGGTGGCCATGCCACATCCTCCTGCAGTGTCCACCTGTGTCCTCACCGGACACCTTCAAGTCCCTGCCCTGTGCGTCCCGGCTACCTGGAGACAGCCACCTGACTCACAGAATCCCAAGCAAGGTTTCCCAGCCTCCGGAGTTAGTTCTCCATGGCCCTGGTTGTGGATGGTCACCCTGTCTTCTGCCCGTCGCCCTCCCATCCTGAGAGGCAGTGTCCAGTGTGGCACTGCTCACTGTCTGGTCAATTCTGTTAAAACGTTGAAGCAGAACAGCTGCTTGTGCAGGGCAAAGCCACGGCCCCTCTCACATTTCACAGATGAGGTGGGTCCGCTCACTGGTCCTGATCTGGCAAATTGGCCGGGGCTCCAGGAAGCCCAGCCCAGGCTGAGTCGAAAGCCCTGGCCACTCTCCACTTGGCCTCTGCATGGCCCTGTCCACCCTGTTCACAGCCAATGGGTGAATCAGAGAGCCACGGATCTTTATATTAAAATGGAGACAGTAACCCCTATTCAGCCTGCCTGAGCCTAGTGCTGGGAGGAGCCACGGAAAATAACCGTGGACGCTACCCAAGCACAACAGATCAAGGTCTGAGTCATCTGAGGGAATATGTGAGGAAGGTCCAGGTTTTCTCTGAGCCTTTGCCCCAGCCCGGAGCTATTTAATGTAATTCCAAAAGGACAGTGGGCCTTTGGTATTGCTGAAAGATGACCACAAAGCCAGAGGATGACCAGTCCCTCTCTGACAAAGACACAGTCTTGAGGCCTCTGGCTAATGCAGGATCACTACCCAGAGCCCATGCTGGGGGCTCACTGTCACCATCCCATCTCATCACCAGACAGCCCTCTGGGGCAGGCATCTTTATCCCCATCTTACACACGGGAACTGACTCCTACAGAGAAGGAGTCACTTATCCAAGGTGAAGGAACACAGGAAGAAGGAGAGCCATCTCCTGGAGCCCAGTTTACTGGTGGTCATGTGGCCTTGGGTGGAGAGAGCCTGACACACCGGACTGGTTGCCTCAGGGCCTTATCCCCTCTCTGCAGTACTGGATCCTCTTAAAATAGGACAGGATTCAGTGGGGCACGGTGGTGCATACCTGTAATCCCAGCAGCTCAGGAGGCTGAGGCAGGAGGATCGCAAGTTTAAAGCCAGCCTCAGCAATAGCGAGGCCCTAAGCAACTCAGTGCGACCCTGTCTCTAAATAAATACAAAATAGGGCTGGGGATGTGGCTCAGTGGTCGAGTGCCCCTGAGTTCAATCATCCCTGGCACCCCCCTTCAAAAACAAAAAACAGGAGAGGATTCAGCTCAGCCTGAGTTCTGCTCACAGCAGAAGCCTGAGGGCTGCACATGGGACCTCCTCGGGCTGTTCTGTTCTGCCCATAAGAAGGCTTGTGCTGGGGGCTTCTTGGTAGGACATGCCTCACCTAGTTCCTGTGCACCCAAGGTAGCAGTTCTCGAGATTTCAGCCTTCTTTCTGAATCCTACACTTTCAATGGAAGATGACTGGGCACTTGAACAGTGCAGCAGCCAGATTCAGGCAGATTTATATGTTGACCAGAGAAGAGCCAAGCCAAGGTCACTTTCTAAAACTGACATTTCCTGAAGACCTTTCCCCCTCCAGCTGGCTGGGGAGCTGGTACCTTCTTCACTAGCATCTGCAAAGGGCCAGTTCTGCTGCCACAGCAATTCTGTGCCCATGGCATCTTCACATGGGAACCCCACCCCTACACTGATGGCAACTGCCATCAGTCACCCTGGCTTTCTTGCCTCGGGGAAGCAAAGTGAAGCTCCAGGGCAGTGGGGCCATACAAGTCACCTGGCTATCGGGGACTAAAACACTCGGGCTCAAGCAGCATGGCTTCCCAGACCCCCTTCAAGCCTGGCTAGGTCACAGGCCCCTTTGGGGACTCCAGCCACAGAAGGCTTTGTTCTTCCATGCCTGTGACACATACTGTTCCTTCTGCCTGGAGCCCTTTCCACCCCCCACTCCTTCCTCCTCCCCTCCTCCAGCTTACCAGGCTGACTCCTTCCCATTCTTCAGGTCACAGCTTAGATGCTCTGTCCCCCCAGCAGGCTCCCTGCTCCTCTTGGTGGCACTCATTTTGCTGTATGGAGCTGCCTCCCTTCCTGCCTTCCCGTGGACACCAAGCTCCATCCTGATCTGTCTGATCTTGGCTCCTCGGGCAGCACCAGATACAGAACGTGAATGTCCGTGGGTCGACTTTATTTCTCGGAGTCTGTTTTCCCATCTATCAAGAGGAGAGAGTGATATCCACTTCTCTTCCCCTTGCAGCAATGCTGTCAGGTCTTTGGACATTATTTTAGGGGGGAAAACTATATAAAACAAAAAGCTAATGACAAATAGGACATGTCCCCCTTAGTAATACAGTTGGGGGTCTTAATTCTTTACCCCCAAACCTTGGGGCAATTGGAAGTTTTTCTCCAACAGTAACTAATGGAATGAGGTTCACAATAGCAATGGTAGTGAATATTATAATAAAAAAGCAATTACAGGAGAGCTGGGGTCATAGCGCAGTGGTAGAGCGCTTGCCTAGCATGTGTGAGGTACTGGGTTTGATCTCAGCACCTCATATAAATAAATAAAATAAAGGTCCATGAACAACTAAAATTTTGTCTTAAAAAAAGCAATTACAGGAATGGCAATTTCTATTCCAAGTTATTTTAATTACATGGGACTCCAACTTATTTAAAATCCTGTCTCCACAGAGACTTTCTTCAACTTCCAAAGCTGTCACCATCTTGGTTACCTGGAGACACTCCCGGAGGGGCATTCAAATAGATGAATAGTGGGGTAGTCATAAGCAGGACCTTACCCCTCTCGAAAGACTATTCAGGTCTTCCCCAAAGCCCAGGACTCTGGCCTTCTGTCTCCCAGCCTCAGTGGATCCGAAAGGCCACAGTAGCAGTAGTCCCCATACGATTCCCAAAACTGAGCATAGCTACCGTCACCACATGCCCCAATTTATGCCTACACCAAAGTGTAACTATGGGCACAATTCCTCCTCCACTGGCTGAAACTACAATGAGATAGCACACCCACTGGGAAGGTTATTTTAAAAAATAAAAACTGTTGGTGAAGTTGTGGAGAAAGTAGAATCCTTGTGTGTTGGTGGTGGAAGTTTAAAATGGTACAGCTCTGTGGAAAGCAGTATGGCAGATTCTCAAAAAGGAAAATAAAAGTAGAACTACCATATTATCCAACAATCTCACTTCTGGATACACCCAAGAGAACTGAGAGCAGAGGTGTGGTCAGGTGTTTGGCAATCCATGTTCATGGCAGCATTGTTCATAAGAGCTAAAAGATAGAAGGAACCCAAGTGTCTCTACAGATGAATGGATGAACGGAGTGGGTAGTCATTCAATGGATTGGAGCATTATTGAGGAGGAAGGAAATTCTGATACAACATGGGTAAACCCTGAATGTTTTCTCTGACATGCAGATGCTAACTTACAATATGGGTATGGGGGCATTCTTCATCATACTGTCACATTAGGATAAGAATATACTGTCACAATAGGATAAGAACTACATGATTCCACTTGTGTGAGGGAGCTAGAGTAATCCAGCTCATAGAGACAGAAAGGAGAATGGGTGCTGGGGTGAAGGGAAGTGGGCAGCTTCTATGTAACAGGTATGAAGTTTCAGTTGAGGAAAATGAAAAGTGTTCTTGAGATTGCATGACAATACTTACCACTCTTGAATTACACAATTACAAAATGGTTAAGATGGTAAATTTTATGTTGTATTTTACCACAGTTAGCCTCTTGGCAGGCAGATGGAGTCACATTAAAAGGACATGGTTTGGATTGGGTGCCATGACAGGTCACAGTTAACATAAGAAACAGGCTACCAATGAAGAGAAAGCCAACTTAATCCTGTGCGTCACTATGAATTCCTGAGATAATCAACTTTTTAGGAAGGAAAGCTTTGTTTTGACTTACAATTTCACAGGTTTCAGCACGTGGATCGTTGTTCCCATTGCTTTTTTTTTTAATACTACTCTTCAAAATCTATTTTTTAAATTTGATCTAATTAGTTATACATGACAGTAGAATGCATTTTGACCCATCATAAATAAATAGAGTATGACTTCTTGTTCTTCTGGTTGTGCATGACATAGAATCACACCAGTTGTGTAATCATATATATATATAGGGTAATAATGTCTGATTCATTCTGTTGTCCTTCCTACCCAACCCTGTACCCTCTCCCCTCCCTTCACTCCCCTCTGTCTAACCCAAAGTGTCTCTCTTCTTCCCTACTGCACTCACACCCTTATTGTAAGTTAGCATCTGCATATCAGAGAAAACATTCAGCCTTTGGGTTTTTGGGATTGGCTTATTTCACTTAGCATGATATTCTCCAGCCCCATACATTTACCAGCAAATGACATAATTTTGTTCTTCTTTAAGGCTTAGAAATATTCAATTGTGTATATGTACCACATTTTCTTTATCCATTCATCTGTTGAAGGGCACCTAAGTTGGTTCCTTAGTTTAGCTTTTATGAATTGAACTGCTATAAATGTTGATGTGGCTGAGTCACTGTAATATGCTGATTTTAAGTCCTTTGGGAATAAACCAAGGAGTGGTATAGCTGGGTCAAATGGTGATTCCATTCCAAGTTTCCTGAGGAATCTCCACACTGCTTTCCATAGTGGTTGCACCAATTTGCAATCCCACAGCAATATTTAACTATACCTTTTTTCCCACATCCTCACCAACACTTATTGTTGCTTGTATTCTTGATAGGTGCCATTCTGACTGGAGTGAGATGAAATCTTTGAGTAGTTTTGATTTGCATCTCTCTACTTGCTAGAGATGTTCAACATTTCTTTATATATTTGTTGATAGATTGTATTTTTTCTTCTGTGAAGTATTTCTTCAGTTCCTTTGCCTATTTGTTTTTTTAGGTGTTAAAATTTTTTAATTCTTTATATGTCCTGGAGATTAGTGCTCAGAGGTGCATGTAGTAAAGATTTTCTCCCATTCTATAGGCTCTCTCTTCACATTATTGATTGTTTCCTTTGCTGAGAAGAAGATTTTTAATTTGATTCCATCCCATTTATTGATTCTTGATTTTACTTGTTGTGCTTTAGCCCTATGATGAGGCAGCACATCAAGGCAGAGGACATAGAGTGGAGCAAAGCTTTCCATCTCCTAGTGGCTTGGAAGTCAAAGAAAGAGGCCCAATAACCCTTCAATGACCAACACCCCCAATGACCTAACTCTCTTCCATGAGGCTCCACTTCCTAAAGGTTCCACCTCCCAGTAGTGCCATGTGCTGGGGTCCAGGTCTTCAATACATAGCTCTTGAGGGCCTGGAAAATCCAGCTGTAATGCTGAGCTTTTGAGGCCACATTTCCAAGCACTCCCATGGGTGTGGCCCAACTCAAGCCAGCACAATCGTGCTGATCCATCTTCCATGTCCTGCTTGGCCAGCTTCCCAGAGGCAGCCCACAGTACTTCCTGTCTCTAAGCCTTAACCAGGACAGCTTGACTATCCCTGATCCAAAATTCTTGGGACCAGAAGTGTTTTAGATTTCAATTTTGTTTTAGGGTGAGAGTACTAGGGATAGAACTCAAGGACACTCGACTATTGAGCCACATCCCCAGCCCTATTTTGTGTTTTATTTACAGATAGGGTCTCATTGAGTTGTTTAGTGCCTTGCTTTTGCTGAGGCTGGCTTTGAACTCATGATTCTTCTGCCTCAGCCTCCCAAGCCACAGGAATTACAGGTGTGTGCCACTGTGCCTGGATCATTTTTTTTTATTATTTTGGAATTACATATAACAAGATACGTTGGGGATGGGACCCCAGTCTCAAAACAAAATGCATTTCTGTTTCATACATACCTTGTACCTGAAGGTAATTGTGTAGGTTATTTTTAAGAGACAGGGTTTCATGGTGTAGAATTTCCACTTGTGGCGTCATGTGCTGGGGCTTTAAAAGTCTTGGAGTTTAGTGCACTTCATGCAGAGAGTGTGCTGATGAAGATCATGTGCTGGAAATCTTCATCCAACCCTGGGAGAGGTGAAGCTCCTAAAAGAGATGGGTCTTTCTGGGCTCTTCCCTCTATGGTGGTCTCCTTTCTGAGCTATTGGGCCTCTTGCCCCCATAAGCAGCTTCCAGAAGGGAGTTAATAGTGAAATTTGCTACCAGCAGGCAGCCTTCCTAGTCTCCACCTCAGTTATGAGCAGAATTCCATGTCTCCTACACAAATTCTACACTGAAAACCTTGACCCGCAGTGCCTTGTATTAGGAGGTGGGGCCTTTGGAAGATCATTTGATTTAGGTAAGGTCATAAGGATAGAGCCCCCATAATAGGATTAGCATCCTTATAAGAAGAGGAAGACAGACCAGGGCTCTCTCTCTCTCTGAGAGTGCACAGAGCAGCCTTGCAGGCACACAGCAAGATGGGTACCTGCATGCCAGGAGGAGGTCTCTCACCAAGAGCCAGATAGGTTGGCACCTTGACCTTGGACTTCCCATCATTCACAACTGTGAGGAAGGAATGTCTGTGGCTTAAGCCACCTCGTCTGTGGCATTTTGTTATAACAACCTGAACAAACTGAGACACCATTGTCCCTGACTAAAACAGGCCAGTGGCATCCAGCTCAATAGGAAAGTCTGCACACTGTGATATAAGGGCTGGCTGTGTAGCTGAGTGGTAGAGTGCTTGCCTGGCCTGCACAAGGCCCTGGATTCAATCCCCAGCATCACAGAAATAAATAAAATGAACTATCTGGTATGCAAAAGAATGGCTTTCCAAAGGAATTTTCCAGCTTTCATGTAGTATGTGAATAAAATTGGCAAACATGCACTTGGAAAATGGACCTTGAATTAGCGGACTCTGCTTTCTTTCAGTGAAATACTTCAAAGCAAGCACTTCCTTGGGGCTGAGGTTCAGTGGTAGAGCACTTGCCTAGTACATGTGAGGCACTGGGTTCAATTCTCAGCACCACATAAAAGTAAAATAAAGATATTGTATCCACCTAGAACTAAAATAAATAAATAAAAGAGCATGGGCTTATTAAATGCCAACTTCATTAACAAGTATGTTCTGTTGAATCAAATAACATCTTCCATGGTCGAATTATCCAGAGGCAACAGAATGCAGGTGGCGTGTTGTGGGGGAGCTCGGTTAATTTCTGCGCACTGAAGACCCCTCTGTAACTCAGCACCTGCCCGGAATCAATGCACTTGGTACATTTTTTTAGTAGAAATTCTAGTCTCTTCAGGTGGCCACTGCAGAATTCAAAATTAGCTGCCGGGTGTTTCAGTCATCAAGACATAAATAGGTTTTATTTCATTGGAAAGGTGGTCATATCAGTGTTGCTTTTCATCCCTTTGAACTCATCCAAAAGCTCTAAAGGAAAGTATTTTGACCCTGAATTTTGTGACTTTGAAGATACAGTGGATGTTTCTCCACCGCTTCTCTTTTATCTTCTGACTCTTTCTCCCATCACAATGTCTGTTGCATTTCATTGCTTTTCAAATGTGGCTCTGCAAACTTGAAATATGAATTCCCAGGGCCTCAAACTTCCCAATCTTTGATTAATTGTAATTAATCTTCTCACCTGTCACTCCATCTAGAATCCTGTCATCCAGCCTGGAAGACATCTTGCAGAAACTCAAGTGGGAAATCTCCCACTCATTACTTAATGGCGAAGCCGTTTCCAGATGTCATCCATCTTTATTAAGTCACTCATCCACATACGCTTCTCTGTGCTTGGTGCCATATGTGCTCAGTACCATCCATTTTTGCACTGGATGAATAAGAAAGATCCAAACCCACAGTTGCCAAATCTAGCAGACAGAAATCCAGGAACAATGAATAATCCTATGGTATGAATATATTCCTAACATTGCCTATTATCAATGATCCTTAATTCAGCTCTCACTGCATGCCCTGTATTTCACCTGGCAAGCCTCCACAAAGACCATTAAGAAGAAAACACTCTCTGGGCACAGTGGCACACACCCATAATCCTAGTGGCTCAGGAGGCTGAGGCAGGAGGATCTCGAGTTCAAAGCCAGCCTCAGCAAAAGCAAGGCACTAAGCAACTCAGTGAGACCCTGTCTCTAAATAAAATACAAAATAGGATTGGGGATGTGCTCAGTAGTCGAATGCTCCTGAATTCAATCCCTGGTACAAAAAAAAAAAAAAAAAAGAATATGTTCAGTAAAACTATTTGATCTTTGTTGGAAATTGCATATGAAAATGTCAAGATCTTGAAGGACTCTCTCTCTCTCTCTCTCTCTCTCTCTATATATATATATATATATATATATATATATACACACACACACACACAAATGATGGATGCAACTCAGATCAAAATCCTGCCTTACCTTTCCAGAGAGCTGCCTTGAAAACTCATTTTCATACAACAGAATTGGGGGACAGGGCTGGAGGTGCCACTGGGTGATAGAGTGTGTGCTTAGCATCTGAGAGACCCTGGGTGAACCCCAGCACCAACACACACACACACACACACACACACACACACACACACACACACACACTAGAATAAGCACCATATTTACAGTGAAAATATTACACAGCCACTCCTTGATTTTCCATGCAAGCATGTATCTTTCTGTGTGTGGAGTGTGTGTTGTATTTTCTTCAGTGTTGGTTGGGCTTGAAGTGTGGAAACCGGGGTGGAGGGGGAACCATTTGCAGCTTGAAGGCCTCTAGCTGAGCTCCTGCTTCCTCCCCTCGCCAGGCTCTGATGGAAAACATCAGATCCCTACTTTCTATGAAGCCTGAGCTGCTGCCCCTGCTCCATGCTGACCTTTGGATGCTATTTCTAATTTGTATTTTTGCTGAGTTATTCGTGCAAAGAACTGTCTGTTTGGATAAAGCAAAAGCCACTGTTAACTCCAGGTCTGATTTTTCTGTTGACCTCTGCTCACAACAGGTGACAGGCTATGGGGCTCACGCCTAGCAGTTGACCCTGGCACTGTGGGGCTCTCATTAACAGGAATGGGTGGGGGTGATGCTTTCTTTCAAAGTCTTTTTCTTAAGTACTGTTGCTCCCTTGGTTATCTCATCTAATTAATTATTCATTGACTAACTGTCTTCCAGCAGTAATTAATGAGATAAGTTACGCCATGGAAATGGGAGTAAATATTATAATAGAATAGCAATTACCAAAGTGGTAATTTTCATTCAAAATTATTTTAATTATATAGGACTCCAACTTATTTAAAATCCTGTCTACAGAGGAGCTTTGAGCTTCCAAAACCGTCAGCACCTGGGTTACCTGAAGAGAGTCTGGGAGATTTTCTCCACCTGTACACCAGTGAGCAAGTGGGGATCATTCAGGCAGCTGAGTGGTGGGTAGATTATAGGAAGGACCGGCCCCTCAGAAGACTGCAACCTCACGATCCTGGATGATCACCCACCTGTGCATGGGGCCTTTATTCTTAGAGGAAGACAAAGTAGAAGAAACCTGTGGCTCCCAGCAGGACCAGTGACCTGTGTGGTCTAGCAGGGCCCTGTGCTGAGATGACCCCCACCTGACTTCATGGCCTTGCATGCCATCTTGAAATTCTTATTATTTCCTCTTTGGATTTGTGTTTTGTAATTGAGGTCCAACCGTTCAGTGGCGCATGCACTGGTCCATGGAGCTTCTGCTCTCGTGGGGTGCTTCTCAGCAGCCAGCTCCCTCACCCAGTGTCCTGGCCCCATGCAGCCTTCCTCTTTCCACCCTCCAGTGACTCATGCTACCCTGCAGCTCTGACGGGGAGTGGGTGCATGCCAGCCTGGGGCAGGGCACCTCTGCCAGGGAATGACGGCAATGTTTTGCCTCAGGTCAGCTGCGCAATGGCACATCCCGTGGGTGGCTGGGTAGGGATGAACTACCCGTGTCCTGGTCCAGGAGCTGAGTGCACCGCAGTACACAGCACCCTTGGGGGCTGCCTTTTCCTCCCAGGTTGGTTGGTTGTAGGGAGAAATGAGGGTCAGGACTCCCAGATCTGGAAGCAACACTTTATTAGTGGTGCCATGGCCTAGAGGGATAATTCCCAAAGTCTGAGCCCTGAGCACAGCACTTTATCCATAAGCAAGTTTGGGGTACACCAAGGCAAGAGGGTTGGTGCAATTCTATCAGAGGGTGCACTCTACATGCTTTATGTGGATACAGCTTGTCAACAGCCTAGGGACCCTTAGCTGATACAGCTTAGAGACTTTTACTGCACTACACCTAAAGGGGGATTCTTCTGTCCCCACTGCTTTGTTTTCCTGCTTCCACTACTGTGGTTATCACTTACAGGTGCCTGTTAGCCACTGCCAGCCTCCATGATTCAGCGTCAGTGTGCAGAGCTGCTGTGTCGGGTACCAAACCACAGCCTGGCAGCTCTTAACGGCTCAGGTCTCCACTTTGCCCTACCACACATGGGGTGCGGAGATGCCTGGCCTGACCTCCCTAAAACTGGCCAGAGCACCCCATGTCTGTCCTAAGCTGGCTGGAAGGGGACGCAGCAGCTGGTAGACACCGTGCCCAAGTTGCAGGGCGAGGCCTGTGAGGGTCTCTGCTTACCCCAAGAGCATTCAGCACCCAGAGAGTTTCACATGAAATAACAAATAAAACTCCTGTGACCAATTAAGAGATCAGGGAGGAAAGGAAGACTCTATATTTTAGGGTGTCAATGACGCTTTTGACCTGCTATTTGAACCAATGACTCAACATTTCCTTTTTGCTTCGTTTCCTGCAAATGGCGCCACAGGTCCTGGTTCCAGGGCTGGGGAAGCTGGTCATTGTGCTTATTTGGCATCAGGAAAGGCCTATCTTTGAAGGTTTTAAAATCTTCTTAAGGAGTGTTTCTTTAAAATCCATCTGTCACTTGGATACTCCAAGGTGCCAAATGCTTTCATGCTCCTTGGCATTAACGGAGCCACACTGGCAGGTGTGCCTGCCTCCTGTCCCCTATCCCTCCAGCCACCAAAAGTCTCCTGGGAGCTCCTTCAAAAGGAGACTACCTTTGTCTGAAGAGGGTTGTTTTGATCAGAGAGTTGAACCACAACCCTCCCCCCAGGGAGCTGCTGGTCTGGCTCTCTGTTCCTCTGAGTCACCTGCCTCTTCCCCAGCGTCCCCACTGTGGCCGGGCTCGTCCCCACCATGGTGCACCCGCCCTTCTGACCCTACTGAGGCCAGGCTGGGCAGAGAGCTTTCTGGGCCTGTTCCACAGTATGGCGGTGCTTTTCCTTATAGTGGGCAGCTCATTTCTGAGAGCAGGGTGGCTCCCATTATCTGTGATGGTCCAGCTGGGAGTCACAGAACCCAGCCTTATTGGCATGATCCGCAGAATACTAATACCTGTACTGACCGCACTCCACTTTATCTCAACCCCCCTTCTTTCCACCACCTTCCCGCCTCTCTCCCTCTTAGCTGCCATAAACCACCTTCCTGTTTGCAGCACACCTTAAAGAAACAGAGGGAGGCCTGGCTTTACCCGCCATTCCTTCCCTTGAATAAAAGACCCTCGTTGTAATTTCTGCCTGGCAGGTGGGGCCCGCTCCCAGCTTCTGTGTGTGGGTGTCATTTCCAATCAGCAGCACCCCACCCCCAGCGTCCCCCGGAGGGAATAGTGGTCACAGGAGAAACCCCCGACAGTGTCCTCATTTTTCGTCCACTCCAGCAGCCGCTGCACCCAAGTTGGGCTGGAGATCCCGAGTCCTGTGGCTTCTCTCAGAGCCCTGCTCCATGGGATCTTACTTGAACTCTACATGGGTTCTGTCCTCCGCCTCTGCGGGTTTGGCACTCACAGAGTCAACCAGCCTTGGATGGAAATATTCAGAAGAATAAACTTGTATCTGTGCTGAAGCTGTGTGGACCTCTTCCTTGTCCATATTCCCTAAATGATACAGTGGAACCGAGCATTTTCCTTGTCTGGGGTATCCTGATTCATCTGGAGATGACTCAAAGTGTACAAGAGGCTGTTACATGAAAATACAACAGCATTTTATATGAGGGACTTGGTACTCACAGGGTCCATAGATATTGAGAATCTATTATATAATTTCAGCTCCATGTGATATAGGACAGCCGTCACTTTTCATCTGTTCTTGTTCAGTTCCATGCATTGTCACCCAAGTATCCAAATAGAGGGGCTAACTGGTGCTGGGCTTTATAAAATCAAAGTAAGGATCAGGAGTTCCACGCCTCGGCCTGAGGCTGCTTCAGCTTCCCCCACACACCTGTGAATCCCAGCATCTCCCTTCTCCCCTCTCCTCCCCCTTTATCTGGATTTACCCTCTTACCCAGGGAGATTGAGAGAGAATTCTGACTCGGTATTTAGAGCCCAGCAGGTCCCACTGCCTCCAGAGACTCCTTCCTGAACCTGTACCCTTCCTCCCTCTCCCTCTGGTCTCTTAAGGAGGAATAAAAATCAGATCATGGAATTTGGTACTTGTTATTCCCTATCCCCCCCTCCCCCACCCCCTCTCCCCTCCCCCCTCCCCCACCCCCTCTCCCCTCCCCCCTCTCCCCCCTCCCCCCTCTCCCCCTCCCCCACTCTATAAATATATTTTTAATAGGGGATTGAACCCCAGGGTGTTAACCACTGAGCCACATCCCCAGCCCTTTTTTAATATTTTATACAGACACAGGGTCTCACTGGGTTGTTAAATGCTTTGCTAATTCTGCTGAGGCTGGTTTTGAACTCCCACAATCCTCCTGCCTCAGCCTCCAGAGTTGCTGGGATTACAGGTGTGCACCACCGCACCTGGGGTCCCTCTCTTCTCTTGAGGACATGGGCTAACCCTGTGCTGGCTGACCCCACCCCTCTCGGAAGAGCCAGTAGAGAGCGCAGCCCAGCACAGTAAGGCAGGAAGAGTCAGAACTCACAGGAGCAGAAAAATCCTCACTGACCTAAAGCCACAATCGAAAGTGAGCCCGGCTGCAGCCTTGTGGCTTGAAATCACCTTACACACAGCAGATAGGAAACCTCCACCCACAGCACAGCGGCTGGCGTCTCAGAGGTTCAGCGCGGTCCTCCCTCGGTGCCCACAGGACCCACCCCATGGGCGCCAGCATCCGTGACGAGGGCCTCAACTCTCTAGTCCTCCATGTAAAATGGCATCATGTTTTCATAGCACCTGTGCCCGTCCCCCCGTGTGCTTTGAGTGATCTCTACATTGCTTCGAACACCCAAAACTCTGTAAATGCTGGCTCAGATGTTGTGACCCATAGTAGGGGGTAATGACAAGGAAAGTGGGTGAATGTCCAGTACACACCCGATTGTTTTTGTGAGTATTTCTGATCCGTGGTTGGTTGCATCCATGCACGCAGATCCCACAGGTACAGAGCTGACTCCTTCATGTGGTGGGGCCATCTCTTAATCACCTGGGCTCCTGGAGGTAGTGAGTTCAGAAGTTTGGCCTATGCTCAACTGTTACCCGATACCACCATGTGCAAATTTAGGAAGAAAACTCAAGGTAGCATTTTACAGTGGGCTCGGGATTAAGCAGGCGCAGTGAATCACCCACGACTCGGACTCCAGTGTTCTCTGGGCTTTTTCTTGGTGTCCCCAACATTCATGGGCCTGAATGGGAAAATGAAAAGAATTGAAAATATATAATAACATGATTTCTAGTTAGAAATTCTGGTATTATTTCTGGAGATAAGTAACTAAAATGAGAATCATTAGATTTTATTCGTTTTTTTAATTATCTACTGGGGATTTATTGAAGGCTCTTAGAAGTGAGAGGGACCTTAGAAATCATCCAATTCAAGCCCATCTCTTAACAGAGGAGGAGGTGAAATTATTAGCAAAGCCAGGTCTAGAGTCCAGGTGTGCAGCTTCCTGGGCTGAATGTTTCTTTCCTGGAATCTTCACTGGGATGGCCTGTCTGTCAAGCCAACCCTGTTGGTCATTGTCTTAGCCTGCGTCTGTTGCTGTAACAAAATCTCTGAGCCCAGGTACTTTGTAAAGAAAAGAGGTTGATTTGGCTCATGACTTTTGGTGACTGGAAAGTCCAACAGCATGGCGCCAGCATTGGGTATGTGCCTCTCCCCAGCTGCATCCCAGCTGCTTGGTGGCCAAGCAGAGAAGGGAAGTGTGTGCGAGCAAAGAAACAAGAGGCTGGGAGAGGGGCCGGTCTTGGTCTTCTGTCACAACCCACTGCCACAGTAACTGACCCAGTCCTTGGAGAATGACATTTGTCCCTCCCGAGCACAGCACCCTCATGATGTAATCACCCTCCACTAAGCCCCACCTCTAATGATCTTCTGCCTCTCAACATCACCACGCTGGCAACCACACTGTCACCCAGGAACCCTGGGGACGGGTTTGGCTGGTCCCCTGTGTCCAGGGTCTCATTAATGGAGCTGTCTATATGAGAAAGACGTCTGTGACTGCCTGTCTGGTAGCACCTCTCACTTCCTCCCCCGTTCCGCCCACCCTGCCTTGAGTGGGCAGGTTCCTCAGGGAAGAACTGGACAGTTGGTTCCTCTCCAGTTCCAAGGAGTGACCACCCGTTAACGTCCCTCCCTGAGGCTTCTGACTTTGAGAGAGCACGTCGTCCTTCCTGTGTTTTCACTTATTTGAGCTGCGGTTCCTCTTCCTGTCCCCAGACTCATCTCTCAGGGATGCCCTGTTACAGAGCCTTTGAAAAGGCCTGGGAGCAGAACTCCCTGCAGAACGCCCCGGGTGACACTGTGCACCACCGCCCTGCGAGTCCTTGCCTGGTTTATGACAGCTAACAAGATCACAGCTTGAGCTGCTCGGGCCGCAAGTCTTCATCTCAGACGCTGCGATGCGGTTTCCATAAAAACCTCTCCTGCTCATCACACCAGAGTCGTGTGCTCCTTGGTGAGATGCAAATTAAACACTGCAGGCTGCTCATGTTCTGCAGTCGTTTTATTTGCTTTAAACACAGGAGAGAGATGGAATTGGTTTGTTCAGAGCGAGCTGGAGTTAGGAGGAGGGTTTTCAGGAGCCAGACAAGGTTTTAGGAGCTGCCAAGTGATCCCTGTAGCTTTGCACTAATGCAACCAGTTTCATGGAAATCAGCGAGATTTCTGATTTGCTGTGTGGTCTGGGAAAGCCACCATGCTCCTGTCCTGCAGCAATATCCACCTTACAGAAGGGACGTAGCTTTCCAGGGAAACTGGACTAGCTGGTCTCTCAGGTTCCTTCCTGAGCGAACATTTTACAATCCTTCGAAATGACTAGATGCACAGTGCGAGCTGGGAACTCAGGTGAATGGGGACTGACTCGGCAATAGAGCCCTGGGTTCCATCCCCAGCACCAACCAAGTAAAAATAAATTTTAAAAAATGAAAAGAATCTAAGTAAACCTGGGGAATTCCTACGCAGCTAGGCTACCAAGTTGGAAGAAATAGCACAATTATTTTAAAATAAAGAATAATATCAACTACTTTTACTGAGCACTTGCTACGTGCGTGGTAGGCATTGGCTAAGAACATTAAGAATATTTTCTCAATTAGCTCACTGAGCAACACTAGAGGTCAACATTTTTATTTTAGCCCTTTATGCCAAGGAGGCAACCAAGGCTCAGAGAGATAAAGCAACTTCCCCAAGGCCACACAGCCAGCCTGCAGAGGAGGCAAAATGTCCATTCATATCTATCTGATTCTAAACTTTATGCACCATCCTGCCTTACATGGTAAAATTCTCTAAATGCGCCTGACTAGGGCCAGAAAAACTGACAATTTACTCCGCTTGTTGAAAAGTGCTTTAGTCAGCTGTGGCTATAAGACCTGACAAGCACAGCTTAGAGGAGGAAGTTTATTTTGGCTCGCGGTTTCGGAGATTCAGTCCACGGCCAGCTAACTCCATAGCTCTGAGCCTGAGGTGAGACTAAACATCAAGGAGGAGGGGCCTGGCGGAGGAGAGCAGCTCAGGACATGGCCACCAGGAAGCAGAGAGAGCTTTGCTCACCAAGGACAAATAAATCCCCAAAGGCACACCCCAGTTACCCCCTGGTCTAGTCCACATCAGTGAGTTCTTCTTTACCTATTTGTATCCCTTTAATTTCTTTCTTTTGTCTAATTGCTGTGGCTAGAGTTTCAAGGACAATGTTGAATAGAAGTGGTGAAAGAGAACATTCTTGTCTTGTTCCAGTTTTTAGAGGGAATGCTTTCAATTTTTCTCCATTTAGAATGATTCTGGCCTTGGGTTGAGCATATATAGTTTTATAATGTTGAGGTATGTTCCTACTATCCCTAGTTTTTCTAGTGTTTTGAACATGAAGGTGTGCTGTATTTTGTCACATGCTTTTTCTGTATCAATTGAGATGATTATATGATTCTTGTTTTTAAGTCTGTTAATATGATGAATTACATTTATTGATTACTATATGTTGAACCAACTCTGCTTCCCTGGAATGAACCCCACTTGGACATGGTGCACTACCTTTTTAATATGTGTTTATATGCAATTTGCCAGAACTTCTTGAGAATTTTTGTGTCTATCTTCATCAGGGATATTGGTCTGAAGTTTTCTTTCCTTGATGTGTCTTTGTCTGGTTTTGGTATCAGAATGATATTAACTTCATAGAATGAGTTTGGAAGGGTTCCCTCCTTTTCTGTTTTATGGAGTATTGGTGTTGATTCTTTTTTGAGAGTCTTGTAGAACTCAGCTGAGAATCCATCTGGTCCTGGGCTTTTCTTGGTTGGTAGGCTTTTGATGGTGTTTTCTATTTCATTACTTGGAATTGATCTGTTTAAATCATGCATGATCTCCTCATTCAGTTTGATTAGGTCATATGTCTCTAGAAATTTGTTGATGTCTTTAATATTTTCTATTTTATTGGAGTATAAATTTTCAAAATAGTTTCTAATTATCTTGTGTATTTCAGATGTGTTCATTTTGATATTTCCTTCTTCATCTTGTTTTTTAATAATTTGAGTTTTCTCCATTTTTCTCTTCGTTAGCATGGCCATGGGTTTACCTATTTTATTTTTTCCAAGAACCAACTTTTTGGGCAATTTTTTAATTGTTTCTTTTGTTTCTATTTCATTGATTTCAGCTCTGATTTTAATTATTCTTGTCTTCTACTGCTTTTGGTGTTGATTTCTTCTTCTTTTTTTAGGGCTTTAGGATGTAGTGTTAGGTCATTTATTTGTTGATTTTTTATTCTTTTAATGAATGCACTCAATGAAATAAACTTTCCTCTTAGTACTGCCTTCATAGTGTCCCAGAGATTTTGATATGTTGTATCAGTGTTCACATTTACCTCTAAGAATTTTTTTTATTCCATCCTTGATTTCTTCTACTATCCATTCATCATTCAATAGTGTATTATTTAGTCTCCATTTGTTGCAGTAGCTTGTATTTTTATTTTATTTTGATTTCTAATTTCATTCCATTGTGGTCTGATAGAATGCTGGGTATTATCTCTGGTTTTTGTATTTACTAAGAGTTGTTTTGTGGCATAAGATATGGTCTATTTTAGAGAAGGAGCAATGTGCTGCTGAGAAGAAAGTATATTTGCTTGTTGATGGTTGTAATATTCCCTATATGTCTGTTAAGTCTAAATTATTGATTTTATTATTTAGTTCTATAGTTTCCTTATGTAGTTTTTATTGGGAAGATCTGTCCAGTAGAGAGAGAGGTGTATTCAAGTTACCCAGTATTATTATGTTGTGGTCTGTTTGACTCTTGAAATTGAGAAGGGTTTGTTCCAATCTTCACTGTATTGGCCTAGGATCTAACTTCCTTAACAAGACTCCTAAAGCACAAGAAGTAAAATCAAGAATTAATAAATGGGATGGGTTAAAATTAAAAAGCTGCATCTCAGCATGAAGAGAGAGCCTATAGATTGGGAGAATATCTTTACCACATACACCTCCGATAAAGCATTAATCTCCAAGATATACAAAGAACTCAAAAAACTTAACCCCCAAAAAACAAATAACCCAATCAATAAATGGGCTAAGGAACTGAACAGACACTTTACAGAAGAAGAAATACAATTGATCAACAAATATATGAAAAAGTGTTCAACATCATTAGAGAAATGCAAATCAAAACTACACTAAGATTTCATCTCACTCCTGTCAGAATGGCAATCATCAAGAATACAGGCAACAATAAATGTTGGCGAGGATGTGGGGAGAAAGGTACACTCAAACATTGCTGGTGGGACTTCAAATTGGTGCAACCACTGTAGAAAGCAGTGTAGAGACTCCTCAGAAAACTCGAAATGGAACCACCATTTGACCCAGCAATCCCACTCCTTGGTTTATACCCAAAGGACTTAAAATCATCATACTACAGTAATGCAGCCATGTCAATTCACAATAGCTAAACTATGGAACCAACCTAGATATTCCTCAGTAGATGAATGGATAAAGCAAATGTGGTATATATACTCAATGGACTATTACTCAGCTTTTAGGAAGAGTGAAATTATGGCATTCATCATTAAATGGATGTAGTTGGAGAATATCATGTTAAGCGAAAAAAGCCAATCCCACAAAACCAAAGCCGAATGTTTTCTCTAATATGCTGATGCTAATTCACAATAAGGTGGGGGACACTAGGGAAGAATAGCGTTACCTTAGATTAGGTAGAGGGAAGTGTTGGGAGGGGAAGGAAGGGGTGTGGGGATAGGGAAGAAGTAGAATGAAGCAGACATTATTACTGTATGTCTATATGTGACTACATGACCAATATGACTCTGCAGCGTGTACACTCAGAAAAATGAGAAATTATATTCCATCCATGTATGATATATCAAAGTGCATAAATGCATTCTTCTGTCATGTGTAACTAATCAAAACAAATTAAAAATTAATAAAAATATTAAGATACTGAATGAATATTTGAGTACTATCAAAAAAAATATATAGTCAAGGAGCCTGGGTAAGTTTTGACTACCATATGGGTTATAGAGTTCCCATAAGAGCAGTAGTTTCTATCTCAGGAACAGAAAATGCACATAAATAAGTTTAAGAACTCAATAAATAAGTCATGAGTGGCAGCATATCAAATGGCTCATGGCTTTAAAACACTCTGGTTGCTTCAGGGCACAAGAGGGGGGTCCTCCCTGTCCATGAGGACCTTTGGGCTGAAGCACAGGACCTGTGGTGTGCAGGAGGTCTGGCAGATGTGATCTCCCCCCTAAGAGAAGAGCTGGGGTCTCAGTGCTGAGCAGAGTTTAGAGAGAAGCCCATCACTGGGGCCCCGGACCCCAGTCTTTGGTTGTAGACCACAGAGCTGAAAAGCAGTCAAGCAGGGAGATTCCCTGCCACATCGCAGCACTACAGTGAGGGACAGGCATGGGGAGGAAGTCAGAGGCTTGCAGGTGTCCCATGAGTAGGTCAAACGAAGCACTGCTAAGGCGGTTCATGAGGGCACCCAGCCGTGGTGGGCAGCTGGAGTATGAGCACACCGTGGCCGTGTTCTCAGCTCCCTTGGCCAGGGGAGGTGCTGTCCTAGCAGATCTCTCCAGATTTCTGACAAATGGGCCCCGATCGCTCCACAGCTCCTATCCCCACTGCCAGGAGAAGGCTGTTGGGTTTCCCACTTTGGGGGGGCTCTCTGGGCCAAGAAGGACTTTTCATCTCAATGCCATCCATAGCACCACCCACCAGGGGAGGCACTCTGTGTCACCAAAAGGCAGATGCTCAGAAAGTGCCCAGGACAAGAGGGGAACTCAGCCACAGGTTGGCCTTTCCTGGCTGTGCTGGGCAGAGGTGACCTGGCCAAACCAACTGAGGGCTTTCTGAAGTGCAGACTGCAGGGGGATAGGCCCAGCATCCTCCAGGGCCCTCGCCCATCACATCTCCCAGCTTACATCATGCCTTTGACATAAATAAGCCGTGGAGCTACACCCCCAGTAATATTTACAGAACCCCTGCCCCCTAAGACATCCACCTGAAGGCAGGACAAGAGGGCTCCAGCCCATTCAGATATTTTGGTTCTGAGATGAAGACTGTTCTCTGATAGTCCTTGGTCATTAACACTATATTAGAAACGGAAAAAGTACCAAAAAGCCCAGAGATGTGTGGGGAGCCAATGAATGAACAGTGTTGCATTTTTCCTTAATTTGTGAAACAACTTTCTCCTTGGTTGGGCCACATCCCAAAGTGCTTATTGTGATTTGGACATGAACTCCTCGTTCCCTGATAGGACAACATAAATGGTCCAGTGGGCTGAGCAGGAGGACCTCTGGACTGCAGTTTGTAACAGAAAGAATTCCAGATACTGTGATGGCATCAGCAGGGAAAAGAGACATCACTTAGGTCCGATCTAATGGACCTCCCACATTACTGCGCCACCTGCCTGGCCCCCCTGGCCTTTCCCATGTCACCTTCTAGGAGCGCTGAGGCCCCCTACAGGATGGAGCCACTGACTTCTGAAACTTTCACAGATGCTAAGCCATAACCCTTTCTGTTTATTTTTGAACCTCAGTGTAATGTCATCTTCTGGTGAAAAGCAATCTCAATCCCTATTTGAACAGAGAAGGGTTTGAAAATTACAACCACCACCTGGTTAGAAAATAAAGGAAATAAAAACTCAGCCTAATAAGGATGATGACCTGCAGGCATCGCTATATTCAGAGGCAAAATGATAGCCCCAGTGCTTGTGTTAGCAACAACAGTAGCTGAAACAAGTCTTCAACTCAAGAAGTTTGTACAACTATTGCAAAACAGTCTGGAAAATGTAAGTTAAAACTGATTTTAAAAATGGACAAATACCAATGAATAAACTGTAAAAAGAGTTGCCATCCTAAAAGGCTCTAGGATTAGGTTTTACTGGTGATAAGTTCTTTTAAACTTTCTAGAAATAGTCAATTATTATACCAAACTTTCCCAGAACACTATGAAAAGGAATAAACACTATCCAATGTGTTCTTTTAAGCTCAAAGCACCATGATACAAAACGTGTCAAAAAGCTCCATCTGCCAGTGACACACACCTGTAATCCCAGTAGCTGGGGAGGCTAAGGCAGGAGGATCATGAGTTCAAAGTCAGCCTCAGCAACTAAGCAAGGACCTAAGGAAGTCAATGAGACTCTCTCTTTCTAAAGAAAATATAGAAAAGGGCTAGGGATGTGGCTAAGTGTCACTGAGTTCAATCTCTGATACTAAAAAAAACAAACAAAAAAACCTCCAAAAAGTAAAATATGTAATATATATAATATAAATATATATCAAGACCATCCCAAACTCCTTAAGAAAATACTATCAAGCTAAATTTGGTAAGACAGTGGTAGAGTCAGCTTCCAAAATCAAGTGGACTTGGAGAGGGGACCATGTACCCTTTTAGTGAAAACAACAAAAGCTTTGAAAACACAGAAGTCTAAAAACTATTTAATTCTCATAATCCTATCATCCAAAATATCCACAGTTGGGCTGGGGATGTGGCTCAAGTGGTAGCACGCTCGCCTGGCATGCGTGGGGCATTGGTTTCTATCCTCAACACCACATAAAAATAAAAAATAAAGATATAAAAAAAAATTCACAGTCAACACATGAGGGTATAGCATTCCAGTGTCTTTTTTTTTCTTCATGCATATATTTTTACATAATTGCAATCATTCTGCTTTGTAGCCAACAGACTGACAGGGAAAGACCCCACTCACACACACCCTGTGTGTTCAGATCAGGTCAACTTATTTAGCAAAGGACGTAGAAACACAGCTGAGGCAAAGACAGGTGAACCAGCACAGGTGCCTGTGGGGGGCTCCGACCCAATCCCAAGCAAAACCCAGAGTCAGCAAAGTCCTATCCTCTCCCAGGGAACAAGCCTCGTCAAGACTTGGGAATTCCTGACAGATTCCTCTGTTTGCAGCTAGCTGACATCCGGGAAAGCTCATTTCCTCACAAGCATGCTGAGATAATTTTTCACTCTGAACATAACATTTAACGCACCCACCCTTCCATCCTTAATAGTTGTGCAACCTCATTTCCTCTGAGTGGTTCTGCTCACCAAGCTACATGCATCCTTAGTGGCGTATCCTTCTCAGCCTTGGTACGCACCCTTTTAAAATCTGAGCTTGCTTCCTATCATAACAAGTTTTTAAATGAATGAATGAACGCTGCCTTTGATCCCCGTGATAAAATAGGCACTATAGCAGAGGCTTGGTTTCCCTCATCGGCTGTGATACAGTCCACCAGAGCTGGAGGCTGGAATGATTGGCGGATTTCTTTCCCCTTGCTAAGTGCAAGCGGGTGGTTCCTGTTCTGGAACGAATTGGAGATGTGCTCCTCTCTGTTCCCCTTACTGAGGACAGCTACAATCTGTGGCCATTACATGTCAGACAAGCACGAGAGTACAGAAAAGTGGAGAGGAGGCAGGCAGTTCGGGACTTTAGGCCTCAGGAAAAACGTGTGGCGAGTTTCTAGGTTTTTCTGTTTGCCTCAAATAGCTTCAAGTAGATGCGAGGTAAGCCAGAGATCTGGCAACAAAATCCAGCTTTCTCTAGCCAAAGGACTGGGACATCAGTTATCTTAGCAGGAGAATTTAAAAAGAACTTTAAGTAATTATACTCCATTCCATAAAAACACCACAGAAAAATGGAGAGACCCCAGCCCATCAGCAAAGGCCAAGTGGGGTCCAGACTCCCACCTCTGCACAGTTGTGAGGAGACACCCCTCCACCACCACCCGCTGCCGGCATGGTACCAGTGGGAGCCTGATAAAACAGGCAACAGTCTCAGTTTTTTAAGTCCTAAGTCTTGTAATCCCCAAAATGTTCTAAATACAACAGATGTCACTCATCCTACCAAGAACCTGGAAAATCTCAATTTGAATGAGAAAGGACAGCAGTAGCTGATGCCAACACTGGAAAGACACAGATGTTATAATCACCTGACGTGGAGTTTGAAGCAGTCACTGTGGAATGCTCCAGTAAGCCATTAAGAATGCTCATCAAACAAAGGAAAAATAGTCTCAGTGAAGCAGTAGATGGTATAAAAAAGACCCAGAGGGAAATTTTAGAACTGAAAAATCCAGTCACTGAAATTTTAAAGCTTCCGTGGATGAGCTCAACAGCAGAATGAGAAGTTAAGACTCAATAGACGTTGCCCAAATGAACCTCAGAGGAAAACTAGATAGGGGAGGGAGGAAGGGGAGGGGACAGAGCCTCAGGGACCTGCAGGGTGACAAGACCTGATGTCTGAGTGATCAGAGTCTCAGAAGAAGAGGAGACAAAGAGCGCGGGGCTGCAAAAAATCCATGCAGAAAGTTTCCAAAGTGACACTGAGTAAAAATCTTGCTGAAATTTTCAGACACATGAAGGTATAGATTCACAAAAAGCTAGATGAACCCCAAACAAGATGCATCTGGAGAGATCCCTGCCAAGATAGATCACAGTCCAGCTTCTGAAAATAAAAGGCCAATACAAAGTCGTGGGGCTGGGGTTGTAGGTCTGGGCTAGAGCAGCGGCCCACCATGTGCGAGGCCCTGGGTTCCGTCCCCTGGAAGCCATGAGAGACGAAGACCACCACACACGTGGGGTCCAGCAACTGGAATGACACAGCATTCAGAAACCACGGAGGCTGAAAGGAAGTGGCAAATCGTTTTCCAAGTGCTGGGGGAGAAAAAGAACTGTCGGCCCCCGATTCTCTTCCCATGAAATCCTTCAGGAATGAAGGGCCAGTGAAGACCTTCTGAGATGGAGGAAACCCAAGAGCCTTGGTCACCACAGATCCACCCTAAAGGAACGACTAACAGAAGGTCTCGAAACAGAGAGGGAAGAATACTGATGGAAGCATCGAGAGGAGATATCAACGAACAACAGAAAGAGCAAAAATAGGGGTAACGACAATAAAAGTTCCCTCTTGGGCTGATTGAAGCAACATTTGAAACATCCTTTGCTGTGGCTCTAGATGTAGAAGAAATACTTAAGATGATTAGGGAAGTAAGTTTTCTATACTCCACCCAAACTAGTAGAATGGAAACCCCACTGTATTGTGATAGATTGTATATATAACATCTGAAGAAAAGCTAAAAATCTATTCAGAGAGATAAATTCAAAAACACTGAAAGTAAATTCAAAATAGAATTCTAAAATATGTTCAAGCAACAGGAAGGGAGAAAAAAAACAAAAGAGAAGGATTAAAGAGGTGAACAAAAAATAAACTGTCAACCAGGTGTTGCGGCACACACCCCAAATCCCAGCTATTTGGGAGACTGAGACAGGTAGAGCACAGATTCAAGGCCAGCCTGGGGAAAATGGTGAGCCCCAAGTCTCAAAACTAATTAATTAAATGTCATACTTATGTTCTGAATACATCAGTAATTACATTAAATATAAAAGGCCTAAATTTGTTAATTAAAAGATATTTTGGCAAAGGAGAGTAACAATTTGTAATCCAACTATATGTTGCCTATATGATCAATTCAAATATAACAATCCAGATAGGTTGAAAGCAAATGGACAGAAAAGGTATACAATAAAAACATTAGTCAGAAGAAAGCATGATGTAACTGGGAGTTGTTGTAGTAAGTGAAATAAGCCTGGTACAGAAAGACAGTGCACAATTTCAACCATAGAATATAAGAAAGTTAATATCATAGAAATTCAGAGTCTAATGATTACCAGAAGCTGGGGGCATAGCAGGAAAGGGAATGGGGAAAGGTTGAACAATGGGTACCAAATTAGAGGTAAAAGGTAAAAGTTCTGGTGTGCTGTTATGCTATAGGATGACCATAGATGAAGACATGTACTAAATGTTTTATTAAAACCATTGGGAAGAATTTTAAATGTAAGGAAATAATAATTGTTTGAGGATACAGTTATGTTCACCCTGATTGGAACATTACACAACAGATACATATGTACCCATCAATATGTACAAGTTAAATTTTTAAAAAATTTAAAAGAAACATCAAAGTAAAAAAATAAAAAAGGAAAGAAAGGAATGACCAAATTAGTATCAGATAAAGTCAATTTAGGAGCAGAGAAAATTGCCAGGGACTGAGCAGGACATTACATATTTCTAAATGACACAAATCCCCCAGGAAACCAGTACCACAAGGTGAGCACACCTCTTCTGTCCCATGCTCTGACTACCATGTCCTCTGCCACAGCAAGGACAACTGACCACAGGCTGAAACCATGAGCCAAAATAAGTCCTTTACCCCTTAAGTTGATTACCTCTGGTATTTTGTCACAGTGACAGAAAGCTGATGCACAAACATTGTAATTTGGGACCTTATCTGGAAAATCAAAATATTTTATAAAACTGAGCTCATTCCCACATGGCAAACTTGATACAAGCATGGAGGAGAAGTGTTAGACACAAAAGGACCCTCCAGTTCAGCAGTGTCCCCGCTGGGCAGCTAAAGATCCACTGTCATTTATCATCATCAAATGTTAAGCATTTATATTTTTGATATCTGGACCCCTCATTCATTTTTGTAACTTGCCTGGCCCCCAGCAGGTGTTCCATTCTTAACCTGTTGTATAGGTGGGAGCTTTCTAAAGTTAGCTGCTGTTTTATGAAATCCTATACATATCCAAGACAACAGAAAAAAAAATACATGTGTGTGCCGCAGTCTGGCTGGGCACAAAATCACGAGCCACTCAAGCAGGAACAAACTTTATTTCCAAAACTCCCCCTAACGCCACGCATGCGGCTTTCTCCCGGGACACCACACCAACAGGACATCCCTCCTCCGGAAATCCCTCCTACCGCACTTCCCCAACCAATGGGAACTCTCTGGGAGTCCCGGAGAGCTCCAAAGTAGCAGGCCGAGGCAGATGGATAGCAGGGGTCTAATATCCAATTGAATGCACATCTTAACATAATCATTATCATCTCAATGGCTTGCTGGCATCACCTTTCAACCAAAAATGCCATGCGTCATTCCTACTCGCTAGGGCTCTTAGCATGTGTGTATATATGAATTCTTTGGGGCCCTTTCATAGTATATCAAAATGTGTTGATTTACACACTATCTTAAGAGTCATGTTATTTCAGTCAACATTTATTGAGAATCTATTTAAACCAAACTCTCTACTACTGGAGATAATATTGCATGGACAGATCAGATGATTCCTCTCCTTCTGGGCTATCCTAACAAAATGAGAAATGTGCTAGAGGAACTCAAAGGGAAAAAATGGGGATTTGGAAACATTTAATAGAATATATTATCATGGGCTCAGGATGTGGCTCAAGTGGTAGTGCGCTCGCCTGGCATACGTGAGGCACTAAGTTCAATCCTCAGCACCACATAAAAAACAAAATAAAATAAAGATTTTTAAAAAAAGAATATGGAAAGATCTCCCATTAAAAAAAAAAAAAGAATATATTATCATTGTTTTGGAGAGCATGTAGGAGGTAACAATAGCCAAAAGAAGAAAGGGAGAAAGGACTTTCTAACACAAAAAATAGCATGTGTGAAGCCCCCCAGTTCTAAAAGAGGTAAGCTGTTAATATCATGGAAAATATATTATGGCCAAGAGTCAGGATGGACTCATGGAAGTGAAGCTAGAGAACTGATTGAAACCAGACCGCGAAGAGCTTCAAAAGCCACGTTTATGGAGAAATTGATCCCGGAGTGACAGCAGAACAAGCAGCACATTGATATAGAACTGAAACCAAAGTTTCTCTGCATCTGACGGCAGATGGGGTCTGCGTAAGTTGCAGGCCTTTCCAGTCAAGAAAGCCTGTGTCAGTGTGAGCAGCCAGTCAAGGCCGGGAATGCCTGCCCGTGTCCGCTCTGAGGGTCACAGCCAACAAAACCTGATTCTCCTCCACTACCATCGAGTAGCATGTTGCAGCTCTCAATGGTGGCCATGCCCTCCAGTGCTGCAGCGGAGCCAAGAACAGACACAGAATCCTGCAGGATGAGAGGGGACCCAGCAGAAGGTTGCCTCTGGGTTGTGCTTGTCTAGGAGTTTATGTAACTATCGGGTCAACACTACTGGTACAGATTGAGACTAATCAGGTTTTCGAAAAGTGCCAACACTAATTGGTCCAACTTTGTGCTGATCAGATCTTAGATAGAATCAATGCTATCGTTAGCCCTCAAGTAATTTTCCTGCCATCTCCATTCAGGTTTGCCCCCACTTGTGTTTTCTTATCACTGATCAGGCTCACCCTGGCTCACCTGGGCCCTAGCTCTGGGCCACAGGCCCGCCCCAGCATGGCAGGATCCACCCAGCGGTAGCCCGCATTCACTGGGCGATCCAGTCCACCCAGGCTGCCACTCTGGGTCAAAGGCTTGGATTCAGGACCAACTATCAGTTTTGCTTTATGGAAGATAATCTATCCACAGAGACCTCCTCAAGCCAACTTTTATCATTTTTACTTCTCTTACTACCATCAAGGTCTTAGATCACCTGGTATCAGTAGAGATGGGGCACTGTGGCCAGGGAGCTGATGATAGTTTGTAAATCAAGCATTTGTTGAGTTCTTCCAGTGAGAAGGAGCTAAATCTTACTCTTCAATGGAGTCTGTGGAACGCAGGTGCTAAGCGGGGCAGCTCGGCCATCCACATGCTGGATTAGGCAGAGAGCGCCTCTCTAAGTCACTCACTTGTCAGTCAAAAGCTTGTGGATACGTATCCAAAGGCCCCACAGTACGCCTGGCAAATGGGCGCACCCTCCCCTGTGAAACCCAGGACTTGTCATTTTGGTTCCAGATCTTTTCTTTTATGGTCTGTAAGAGAAATCCGAGCCCAGGCCAGATTCTGAGAAGAACGCGTTATTGCAGCCAAAGGAAGAAAAATGACAAGCACATGGCAGAGAAGAAAGCTGGACCCGTCTCAAAGGTATACTTCAGCCCTGGCCACTCACAAAGCCAGCAGAGAACAGTCCATGAAATAAAAATGCATAAAGTAAACAAACTGTCCTCCATGGAGCCATGCTTAAATTATAACAGATGAAATTTAGAGTTCATTTAAAAAATATATTCTCTGAAAGGAAAAAAAAAAGTGTTCAAACTGAAAGAGTGTAAGAGGTGCCTTTTTGAAAGGCGAGGGCTCCTCTTTAAAGACTCACTAGCTCCATGGTAGATTTTTTTTGTTATCTTTGTTTTTTCAATCAGTAATCACATGTGACTGTCTATCACGGGACAAGCACCGTGCTAAGCTTTGGTAACACAAAGACTTTTATTCTGTGACCTCGGGGACATTCTCCAATGTCTTCAGAGTCAGTGACACCATGTTCATGCACTTGGTCCAGGAGGTTGGCGGGAAGTATCCTAAAAATCATTCAAAGTGGTGTCCTCGTGTCAACCAGGCTGTGTCATCGTTTCAGGAGACGTTCTGCTCCTTTTTTTTGAAGTATCTCCAGTTTGTAAGCATGACAGCCAGTTGGCAGGCTAGCATTTTCAGTTTGTAATTTTCAACATACAAAGCCTCATTTTAGTTCTAACCTACAGGGATGACCATCCTGGCCTCCTCGTCCTTCTCCTGCCTCACTGCTGCAGCTGCCCCAGCAGAGACCAAGCAGCTGTGTGCACTCAGGGCAACAGCAGGCATGATGCTGTGGCCAGGATGACCAGCTGTCCCCGAGGACCCATGCTAGACCAGCTAGCAGAGGTGCATTTGTGGACATGGAGGTAGAGGGGTGGATCTCATGATCTCTGGATCAGGGTTCTTCCCACACACAGAATCCTACAGCCAGTTTTGATCGAATGTATATTGCTTTTGCACCACAGTAAAGTTGGAAAATCCTTTGTGAAGCACTCATCATAAATCAGGGGCTGACTCTATTCAATCGTGATCCCAGAGACACCGTGAGCCTCTCAACCCTTAGAATCAAAGCATGAGGGAAGATCTAAATTCTTGGCTCATTCCGTTGTTTTAAAAACAAATAATAGCTCTGCCAGTAAAACTGTCATTTTCAGTCAGTTTCCTAATTTAAGGAAGAAAAACAAGGAGTATAAAGCTTTTCTGCCAATCTAACTCAAATGGGAGATTCTGTCTCCCCGGGCTGTTGTGTCTGATTACTAAGGACAGCAACCATTAACGTGGTAGCTGGTTTTATGGATATTCTCCCAGAAATTAAAATGCTGCTTTTCACTAGACACCCATTCGCTCCATGGTGGAAGCCACAAGGAATCCCTGCACATGGCACCCCTGGTGCACACAAAGCCCAGGCACACACACAGCAAGCTTCACAAGTTTTCTTGTTGGGTGAATCTAAGCAGGTAGAACATACATATCAAGGCCATTGAGCATCATTTATAAAAACCAACCCAACGTTCTTTGTTCCTCTTAATGTCCTGGTCTTCGGCAGATGTCATCCCAGAGTATGGCAGGGAGACAAATCGCTTCCTTCCATATTTGTCCCCACCATCCTTTTCACCAGGAAGTCTTTGGGCCATGTGTTATTTTGCTTTTCTTGGTATTTTTATGTTTTCCTCTCAGTGTTTTGTGGGCCTACCAACAAACCATTAATGAGGATCCCAGATGTTCACGTTTGGCCAGAATCCAGTGTTTTGTTTAGTGTCTAATTCCATTGATAGTAGCCATCTCCATTCACTCAGCCAACAGGAAGATAGATTTTTCATTCATATAAAAAAGGAAGAAATGGTGCAATCCCTTGAGTACGAACTACCCCCTTCCCTCCCCTGCCTCAAGATCCTGGATTCCTCCCTCAATATCAGACACAAACAATAGGCTGGTAAAGAAGTCCCTGCTGCTCAGGCAGGTCATGAGACTATGGTCTGATCAAGAATTTGGGAGACCGTGGGTATGGTCTCTGACATTAGTGGAAAGAAATGAAAACTTCCAAGGTTTCCCCTAACCCCGCAGTGCAAAAAGCTGCTTTTGTTATCAGCTTTCCTACGAGATCATTTCTTGTCTGGTGGTTTATATAGAGAAGAAAAGGCTCCAGTGAGGATTGCCCACCTCCCCAGCCCCACAACCAGGATTTATGAGAGTCTGTCCTTGGGCTGAGCATCTGTCAGAGATTTAAGGGATGGGTGAGAAGGGCCCTTTCCGTTCTCCAGGCTGCTTTGCACTTGAAGCTTTAAACCCTCATGAACTGCCCCCCTCCCCCCCCACTACGTCCTGCCCTAAGGATGCAGTGGTCACAGTGGGAAGCAGAAGGCAGATTTTTTTTGCTGACTCAGCATGAAAAAGTGACCCACATTTTCTGGGTTTAGAACTTAACATCGAAAGAACACATTCAGGTGTGGTTCAGTTCCGTTAATAAAAGAAGGTGGAAGATGTTGAATATTATGTAAGTACTGCAATTTTCTTAGATTTGAATGCTCTTTGGGTGGACATGTGCCATTTTAGTTTTTTGCAATTCATTTATTACCATTGGAAGGTGTTGACTGATTTGGTCCTGTTGTCTGTGAGTCGGTAAGGACTTTGGGCAAATTTCATCATGGAGATATACACCTAAGTGTAAGTTTGAAATGCTGTTTCAATGAGCCACTGTGGGGTGGAATTTTAAAGTCTGGGTAGATACAAGTGTGTCCATGCAGGACTTTCTTCTACACTGTGCCAGCCCCCTGCCCACAGCAGTACCCAACTCTGAGGGCAGAAAAAAAAGAGTGAAGCAAGATGTTTAATTCTGACAGTCCCGAAATCTCTGGAACTTTCCAGCAGCAGGCCATGAGAGCTGGGAGCAGAACACTGTGCCCTTGCTTCCAGTCCGAATTCTTGCCGTCTTTCCTCTGGGGAAAAATAAAGCAGTCCTTTTTGCATACTTTTGCAAACGTATTTCCAGCTTTTTGGACTTTCTTGCCCGGAGCTGATCGGATTCAGGGGTGCATTTGGACAGCCGTTCCCAGCACAGCAGCGACGTGCAAACTCCGATGTTATGCCACCTTCCCTTCTGAAGTGGCTACACTTATCACCAGGGTCCAGCCACCGAGGGGCACACTTTCCCTCCTGGGCAATTCCGCGGTCTGGTCTGGAGCAGCCCTCCTGCTGCCCTGGAGGGCAGGTCCCGTGGGCGGCCCCTGCACCGCGCCTCCTGCCCCCTCGGCGGCGGGGTGGCAGCCTGCTGGCGTTTTCCTGTTTGCTCACTTGGCTTTCCTTCCCTTTCCTTCCCTGGGGGCCTGCGGGGCTGGCAGCGCCGTGGTCCAGCAGACCAACTGCAGAACCTCCGTGCCTTCCAGCAAGGGCAGCAGCAGCGGAAGCAGCAGCAGCAGCAGCAGCATCTCCTCCAGCGACTCCGAGAGCAGCTCGGGATCCGACTCGGAGACCGAGAGCAGCTCCAGCGAGGGAGAGGGCGGCAAGCCCCCGCACTTCTCCAGCCCCAAGGTAAGCGGCGCCGCCACCACTCGGGCCACCTCCCTGCCCCGCCCCCAACTGGGCACCCCCGGGAGCCAGCAAGGCCTGGGGCCCCTCATTGTCCCCGCTCCGCCCCCTCCTCCCACTCTCCTAATGATACCGCTTCCTTTGAAGTTCAAAGCATCATCTTCCACTGTCCAAAACTCTCTATTTGACTTCCAGAAATTTCCAAGTATGTTGTAAACATCACCAACAGGAAATAACCTATGGATGGGGGGTCTCCCTCGGGGTCAGCTGAGGCAATAACCAGACAGGAAAGTTCGCCACCTGGGAAGTGGGACCTCCAGTAAATCACAGGGACAGAAAGTTTATGGATCAGGCATGCTCAGAGTCTTACCTTTTTTGCAGTTTGTCACGGATCAGAAGAACAAGGGCTATAAATATTAATAAAACCCTCTTAACTGTGTTTTCTTTGTGAAAATATAAAAAGGGAAAATTAGCATCAACCTACAAATAATAATGAAACCTTTTACAACCATGACCAGTATCTATGGGGAAGATTTAGGTGCCTCGTATAAAAACATTATAAGGTCCTAATAAAAACCATTGCTGTTTCTACTTTAAAGTGCAAAGGGGGGGGGGGAATTAAATAGTAATTCAGAGCCCAGAGATTCTTGGGTGAGGGCCCAGAGAGAAGGTCTCAAGTCTGGGAGCCATGAGTGTAGGTTTTGTTTTCTAAAGAAGGAATAAAAGACAGCTTCTTCCCAAGTGTATAAACAGGTGACATCACTGTGGATTGCGGGTTTGATTTTTTACTGACCACCCTCTGTGTCACTTGAGGGGGGCCAGCTGCTAACGCAAGCCCAGGGCCTTGGGAGGGCAGCAGCCCTCTTGCTGCTTCTGTACCTGTGCCCCCCCCCCAAGGCACTTCCACAGAGGAACGCTTACAGTCCCTCTGGATTCTCTTTTTATCCCTCCACAGTCCCCCTTTCCTCCTCAGCATCTTTCTGCTCTATGACAAAGCTCTCCACTCATCTTCAATAAGCCCTCCTCCAGCATGTGATCCCCTTGATGTGCTTGTTTCTCTATCTGCCCACCTACCCACCCACATAAGGCAAAGGCCCTTAGTGACATTACCCTGTGAGTGCCCCATAGCTTATTTTAACCCTGGCTTTTTAGTCGAGAGACTGACATTATCATTCCTCCCTCACAATTTCATTCATTCACTCACTCTTTGTTTGTTCAACCAATATTTAAAGAGCCATAGACATTGGGCTCGGCTCTGGAATACAGCAGTCATATCAGAAAATGCCCTGTCTTCACAGACCTAACATCCTAACAGGGATCGTTCGAAACAGAAAAAAATATAGTAGTTAAATAGAATCAAGTAGAGGAATGAAGCAGGCTTTATTAAACCTGCTTTGTGCTACAATTGGTTGAGAAATTCCAGAACATCAAATTATAAGAAACTACTCCCAGGGACAGCTCAAAAGCCAGGCGTGAGGACCCTGGATTGGATAATAAGGGGTCTTGTCCGTGAAGTGAAGACCTCCCTGTGGGGGCACTTCTTTGTGACCGCAGGTTGAACACATGAGCGAGTGCTGAGTCTTGTTTACACACTGAGATGTGAATCCCAGAGTTACTGAATCTGCTGAAACCTTGCCAAGAGCAGTACATTTGTGAAGTGCTTTAAGCAGAGTCTTGCTAAAAGTCACTGAGATCATTACGTGGCCTTGACCTCTTGGATGGTGAAAGGTTAACTGCTGCCCTTCTCATGGCAGGTCTCAGAGGCCCTGGTGAAGGAGAGGGAGCAAGTCTTCTAGAAATCTGAGCTCCCCAAGGATGCTTCCTTGCTCCTCGAGGTGCAGGGAATGCAGAAGTGGCAAATGGTGTGTTAGCCACACTAGACGTCATTCCTTCCTACTGGAAAGGGATGTATTTATTGGAGTCCAAGTAAGGTTCTCTTACATCTTTCCCAAGGTTAATACAGACATAGCCCCTGTAGGAGGGAAATAGGTTTGCAGGCTGAAAATCGCTGTCATGGGAAGTAGCAAGATCCTGCTCCTCCTTCCCAGCCCCCCTGCTTCTCTCTGAGGGAGCTGACCCCCATAGCCTCACAAGCATTGAGGCCTGTTTCCTGAACCCCACACATCACTGGGGCTCCTGGTAGCCGTACACCTCACATTCCACTGTGCAGACGGGCTGGTGCTGCCTTGCAGTGAGATGCTCTGGCCCTCCCTTCCCCTCCACACCATCCTGACCCAGGAGTAGAAAGAGGCACTTGTGAGTTTTCAAGGCACCTTGTCCTCCCTCTCAACGTGCCAGAGCTGGGAAACCCCGCTGTGCTCCACTGAATTTCATGCAAACTGTTCTTTATGGACCTGATTGCTGAACAGCACTTCCTGTCATGTGAATCCCTATCACGTAAGGCCTCCTTTGCAGGCTGCCCTGGAAGGGCCACTGTAAACATCTCCATGGCTGCGAATGCCCTCTGCAGGGCCTGACCTGTGCTCAGTCGTTCTCAGCCTCATTTCTTTCCCATGGGTTTTATCTCAGGAGTTTTCCTGGATCACACGCCCTCCCGTGCCAGGAAGAAGCTCACTGGATTGGCACGTTGACACCGGCACATGGGGGTGGGGGATCAAGCTTGGTCAGGTCGTTGTGAGTTCTGGGATAAAGTAAGCCAATCCCATTTCTTTACACCTATGCACTTTAGGGCATCACCCTGCCCTAAAAATTGCTCATGGAAACACAGGTTTTCAATGTGGCTTTTCCCAAATGGACCCAGCATGGCAGCCTTTCTTCATGGAATATAAAAACTAAAAGCATATTTTGGAAGATGCTGCCCCAGATCATTCTTTTTATTTTTTATGGGGAGGGCACCAGGGATTGAACTCAGGGGCACTCACCCACTGAGCCACATCCCAGCCCTATTTTGTATTTTATTAAGAGACAGGGTCTCACTGAGTTGTTTAGTGCCTCCCTTTTGCTGAGGTTGGCTTTGAACTCTTGATCTTCCTGCCTCGGCTTCCCAAGCCCCTGGGATTACAGGTGTGTGCCCCTAGGCCAGGCGCCAGATCATTCTTGAGAATCAATGTGATTGCTGGTTTGTTCAACAAGGCTCTTGCTAATCAGAAGCTGCTAAGGTCTACAGCGGTAGGTGCTAGGAAGGACACAGAGGAGCAGATACGTGGTGGGGAGCTCCTACATAAGTCAGAAAAATAACCAGGGAAGAGAGTTGCGGCTGACCTCTAGCACACCAAGCCAGAAAGCAAATAGAAACATCAGGCAGAAACCCCAGATGGCGCTCAAGAGGTGGACCACAGCCTGCACCCCTGGGTGCACTAATCTGAGGTCCTGGATTTTCCCCTCTGTTTTGCCACTTAACTCTCTGATATTTCACCTTCCTTGGCCACAATCACCTCCTCCCCAGAATGTAGGACATTTCTCTCCTGCCTGATCTGTGAGGTGTTTGTCAGGAACAAATGGTGCATTTTGATTGACAGCTCACTCACTGGGAGCAGTCATATCGATCTCTCTTCCAGGCCTTCCGTGGATACTGCAAGGGGCCTGTCCTGGCCAGAAAGAAGTGTTGGGCTTTGTTAAAGACTCACTCAAGGCATGTACACATGGAACAGATATGAACATCAAAAGCCTGTGCTATTGAGTAGATGGAGGGCAGCAGGCATTGTTTGGAGAGTTAGTGATGTTTGCTCCAAAAATCAGATCTAATGCTATTGTTTTAGGTTGAGGACTGACATTTCTCAAAGGAATGACCCCACACACACCAGAGAATAGTGGGAGAGTTTAGTGAAGCAACCATGCAGAGAATCTGGTCTTTACACCTAGGCAAGTACAAGTTCAGTCTTGGTGAAGCCTGGGAGTTGTGCAGCTTCGGACATGTCACTTAACCTCTCTGACCCTCATCTACAAATTAAGGGAGATACTATTTCTTATCTGTGAAGATTAAATTAGGTAATACGTGTAAAGTGGCAGGCATCTGGTAGGTGCTCCAGCAATGAAAGCTGATCGCAGGATGATATTCTTTGGACGATAGCCAGGGAGGGGAATGTGGCTTTTGTTTGAGAGGCAATAGGAGGTCATCATAGATCCTGGAGAAAGGGAGCGTGATTTAGTGGTGTACTGAAAATGGTACTTCGGACTGATTTGTTTGTCTGTGAAGTGCAGAAAAAATAACCCTCAAACACGTCATGCAGGGGACCCAGGCAAAAAGTATTAAATTCTGCCCTTCCCTCTTCATACTGGCTGTTTCAGCGTGCCTCTCACCCTGTGCTACAGACTCCCATGTGAGCTGTGGAAGGCTTAGAGTAGGAGAGAACAGTGTTCCACTGGGAGGGCAGCACGGGTGCTCTGCCCCACGTATGTGAGCCCTCCCCCCAGTACCTGCCCCCTTCTGCAAGGGTGGCCGCAGCCCACACAGTAGGCCCATTTGTATGGGGAAGCTGAGGCACAGCTTTAAAAGGCATTGACTCCCCAGTGGTCACATAATGGGAAAAATGGGGGTGGGGAGATGAGATTAGAAGCCATGAATTTTTGCCACCCAATTAGCTTCTAGGCCTTCTCTGCTCATCTCAGGGAAGGTGAGGGTGCCCCTGGGCAAAGAAGCCATTGGGCATCACCCTGCCCTGCTTCCTCTGACTCCAGGAGGGCGTCTTCCATTACAGCTTCAGGTGTGCTCTTTAGGGGTCCCTTCTTGCCTTTCTCTAGAGGAGAAGCCAAAACAAAATGAGAACTGAAACATACCAGCTCAGAGGTGCAAAAAAGGGACAGGTTGAGCCCCTCCAGTCTGAAATCTGAAATGCTCCAAAACCCAAAACATTTTGAGAACTGACCTGAGGCCACAGTGGGAAATTCTGATACTTTGTTCCACATACATCATTATTAAAAATATTATATAAAATTATCTTCAGGTTGTGTGCACAAGGTGCTATAAAACATAAATGAATGTTGTGTTTGGGAATGGCTCCATCCCTACATTTATCTCATCATGGGTATGCAAATATTCCCAAACCTGAAATCCAAAATGCATCTGATCCCAAACATTTTGGATGTGGGGAGCTCCCTTGCTCTGGAGCCCCGTTTCTTTGGGAGACATGAGAATAAGCAAAGATGCCCATGTTCCACCCTCGCAGCCCCTACTCTGGCGTCTACTGGACTTTTCTTGCTCCTTCAAGTCACTGGACACCCTGTGCTGGTTTTGCCTGAAATGTAATCAGTCTCATATGTTAGGAGCAAGATATCCACAGTCCCTGCCACCACTTTGGTTGGCCAATCTCTACAATGTGTGGCCAGTTCCTCCTGGTCCCATGCCCTTCTGGCCCATCAGAGGCTTCCCATGTTCCTGAGCAGGACCTCCCCAATTCTTCCAGGCTCAGCTAGGACCCTGTTGTCTCACCCCTGTCAGATTTGTGACCACACCCAGACCCTCAAGTGCTGTTCTTAATACAGACCTCATTGTTGAAAACAGCTGATTTTCATAAATCAAAGGAATTTTTTGAAATTTATCATGTTAAGAGCAAATATTTCTCCTACAATGGATTCTAACTCTAGACTTTACCTGATCAAATTTAAAATATAAAACTAGAGGAGGGTATATCTCAGTGGTAGAGTGCTTGCCAAGCATGCATGAGGCCCTGAGTTCAATCCCCAGTCCTGGCAGAGTGGGGAGAATATTGAGCAATAACTTCTTGTTCTAGAATGGTATCTCTGCTCACCCTTAAACAACAGATGCAGCAGACTCAGGGGTGAGGAGGCCATATGGAAGGAAAAATACTTCACCTTGACCCTCAAAACATGTTCCCTATTTCATCTCTAGTCATCAACTGAAAATACTCTGGCTGAAGTTCTACCCTTCTCGGTATATCTGTTTTCTACTAATAGTCTTCATATTATTTGGAATCAGCATTTACTCCATTAAGATCTTGGTTCTTAACCCCTTTTAACATGTCTCTGGAACAGGAGAGTTCTCTTCTGCTAAATGAGCCACCTTCCCAAAGTTAATGCTTCTACAGCTAAATAACTATGCCCTTGATTTCCCTTTTACAAAAATTACATGCTAACTCTTTGGGCTCCTATATAGGTACCTTGATTTTTCCCAAGGTTTGGTCTCACTAGAAATGGGTGCTTTAATGCCTACAGTCTCTGAATTATTATTCCCCACTTAAGTTTCAAGGAATCTAAAATATACATGTGTGTGTAGGTATTCTTTTTTAAATGCTTGGAAGTGATTGAAATGGTTTCCATCAAGGCACAGTGCTAGCCCCCTATTTTTTCAAGTAGACTCCAATGGACTCTACTTAATTGCTTAGGACCAGCAAGAGCAGCACCACCGTCCAAGCACCCTGAGGGCCCAAGGGCTGCCGCATCCGTTTGCTGGCAGCCCGCTCATTTTTTGCCTATGCACCCAGAGGAGTACAGTCAAGGTTAAAAAAAAAAAAAAAAAAAAAAAAAAAAAAACCAGCCCGGCCCTTTTTAAGGGAAGCTGTAATAAAAGGTGTTTTGTTTGTCGCGGGTTTTCTCTTTCAGGCTGAACCGGCATCCTCTAACAAGTGGCAGCTGGACAAATGGCTCAACAAAGTTAATCCCCACAAGCCTCCTATTCTGATCCAAAATGAAAACCACGGGCCGAGAGCAATCAATACTACGCCCCGGTGAAAGATGAAGTGCAGGACTGCGGGAAGCTTCCCGACGTCTGCCAAACCAGCCTGCGGGAGAAGGAACTCAAGAGTGCCTGCAAGGAGGAGCAGAGGCCGAGGACCGCCAACAAGGCCCCGGGCAGCAAAGGGGTGAAGCAGAAGTCCACGCCCGCGGCCGTGGCCGTGGCCGTGAGCGCCGCCGCCCCGCCGCCCGCGGTGCCCGGCGCCCCCGCGGAGAGCGCCCCCGCGCTGGCCCGGAGGTCGGCGGGCAAGAAGCCCACCAGGCGCACCGAGAGGACCTCGGCCGGGGACGGCGCCAACTGCCACCGGCCCGAGGAGCCCGCGGCGGCGGACGCGCTGGGGGCCAGCGTGGTGGTGCCCCCGGAGCCCGCCAAAAGCAGGCCCTGCGGCAACAGCAGAACGAGCCACCGCAAGGAGCTGCGCTCCTCGGTGACCTGCGAGAAGCGGTGCACGCGGGGTCTGAGCTGGATCTTCCCCAAATCCAAGGAATTTATCGAGACCGAGTCGTCATCTTCCTCGTCCTCCTCGGACTCGGACCTGGAGTCGGAGCAGGAGGAGTACCCTCTGTCCAAAGGCCAGGCCGTGGCCGCCGCCTCCTCTGGGAGTGACCAGAGACTCAAGGAGGCTGCCAGCAGCGTCAGCAGCGGCAGTGGCCCCCGCGCGGCCGTGGGCTCCATCAACGCCAGGACCACCAGTGACATCGCCAAGGAGCTGGAGGAGCATTTCTACACCCTGGTCCCCTTCGGCAGGAACGAACTTCTCTCCCCCTTGAAGGACAGTGATGAGGTCAGGTCACTCTGGGTCAAAATTGACCTGACCCTCCTGTCCAGGATCCCAGAACACCTGCCCCAGGAGCCCGGAGTCTTGAGCGCTCCTGCAGCCAAGGACTCGGAAAGCGCTCCGCCCAGCCACGCTCTGGACACGCCCACCGAGAAGACTTTGCCAAAATCCAAGAGGAAACGCAAGGTAGTCCTGGGAGAAAGGGGTGTCTGGGAGGGAGGGGACTTTAATTTGTGGGCCAGGGGTAGAGCACAGGTGGGCTGCTGGCTGGGATTGTAGGTGGCAGCAGGAGTTTTCGTGTCCTTAACGAACAATTATATAGTACTTTATGCCAAATGTGTTAAGTACTTTACATCTATAATCCCAGTTAAATCCTAGGACTGTCCAAGGCGGCAAGTACTGTTACTGTTCCCATTTTATAGCTGTAGATAATTAAGCCCTGTCCCAACGCCTGTGGCAGTGGTGATACACAGGTACTAGTGTCTGCAGACAGACCCAAGCTGGGCACGTGTGAAAGTTGAAAGTGTGGTGAACCCCATTCTTCCCTGGGAGGGATGGGATGAGTTGGTGGTGGATCACTCATCTACCTAAGAAGCCGGTATCCTTGGGAAGTTTAAGCCTGACTGGGGTGTGGGATGAGTACTGAAGTCCAAGTCCTCAGAGCAGCCTGTAGCATCAATCAGGGAGGGCTACCTGGTGGAGAGGGGCTGGGAGGGCTCTGAGAGGGAGTTAGAATAATCAGAGGTGGGGGGATGTAGTGGCACCAGGAGAGATGAACAGGTGAGGCATTGTGGGAGGGAGAAGGACAGCTCAAGTACAGGGGCTGGAGCTGCCCCAGCAACAGATACCAGATGCTCAGGGAATACCTCATCATAACGTAAAACCAATTCCCAGGATTTTTTGCCCTTCCTATTTCTGTATCTTCAAAAGTAATTTAAACCACAGTGAACAACAAAATAGGTAAAGATTGTAAATATTCATAGACAGTTCCAAATTTGGGACAGAGTTGTTACCAGCAATAATTAACATGCATTTATGTTCCCAAAAGGGATGCTGTTAAAGCACTTCGTACCATTTAATCATTTAGTCCTTTCAACTATATGAGGCAAATATCATTGTTGTACCCATTTTACAGGTGAGGAAACGGAGGTTATGAAAGCCTAAAGTGATTTTACTTGAGGTTATGTGGGTCAAAGGGACAGAGCCAGGAATGAACCCAGGCAGTGTCTGGTGCCAGAGTCTCAAAATAAGAAGTCAGTCTGAGGTTTGTGTATATTTTTGTTTCCAGAGGGCAGTCTAGTCTGTCAATAGAAAAAGAAGACTGAACACATGGGTTTTATAGCTGTTTCCAGTCCCTGATTAAGAGGGTCTAGAGAGTAAGGTTATTGCCTTTTCCTGGCCAGGATAAAGGTGTTCCTCACTTTTGAAGTTGTATGGAAAAAGGAGACAGTCTCCTTATTATAATCATTTCCATGACCTGCACAGGACACCCATCAGCAGGAAAATTTATCACAAAGTGCTGAAGAATGTGTATCTTCATATAGTTACATTAAATAACAGCCCTATGAAGCAGAATTGAACCCCTTGCAGCAAAGTTCATGAAAAGAAATATCTTCAAAGGTAGCTACTTACCTTTGCTAAAACCAAAGACCGTTTTATCAAGAGATTCCAGCATAGTTTCCATTCACCTTCAGAGCCCACATGGTGGATCCCCCTTTGCTCTGAGAGTGCTCACATGTAGTGGGAAGTATGTGGATGTGGACACCAGGCTGACCTGACCTCAGATCCCATCTTTGACTTTTTCCTCCTCCAGTGCCAGCTCCATGGACCCTGCAGCAGTAAAGCAGCCACACAGGCTCCCATGGAGTTGAATGTTGTGGCCGCCATCTTGAAATTCTTCATTTTGTCTTTGAATTTGGGTCTTGTTAGTGATGGATTGTGTGTGGAGGTCCCTCTGCCTACCTATCACTTCAGGAAAAGTTTTGTCTGATCTTCAGCCTTCTAGAACCTCCATCCTGTACAGTCTTCTCCTCCTCCTGGTCTCAGGCCAGGGACCATCCAGCCCCCCTGCCCCAGATAGTGCTCAGGTGTAGTCACAGCAAGGATCAAGATTAGGGTCTCCATCTTGCTGAGCCTCAGTGGAGGAAGTGAGGTGATCCACAAGGAAGCTTGCACGCCCTGGGGTGGCCCATTTACTATGGGTCCGTATTAGGGGTGGTTGGTGCCTAACTGGGCTTTGCCATCCATGTCAGCCCAGAAGATAGGTGCCAGAGTGGCATTGGTGGGCCACATGCAGGTGCCTATCCCAGGGCAGCCCCAGCCCTTGAAAGTCTCCATTTACCCCCAGGGCCCCCAGGTTATCCCCAAATGCAAAGGAGCACAGCAGGAAGTCACAAATAAATACCACCATGGCAGGTCAAGGTGGGAGACTGAAATGTTTTCTACTTGATACTTGATGAGGTCATTTGTCGGGTAGGGAAATTTCTGGGGATTGAGCTCAGGGACCCTTAACCACTGAGCCACACCCCCAGCCATTTTTCATTTTTACTTTTATTTTTATCTTGCTAAGCTGCTTAGGGTCTCACCAAGTTGCTGAGGCTGGCTTTGAACTTGCGATCCTCCTGCCTCAGCCTCCCAAGCTGCTGGGACTACAAGCGTGCGCCACCCAGCATGAAGTCACTCTTCCTGCTTTTCAGCCCAGCATTTTCATTTTGCACTAGACCTCAGAAATTCTGTGGTTAGCCCTAGCCTCCTGGGTGACCTCAACCAGCTGACCTTCTCTTCTCCAAACTTCATTCTCTTCACTATAAAATGGTGTCAGGGTCGCACAACACATTCAAACCATACAATTTCGTTAGCTCATTTCTTCCCTGCTCCTGTTTCCCATTTTTCCCTAGGCACCCTGCCTCCTTTATTGCTTTTTGGCAATTTTTTGTTGAATAAATTCAATTTATTTTTGTTGAATAAATTGATTCAACAAAAAATTCAAAAAAAATTTTTGTTGAATCAATTGATTAATCACCTAGGAATCAGTGTGGATGTTACCTCTGAACTCGATGGATAAATGGGTAGGCTGATGGAAATAAATATATAAGGAATATGCAGAAGTAGATATTGATAAACCTCTGAATAGATAATAAATCTAACCCTGTAGACATACATAAGCATACAGAGAGAAGTGCAGAAAGATGTACATATAAAGTCCATAATGGTCTGTATTTAAATAGCTGTGGTATCAGTGACTTTTTTTATTTTAACTTGCAAAATTTTATTTACCACTAAGCCTGACACCAGCTTTACTCACAAAACCTAATGAGTCTTCAGTAAGCAATGACACAGGAGAAGTGAAAGGACGTTTTTGTAGCATTCTTTACTCAACATCTTGGGGTGTGAAGATCCCAGTCAATCCTGGGTGTTGAGAGGAACCCATAGACCTGTCTGTCAAAGGTGCTGGATCTCCCCTGGAACTGAGGACCACGGACTCAGCTTTGGTTTGGGTCCTCCATGGGGCCACTGTTACAGTGTGAGGATCTGAGGTACCCATGGCAGAGGCCGTGCCACACTGTCCCAGCTAGAGAGAAAAGGTCAGGGGTGCTCTCTCAGGGGCTGACACTTGTCTCCTAGAAAACACCACAGGAAGCCCTGAAGATCCCACCCTGCCGGGCTCCTGCTGACCCCCGGAAGGACTCCTCTCATAGACTGCCTTGCTATTGCACCCTGACACACGTCACGCAGTCCAAGTCCCTAGTGTGAAAAGGTACTTTAAGATGTTACCGGCTGGGAATTGTGAACTAGAAGTAAGGCATCTTGGCTTGCCGTCCACAGAAGGTGCGGCTTTCAAGGTGAAAAGGTGCAGGCCAGCCACCACCCTTACCCCAGTAAGCCCCGGGAATATGCATTTTTTGCACCTTATCCTGATGCCTTGAGAGGCCAGGATGGGTGATGCTCAGGCTACAGTGTGGGTTCAGAATAGGTTTGCTAGGGGGGGCTGGGGCTGTAGCTCAGTGGCAGAGCGCTTGCCTCACATGTGTGAAACGCTGGGTTCGATCCTCAGTACCACATTAAAATAAATCAATAAATAAAGCTATTGTTTCCGTTGACAACTAGAAAATATTTTTTAAAAAAAGAATAAGTTTGCTTGGGAAAAATAAATCCTGAGAAAGTTGCAACACTAAAAATGTCCCCTCTCAAATTTTGATCATGCCCTTCCTCTCAATAAGCTGTCAATACTGAACCCATACAGGTTTCCTGAGCTGTTCAAGCTCAGCCACTAGTACTCAGGTTCTCTCTGAGAGACACCCCCACCCCCAACCCTGAGGCCTTGCTCTTTGGAAGTAAGTGTCTTGGAGCACGCACCACCTTATGACCCCTCAAAATCCAAAGCTGATTGGCTTTTGCTTATTTCCACACAGTGCGACAACGAAGATGACTACAGGGAGATGAAGAAGGCCCAGGGGGAGAAAGAGAGCTCTACTCGACTAGCCAACTCCGCCAATAATACTCTGTCTTCAAACCACTGCAGCATGAACATCAACAGGTATGCATGTTCCCTGAAAGGTGGGCGTGAGCCGGAGAGGTCTCTGGATCTGAAAGGCAGGTGCCACTCGGAGAGAGAATCCAAGTTTTTGATACATGCTCTGGCCTTAGTCTTCAGACTTAGTATAACCTAAATTTTGTAATTATGCTCAATGTGGACTTCACGTCACACTCCCAATAGCCATGTCAGGCCCTCCTCTGTGACTGAGACCAGTTACTAGGTGCACACAGCTCTGTGCTCCCCAAACACATTTCCTCCCCCCAAAATGTAACAACTGAATTTTCAAGTCGGTGTTTTAATGGTAGCTAACTCAGGGATTTAAGAAAATTAAGGGAACATTAAGGGTAGCTTAGGGATCAAAGAACATTAAGGCTATTACAAGGATGAGGAATGGGCTCTCCAGGTGCTGCCCCTAAAGGCCCCCATGTAGACTAAAATTGTGGAATTCAAAAGGATCTGTGCTTTCAAGGTCAAGAAGCTACGCAGCATCTCCTCTGAAGGGGTTCCACATGGCCCCACTATGCACCAAACCCCTCTGTGATGAATGGCTCTTTAGCAGGGCATGGTCGTGAAGGTTCTCTATAAGCCAGGAGCTCATCATTCACCGCAGAAGCTCCTTCCATTTAGAAACACCTCCACAGAGGAGCAGCTTTTGCTCTGCGCTAACACCCTCACTCTCCCCGACTGTCCACTCAGGGTTTTAAAGGGGAGATTAATGTCTCAGCACAACACATAAAAATGTAAACCAAAAGGTTAGGGAAAGATATAAAGCAACACTAAAACTGGGAGAGGACATTGGAGAGCAAGGGCACAGACGTGGGGGCCCACTGCGTGCTCAGCTCCCCCTGGGAAGGCGGCCAGGAGGCGGAAGGTCTGCATAGGAGGGACAACGGCAACCCTCTGTGCAGAGGGATGGCATCCCCAAATGTTGTGAAAATAATGAACGGGGGGACTGCAGCCTCAAATTACCTAAGTATGTGATATGCACCTCTTTGTTCATGCATTAAATAACCTCCCTGGCTGATTTTGTGGTGACTGTAGTTGTCAAGTAGTGTTGAATACAAATGATATTTCAGGATGCCTGTGGCCACTGAAAATATCCATGATGTGTGATTTCTACTGGTGACCCAATGGCAGGCATTGCTAATAGGATTCCAGAGTACCCGCTCCTCTCGTTTCTTTCCCTTGCTTGTAATTAAAGGAAATATTCCATTTGAGTGAGAGGTTAGTGAAAATGAAGATGTAACTTTTTGCCATCCAAGTTTATGGACCTCAAGTTAAAAAACTCTTGCTGTAGTGACTTTGCCTGGCAGAACCTCCCAGCTCTGATAGTTCTACTTATGTTCAGTTATGCCACAGTGTGAGTGAAATTTCCAAGAGGTGGTCTGCATATCTCCATAACTACTGTCAAGTTTTTATTTTTTGGTTTTTTTTAATTGATTTATTTTTTAAATACATGACAGCGGAATACATTACAATTCTTATTACATATATAGAGCACGATTGTTCATATCTCTGTATATAAATATGTTCACACCAATTCATATCTTCATACATGTACTTTGGGTAATGATGTCCATCATATTCCACCATCATTGTTAACCCCTCCCTTCCCCTCCCTTCCCCTCCCTTCCCCTCCCACCTCTCTGCCCTTTCTAGAGTTCCTCTATTCCTCCCATGCTCCCCATCCCTACTCCACTATGAATAAGTCACCTTATATCAGAGAAAACATTTGGCATTTGTTTTGAGGGGATTGGCTAACTTCACTTAGTATTATCTTCTCCAACTCCATCCATTTACCTGCAAATGCCATGATTTTATTCTCTTTTATTCCTGAGTAATATTCCATTGTGTATGTATGTCACATTTTTAATCCATTCATCTAATGAAGGGCATCTAGGTTGGTTCCACAGTTTAGTTATGGTGAATTGTGCTGCTATAAACATTGATGTGGCTGCGTCCCTGTAGTATGCTGTTTTTAAGTCCTTTGGGTATAGACCGAGGAGAGGGATAGCTGGGTCAAATGGTGGTTCCATTCTAAGCTTTCCAAGGAATCTCCATACTGCTTTCCATATTGACTGCACCAATTTGCAGTCCCACCAGCAATGTATGAGTGTACCTTTCCCCCACATCCTCGCCAACACTTATTGTTTGTCTTCATAATAGCTGCCATTCTGACTACTGTCAAGTTTTACTGGTGCCGTCAAATGGTCCCAGAGATAGGTAATTGCCTTTCCCTAAGAGCTCCAGAGAAGGTTTCTTTGGTCAACTAGGAATATATAAATTTGAAATATTTTTGAAGAAGGAACAATCACATGCCCATGACAATATTTAACATCATAATCTGTTTTTCATGCACACCAAAACCATGAAGTATATAAAATAATAGACACTTAGAAATAGGTCTTTTCCCCTCATGTTTTAAGAAGCTAGTATTCTCAGGCTCTTCACATCCGATATACCATCGTCTTCACCATCACTAGATGAGCAACTTTGGAGTCACCTGAAGCGCTTTCCTAGAACATATCGGCTCACTGCTTTCTGAGTTGTGAGACACACACTGCTTCTGGAACCAGAGGTTCTGTCTCCACACCTACCTATGTATGTAACATTAAGAAGCTTGGCTTTGTCATTTGTTCTACAGGCCTGTATAATTTCTCCACCATGACCACCAGCTAAGGAAATTGCTTTTTGAAGTGACTTTAATGGTTTGTTTGCAATGATAATCAACACGTGCAATTAAGAGTTCATGACCCCAGGAATAATGACTAAATCTTCATTAAATGCCGTGACCCTTTTTTTTGTAAACTGACTCTATCACCATCTTAAATTAACAGTGATTGAGTTTATTTCTGGCTGATATGTCTGCCCCCCAAACAATACTTTATTTTTTCTCCTGAAGTAATGCAGAGATTCCCTACAACATAATATCCATTGCAGAGACTTCAATACAAGTGAATCCCTCTCTCTAATGGTTGATTGTAGAGAACATTATATTCAAGAATAGACAGTCGTTTTGAAGGTAAAATAAAGAGCTAGGAATCAGAAGTTGTAATTTCTAATAACAGTTTCTCTGTTCTGTGTTTACTCTGATCAATGCCTGGGTAATTGGGAAGCTCAACAATAGAGCATCGGCACTCTGCTGCACAGAATGCCCTGTGATTCTATTATTTTCTATCTAATAATGAGTACAAGCTCAGATGTTGGCAAAAGTCCTTGTAGCAATGGAGAACTCATTTGTCACTGTTGATTGACTGTCCCATTACTCTATGCTTCAGCTTATAAGGAAAAAAATTGGTGATTATTTTGAGATTCTTGGATGAAAAACTTGGAACATGCAATTCCATATCATTACTCTTGGCCACTCCTTTTGATGCTAATTCCAGAATTACTGTTCATCCTACCAGAGTAAGAAACAATGAGCCAGGCCTGGTGGTGCATGCCAGCAAGCCCAGCGACTCAGGAGGCTGAGACAGGAGGATCATGAGTTCAAAGCCAGCCTCAGCAACAGCAAGGCACTAAGCAACTCAGTGAGACCCTGTCTCTAAATAAAATACGAAATAGGACTGGGGATATGTCTCAGTGTTCAGTGCCCCAGAGTTCAATCCCCAGTAGCCCCCCACCGAAAAAGAAAGAAATAGTGAGTGAGATTGGCTACTGTTTGTTAGGATCCTGTGGCCATAAGGTTGCTCCTGGTGTAATAATCACTAATAAATTTCTTCCTACCTGCAGGTCTTATAGGGGAGGTTTGGTCAGGGGTAAGTACTTACCTTTCCCTATGCTGACTGTGTGACTTTCTATTACTGTAACTTACTTTTTCAGCTTGGCAATACCAATAAATAAAAATGAAAAAATGCTCCGATCGCCCATCTCACCTCTCTCTGATGCATCTAAACACAAATATTCCAGCGAGGACTTGACTTCTTCCAGCCGATTTCATGGCAATGGTGTGTTCACTTCCTCCTCGTCCAACAAAAAGTCTAAGGCCACCGACAGCCAACTGCAGTCCCATGCCGGGGACCTCACGGTGGGTGTATTCCCCTCCTTTCCCACATAGAATCGGAATGCAGTGGTACACCCTTGCCACACCCTCTGAGCCCAGCTTAGGAGTCTCCACTCATCTGGGAGGTTCTGCAGAGAACCTCTGAAGGATGCTTTTGGGGAGACTTGGCAGAGGAGAAGACTCCCTCAGCCTTCCTCACAGAGAGCAGAAGAAGAATAAATTCATGCAAAAAAAATATCAGGTCTTCTCTGTTTATGAAGCCTCCTTGCAGGATTTCCAACTCCAAAGAAATACCATCCTGGGGCAGAACAGTTTGGGAGTTTTGGGAAAACTTCCTTATCCCATGGCAGAATTAAATCTGAGATTGAAGCTATATCAAAATCTGCAGGTCTCACACTCCACCCTTATAGGCCAGTGTCCCAGCCACCGTGGGGGACACCCAGAACCACCCCTTTTCCCATAGTCTCGGGTGATGCCAGCACTTCCCTGGGGAGGAGCAGAGTCTCATGGATAACTTTGGGTGCACAGTTCCCCTGCGCCCCCGACTCAGTTGCAGGGTGATCTTGGCCCTGGTTGTCTCATCTTGGAACCCATTTCTTTTATCTGCAAAATGGTGGTGATAAGATTGAAAAGAGGTAGAGCTGGGTTCGGTGGTGCATGCCTGTAATCCCAGTGGCTCCGGAGGCTGAGGCAGGAGGATCGTGAGTTCAAAGCCAGCCTCAGCAAAAGCAAAGTGCTAAGCAACTCAGTGAGACCCTGTCTCTAAATAAAATACAGAATAGGGCTGGGGATGTGGCTCAGTGGCCAAATGCCCCTGAGTTCAATCCCAGGTAGCCCTCCCCACAAAGAAAGATTGAAAAGAAGTGACTTTCTCTTAAGACCCCAGCCCCTCTGGGCCCCTACACTAGCTAACACCACAGGTGAGCCTCTCTTCACAGCCATGCTGGCCTCCAGTGGAGGTGGCCCTGGTACACTCATCTTCCCAGGATGAGTTCATTTTGAAAAAAATAACCTTTAGGGTATGTGTATAAAGCAGATATGAAACAAATGAATTTCATGTTTAGAGTTGGGTCCCATCCCCCAGATCTTTCATTATGTTTATGCAAATATTCCAAAGTCTAGGGGGAAAAAAAATCCAAAAATCCCAAACACTTCTGGTCCCCAGCATTCTGAATGAGGGATTCTCAAACCGTATTTGTTGTTCTTTATTGAGACATAATAACCATCAACTCTGAAGCACAAGGTAGAGCAAAAGATGCCCTTTTAATGGTCACTCTTCCAGCCAGGTGGCGAGTGTCTCAAGGACTCCTGTGTTGTTTGTTGTTTAGAAAGCGACTCACAACAATGCTGAGCACAGTCTCCTCCATAGCAAGACCCGGCCCCAAACAGAGCCCTGGTCTCCAGGCTCCAGCGGCCACAGGGACTGCAAGCGGCAGAAACTGGTCTTCGATGATATGTAAGTTTGGACTTCTTCCGAATATGGTGACGGGCAGCAGAAAGTGGGAGCTGGGCATGTAGGAGACACGGGCGTCTCGCCCACAATGCGCCCACTTCCCTCTCACATGGCTTGGTCATTTAAATATTTCTTTAAAAGGGAGCCTGAACTTTGAATGAAGAGACAGAAAGGCCAGTGCCAAGAGGGAGGCTCCAGAAGAGGAGGAAGCTGAAGGCAGGAGAATTGAGAGTCTCCAAGACCCTGGAACCTGAACCACTGCGAGTTTTATGCTATCAGAAAGAAGCGTAGTTTTGGTATTTTTTTATTTAGAAACAGGATGTCACTGAGTTACTTAGGGCCTCTAAACTGCTAAGAATGAGTTTTGAACTCTCAATCTTCCTGGCTCAGCCTCCCGAGCCACTGGGATTATAGGCATGCACCACTGCACCCAGCTGCCATATTCTTTAAAATGATTCTTATAGAAATATCCTGTCATCTTTCACCTGGTATGGCAGCTTCCATCAGTATAAAAGTAGAAGAAAAACCCAGGTATGGTGGTGGCACACACCTGTAATTCCAGTGGCTCGGGAGGCTGAGGCAGGAGGATTGGGAATTTAAAGCCAGCCTCAGCAACAGAGAGGCCCTAAGCAGCTCAGGGAGACCCTGTCTCTAAATGAAATACAAAAAAGGGCTGGGTTGTGTCTCAGTGGTCGCATGCCCCTGATTTGAATCCCAGGTACCAAAAAAAAAAAAAAAAAAGAGAGAGAGAGAAAAGGACATTCTAGAATGCTGGTGAGAGACTGAAAATAACAAATGATGAAATGATGCTGGAGGGTATTTAGGCTCTTAGGGGAAAGCTGGGTGTCAGGGGAAAGCCTGGAAGGTAGAGGACAGGGTTCAAGACTGACTCCGGTTTCCAGCTGGAGTTCACACCTGGAGTGTGGAGTGCACCTCTGTATGGGGCAGGAAGTTAGGCCGTAGGGTGCTGCAGCTCCTGCCCTGGGATCTGCAGCTGTCTACGCCCACTGGAAGTCAGGAAGCAGAACAGCTGCAGACATCTCTGAATCCTGATTTCCTTAGAAAAAAAATAAATAATGGCAGTGGGGACTCCCAACATCCAGCTAAATGACAACTCACTCACGGGGTGTCACCTGGGGAAGTGCAGCGTGCACAGAGGGAGTCTGTCCAGCCTCACCTAAGCTTCACCCAGAGGGTCCGTCTTCCTGAGAAGTGTGAATGCTGAGTGTTAGTCTTACATGGACTTTGCTAACCTAATGAGGATACCGGATCATGGGGTTGAAAACCAAAGTCACATTTTTTTTTTCTCTCTCTGTTTCACTGAAGGAACACTTTCCAAGATAACTCAGTTTCAGGAAGTTTAAGGGCGGCCCAGGAGGCCCAGGTGTCTCTCCTTCCCAGGGCGCTGCAGCTGCGCCCCAGTCCCCATGCACACTGTCCTCGGGCGCTCACCACCTCCCTTCCCCTCATCTCCCCTTGCTAAGCAGTGTGGGAGGTGGTAATTAATCCCCAGGGAGGGCACGGAGTGGAAGTACATTCAGTTCTTCAACTCCATCTATCATCTGAGTTTGATAGTGTAAATTACTCACTTGTTAGAATTCCACTTAAGGTCAACATGGAAATTTGCATTCAGAAATTATAACCTAGCAACGGTGATCAAACCGAAGAAGCATTAGGCAATGGCTGAGGTGCTCAAAACATTGACAAACATTGATAGGCTGAGGCAGGAGGATCGCAAGTTCAAAACCAACCTCAGCAATTTAGCGAGGCCTTGAGCAACTGAGCAAGACCTGTGGCTCAGTGGTTGACCACCTCTGAGTTCAACCCCTGGTAACAAAAACAAAACACCAAACACTTTCAGGGGGATGGGTTTAAAAAAATATATATTTATGGAAAAATAGATGCAAGAAATTTTCCAATGTGTGGACCAGAAAACAAAGTCAGAAATTGCAGTGACTAAATGGTTGTACTCCAATCTGCAGTTTCTTGTGCTCTTTAGCAGAAGAAATGTTTCCCAATCTGCCAGAGTCCAGGCTGATATAATTCTGTCACTATACCAATGAAGAGGTTGTTGTCATTTGCTCTGCACGTTATTAGCAGTAGGTGTAATTTTTCTGGCTGATGACTACAGTAAAATTGTTTCTCCTTTTGTGGATAGAGGAAAAAAATAGAACCAAAAAGTGTTCTTCCACATCCATCATAGGGAGAGAGGAGTGTCTTGTTCCTATTGCTGTGTGTCCCAGTGGATTTGAAATCTGTAACAGTGAAATGCACCTCAAACAGCCACTCCTGGACTGAGCTCAGAAAGTTATAGGGAGCTTAAGAAGCAAAAATAGGCACTGTGTCTCCCTTTGCATCCTGTAAATAAGTGTCCCTCAAGAGACCACAGTCACCTGAAATGGTGTAAAATGTCTCCCAGGTTCACTTGCTGGGTACTGAGTGCCTGCTAAGTGTCAGGGACAGGGGTGGGAGCCTGGACCCAATGACTGATTAACTCCCAGAACCATGGGAGAAAGGGGCACTTGGGTGGACGTCTTGATTCTCTCTTGCTCCTTTTTCCTCCTTCCTCCTCCTTACTCTTCCCTTTCTTCCTTCCTCTCCCTCCTCCACCTCTCCCTCCTCCCTCTTCCCCTTCTTCAACCTCCCCCTCCTCTTCCTGCCTTTCCTCTCCCCGTTTCTCCTCCACCCTCTCTTCCATCCATCTTGTTCTTCTTCCCCTTTCTTTTCCTTCCTTCCTCCTCCTCCTCCCCTCCCTCTTCCCTCCTCCCCTTTCCTTCATCCCCTTCCTCTTCCCCCATTCCTCCTGCTCCCCCTCCCTCTTTCCAGCACCAGCTTCCTGCCCCCAGGGCCTCATTGAGGGAGGCTCCAGTCCCTGTCACTTTCCTTGGTTCGCCTTCACTGGGTCCTTAGCAGTGAAACGACCAGAGAGAAGCCGCCAGTGGACTAGATGATTAATGCCAGGCTAATTCAGAGCTGATGGAACTCCAGTTATGGTGATCCAAAAAGTAACAGATGCCACACTGTCATTTAGTTTTTAAAGCCACACCATGTAGTTTTTTTTTTTTTAAGTAAACTCATCTTTTCCTAATATAAATACTTGTTAACGGTTGGATAAACATGCAATTCAGACAACAGCTGAATCCAGTGAGATGTCAATAACAAGTATTGAATGAACACAGCTGAATTATAAATAACCTTCCCAGAGGGAAGGGCTGGATATTTTTCCTTCTTTTTCCATGAACCTACATGCAGGTAAATTTAAATTCATGGGCTTCCAAACCCCTTTTCCTGTGCTACTTACCAATTAAACAGGCACCAGTTTGTGCAGACAGAACCGAAGGGAATAACACTTGTTTTTAAAACAGGATCCAGGTCAGCATGTTCTGGTAAGTTTCAGCCTCTGGTCAGTGATGGTGTGATTACACCTCCTCCCCCAACATTAAATAAATGCATGAGATTCACTATTCCACAGCCACAGTATTAAAGTGACACTTAGGTGACCACCAAACTTTTGTTTTAAAAAAAAAAAATCTTTAAGAATTTATGTCAATGGACTGGGAATATAGCTCAGTTGGTAGAGTGCTTGCCTTGCATGCACAAGGCCCTGGGTTCAATCAATCCCCAGCACCATAAAAAAAAAAAAAAGAATTCATGTCAATGAGTGACATCGCTTGATTCTGCATGAGGCCGGGACACTGGCCCTTATTAACACAAAGCCCTGAGCCATAAATCACTTGGCGTCATAATTAGTGACGGGGGACTTCTTGGCTGGGGAAAATTGGGAGACAACAACTGGGTCATGGAGGCTCCGTTCAGAAGTCCTGAATTCCCGGAGCTCAATGGTGAGATTCTTGGCTGGGAATCTAGTGCCTGCATCATGCCAGCCATATTGCTATTAAGAGCCAGCAAACCCAAGGCCAGAGCCTCCTGCTGCTCCAAAAGGCTGTGCCTCTCTTGCCCATCTTTCACGTGGAAGAGTCAGTCACGACCAGCACAATCAGCCAAACCAACAAACGTCCCATCTGTCCCCAAGGTGCCAATAACCGGAGCCCAGCTCCCCACCCCCGCACCCCCAACACTGAGAAAAGACTCTCTGGCCACACAGGAGGCTGAAGGCCATGGGCATGTGAAATGTGACTGACAGGAAGGAATGGGGACTTGACATTTGTAATGTAATTATGCACAGCAGTCTCAGAGCTAAAAGGATTTTAATTTTATAGAGGATGGGAAGAATCCCGAATGTAAAAGGTCGGATCTCTTGAAGCATGATTTAATCAAAGGAAACCCATTGAAATCCTTGAGTAGGTGATATTACAGCCAGGCAGGGTCCCCCCAGGGGGACTTACCCGGGCATTGCTGTCCTGAGGGTCTTTCTTTCCCAAGACTTCAAAACTGGACCCCACCTTTTTATTTTCCTGATAAGCCTTAGTACTAGCCTTTGCAGTTCATGGGTAATTGTTTCCATTCTGAAATCCCTCTTTCAAGGTCGGGTCCTCATTTTGTTCTAACCAAAACAGAAAGAAAGTGGGGGAAATAAGGATGTTCAGAACTCTCTGATTGAAATCTGGGCTCTTTGATCACTTTCGAGATATGGAAAAATTATTCTGTTTTTTAAAATATTTTTTAGTTGTCAATGGACCTTTATTTATTTGTATGTGGTCCTGAGGATCGAACCCAGAGCCTCACACAGGCTAGGCAAGCGCTCTACCACTGAGCCACAACCCCGGAACCAAATTATTTACTTTTAAAATTCATACCCAGAGAAGAATAAAAAGGAGATCAATAATTCTCCACCTCAGCAGAAAGTTCCTTTTGGTTCAATAACGAAGCTCTCCCCTGCTCAGCCTCCTGGAAGGGGCACACAGCTTCCTGTGCATGGCAGGAGGATGTGACCTGTAAGAAACCGGACCAATTATGCTCCTGCTTCTGAGAAGCCAGGTCCCAGGCATTCTGAGGGCCCAGCTAACGTCAAGGTTGTAGAAACACCACGACACTAGAGTCCTTGCTGACTAAACATAATCTACCTGCATCCATGGGGAAGTGCCCGGAAAGCCAGCCTGGCTCCTCAGGATCCCTGACTTCAAACTGTCCCATCAGCAGTGACCACCTGGGCCTGGGGGCGTGAGTCAGTGGTGGTAGAGCACCGACCCAGGAGGCCGTGGAGGCAATCCCCAGCACCAAGAAAATAATAATTGAATAATAGTGATCCCTGAGTGCGTTGCCAACAACTGCTTACCCTCTTACACTTTCTCCTTTTGGAGAAAGCACCTCCAAGCTTGGGACACAGGAACACCTCTGGGGCTTAGTGACAAGCTGAAATACCAGATGTCAGATGATAAATTCATTTGGTATGCCACTGCCCCTTTGTCTGATTTGGATCTCAGTCTGCCTAAGAAATCCGTCCAGATTTCTGCCACGCAGAGAAACCTGTGAGTTCCAACACATTGAGCTCTCGTCCCTGCCAGTGTGCACAGAGCCGGCTGGCTCTGCTGAGCACGGCCTTTCGCAGAGGTAGGAATTACTGAGCTGTGTGTGCCAGCCTCTCCGTGGGAGACCATTCAGCTCGCTCACTCTCAGCCAGAAAGCAGAACAAAAATGCAAGGTTGCTTTAATACTCCTGTGTCAGAAGAAATATCAGGGGTGCTCACATCCTGTTGCTGCTCAGATCCAGGGCCATGTGTTTATAGGTGGGGGTGGAGGGAGGGTGAGGAGAAGAGAAGAAAACAGCCTCTTTGGATCAAGTACTAAGGTCACTTTTGTCCCAGAGAGCTCTTACAACAAACATGCATGTGGATGTGGCTTCACTCGGCCCCAGAGCTACAGAGTAAAAGATACATGGTTATATTTATGATGCTTAATTGAACTTTGATTAGATTTGTTGATGTATCATCATGAAATACTATCACTGTGAGAAAGAATGTAAAGAATTTGATTACATAAATTTTCTTTAAAAAAAAAAAGAACAACTGTAGATCTTTTGCATAAAAAAAAAAATTAGATGATTGGCCAGGCATGGTGGTGCAGGCCTGTAATCTCAGAGACTCAGGAGGCTGAGGCAGGAGGATCGTGAGTTCAAAGCCAGCTTCAGCAAAAGCAAAGCTCTAAGCAACTCAGTGAGACCCTGTCTCTAAATAAAATACAAAATAGGGCTGGGAGTGTGGCTCAGTGGTCGAGTGCCCCTGACTTCAATCCCTGGTACCCACCCCCCACCAAAAAAAAAAAAATTTAGATTGGATGAAAAATCTGTCTGAACACTGAGATGATTAGGGTTGGTGCCTGTGCTGTGTCATACTCTGTACTGCCACCACAATGGTAGTGATTTTACTTTTCCTATTGATGATCTATTGCTGTGGGAAGTGACACCTTCATGCTGGCATGCATCCACTGCCGTGCTGGACAATCCAGGTGACGTCCCATTGGTCCCAGTGGATTTCTAATGATCTGATCTAGGAGCGTGGCACTAGAAATCACCTGAAGAAGAAAATGGGCCAATCATCAGGCAATCTTCAGTGAGTCCGTATAGTGAGCCTGCTACTAGATGCAGAATGAGAATTCTAACAAATGTGTTTGTAAATGGCCCCCAGATGGTATCTTTCCTTTCAGCAAGTCAGGTTACTGCTGTAACTGCCCAGATTAAGTCAGAAAATTAGATGTGTTACTTATCTCTGTGTACTATTGAGAGTTTGTGACTCAGCCTCCATGTCGGGTTTTAAAAAAAAAAAAAAGGATTTATGTGCCGCAGATAAAGAACAGCATTGATTAAAGAACCCATATTAGGAATTATAAGCCGCTGCCATCTATAAAGGCAACTTAGAAGGCTCGGGAAAACGAGGATGCCCCAGCTTATGGCCAAGAAAATCTTTCCTGAGAACAAAATGCATTTGAAATGACGATCTGTTCATGACAAGGTCTACAAAACAGGCCAGGAAGAAAATGACCAAACTTATATACTAGAGTGTGGAGCAGATAATGATGTGGAGAATTTCCTGTTGCCATGGAGACGCGCTCTGGCTCATCACCCCATCACAAGGCACCACTCTTTTCTGAGCTCAGAGAAAAGTCGATGCCGTTCAGGAAGGACTTGTTCACCTTCTGTCGTGTGCCTAAAAGCACAGGATGGGGAAGACTGAAGAGGTCCACAGCCCTGTCCCTGCTGAAAATGTACCAGTCACCAAGTGGTTCATAGTCAATGACCATAGCCCTCTGCAGCTTGGAAGGCAATTAAATACCCAGAAGTGTAGTGCAAACACGAAGTGCTCTATGAGACCAGGAAAGGCAGAGATAAGCATGGACCAGTGACTGGAAGGACTCACGGTGGCAGTAGAATTTGAGGGCAGTAACTTTTGGTTCATGGTAGATCCTTGGTGAAGACTCAGTTAATAGGCAGAGAGCACAGTATTCGGGCAGCAGGGAGAATAAGCAAAGCTTCTGAGACAGGGAGAGCAAGTTATTAAGACAGTGGGGAAACCAGCCCAGAGTTTGGCCAAGGCTGTTGGTAAATAAATGATGGGGTTAAGGGAAGGATATTCGGTCCCTGAACTGAGATGTCACCTCAGAGGCCCTGGAGATGGAGTCAAGGTCTGTGAGCAGGATGGCAATGTAATGAACACTATCGCGAACAACATTGGTCAAGGGGTGAAACTCAAGTTAGATTGCAGGCGAGTCCATCCAGAGTCTCAGCAACCTGAGGGGCCAGGAAAGCCTGGACTTGTGGAGAATGTGGTCTCGCGAGAGGAGAGGAGCGCTTACAGGGAAGCAGTCAAGGCATGTGGCAACAAGGGAAAGTGGGTGAGAATACTGGAACTCTCCCCCTGAGCGAATAGGCTTTGGCACCCCACGTGAAGCTCAGGAATCAGATCTGGGCTTGGGCTAGAGGTGGGGTCTTACATGTCAGGAGATGAAAACCAAAGGACAAAAAATAAGTACGTACAGAGGATCGGAGGGCAGTGAAACTGTTCTTTGTGATATCATAATGGTAGAGGCACGTCATGGAACATTTGTCCAAACCTTTAGGATCTACAACACCAAGGCTGAACCCTACACTAGCATCTCTGGATCATGATCGTCAGTGTAGGTTCATGGATTGTAGCAAATGTGCTGCTCCTAGTTTGGGATGCTGATTGTGGAGGAGGCTGTGGGGCAGAGGGCATAGCAGAACCCTCTGCTCAATTTTGCCAAAAGTGCTCTAAAAAAATAAAGTTTAAAAAACAAAAGCAAACAAGCAGTTAACAACAAACATAAATTGCCAGAGCTGTTTTCAAAGACCAAAAAATCCATATGTGAACAAGGGTCAACACGTGACCTAAGAAGGAAAAAGCACCCTGTTGACGCAACTCGAAAGCCATTAGAACAGAAGCAGCATGTGGGTGTCGATGTAATAGAGAGAAGGCAGAGCCTCCGGCCTCACCCACCAATGGGAGACCCACCCAAATGAATGGCGACTGTCAGACCTGCAGGAGGACAAGAGTGGTGAAGGAGCCATGAGCCAAGGACAGGATTAAGGAAATCCTACGACAGTGTTGCCACTTCTTGTTTGTGACATGCTAACAGGACAGTCCCAGCTTGTTACCACAATCCTGATATTTTATAGAGAAATAGAAGATAGGAAACCAGGTCCTTTTCTTGCTTCTGTGATTTTTTTTTTTTTTTTTTTTTTTTTTACCCAAAGGATTATTTGCTACGATTCTGACTTGTCTGTGAGTACAATGTTTAAACCAATCAGTGTTCATTGTCGTGGTATATATTATGTTTCTAAGGGTTTTGACCTCTTTGAATAAAGGGACACTCTGGTTACCTGATATCACAGGCAAAAGACCCATCAGAACCTGAAACAAGATAATTCAAAATAAGCATATCACAATAGGTTCAACCGTCCAGGATTAATCTCCCTTCTTACATCATACCCCCCTTCAGGGACTCCTGGCTTAGATTGCGTATTCATGAATAGGTCAGGTTTATTGATTACATAAAGACCCATATTACAAATAAAGTTTACAATGATGGAGACTAAAGCATATAAATTTTATTCTTTAAAATCTGTCAGATAGGCCTTTACAGGTACTGCCTGACAAGTGCTTTAGTGTAACCGGGGATCCTTACCCCTGATCAGTCTCAGGATGAATTACCTTTGTCTCCCGGAAGAATCAGTGCTGACCAGGTTTATTGCTTTAATAATGCACATTCTGCTGTTAATGTTTACCAGCTAGCTAATCAGGGCTCTGGAGAATTCATGCCATGTTTGCATTATTACAAGGTAGACATCATTTTACAATTAACTTCATTACAACTGGAACACAATCATATAGCATTACATTTTTTTTTTCATTTTTCACTGTCAGGCTTGAAAATAACTAAATATATACACATACAACTCTAGGTACCACTTATGCATATAAATGATCCTTATATCCATAAGGATACATAAATATTCTCACCCATACGAATCCATGCAATTATTATGAGGTATATTTACAACCTTTAAGTTAAAAGGGATTGTTCCGTGTAACTATTACATGAAATAAGATTTTTCACTTTTTTCTTAACCATGCAATAAAAAAATCTGAATCACAAATTAGGCACTGGGGGACCATGCTAAAACCACTGTAAATGTCGACTCTCTGCACATATTGAGTAGGCTCTGAATTGCTAACTTAAGAGAAAAATAATCGCAGTGTTTTTCATACAGGCAGTAATTTGGAAGTGTTAAAAAAAAAAGGACTTGATTCCATATTAAGCAGAGTTTTTAAATTGTGCTTTATGTTTGAGCAAAAGAAAAGAATATTTTCAAAAGATCTTGCACTTAAGCAATAATGACGTCTTATATCACTCTCTCCTCCTCGTAGGCCTCGCAGCGTAGATTATTTTATGCAAGAAGCTAAACGGATGAAGCATAAAGCAGATGCAATGGTGAGACCCTTTTCTTTCCAGATACAGTCCTCCAAATTACGTTTGTACTGCAGCTTCATCACTGGGGCAATATAGCTGGGTAATTATAAAATCTATTACAGGGATGGCTGGGCCTGTTAAATGGAGAAATGTTTATATAATCAAGTGCTCATAGCCCAATAAATTATGACTTCAACCAATAATGTCTGACTGGGAGAAAGCCCTAGATAAATGAGTATTTCAATTTTACCCTAAGGTTTGAATAGTAACTAGAGCCAATAGAGTCAGTGGGTGGTAGTATTTTTTTTTCCCTTAAAAAAAAAATCCAGATTTGCATTTTCCTCTCTTGTTAGCTTGGCCAACGCTTGGCTTGGTCCCAGGATCAAATTTCTTTTCAAAAAGACTCATGTTCTTCATGTGCATCTGCTGCAATGAATGCTTCCCCTGAACTATACAATGCAGAAACTATTATGTGCACATAAAACCCTAAAACCATCATGATTTGATGTTTTCAAAGAATAACTTTTCTTGCTTGAATAATCTCCTATTTTGGAAAGCTTGAAGCTTCCAGGCAAGAAATAGAAAACTTTCGGATTTGTTTTTTCTTTTTCTTTTTTTTTTTTTTTTTAAGAGATCACAGGGTTGTTCCATCTTAAATGCTCATCCAAAAGGACCCCTTCTACCTAGTAATTCCAGTTTTATTCCCCTCCAGTGTTCATGACTGACATCAACCAGGGTGTTAAAGATGAAAAAGGCATTTTAAATGATTTTTCAAAGTATTATTCCAGTGTTGAAGGTATTTGAACTTTAAAAGTCCCCCTCTCCCAGGGTATCAAGGTCACCCACCAAACATTTATTTGTACAAGGTCCATGGCCGTGGTACGCTGGTGAACAGAGAAAATGTCCGTTGAGTGTCGAAAATAGAGAAGAGAAATGGAAAGACAGTTCTTCCCCACAGAGTTCCACAATCTAGTGGAGAGTTCTGGTCTTCTAAATAAACTGATGGCATGGCCCCTATTGGGAGACACATCAAACTTATAAGCAGAATGTTTTAGTCAGCTTTTTCGTTGCTGTGACTAAAAGACCTGACAAAAACATTTTAAGGAGGAAAAGTTCATTGCGGGGCTCCAGATGAGGCAGAACATCGTGGCGGAAGGGTGTGGCCGAGGGAAGCAGTCACATGATGATCAGGAAGCAGAGAGAGACTCCACTCACCAGATACAACATATACCCCAAAGTCATGCCCCCAAGGGACCTGCCTCCTCCAGACCCACCTTGGGTTACCACTCAGTTAATCCCATCGGGGGGGGTTTAATTTACTGATTGGGTTAAGGCTCTCATAATGAAATCATTTCTTTTTAAAGATTACTTAGTAAGAAACCTCAATAGCCATACTGTGAAACGATTTTTATCAGGCTTATTAGCCAAAATCTTTTTTTTTTTTTAATTCTAATTAGTTATACGTGACAGTAGAATGCCTTTTGACACACCATTTGTCTGGTTGGGAATGATGTAGAGTTACACAGGTCAGGTGATCATATATGCACATAGGGTAATAATGTCCTATTCATTCTACTCTCATTCCTACCCCCATGCCCCCTCCCCTCCCTTCACTCCCTTCTGTCTCATCCAAAGTCCCTCTACTCTTCCCTAGCCCCCCCCTTATTGTGAATCAGTATCTGCATATCAGAGAAAACATTCAGCCTTTGGTTTTGGGGGACTGACTTATTTTGCTTAGCATGAGAGTCTCCAGTTCCATTCTCTGAACTTTCTTGCATGGTCTCACACGAGAGCTTTTGGGGGACACCTCACATCCAAACCATAACACAGAATGAGATTTTCTGCCTGTGTCCATCCTCCGGGGTTCACTTGCTCATCAGGGTCCTCTTGCCCCACCCCACCTTTCCTATTGACTATTTCTCAAGTAATACTGCCCCAGCCAGGCCTCTTCCCTGCCAGCCTCTGAGCCCACCTGTTCTTGCCAGCCACTGGGCATGTGCCCCTGCAGAGCTTCACGCTCACACACACATACAAGGTCTCAGGCACCCTCAGCATCTCCCATGTCCAGGCAAATCACACCATTCCTTCCCAGGCCTGTTTTTAGGTCTCCTCCTTGAAGCATCCCCAGCCTCTCCACAGCCCCATCACTCACCCACTTCCATCCATCTCAGTGGTAGGGACTCCTCCTTCTGCATTTTGTCAGTTAATCATGAACTGCTTTGTATATGGAACTGTTTGTAGGTGCATGTTTTCTCTGTCCACATGTACTGTGGGTTCCTGGAAGCAGCTTTGTGTATCAGGTGCACATACCCCAGAGCTGAGTGCTGTAGACCATGCTTCCTGAATGAAATAAGAATAAATTCCTTATTCTGAAGGCATTGCCAAAAAAATGTTGCCTGTTTGTTTTTTTAAGCTGTTTAAAATTTTGATTTGCTAATGAGAAGCAGTTTTGCAATACAGTTCTGTTTTCTAAAGTATTGATTTTAGGGAGATTTTGTTTTATTTTTGTGGCAAGACTTAGAATAATATGTATGTGTCATTCTTTGAATATTGGGGAGATGTTGTGATCCAGACAATATGTAATGATCTTCAGAGAGTAGCAATATATGGAACCAGGAACTCAATGTGTAAGTTTAATATATGAGAATTTAATAATATAAAGCTGATTTGTGGCTATCCTTGTTGACATGGGGAAAGATTAACATACATGACTTCAGGTCATCCAAAAAATTATATTTAGTGTCAATTTTCAACTTCATGTCCCATTTTGGTGAAGCTGAAATGGTGCCTTGAGTTTTATCTCTTCTCTTTTCCCTTCATCTTGCCCTTATTGAGGTCCTCACCGTTAATGAAAAACACTTGAGAAGAGGAAGAGATGTAAATGTCATAAATAATATAAAAGATAATAACCAATGCTTTGAACTGTCCGAGTTTGCAGTGTGCAAAAGAAAGTGTGGTTCAAAGCTAGGCATGATGGTGCATGCCTATAAACCCAGCAACTCAGGAGGCTGAGACAGGAGGATCACAAGTCTGAGGCTAGCCTCAGCAAATCAGCAAAGACCTCAGAAAGTTAGTGAGACACTGTCTCAAAATAAAAAAAATAAAAAAGAATAGGGATGTAGCTTAGTAGATGCTGCATAGCATGGAGGAATAGGAATGAAGTTGCCAACCCTTTAGAAAGAGACAGAGACCACAGCTGCCATGAAGTCCTGAGCCTTGTTGATTGGCAGCTGTCCCAAGCCTTTGCCATGCTGTATGTGACCACATGCTCATTTCCCCAACCTAGTGGCAATTCGAGAGAACAACTATTGAAGTAGTACAGCAGTCTTCCCTTATCTGAGGGGGATACAGTCCGAGACCCTCAGGATTCCTGAAACCACAGATATACCAACCCTTATGCAACCAATGGAATTCTTTTTCCTATATATTCACCCTATGATAAAATTTAACTTCTAAATTAGGCACAGCGATTAGCTAATAATAAAATAGAATAATAGGCTATGATTTACAAAATTTTTTTTAAACTTATAGAATGTCCACTTCTGGAATTTTCCATTTAATATTTTTGGGCTGTGGTTGACCATGAAAAACTGAAACCGTGGAAAGCAAAATGGTGACTTCACGAGGGGCCTACCGTCTCCTAGGTCTTTCTTCCCTGGGCTCCATTCACAGAATTCTGAAACTCACAAGTTGAGTTTCTCAAGTAAAGCGTGTACACTGTGGGGCAGCGCTGAGTGTCAGGCTCTCCTTAAGGTCGACGCTGTGCATTCTGTTGATCAGGTGGAGAAGTTTGGAAAGGCCCTGAACTATGCTGAAGCAGCCCTGTCGTTTATCGAGTGTGGAAACACCATGGAACAAGGCCCGATGGAATCCAAGTCTCCTTACACCATGTACTCAGAGACGGTGGAGCTCATCAGGTGAGCCGTGATTTCCTGCCAGGGTAGGGAGGAGCCCAAGGTAGGCAGCCAAGAGCATCCGTCTGTCCACCGCACCTTCAGCCACTGGCTGGGAGGAAGCTGAGTCTCAGTGAGCGCTGTTCTCGCCTAGGTTAGGAAAGAGTCTTAATTACAGTAGATGACTCTAGTTAACGCTAAGGTATAACGTATTTCAAAACAGCTAAAGCAGCGGTTTTTGAATGTTCTCACTTTAGAGAAATAACAAATGCATGAGGTGGTGATGTGCTCACTACCCACATGTGACCAATGTCCAATGTACGCATGTATCAAACTGTCAAACTGTGCCCCACAAAGATGTAAAAACCGTCAGAAAGAGAAAGAAAATAGAATAATGTTGACCAGATTAGATCGTCATATCACGAGTATGTACAAATACGTAACAAATCCCACAATTATGTATAATTATAATGCACCAATTAAAAAATGGGGGGAAAAAAGAAAAAGAAAAGAAAACCATACATTTGTGGATTTTTAAAAAAATGCTGAAAATCCATTTGCCACTTAAATCTGCACCTTGTCCACCAAAACTGACATTCTTCTTCCCACTGAGAGCCACTGGGGAGCCAGGAGCTCTGGCAGGGGGTAGCTTACCACAAGTGGGAGAATCCCTTCCTTCACCAGGGGACTGTGGGAAGCAGGCAATGATCCGTGAAGGGCTGCCTCCAAGAGAGTCCAGCCTGGGGAACCCTCCCTCCCACCAGCCACCTCACCTCAGGCAGCGCCACCAGGGACCAGCTGGGGCCCCAGGGTATCCCAATATAGTACCAGCAAAGCTCTGAAAACTAAATTATAATTGGATCACAGCCCAAAGTAGCCCAAGGCTTGCCTGCTAAACCTCAACAGGATAACTGCTAAGACAAGAGATTTAAATAGGATCCAGAATCTCCTCACATGATAGCCAAATGTCCAGGATACAGCAGAAACTCACCCGCCCTACCAAGAACCAGGAAAATCATAACTGAAATGAAAACAGATCAATGTCACAATGAATCAGATTTTGGAATTATCTGGCGAGAATTCCAAAGCAGCCATCTTAAAAATTCCCCAGTAAACAATTACATTTCTCTTGCCACAAACAGGAAGCAGAAAATCCTGTCGAATCAAATAGAAATTATAGAACTGAAAAAATATAATAATAGGAAAAAAATCACTGGGTGGGCTCAATCACAAAGGAGAGATAAAGGATATAATCAGTGAACTTGAGGACAGAAAGTAGAATTTACCCAATCTGGGCAAGAGACGAATGAATAGACTGGAAACATTTTTTTGATAAGTGAAGAGGGCCTGTGTTAGTCTAATTTCTGCTGCGCTAGCAAAATACCACGGACTGGATAAATGATGAACAATAGAAGTTTGTTTGGTTCATGGCTCTAGAAGCTGAGAAGTCCAGGATCATTGTGCTGGCATCCAGTGAGGGTCTCTGTGCTGCATTACCCCACGGTGGAAGGGCAAGGGAGCTCAGGTAAAACAGGACGGTGGCCTGAATTCCTCCTTTTTATCAAGATCCACTCCCTCAATAACTAACTCACCCAAGATGAATCCATTAGTGAGGGTTCTGCCTCCTGAGGTCCCACCACTGAATACTGCTAACTTGGGTAATTTCCAACATGTGACTTCTGTGGGCATATTCAAACCAAGTAAGCACCATAACAGGAGATCCAACGTTTGTATCACCGGGGTCCCTGAAGGAGAGGAAAAGAGTGGGACTGAGAGAGTGCTTGAAGAGGTGATGACTGAGCGTTGCCACGTTTGTCAAAAGACATCAACCTACAGATCCTGGCAGCCGAGGACAACCCAAATAGGATAAGCCTGACAGAATGCAGGCCAGGACACATCGTGATTCTGTCCCTGAAAACTAAAGACAAGGAAATGGTGAAACCATCAGGGAGAAACAGCACATCAGCTGGGGGGGAACACCCGCTCAGCTGACCGCCCACTTCTCACCTGACATCGGGGAGGCCAGAGGAGGTGATGTGACATTTTTTCAAGTGTGGAAAGAAAGGAGGAAATATCCATCTGTGGATTCTAGATTAAGGGGAATATTCTTCAGGAGCGGAGGGAAATGAAGATATTAGCAGACTCAGGAAAACCACAGTGTTTGTCTCTGACAGACCCCGCTTGGCGAGTGGCTGCAGGACCTTCCTCAACAGAGGAAGGAATCTGCACACATCAGGAAGGAGGAGAGAACAGAAATACAGACACGGGCAATCAACTGTCCTCCTTTCATAAATCACGTTTGATGATTGAAACAAAGATCATGCCACCATCTGATTCTCAGGGTAATTATGTAGAAGTAAAGAAGATAACAACTGCTACACTCCACTCAAGGTGGTAAAATGTTGATACTGATGAATTCTGTGAAGTCATGTAAGTGTATTGTCACACCCAAGAGCAACCACTGCAAATGCTCTGCACAGAGACACACTCAGAAACCCACAGACCTGCACATTGAGGAGATGAGGCCACGCTAAGGGACTGCTTCTTAAGCCAACAAGCCAGCCTGCTGTGCCAAGAGCTTCCTAGAATGATCTGGGTTAATCCCCACAACAAGGCTGTGTGATCACGGCATTAGTTCTGTTTCATAGGTAAGGAAGTGAAGGCTTAGGGACATTAATACACTTAGGCTCTCACAACTAAGTAACTGAGCTGGGATTTGAGCCTGGGACTCTCTGACCATTGCAGTACTACCTCAGTTCTCTCAGAGAGTCTGCCTAGGCGACCTGATATGTTACTGGGGGAAAGCAAAGGCCACAGTCCCCCTAGTTCAGAGAAGTGAATGGAATTGTTTCTCATAATGCACATAAATAGAAGCCAATGTAGATTTAAAATGTACCCAGATCATTTACACTGCCATCAAGGTAAGAGTCACATAACAAAGACGAAGGGGTCAAGGGAGCACCCATCTGAGCACCAGGGGTACAAATTCTCCTGGAGGTGAGCCCAGAAGCATTGAACCAAGTGTCACCACTCAGCCATACGTCAACACTTGGATTAACGGGCGTGTTACCATATGCTTGACTAGTTCTTGAACTGCTACCCCTTCTGCCCATTTGCAGCATTTGAACTTGTATTGCTAAAAGCAAGAGTAGTGAGGCATCATAAGAAAGATTTTGTTCATTATATCACAGTGATGTGATGCTTGGGGGAAGAAGAGGAATGTCAGAAGGCTTTTAAGAAAGAATTATGAGCGGCACTGGGAAAATCTAAGTACTGGGTGGACAGAACTCACAGCATAGAAGTTCTGTTATTACCAAGAGAGTTATTTTTGTTTTATTCCTTTGCTTTCCCTCTCCCCACCCCCTTTTGCTTTCATTTTTGTTTTTGATTTTAGATATGCCATGAGACTAAAAACCCACTCGGGCCCCAACGCCACACCAGAGGACAAACAACTAGCTGCATTATGGTGAGTGCCTCATTGCAACCTAAGAGAGTGTCCTCAGCCCCCTAGGTCCTCATTGGCAAATCATGTGCTAAAACGCATGGTGTTTTCCTGGCACCTTTGAGCATACAAAGCCCCATGCTATTCTAACCGCCAGGGAGAATCCAGACCATTTCCTTTTGCTGTGCTATGCATGAACAGAATTCAGTCATTGAAAATCGACAGGTCAATTACACAAGGGTAATTTCTTTTTTTCTCTGTGCATGTGTTTCAAAATCAGGTAGGTCCTCGCTTTAGTCATCTGAATGTACATTGTGTCAAATAGAGTTTCCCTTGTGTTTGATGCTTTAGATGCAATCAAAATAATTCATGTGTTGCTCTATGTGGCAGATCAGTCTGAATGAATAAAGACGGTGCTTAAAGCTCAACGCATTAAACTGAAGAGCGGCTCATTATACTTTGATAATAAAATCACGTCTTTCAAAATGTTAGCCAATATAGAAAAGATTTTTTTCTGTACTGATAGTGATTACAGCGATAACTATTATGTGATTATAATAGCTTTCTCCATGACATCTCCTCAGGACACCTCACCCCACTCCCCAGATCTCAGAACACCTCTCTGTTGGTTCTTCCTGTCAAAGGATCCAAATTTTTTCCTTCTTCAAAAGCTCATTCCACTCTAGAATATAATCTACACATTAGAGACTCAAATGGAATCTCAAAAACTATGACAGCAACATAGACAAAAGAGAGGGTCTCAGGCTGTTTCACTTCATCATATCGTCTGGAGTTTGGGCTGTTAAGAGACTATTTAGGCTCTTGCGATTCTAGCACGTCAACACCAGATCTGAGTTAGCAAATGATTACTAGCAAAAAGCAATGTAACTCTGTGTTGTGTTAGCTAAAAACCTGTGTTTTACCCCCTCATTTATAAATAACTTGATTCTGTTCTTTAATGTAGTCTTTAATAATAAATAATTATGTTCTAAGTTAAACATATTTAATATTTGTTCAATTGTGTAAGGTAGCTTTATTTGAGGTTTCAATAATGCTTTTTCTTATATATACAAATATTCTAATGATTTATTACTTTTCAATGATGCTGGGAATAACAATAATGGATCTAAAAGTCTACGGCCTTTTAAAGAATATATGAAAGCCTTTTGGGTGAATGATTAATATGAAGTACGTACAAAGACAGATGGTGTAAGATCTTTGACATTATACCATGTTAGTATTTCAGACCAGTTTGTTATAGAGTCCAGGAAACACTACCTGTGCCCTTTTCTTAACTGAAGTTCCATATTGGGATAAATAAATTGATGATAATTAATAACATTAATAAGTAATAATTAATAATTAATATCATGTTAGATATAATACTTATATGTAAATAATAATTCAAATATTGTAGACAATATCAAATGATGAAAACTCTCAACAAAGTGTTTTTGTTGTTCATGATTCACACTCATTATTTATATTATCTATTTCAGCTAAATATCGTGTAATAAAGTATTAAAAAAGCAAAGGTAATAAAAACAGGTAGAAAGACTGACCTATTCACAAAGCCAGGGTAGCTCACCCAGGAAGCAGTGAAAGCTGTGGCTAGAGCTTCCTCACGCGGCTCATGGAGAGAGACTGCCCTCTCGTGGTAGAAGAAGGAAGCACCAGGCCCTGTTCCCACAAAGTGATAAATCTCATAGTCCAAAATAAGCTAAAGGTGAATATATTTATGGAGTACCACGTCGGAATTTTGAATTATATTCTGGGGACAAAAAGAAGGTCAGGTCATGTAGGTACATACAGAAACATGTTAGATACATAAGCATGGTGTAAATACCAAGTTACTTGGAATGGCATGACCTTGGTAAAGGCTTGTTTCTCAAGGACACACTCCTGTTCTAAAGGGCTCACTTCTCTCCTTCCGCTGCAGCTATCGATGCCTGGCTCTCCTGTACTGGCGGATGTTTCGGCTTAAAAGGGACCACGCTGTCAAGTATTCAAAAGCACTCATCGACTATTTCAAGGTACTGACAGATGAGCGGCTGCCTGCTTGTGTTCAGGTGCCTCCCTGTCAGGGGCACTTCAGAAAACCCTGGCAGGACCCACTGCTCTGGGGCTAGTACAGGTCACCTCTGTCTCCAGAAATTGCATTTATGACACACTTGTGCCTGAAAGCTCAGAGAATGGGCCTTGAGAGCCTAGCTAATTTACCCCCTGCCTTCTTGCCCAAGTACTTTGGTGGCCTCAAGAAAAGGAATATCCAGTTATTCCTTCCATGGTCCTAGGAAATAGATCTATAGAGCAGACATAAACTCCTCACATCCAAGAGAAGATTTCTTCTCTTAGAAGTAACTACTTCCAAGCCGTTACCCCTTCGTTATTCTCTAGTAGCTAACTTAACTTTTAATGGAGGTGCTATTTAAAAGGGTAAGAGATGGATGATTAGCAACTCAGAGACACTAGGTAGCAATGTGTAACTGTAAGGATGGAGTTCGCAACCATGGAAACTTTTACTTACCGCGGGGAATGAAATTATTTTCACTGGGAGAATTTTTTTAGATGGCAGGAAATAACAACGAAAGTCCCTATCTGGTGTACTGTTGTAAAGTGAACTTGAAATTCATCATTTGTTTGAGATTCCTGGGCCTGTTCTCTGTTTATCCACCTAAATCCAGTATCCTGTCCCCAAGCCTTATTTCAGCTCCACCACCTTCCCTAAAAATCATTTATTCCCAACCTCCACTTCTCAGAGCTTGTCTGACCAGGTGATTCCGGGTCTCTTGGGATATTTTTAGCATGGTGCCTCCTTCCTGAGTGTGCAATTAGAATAACCAAGTTCAGAGCCAAGGAGACGACTTTCCTGGCCCTGTGGTGGGTTATAATGATGAGAACTGGCACAGAGCCTTCCCTTTACAAGATGAGTAGTTTTCAGAAATTCAGAATCTAAGAGCTAATACCAAAGAGAGTTGTTTCAATCAAGAAAAACAATGCTTGAAGAAATTAGGAAGTTGGGGCTGGGGCTGGGGCTCTGCAGTAGAGCACTTGCCTGGCATGTGTGAGGCACTGGGTTCAATTCTCAGCACCGGGTGTAAATAAATAAAATAAAGGTCTGTCAACAAGTAAAAAAGAAAATATTAAAAAAAAAAAGAAAGAAAAAAGGAAGCTGAATTCTGGAAGCCCAAGAGGGTTACAACCAGAACTTTTAAGGTACAACAGAAATAAAGAAGTTCTTAATTTACACATGCAGTCCAGGGGTACATAGAGAACAGGTAGAAAAGGAAACTGAGCTTCAGACTTCTCCTTCAGGAGTTATTGGCATTTATCCTTCATCAGATCAACATTATTTAATATATTACAATATTAAATATCATTCATATTAAAATGAATAAATTAGCCAGGTGCTGTGGCACACACCTGTAATCCCAGCAGCTCAGGAGGCTGAGGCAGGAGGATCGCAAGTTCAAAGCCAGCCTCAGCAACTTAGCGAGGCCCTGAGCAACTTAGTGAGACCCTGTCTCAAAAGAAAAAATAAAGAAAGGTCTGGGGATGTAGCTCAGTGGTTAAGCACCCTAGGATCCATCCCTGGTACAAAAAAAAAAAAAGAAGAATATATTAAAAATATTTAAATGTATTTTTAATCGGCCAAGGATTGATCCTATGTATTTCTGATGTGTGTGATTTCTGATACATGCATACATTGCAGAATGATAAGATCAAGGTAATTAACATATCCATCGCTTCATGTACTTGTCACTTTTGTGATGGGAACTCCCAAAATCTACTCTTAGTGATTTTCAAGTGTACTAGATGTTATCTTTAATTTTAATCACAGTAAATCTCCAGAAGATGACCCTCCTCACTGAGACTTTGTATCCTTTCCTATCCAAAGTTTCAAAACCTTCAGGTGACAGTGACAGTTCAGCTGTACAGATGTGTTTTATTCGTCCAAACCATCTCTGAAGGGGGACTTTGTTCCTGCCCATGTTTTTGCTGTGGCGCTTCGTGGCTGAATGGGTTCAGCCATTCTTCCCATTCGACACCCCCTGCTAGGTGGTTTCTCCCGTCCCCAGGCCTCCCTCCCTCTTTCCCCTTTGTGTTCTTATAACCAGAACCAAGTGGTGTAGTGAAACACCTTCTTGGGGCCCTGAGCACCCCACCCAGGAAGGTGCCAGTCACATCACGGCAGGAAGGGGAGATGCTCCCTCCAAAGAAGGCAGAGTCCCTTCTCTAGTTCTCTCCACGAAAATGGAGTCATTTCCTGCGACAGGTAAAAGTGACGTGGTTTGCAATTCTGTCCCGTATTTGCACCTTGCTGTGGAGCCTGAATCCTGGCGGGCCATTTCGGGCTGTTTTGATAACTCCACGCTGACACTAAAGAAGCCAGCCACCAGCTGGTAAAGTGCCTTCCGACCCAAAGAGATGTATCTGCATCGCCTGGGAGGAACCAGGCTGAGACCAGCTGAGACTTGTCTCTGAAAAGGAAAATGCACAGGAGCATCACAAAGATGAGGTTTCTTCGTCTTGAGTAGATTTCTGTCCAGGAAAACATCCTTGGGCCCTCAAAGGAAAAAAAAACTTTGGGGCTGGGGATGTGGCTCAAGCGATAGCGCGCTCACCTGGCATGTGTGCGGCCCGGGTTCGATCCTCAGCACCACACACAAACAAAGATGCTGTGTCCGCCGATGATAACTAAAAAATAAAATTCTCTTAAAAAAAAAAGAAAAAAGAAAAAACAAGCTGTGTGTTTAGCAACTTTCTTTGCCAAAGGGGAAATTTTTCTGTTTTGGTTTGTTTGTTTGGTTTTTGGTGTTTTGCAGTCCTGGGAATCAAACCCAGGGCCTCTCATATGTGGGCAAACACTCTACCATGGAGCTGTACTCCAACCTAGAAAAAAAATTTCTATTAGTGCATTATAGTTATACATATTATTAGGGGTGACTTTGACATAATTATACAAGCATTCAATATAATTTCTTTCAGTTTTGTCCTCAGTACTTCTCCTTTCCCCCTCACCCGCCCCCACCATTCCCTTTCCTATATTCTATTGTCTTTCCTCTATTTATACTTTTTTAAATTAGTGCCTTATGGGGCTGGGGTTGTGGCTCAGTGGTAGAGGTCTCACCTGACACATGTGAGGAACTGGGTTCAATCCTCAGCGCCACATAAATTTAAATAAATAAAATAAAGGTATTAAAAATTAGTGCTTTATGGATATATATAAAGGTGAAATTCGATATGGTATATTCGAATGTGAATATACTAAAATTTGGTCAGATTCATTCCCTGTTCCTCCCTTTTTAAATGTCTGATGCAAACACTTGGTTCCTGCAGCAGTAACATCTTAAATCAGAATATCCAAATCATTCAGAGCTTTTGAATGTCTTGTCTGTTAAGAAACTATATTTTCATCTGTTCTTTTTGGAATATTTAAGATTAGATTCCTTTAAGAGAAATGCTTTTAAACTTTATATGCTATGATGCAAGAATTTGGTGACATCTACTTTCAGGCATTAAGTGCATAACAGCAGTTCTTGCAAATAACCCCTAAATTTAAATATAGGGCATTCTCAGGAGGGGTTGGGGAGCTTTCCTGCTCTGTTTATTTCCTTTTCAGAAAAATTAGAGTAATTTATGATGAGAACAATTAGAACTGTTCAGACCCAAAGACCCCCAGGATTGTCATTTAATTTGATACCTTAAGTTTGTACATAGAAGCCCAGGGGTAAGCCCTTCAGTTACCCGACCGTGGAGGACAACAGTCCAGGCAGCGGCTCCTCCCCAGCTCCAGAGAGGGAGCCAGCAGCCTTGTTTCCCAGACACAGTTTCTAAGAATCTGCATCTTCTCTGTGGTACCTTCTGTGATTTCTCCCCACTGTCACCTGAGAACGTGTTATAGTCGGCTGTTTACCCTTAAGCAGGTGGAACTCACTGTCCTTGTCTCTGTTTTCCTGCAGAATTCATCCAAAGCTGCCCAAGCCCCGTCTCCGTGGGGGGCCAGTGGAAAGTAAGTTCACTTTTCCCAAATGCAGTAAGCCAGGCAGTGAGTGCATGGTGCTTTCTGTGCCCTAATGGGCTGCCCCGCCTCGCCTGCTCCCGACCTCTCCACTCTGGTTTCTCTACCTCTCCCATTCCAGGAGCACTGGAACCCCATCCCCCATGTCTCCCAACCCCTCTCCCACCAGCTCCGTGGGGTCTCAGGGCAGCCTCTCCAGTACCAACGCCCTGTCCCCATCGACCATCGTCAGCATCCCGCAGCGCATCCATCAGATGGCGGCCAATCATGTCAGCATCACCAACAGCATCCTGCACAGCTACGACTACTGGGAGATGGCGGACAACCTGGCCAAAGACAACAGAGGTGTGCATACTGCCCCTCGGGTGTGGGGACCTGCCGAGGCTGGGGAGAGCCAGACCTGGGGGCCACTGCTCAGCCTCACGTGGCCTTTCAAAGAAACAGAAGCTGTCATCTGCCGTGTGATACCTTTCCTGACCTCTCCTCTCGCTCAGAGCCTTGAGTGTCTTTATTTACCTTTATCCTTACTGTGGAAGATGGTGTCACACACATCAGATACAGATACAGGTGCAGGTGCAGATAAAGGTGCAGAAACAGATACAGGCGTAGATACAGGTATAAATACAGATACATGTGAAGGTACAGATGCAAGTGTAGGTACAGATACAAGTGTAGGTACAGATACAAGTGTAGGTACAGATACAGGTGCAGGTACAGATACAGGTGTAGGTACAGATACAGGTGTAGAAATAGGTATAAGTACAGGTGCAGATACAGATACAGGTGTACCTACAGGTACAGATACAGGTATAGGTACAGATACAGGCATAGATACTGGTATAAGTACAGATACAAGTGTAGGTACAGATACAGGTGCAGGTACAGATACAAGTGTAGGTACAGATACAAGTGTAGAAATAGGTATAAGTACAGGTGCAGATACAGATACATGTGTACCTACAGGTAAAGATACAGGTATAGGTACAGATACAGGCATATATACTGGTATAAGTACAGATACAAGTGTAGGTACAGATACAGGTATAGGTACAGATATAGGCATAGTTACAGGTATAAGTACAGACACAGGCATAGATACAGGTCCAGGTACAGATACAGGAATAGATACAGGTGCAGGTACAGATACAGGTGTAGATACAGGTATAAGTACAGATACAGGTGTAAATTCAGGTATAAGTATAGATACAGGTATAAGTACTGATACAGGTGGAGGTACAGATACAGGTGTAGATACAGGTATAAGTACAGATACAGGCATAGATACAGGTATAAGTATAGATACTGGTGCAAGTACAAATACAGGTATGGGTACAGATACTATTGTAGGTACAGATACAAGTATAGATACAGATACAGGTACAGATAAAAGTGCAGATACAGATACAGGCATAGATACAGGTATAAATACAGATACAGGTGTAGGCATAGATACAGGCGTAGGTATATATACAGGTGTACTTACAGATACAGGTGCAGTTACAGATACAGGTATAAGTACAGATACAGGTGAAGGTACAGATACAGGTGAAGGTACAAATACAGGTATAAGTACAGATACAGGTATAGAAATAGGTATAAGTACAGGTGCAGATATAGGTATAGGTATAGGTGCAGGTACAGATACAAGTGTAGGTACAGATACAGGTATAGGTGCAGATATAGGCATAGATACAGGTATAAGTACAGATATAGGCATAGGTCCAGGTCCAGGTACAGATACAGGTATAGGTTCAGATACAGGTATAAATACAGGTATGAGTACAGATACAGGTGCAGGTACAGATACAGGCATAGATACAGGTGTAAGTACAGATACAGACATAGATACAGGTGCAGGTACAGATACTGGTGCAAGTACAGATACAGGTATGGATACAGATACAATTATAGGTACAGATACAGGTATAGGTACAGATACAGGTGTAAATATAGGTATAAGTACAGATACAGATATAGGTACAGATGTATAGATACAGGTATAAGTACAGATACAGGTAAGGTATAGATACAGGTATAAGTACAGATACTGTGCAAGTACAGATACAGGTATAGGTACAGATACAATTGTAGGTACAGATATGCATATAGGTACAAATACAGGTACAGATACAGGTGTAGAAACAGGTATAAGTACAGATACTGGTGCAAGTACAGGTATAAGTACTGATACATGTGCAGATACAGGTATAAGTACTGATTCAGGCATAGGTTAGGTACAGATACAGATGCAAGTACAAGTGTAGATATAGTACAGATGCAGGTATAGGTACAGATTCAGGAGTAGATACAGGTATAGGTATAGACATAGTCAGAAGTACAAATACAAATACAGGTACAGATATAGGTATAAAAATATATACATTTTTCCCTTTAGACAATAAACAGCTACATGAAGGTAAAGATTATATTTCATTCGGCCAGAGGCTGAGGCAGGAGGATCCCAAGTTCAAAGCCAGCTTCAGCAATTTAGCAAGACCCTAAGCAACTTAGTGAAACCCTGTCTCAGAAGAAAAAATAAAAAAGGCTAGAGATACAAAAAGAAAAAAAAAGAAAAATTAAAAGAAAAAATATACATATATATATATATATATATATATATATCATTCAAATTTGGACTCCTGAGACCCAGCCAGTGCCTGAGACCCAATTGGAGCTCTGAAATATCGACTGAATGAGTGAATGAATGAATGAATTAGGGTTAGTGGTAGCTCCCTAAGTGCCTGCTGCTGACAACTGAAAAGAGAACCCATTGTATGTGGAATGGTAAAAGCTGAATTTTTAAATAATTTTTTTTCTGATAATAACAGTCATGGGTGTTTTCTGTGGCTAAATTCGTGAAGCACAATAAACCATAAAGAAAAAAAGTTCTTAAGACATCAGTAATCTTAGAAATGACTTACAAATAAATAACGTTCTACCAAGTTTCTTTTAGCCTTTCTTCCCAAATATGCATTATTTTTACCAAAGTAAAATCATAGTGAATATAATTTTAAATCCTTTTTTCACTTAACATTGTAGCAAGCATTTTCTCATGTCATTAATTTGCCAAAAAACTCTCTTTGTAATCATACTGTAATGCTACCATAACATATTGGTTTTATGATCACAAAATATGATATCGTGATTTTTGTTATCACAGTGTTAGATTATTTAGGTTACTTCAAATTTTTTTTCCACTGTTGGTAGAAAACACTCCCAATGTTTTTCCATATCCTGATAAGAATTTCTATAGAAGTCATTATCCATATTTCTGGTTATTTTCTTTGGGAGAATAAAATAAAAATATAAGTAGAAATTTGGGGTTCACAGGTACAGATTATTTTAAGATATGTATAATTTTATATCTTAATATATATTGTTACCTTTTCTCCTGAAAAATTGTATCAAGTTACTACTCTCTCTCCAGCAACAGGTAAGAGTACAAACCTGAGTTCACTTTCAGGCCCCTGAATGAAAATTATGACTCTATGACAGCATAAAACTTTGAGGTCAAGAGCAGCATGTCCACAGTGAAATGAGGAATGGATGACAGATGAATCACCAGTGTAGGAAATTGTTAATAAAACCAGATAGTCTATAACATGCAGCCAAGCTGGTGCCCCTGGGAGTCCAGTAGGAATGTCATGGTGGTCAAAGGCCACCAGGAGCAGCTCATTAGAGGAGCTAGAATGGAACAGGGTTTTGAAAATTGGTGGAGGCGATCCCCCACTCACTGTCTTGACAGGGTCACAGTCAGAAAAAGTGTTGGCAAAGCCGCTCTCCCACTGTCTTGACAGGGTCACAGTGAGGATGAATGCTGGCAAAGCCACGCTGGTTGGTGGGTAACCAAAACCATGAGACCCTTTTTTATGTAATTGGGACTTTGCATTTTCATGCTTATGTTTCTCACAGGAGACATGAGTATGTTAAATGCCAAACAAATTAAATTTCAGATGGCTAGAACAGAACAGGTAGTTCATGCCTTGGAGGCCGTTCTACCCACCCCTCAGCATATCAAGGACAAAGTAAAAGGCTATTCTTCTATCTTAGTACATTGTGGACAAACCTAATAATGGACAACAATCATCCTCTGAAAAACAAATTCTTTGAGAACTAGTGCACCTTGACTGAGAAACAAACTCTTTGAGAACTAGTGTACCTTGACTGAGAAACAAAGAAACTCTTCGAGAAAGCAGCTCAACCAGTTTTATGAGAATAAATTTAGGAATCAATTAAAATAGGTTTATAAGACACAGTTTTAAAATAATGTTAGAAATATTATTTTATTTAGATTCTTAAGTTTAGAAATTCTTAAGTCTTTAGTTGTATAGGTTTCTGATATGTTTTAAGGATGATTCATAAACTTTAGGATATTTTAAATATAAGATTTAAAGGGACTTTTTTAGATGGAAATTTTGAATTAGAAATAAAGTACAAGTGTACTTTAGGTTAATGATTGGCTAGGAGACTTAGAGTCTGGTTATGTAGTTTGGCATCAGTTAATAAGGAAATAACATATCTTGGGAAAAATAGTAAATCTTGGGAAAATCTGAAGGATGTAAATTGGTGACATGTTTTGTTGATGATTTTGTACTTTGATGATTGTATGGCTGGGGGTCATATCCTGGAAGAATGTAGATAGGTGTGCTCTCAATCATGGTTAAGGAAATGTCATGTCTTGGCAAAGTTTTAAATTATATAATCAATGACGTATTGTGAATCTATAATGATGAGAAAAATTGTAATAAAAAGGGGACCCAGAGAAAGCTGCTTTAGCTCTCTCTCTGGAGATTGCTCAAACGGAACGACTCCTGTCTCATCATTTCGCCGACGCCACTCCTCCTTCAGGACTCCCTGGACCCCGCTGGGGCTGGACCCTGGCAGAAAATTACATAGCAATTGCATGGTTGAAGTGGGTTGAGGTGGGTTTCCCAGGGAGACAAACAGGAGGGACAAATATATAGAAATATGTATGTCCAACCGGGCACGGTGACGCACATCTGTAATTCCAGTAGCTCTGGAGGCTGAGACAGGAGGATCATGAGTTCAAAGCCAGTCTTGGCAAAAGAAAGGCTCTAAGCAACTCAGTTAGACCCTGTCTCTAAATTAAAAATACAAAGATAGGGCTATGGATATGGCTCGAAATATACATGTCCACTTTGGAAAACCCTGAGTGAGCCAGGCTCTAGATGGCAATACAAGCCATCCTCAGCACCACATAAAAGTAAATAAATAAAATAAAGGTTAAAAAAAAGAATGCTTTAAAAAAGAAATAGTAGACATAGTTTATCTATTTGGGTATAGAATGAGTCCCCCACCCTTGGATCTTATTTTGTTCAAGGGTATCCAGAAGTCACAAGATGGAGCAGGAGATCTGTGATTTTGTTGGACCATAATAGTCCAGAGGATGAAGTAGCACACCTAGCCTGTGTGGCACACTTAACCACTCTCTCTGTCCCCTAGAATTCTTTAACGACCTGGATCTGCTCATGGGGCCTGTCACCCTGCACAGCAGCATGGAGCACCTGGTCCAGTACTCGCAGCAGGGCCTGCACTGGCTACGGAACAGCGCCCACCTGCCGTAGGGACCTCACCCTGGAGCCCGGCTGTGCTCTCATCTCCAAGATGGCTCCATGTTTCTGGACACTGTGCTGCTGAAATTCCCAGCCACAGCATTTATCAAGCTGCATTGAACACTTCCTTTGCATCAAGCAATGATCTTTTCCCAGGGCATGTGTGTCTTTACGTGTGGGTGTATAAGAAGCTGCCTGTGTATGTAAGATACACAGTGCTTCAGAACACATATTCTTTGTCTGGTTTCCATAATCCCAGGCTAGACAATGTGATCAGGAGTTCCCGGTTAGAGGAACTACATACACACACACACACACACACACACACACACACACACACACTTCCTTTCCCAATTGCTAAATCATGACTTCTCCAAAACTTCAACCAAAATCTGATGAGTTAGTTCACCAGGTGCAATACAGCACACCAAAAGCTTAACTGCCAGTGAAGATGAACCTGACTTTATATTATTGGTTACTTTCAGTATTAATATGCTATTTCCCAATTATTTTTGATGGGTGTGTATTAATGGGTAATTGAATAATGAAAACAAGTCAGTTATTTTTGTGCCAGAAGTTTACTAGATTGCATGTTACCAAATCCCCTGCCCTTCCTCTAATACCCCCTTCAACATTATTATCAACCAAACACATCGTATTTGCAAACGGATGGATTCACACAGCCTTCCCTGACCTGCCCCCTGACCCCCCATGTTATGACAGCGGCACTGGGATTCAGTGACAACTCAGTGTCTTTGAAAATCCACACCCACGGGAGCAACAGCCACTGTGCTCTGGAGCTGGGCTGGGAATTTAAATGTGCACTGTGACAACAAGCCCTCCAGGCACGTGCATTTCTTCCTCCTGCCACTGTGACTTGGTGGCTGTAGAGCCATGTGGCTTTTGTCAGCCAGTACATTTCAAGTCTTTTCTTTCCACGGTAGCTTTCTTGCGAAATTTCTTGGCCAAATGGGGACATTGCCTAGAACGTCCCTTCTCTAGGAGTTCATCTGCTGCCTATCAGACTGAGAGCTCTCAGCTGTCCTAAGACGGTCTGAATCTCACTCTCTGTGCAGAATGGGCCACCGCTGGCCTTGGCTGCGTTTTGATTTGGGGGATATTTTTAATCAGGCTTTGATTAGCAAGCTGCTTCCGGTGCAAGGGAACTTATTCCTGCACCGATGGCCATTCTGTCTGAGGTAGCACTGCCCAAAGCGTCTTGCTTATGACTTGTGCATCTAGTATGTTTACGTCTTGCCTATGGCTCTTCTTTTCTTTTTTTTTTCTTTAATTAAGTTTACATTTTAGTTTTTTGACATCTTGTTTACAGGTGTTTTTTTTGTCTGAATTTTATTTGTTTGGTAGTATTTTTGTCATGTCCTAGATTTAGTCTTCTTGTTAAATATATTTGGATATGAAATACTGGTAAACAGAAAGTGACTCCTCAAAGTTAGGGTCTGCCTTGCCGCCCTTTAACCACAAAGATGATGTCCTTGAGGCCTCTTACTTGTCAGCATTGCACCAGGACAGTCTGAGAAAGACAGGTGTTGCAATCTATGAAACAATCCCTTGTTCAAGGTGATGGTGGCACCCACATGCTAAGACTGATATCTTTGCAGGTTTGGTTGCAGTGATAACATTTTGTTAGCTTGGTCTTATGTGGGTGGGAAATAGGATATCTACAATTTCTATGTTCTAAGCCATTGATGCAAATCTGGACAAGAGACTGACCAACTTTGGTGATTTGAATTAATTGACAGTGAGCAAGTGAAGCGCCTGTGAAGTTTGCATTTGACTTTGACCTTCAAGCACCTGAAAATACTAACAGTTCAGGTTGAGCATGCCTCCTCCAAAATGCATGGGACCAGAAGCGTTTTAGATTTCAGGTTTTTGAATATTCACATACACCCAGTGAGATATCTTGGGGAGGGGACCCAAATCTAAACTGAGATTCATTTATGTTTCATGTACTCCTTAGACAGCCCAAAGGGGATTTTATACACATTACCCGAAGGTGATATTTTTAGTACACCTGTGTTTTGACTGAGACCTGTCACAGGAGGTCAATGTGGAATTTTCCATTTATGACATCATAGGGACATTCAAAATATTTAAAATTTTGGAGCATTTTGAATTTTGGATTTTTATATGAGGGATTCTCAGCCTGAATTTCCATCTTACATTTAATTTACCCAAATGAAGTTCTTCTTAAATCCCTTTCACTAATTGTTGGCAGAGTTCATGATCCCATCTTTGGCTAGATTTTTTTATTTTGGTACCAGGGATTGAACCCAAGGGTGCTGTACCACTGAACCACATTCCCAGCCTGTTTTTTTCTTTTTCCTTTATTCTTTCTTTTTTTTCTTTGAGACAGTCTCACTAAGTTGCTCAGAGCCTTGCTAAGTTGCTGAGCCTGGCTTTGAACTTGCAATCCTCCTGCCTCAGCCTCCTGAGTTGCTGGGATTACAGGCATTCACCACCACTCCCAGTTGGAAACTTTAATCCAAAGAAATATCTAATCATATTTTTAATTCTACTTACTCTGAGTGAATGCAGATGAAAAGTTGAAACTTTCACATAAAGCGGCCCTTGGTATCTGCCGCGCATCCCCAGGGAGCTTCCTTGCTCCTGCCTGGCTTTAAAGTTGCAGGCTTTATGGAGGCACCTCTGAGATGTGCTTCCCTGAGAAGCCCAAAAGGTGACCTCCGGGTGGTTGAGCCAGCACACGTGCAAGCAACAGGGTGATGATCCACACATTCCTCATCAACACTTCTAGAACCTGATCATCTGGGGAGATGGTCAGAGCCTTCAGGTCCTACCAGTGTCTCTCTTTCCAACTACAGAGTGTGTCAGGCAGCAGTTCCTATTGGGTTTGGTGTAGGGGATTTTGATAAGGACCCCCTCTTCTAATTGTTGCTTCTGAAATCATTCATAACTTGTTCTTTTTCCCTAGTTTGGTTCCAAGTTAAAGCATCTTTCTTGTATTTTCTGATTATAAATGTGGTACCTGATCCCTGTAAATATTGAGACGGGTGTGGTGGCGCACACTTGTAATCCCAGCAGCTCAGGAGGCTGAGACAGGAGGATAGTGTGTTCACAGCCAGCCTCAGCAACAGAGAGGTGCTAAGCAATTCAGTGAGACCTTATTAAAATACAAAATAGGGCTGGGATGTGGCTCAATGATTGTTGAGTGCCCCGAGTTCAATCCCCTGTATCCCAAATAAAAAAAAAATTGAAACAATGCAAAAAAGTAGAAACTAGTGTCAGTCTCTGATCGCCTCAACCCCCTGAGACAACCATGGTTCATGGTTCGCTGTCTATCCTTCCAGAGAGTCTTGTGTTTAAACATATAATGTTTTTTAACCCTTCTTTCTATTTGAAGACACGTTCTTTCCTCAGAAGTTCAACACAGGTTCAACTGACCTTGTCCGCCATGACCTGAATGGGTGCCACCTTTTTATCACAATGTTAGAACTGTCTTTGAGAGAGAGCAGCCCAATTATATTCCTGATCAGACTTTGGCATTAGTTAATACTCAACACAGATCAGACTCATGTGCAGAATTGTGCCTGGAGGGAGAGATTTGGTTAAAACAGATATTTCTGGAAACTTTCAAATTTGCAAATGGAAACTCGGACCCACTATTTAAAAAATATTGGAAAATTAATCTGAAGAGTTGACAAATTGTGTGCTAGATTGAACACATGGAATGCAATGCAATGAGATTTTTTCTGCACCGAAACCTGTACAACAACGATGTGTGTATTATATAACAGTGATGTGTACATTTCTGACACCCCATACATAATATGCACAGTTTGTATAAATGCATACATTTAAAAATATATATGTACAATACAGCTAACATAAAACTGTAGTACGCCTGACGAATATTACTAGTGCCTAACATTGAGTATAAGTCACTGCGTGTTCAAATCACCTTGGAAGTGCAGTCATTGTTATAAAATTAATCAGTGAAGCCAACGTTATTTATGAACCACATCTTTGAAACTGTGCAGTAGCATATACATATATATTTTTAAATAACATTTTTCACAGTTTTCCAGAGTTACTGTTGAAATCTGTATCACCAAAAGAAAAAGAAAAAAGGCAAGATTTTTTTTTAATGATGTAGACACTCTTCAGACCCAGTAATCTGCGTGTGATCTCCTGTTTGTAGATACCCAAGAGACTTCAGCGGTCACCAGCCTTAATGCATGTACAGGATATTATTGTGACTTAATTTATCTGCAGTTTTTAATCCATGTGAAATTGGAATTTATAAACGGACTTGGATTAAATATGTCTGCCTTTCTAAGGTTGCAAACGTTACATTAAATGATTTATGTTGTAAATGAGAGAAATCGAGTTGTATGAGAAAAATGTCCACCAGTTTCTGTGAGTGTTTACAAAACATATTGAAAGATGTTCACATCAGAGGTCTGGTTCCCAACTCATCATCTCTTTAGAAGCAGCCTTTTTTCCTGACTGTTCTCAGCATGGCTTCCATGGATTATCATTGCTAAGTCTGATCATTTTTCACAGAAAAAAAAGTATGTTTTTTTCTTTCATTATGACTATAGTTTACTACCTGTCTTTCCCATGTCCCAACACGTGTGTGTGCGCGCACACACACACACCACACACACACACACACACACACACACACACACACACACACACAGGTGAACATCCTCCAGTTTCCCAGAGAACGGTACCTGAGAGGCTACAGAAGCTGGTTTGTGATTTCCTGGGTGCCTGTCCAGGAGCAGCCCTGGGACACTGTGCTACCAACATTTTTTAACATCACAAGCCAATTCCTAGCTCATGTGCCAGCCTTTTCCAGTTCAAACGAGCATGGGGACTCATGTGAGAAATACTTGGTCGAGACAATTAGGAACTAAAGACAGGGAAAATGTTAGTTAGACCCATGGCCCGACATAATATTGCCCTTGTGTTTTTGTTTTGTTTTATTTGGGGAATTTTTTCTTTTTCTTTTTTTTTTTTTTAATTTGGTATCAGGACTGAATCCAGAAGCATATTACCACTGAGCTACATCCCTAGTCCTTTTTATTTGTTTATTTTTGAGACATGGTCTCTCTAAGTTCCCCAGGCAGGCCTCCAACTTTCGATCCTCCTGCCTCAGCCTCCAGAGTAACTGGGATTACAAGTTTGTGACACTGCATCCAGATGGGAGGGGGTTTTTGGTAGCCGAAGTTTCACTCTTACCTCCCTCCCATCTCCTTCTCCTTCTCCCCAAACTAAAGAAGCAGAAGTAACAATGAAAACAAAATGAAGTGTCAGCATATCCAACCCATAGCCTTAGCATCAAATGCCCCTTATCCTTTGCCCCGCACCCCATCTTACACAACTCACAGTTCAAGTGAGTCCTCACCACCAAGCAGAGGGGTCACCTTGGTCTTGGTTGCCAAGGAGACAGCCCCTCATCCCAAAGATGACCACTGAGCCTGATACACTTTCAAAGGTGGGCTAAGAAATACCTGGAAAGCTTCCAAACAAGACCGTCTCTTAAGGCAGCTTTGCCTGGTACACCGCTGAAGTCCATGTATTCACCATCAGAACTGTATTTTTTTAAAGTATCACATTTTCAATGAAACTCAGACCAACTGAAGTTTTGGAAGACATTTTTTTTAGTATAAGAAAAACAACAACAGGGGCTGGTGTTGTAGCTCAGTGGTAGAGTGCACTTGCCTCGCATGCGTGAGGCCCTGGGTTTGATCCTCAGCACCACATTAAAAAAAATAAATAAAAATAAAGATATTGTGTCCATCTACAACTAAAAAATTTTTAAAAAGAAAAACAACAATCACATAAACTGTATTCCCAACCATTAGAGTTTATTTCCATTCCCGGGAGAGCACACCTTGGCAAACAGCACAAGAAATGTTCAAATTGGAGATTCGTGGTCTTAGTCCAAATTATCCTGTGTTTATCTCCACAGAAGGGGTTAATTCACGAACTTGGCATGAGGACATTTTAAAACTGTTCTCAAACTAATTACATCTGACCACAGTTTGGGTGTTTTATTATTTAATTGGTACTGTGAGGCAGCAGGGGATAAATTTGGGGTCAGCTACAGGGGGAGTTAGATTCACAGCTCTAACAGTAATGAGAATCAAGGGATTAAACCCCTATGCAGCACTTAGCAAATCCACCTCTTACAGCCAATTTTAAAGACATCGATCTGGAGAATGCATGTGGAAAGCTAATTGCCACGCACACACGGAGCTCAGCATTTGTCTCTGAGTTGGAAAGCTGAGTCGAGTCCTTGCTCTTTACTCACTTTTAAAATGGGAAAAGCTCGTTGAGAAATATTTATATCCAGACACGAGGTAAAATACCACTCATGTTTAGGATCTTCTCACAGTGCTGTTTGGCTATAAAAATAATTACAAAATTCTAGTCCCTTATTGCTTTTCAGTGCTTTTTTCCTAGTCTTTTTTATTATGATAATTTTTCTATTTCTTCCTGCTTTTTTTTAACCTTTATTTTATTTATCTATTTTTTTTTATGTGTTGCTGAGGATTGAACCCAGGGCCTCATGCATGCCAAGCAAGCACTCTACCACTGAGCCACAGCCCCAGTCTCTTTTCCCACATTTTTAATTGGTGTACTGTGGTTGTATATAAATAATGGTGGGATTTGCTGTTACATATTCACACAAAATACAATAGAATAATATGATTTGGATGCTCTCTCTCTCAGCACTTCCTTTTCAATTTATCATAAAACAATTTGATTTTTCCCCAATATTTTGCACATTTTTATTTTTTTTAAATATTTTTAGGCGTAGATGGACATAATACCTTTATTTTATTTATTTATTTGTTTTTCCATGGTGCTGAGGATCAAACCCAGGGCCTCACGGGTGCTAGGCAAGTGCTCCAACACTGAGCTATGGCCCCAGCCCCTGATCTCTTTATTTCTAGATACCCAAATAAGTGAAGAAAACAAAATCCTCAACACGGAGGAATGTGTATTTTCCGGAACAGCATTCCATCCAGTAGCCAAAGGCGTAGGGCTTTCTGAAGAACATCCTTTGAGCCCCCACTGTTGCCTTTGCCTGATGACATGAGTGCCCAGGGTCTGGACGTGTGGTGGAGATGCCAATGATTCTGAGTGCAGAGACTTTCAGAGCATCGCCAGCCACGGCTGGGGCCTGTTTCCGTGGGTGAAGTAGCCACACTGACGCTTTTCTTTGAGTAGTTTGCAAACTGATTATTCATCCCCTGAATTTCCCAGGGCTTCCAGCTCAACCCTAAAATGGCCCTCTGGGTGAGCTGAGTTGTGGTTTGTTTTTTGTTGTTGTTATTGTTGTTGCTGTTCCTTTGTTTTTTTCCTTCTGTAAATCAGATTTAGCATTTCAACCCTTTAGTAGATCAAAGCTTCGGTATAGAAGCTCACTGATGTTGGGGAGTGCTGGGAGCCATCAGCCAAGTAGGTATGACAAATTCCTTGCCAGCTTACTCCCATGCTGTCTAGTGGAAGGACTTCTGAAAGGTGACCTTGCTCAAGGACCAGGGCAGGATCCGTGTTTAGGGTGTTCCCCCTTTAGAATAGGGAAGTTTAGCATAATAGGAGAGTAGGGTGTTTCCCCTTTAGAATAGGGCGGTTTAGTAATAGGAGATTAGGGTGTTCCTCTTTTGGAATAGGGCGTATCCTGCTGCTGAGTTCCTCTTGAGTGCTTAGGGTCAGACAGTATATTTTGGGAGACAGAAGCCCATGTGGGTGGATTTAGGAGAGAGTGGATTTGAGCAGAGAACATGGATTCCCCCAGAACGAGTTTGTAGACGGCCGGTGTGAGTTCGGGAATAAAGAATTGCTGTTTGAATCTACAAGCTGTGTGGTGACTCGTGATTTGTGCCCAGCCGAGAGATAGCGGCATCTGTTGGCCCGTACGGGGAACGTCTGAAACTTGGAGGTAAGTGAAATTGCTCGCCCCTGAGGGAAGGCGAGAGAATGGGTGACCATTTCAGAAAACAATGTGTTCTTCTTTTGATTTATTTTGTTTTTCTTTCAAGCTGCCTATCCCTAGAAATTTCTCAGGCAAACTGGAAAAAATGGTTGACTAAAGGTTTGAAGTTTGTCGGCCCTGAGGAAGAGAAAATTGATACAACGATTTTTTATTCTGTTTTTGCTTCATTCAGTTTCGGTTTTGTTTTGTGTTATCTTATTGGGTTGCGTTATCTTTATAGTAGATTAAAACAAACTGAAAAGATGTTAAGTAAATTGTTAGAGGTTCAGAACATGGTAAAAGACATTTTAGATCAAGCAAAAGAGAAGGTCTCTCCAGCTAGTCAGACAGAGGAAGAAAATTTAAAGGAAAAGGGGTTGTTAGGAAAAAGGCCACAACAGGAGGCTGTTACTAACTCCGTTTTATCACAAGAGGGTTTAATTCAACCAACAGCCCCACCGATAGAGACAGCTGAGTGGCCCTCAAACCCCGTAGTTGATAAATGGAATCCTGAGACAGGACCTCAAAGATTAGCATGCCCTGTACTTGAACAGGTAGGAGGGCAGCGAATTCACCGTGCTTTAGATTTTAAAACAGTGAAGCAGTTAAAAGAGGCTGTAACAACCTATGGTCCCCAAGCTCCCTTCACGGTGAGCATGGTCGAGTCCATTACTAACTTGGACATGACGCCAGCAGATTGGGCTAGCATGTGTAAATCTGTGCTAAATGGAGGACAATATTTGTTATGGAAGGTTGCCAATGAGGAATTTTGTGCAGAGACAGCTAGGAGAAATGCAGCAGCCGGTTACCCTCAAAGAAATTTAGAAATGTTGCTAGGAAAAGGACCTTATGAGGGTCAGCGGCAACAAATTGAATATGATCCTGCTATATATGCACAAATTGCTGCAGACGCAGTTAGGGCATGGAAGACTTTACAAGGACATGGAGATTTACAAGGTCAGCTATCTAAGGTAATACAGAGAGCTAATGAACCTTACGCTGACTTTGTAGATAGGCTAATTCAAACGGCTGCCAAAATTTTTGGGGATACGGAACAAGCAATGCCATTAATAAAACAACTGGCTTATGACCAAGCAAATCGTTGCTGCAGAGAGGTTATTAGACCATGGAGACATGAAGATTTAAACACATATATTAAATTATGTAGAGATATTAATGAACAAGGGCAAGTCTTGGCAGCTGCAGTACAACAGGCTTTAGATACCAGGCCAAAAACATGCTATGATTGTGAACAAACAGGACATTTTAAAAGGAGTTGCCCCATAGGAGGAGGATTTAACAAAACTAGGTATCAAAGAAATAGAATACCGGGTATTTGCCCACGATGCCGTAGAGGGAGACATTGGGCTAATGAATGCCGTTCTCAAACTACCATAGAGGGTACTCCCTTACCAAAAAACGGAAAAGGACCAGGTATTTACCCACGATACCGTGGAGAAAGGCATCAGGCTCCGTTGCCAAAAAACGGACAGCCGGGCCCAATGCTCCGGGGCCCACAACCACAAATATACGGGGCAGTGGAGGAACCCAGCAACACCATCAGAGTAGTGCCCAGGACACATTGTCCATTAAATCCCTCATCAGACAAACCCGAGGGAGCGCAGGGTTGGACATCTGCGCCTCTGCCAGAGCAGTACTAACTCCAGAGATGGGAGTTCAAATCATTCCCACAGGAATAAAAGGACCTCTTCCCCAAGGGACAGTAGGCTTATTATTGGGACGTAGTTCATCTACATTAAAAGGACTTATGATAAGTCCCGGGGTAATTGATCCCGATTATGTAGGTGAAATAAAAATTATAGCTAGTTCTCCAAGAGGTATATCAGTAATTTCACCTGGAGACAGAATAGCACAGTTGTTAATAATACCCAGCCTACATAATAAATTTCCTAGTCATAGTGTAAAAAGAGGTTCCAGGGGATTAGGCTCCACAGGTGTAGATTGGGCTATGTTGTCTTTAAATTTAGATTCTTGCCCAATGTTAAAACTAAATATTCAAGGACACGACTTTAATGGGCTACTGGACACAGGTGCAGACCTTAGCATCATATCTAGTAAGGAATGGCCAAAACATTGGCCATTACAACAAGCCACTCAAACGCTTCGAGGCCTAGGAGTGGCTACTAATCCCCATAGAAGTGCAATGATATTAGATTGGAAGGATCCTGAAGGTTGTGAGGGAACTATACAGCCCTATGTATTGGATCATCTTCCTATAAATTTATGGGGACGAGATGTCCTAGATCAATTAGGTTTGACATTAACAAATAACATCAATCCTAATGCGCCCACTACTAGGGCTAGACAAGGTTTTAGGAAAGAAAAAAGATTAGGAAAACAAGGACAAGGTATAGCAGCACCAATTCAAATAGATAAAGGAACAGACAGACATGGGTTGGATTTTCAGAAAGGGCCACTGAGACAATCAAAATTACTTGGAAATCAGAAAGACCAGTGTGGGTTCCTCAGTGGCCCCTGACTAAAGAAAAGATACAAGTAGCCCATGATCTGGTCAAACAACAATTAGCGGAAGGACATATACAACCTTCCATATCTCCCCATAATACTCCCATTTTTGTCATTAAAAAGAAATCTGGTAAATGGAGATTATTGCAAGATTTAAGAGCCATTAATAATGAGATGGTTATTATGGGACCTGCTCAATCAGGGATTCCTCAATTGTCTGCTTTGCCAAAAACCTGGCATGTTTTAGCCATAGATATTAAAGATTGTTTTTTTTCAATTCCAATTCATCCCGAGGATAGTCCACGTTTTGCATTTACTATCCCTGCATTAAATCATGAAGGTCCTGATCAGAGATATGAATGGAAAGTACTCCCTCAAGGGATGGCTAACAGTCCAACTATGTGTCAAATATATGTTAATAAAGCAATCCAGCCACTTAGAAATCAAAATCCTGAACTACAAATATTTCACTATATGGATGATGTATTATTGGCACATAAAGATAAAAACATATTGCTGGAATGTTATGCCACACTTACAAACTTATTAAAAAATTATAATCTAGAGATAGCAATAGATAAAGTACAATTAAATTTTCCAATTAATTATTTAGGAGTTCTATTATCCTCAACCATGGTCCGTCCACCAAAAATTCAAATACGAGTAGATCAACTCAAGTCACTTAACGACTTTCAAAAGTTATTGGGAGACATAAATTGGATAAGGCCTTATCTAGGCATACCAACAGGAGAGTTGGGACCTTTATTTGATATTCTAAAAGGTCCATCAGATCCAAACTCACCTCGCATGTTGACTCCTGAAGCAAGAAAGGCATTGAAAATTATTGAAACATATATGGAAAATATACATTTGGATAGAATTGATATAAGTTTGCCTTTATTATTTATTGTACTACCAACAAAAAATATTCCTACAGGAGTATTTTGGCAAGAAGGTCCATTATTATGGATACATTTATCTTATTCTCCTAACACTATTCTTACTAGGTATCCTGAGGCTGTAGGACAATTAATACTCAAAGGAATAAAAGCAGCGAAGGGAGTGTTTGGAGTTTCTCCCAATAAAATTATTACTCCATATACTATGGATCAAATTGATGAGTTAGCTAATGAGTTAAATACTTGGGCAATAATCATGTGTAAATCTAATGTTTCATTTGATAATCACTTACCATCTAATCCTTTGTTGTCTTTTTGGTCTAAGCATCCTGTAGTTTTTCCAAAAATGACAAGAAAAACCCCTATCATGAATGCTCCAAATATATTCACTGATGGGTCAAATAATGGTACAGCAGCAGTAGTTACCCCTGATCAAACTTTTACATTTTTAGTACCCAAACAATCAGCTCAAAAGGTAGAGCTTAATGCAGTATTACAAGCCTTTTTAATGTTTAAAGATTCTGTATTTAATTTATTTTCTGATAGTCAGTATGTAGTTAATGCTATAGTATCTCTTGAAGATGCTGGTAGGATTTCCCCTTCTTCTACTGTTTTCTCTTTGTTTTCCACTATACAAAGTCTAATCTGGGACAGAAAAGATCCATTCTTTATAGGACATATTAGAGCACATACAGGATTGCCTGGAGCCCTTAGTTTGGGCAATGATTTAGCAGATAAAACTACACATGACATACATATTTTCTCTACACTAGAAGAAGCTACGAATTTTCATAAAAAATTCCATGTTAATGCTAATACTTTACAAAAGCGTTTTAAAATAACTAAGGAACAAGCCAGACATATAATAAAACAATGTCAAAATTGTGTGACCTTTTTACCACAAGTTAATCTTGGAGTCAATCCTAGAGGACTGATACCTAACCATATTTGGCAGATGGACGTCACACACTTGCCAGAATTTGGAAAATTAAAATATTTACATGTTACAGTTGATACTTCTTCCGGATTTTTGATGGGCTCCCTTCATGCCGGAGAAAAAACTAAAGATGTTATAGCTCATTGCTTACAAAATTTTGCCACTGTGGGCGTTCCTAAACAGTTAAAAACTGATAACGGTCCTGGCTATACCTCTACCTCTTTTAAACAATTTTGCTCATCATTTGGTATTACTCATATAACAGGAATTCCATACAATCCACAGGGACAAGGCATAGTTGAAAGAGCTCATCAAACTATTAAAACGTACTTACTAAAACAAAAAGAGGGAATTGGAAAGGGGTATATATCCCCCAAAGATAAACTTAAAATAACACTTTTTACTCTAAACTTTTTAAATTTGGATTCATCAGGACTTAGTGCTGCGGAAAGGCATATGTATCGAAAAAATGTGCATAAGCCTAAAGTTCTTTGGAAAGATATTCTAACAGGACAATGGAAAGGTCCAGACCCAGTGATTGTCTGGAGTCGGGGCTCTGTTTGTGTGTTTCCACAGGGAGAACAGCAGCCGATTTGGATTCCAGAAAGACTAACTAAAACGATTTCTACAAATCGAAAAGAAGATGATTTGACTCAAATCCATAACAGCTGATATCCAGAACTCCAGCTTGGCCATTCTTACATCTGCAACAGTGATTAACAAGGATGCTTTTTTCAATATCTATTTTATTATTGCATTTTTCCCACATCATAAGGTTCTATTTTTATTTTTTGAGCTCATACAAACCTAGGTTAATGTTTTTCTGATCAGTTTTATTTTTTTTTTGACTATAGAGTTTTTAAACATTGCAATGGAGATTTCACCTAGGTAAAGCTACAAGGCCTTTATTATTATCTTATGTGTTGTACGTTTGTTTGCACATTTGTGTTTTGTGTTGTATGTCTGTGTGTGCGTATTTCATATATGAGGAGCGCTCATGAGAAAATGGATCCAAATTATTATTATTATTTTTTTTTATTCACGTGATTTAAATGGCTTAATTTAAATTAGGTAAACAGCTGTTAAAGATTATTTTTAAAGGTGGTTAACAGATCTGCTTGTTTACTAATTTAAATCAGGTAAACAGCTGTTAAGGATTGTTTTTTAAGTAGGTTAACAGATCTGTTTGTTTACTTTCACCTTTCCTTTTCATTATATTTAATAATTCTTTTCAGGTTAATGTCTTTTTAGCATCATTGCCAGAATTCCTATCTTCATCCCAATGAATATAACTCAACAAGTATGCTCAATCAAGGAGTCAATTTACTTTGGGAGGCAACGGACTTTGGGAGGAGATGGACAGATTGAAAGATTCCTCCCCTTTGAACTGCTTATAGAACTTGCCTGGACTATGTAACTACGTTTAGTGCAGCAAATTGTGGTAATGCTGGCATATCTTTGCTGATGGTGTCACCAGTGATCTTTGCTGATGGTGTCACCAATGATGCAATTTTTCCAAAGGAACTGTCAATTGGCTTGGTGTCGTGGCATTTCTGTATCCTCCTCCCTTCTGCTAGTGATGGTCTAAATTTGGGGGCCAATGGCTATATGCTGGACCGGCAGTCAGTGACGGGTATGATCCAATTGCAATGGTATCAACCTAAGACAGGAGGCTGACGCCTAAAGGTCAGTTACCTAAAGGTCAGTTTTCCGATGACGGGTAAGAACCATATGTTGAATTGGACAACCTACCAGGCGCGGTCCTTAAGCCACATTAACCTCACTCCCCCACTGGCACCAAGGCCAAATTTGGGGGCCAACAGAGGTGAGGCAAAGAACCTCACCCCCCCACTGGTGCATAGACCTATCCACAAGTATGGCTGTATGCTGGACCGGTAGTCAGTGACGGGTATGATCCAGTTGCAATGGTATCAACCTAAGACAGGAGGCTGACGCCTAAAGGTCAGTTACCTAAAGGTCAGTTTTCCGATGACGGGTAAGAGCCATATGTTGAACTGGACAACCTACCAGGCACGGTCCTTAAGCCACATTACTTGTTGTTTAATTAATCAGAAGGGGGGAGATGCTGGGAGCCATCAGCCAAGTAGGTATGACAAATTCCTTGCCAGCTTACTCCCATGCTGTCTAGTGGAAGGACTTCTGAAAGGTGACCTTGCTCAAGGACCAGGGCAGGATCCGTGTTTAGGGTGTTCCCCCTTTAGAATAGGGAAGTTTAGCATAATAGGAGAGTAGGGTGTTTCCCCTTTAGAATAGGGCGGTTTAGTAATAGGAGATTAGGGTGTTCCTCTTTTGGAATAGGGCGTATCCTGCTGCTGAGTTCCTCTTGAGTGCTTAGGGTCAGACAGTATATTTTGGGAGACAGAAGCCCATGTGGGTGGATTTAGGAGAGAGTGGATTTGAGCAGAGAACATGGATTCCCCCAGAACGAGTTTGTAGACGGCCGGTGTGAGTTCGGGAATAAAGAATTGCTGTTTGAATCTACAAGCTGTGTGGTGACTCGTGATTTGTGCCCAGCCGAGAGATAGCGGCAGGGGAGGGGCCGTGGGAACTCTCAGAGGGTGCCCTCTCCCCTCCTTGGACCTGCTGCCTGACCCTGAAAGAGAGCCCCTCACTCTCCTCTATGAAGTCTAACTCAAAACCACCTCAAAACTACGGAGCAAGTGTGAGGATGGCAGCTTCAGGCAAGCATTCTGGGAACCCCTGTTGCCACACTTATCAGGGTCTCAGGGTCAGGTAGGAACAGAAGCAGAGCATCCACTCTGTGCACGCACAGCAGCATGCACAGGTGTGCAAGGGGAGAGGCGGGACTTTCTCAGAGGCTCTAGATCTGACAGCAAGGTAGCAAGAAGGGTGACGGGAACAGCCAGGGCAGATGATGGAGAGGGGCTCCTCCACCCGCATTGTCACCGTTTGCAGTTCTTCCAGGCTGTAGACAGCACTCTGATAGACCAAAGGGGGTGGGGCAGCGGGGTACCCCTAGTGGGTTCAGTTTCCTATTCCTTCCTCATCCAGCCCTGGCCTTAAAAAATCAGGAAGCACCCAGGTGGAAGAGGTCCAAGTCATCCCTGGGTCCAAGACACTAGAGTCTGCCATCTTCCTTCCAATGTTCCTTGCCTACTGAGTGCCACACGTCAGTCATCCCTGAGGAGCTAGAGGTCCATGGCAATCTCGTCCCCCGTGCTCCCGTGGGTTCTTTTGGAAGCCGTGAACCCCGTGTTTCTGATGCTAACTTTTTGTGTGGGGGAAGGGGACGGGGTGGAGGACAGCTGCTCTGGGAATTTGTCCCCGAGAAAGGAGATCTGTCCTAAGGGATTTGGGGTGTCATGTGTGAGCTTCGAGAAAGAGGAAACCTCTCTTGGGAACTGGATGATTTTTTTTTTCTCTAGCGGGTTAGGCACTTGCCTCAACATAATCTCTTAATTGTAGGCAAAACTCTAGTCAGAACACCAGGGGAGAGGATCGACAACAACCTAAGAACTCATCAATTTTTGTGACACCAAACTGGACACTGAATATTCCAATGCAGCCAATGGTCTGGATGTCTCATACAGCGAGGGTCAAAGCCCTAAATGGTCAATTGATTTTTTTTTCTCTAATATGTACATTATTTAGACCCAGGCCAATGTGTCTTCCATGTAGCTCTAAATCAGTGCTTTGAACTTAACCAAAACAATGGTGAAATATGCATTCGAAGGAGCCCCTTCCTTTCATACTCCCTGGAAATCCCTCTCCCAGCCTTTCTCTGGGAAAAAAGAACAAAGGCCAGAAAGTCCAAGAAATCCAGCCTTTTTTAAGCCCAAATCAATATTAACACTCTTTCCGCAGGAGCACAAGACCTTGCCTGGTATGAATTCTGTGTATTAAGGTAAAAAAAAAAATTCACACTCATTAGCAGAAGAAAATACACCAACTGGACCCCTGGATATCACCTTTTCTCAAGCAGGACATTCAGAAACAAATTCTCCCATTGCAGCATAAGTTACTTATTTTTCTGTAAAAATTTAGTCACTCCCATGGTTTGCCTCAGTCAGTGAAAGAATTTAAAATCCACCATTTTGCATATACTATGTCATCTGGGAGGTTTATTGATGGAGCTGGCAACCCTAATTCAGTATCCCAATATCCAAGGCCTTGTGTGTCATATCAAAAGCCACTCCAAATTCTGCACCGTGGTCTTGGGAAAGCTGTCAGCAACTTGGGAGACTTATCTCCTAGGGGACTTTGCCAGTGACACAGCTTCAGCAGCCCCTGAAACAAATTATAGGGCCTTCTCCCTTCTCCGATGGCAACAAGCCTGAGGGTGCTTTCAAGAGCTAAGGAGGATCCTAATAGGACAATTCTGTAGTTATTTCAAATTTGAAAATGTGCATATGATAGCATGGATGAAAATGCTGAATTAGGTCCAATACCATTTCCATATTTAGTCTAGTTACTCTTTATTAAATAGCTCAGGTTCATTTGGGTTTTGTGGTACTCATCAGGGGCTTCTTGTTAGAGCATTTGGATACGGTTATGGACAAAGTCCAGAACCTGTATTGGTAGTCACTCTTTTAATCCAAGTAGCAATAGTGGCTCCCATGAAGCATCAATATCACTATCCATGGCCTTACCTGTGATTTGAGTATGTGACAAATATCTTAACCCAAACAATTAATAATGACCAGCACCTGGGTTCAATACTCAATACCAAAAAAAAAAAAAAAATACCAGTGGCTTTAGTAAGGATCACTTCCATCCAAAAATTCATGAATGCTTTCTCCAAAAAAAAATTCTAGTTGGCCCCTGCTAAACAGGTCAGATCTCTTTTTCCAGTACAGGGGTCTTATCTCCCAAGCTGCTTCTAAAATGTCCAGAGCCTGGAACACAAAGTCTTCACTTTGGTGGTGGCTCAGATCTGCCCGAGAGTGCAAATGTTAAATCCTCTTTCACTTTCCCCCTCTTGTGGAAGAATAAAAGTTGCTCCCACACAGCTGAATCTATCATATTGCAAAAAAAAATAAAACTTCACACTCATATCGTGAATAACTCAATAATGAAATATCCCAAATATCCAAATATTCCAAATATTCCTAATATCCAATAAGATATTAGGAAGGACTGGAGAGCTCTTCTAATGTTAAGAATTTGTCTAGAAGGATCTTGTGTTTGTCCAAGTCTAAACTCTACAGGTACAAGATGGTGGAATCGTTGATCACATATTTAAACTGCTTGGAGATTTTGCTGTTCTTATAATTCACATGCAACTCACTGGGCACAGTTCTGGAATGGGAAATGAGCCTTTAAGGATTTTTAAGAATAAGGGCTTTCATATTTATTTTTCCATATTTTTACTGGTGCATTATAGTTGTACATAATGGTGCGATTCACTGTTACACATTCATACATGCACACAATGTGACAATGCAATTTGGCAATATCACCCCCAGTATTTCCCCTTTCCCTCCCCTTGCTCCCTCCCTTGATCCCTTTTCTCTACTCTACAGATCTCCCTTTCATGAGGTTCCCTCACCACCTTTCTTTTCCTTTTTCTTCTCTAGTTTCCAAATAAGATAGAAAACATCTGACCCTTGACTTTCTGAGTTGAACTTCTTTTCCTTAACATAGTATTTTCAAGTTCCATCCATTTTCCTGCTGATTAAACAACTTCATTCTTCTTTATGGCTGAATAAAACTCCCTTGTGTACAGGAGTACAGGGGTGCCACATTTCTTTATCCATTCATCCATGGATGGACACCTAGACTGGTAAGTGCTTTTATATTTAAAGGGGAATATTAATTCGTCAACAAAATTACTTTTTAAATGTCTTAGTAAACCTTGAAGTCAACATCATTTTTTCTCCAAAACATCCTGGTGTCTCATCCTCGAACTTCTTTCCAAGTAAGGCATTGTCCTTTCTCATGTTACTGCATTTGTTTTAAATATAACCAACCAGTCATAAAATATTCCACCTTGCTGGACTCAGTGGTGCACGCCCGTAATCCCAGCGGCTCAGGTGGCTGAAGCAGGAAGATCAAGAGTTCAAAGCCAGCCTCAGCAATTTAGCAAGGCCCTAAGCAACTCAGCGAGACCCTGTCTCTAAATAAAATCAAAAAAAGGGCTAGGAGTGTTGCTCAGTGGTTAGCACCCCTGAGTTCAATACCTGGTCTAAAAAAAAAAACCTATATATATATAGTTTTTCCTATTATTTCCTATTTATACATATATGACATATATGATAAATAGAGAAGAGTTCCCCTTGATTCCCATCCAGTTCTGCCCAAAAGGGAGCCATTTTTGTCTATTGGGTTTATCGGGTTTATCTGTCCATGTTTATTTTATTTGTATGTTTGTGTGTCGTGTCTTTTAAACTTGCTTATATCATTTAATAGCAAATCTCGGGCATATTTCAATATCAGTACATGAAGAGCTACCTCATTGTTTAGAAACTCTGCACAGTCCCTCCATAGAATCTTCTATCCTAGTTCATTTAACATTTTATGGGTGAATTTTTAGGTTGACTCATTATATTTTTAACTTGAGATATAATTCACAGCCCATAAAATTCGCCTTTTAAAGTGTAGAGTCCAATTGATTTTAGTGTATTCACAAGATTGCAAAACCATCACCCCTAATTCCAGAACATTTTATGCCCCCCAAAAGTAAATGAGTATCCATCAGCGGTCACTTCCATTTTCCCCTCCCCACAGTCTCTGGCATCCACCAACCACTTCCTGTGTCAGGGTTTGCCTATTCTAAACATTTCATCTCTATGGAATCATGCAACGTGTGGCCCTTTGTATCTGACTTCTTTCACTTAACATAATATTCTCAAGGTCCATCTCTGTTGTAGCTCGTACCAGCTCTTCATTCTTATTTATGGCTGAATGGTAGTCTGTTGTATGGACACCACCAGTTGTTTCCCCATTTTTAGCTGATGAAGATTGGGTTGTTTCCATGTCTGTCTAGGATACATAATGTTTATATGAACATTCATGGCACAAGTTTTTGTGTAAGGATATATTTCCAATTTTCTTGGGTTTATACCTAGGTGTGCAGTTGCTGGGTCATGTAGTAACTCTATAGTTAACTTTTTTGGGTGGGGGTGGTACCAGGGATTTAACTCAGGGACACTCAACCACTGAGTCATATCCCCAGTTCTATTTCATATTTTATTTAGAGACAGGGTCTCGCTGAGGTGCTTAGCACCTTGCTTTTGCTGAGCCTGGCTTTTAACTTGTGATCCTCCTGCCTCAGCCTCCTGAGCCACTGTATAGTTAACTTCTTGAGGAACTGCCAAACCCTTTTCCACAGGAGCTGCACCACAATACATTGCCACTAGCAAGGAACTCACTATGAGATTTCCAGTTGCTTTGCATGCTTGCCAACACTTGTTAGTGTCCATCTTTTTTTATGATACCAACCTAGTTGGTGTTTAGTGTTTGTGGCTTCAGTTTGCATTTCCCTAATGACTAGTGATGCTGAGAATTCTTTTATGTGCTTATTAGCCATTTTTATATCTTCCTTGGAAAAATGTCTCTTCACTTCCTTCATCCATTTCTAAGTGAGGTTGCCTCTTTATTGTTGTGTTTTTTATGTGTTCTGGATACCAGAAGTTTCTCAGATAAATCATTTGCAAATATTTCCTCCTGTTCTTTCTTAATACTGCTGTGTGTGTGTATGTTGTTAATAGTGCCCTTTGTGTGTGTGTGTGTGTGTGTGTGTGTGTGTATGAGTGTGTGGGTTGCGCAAGTTTTTAATTTTGATGGAATCCAAATTATCTATTTAAAAATTTGCCTCTTGTGCTTTCATGTCATATATAAGAAAGCTTTGCTTATCTCAATGGTCATGAAGATTTCCTATGTATTTTCTTCAAGGAGTTTTAAAGTTGTAGCTCTAGATTTTAAATCTAAGATCCATTTTAAGTTAACTTTTTGTGGATGAGAAAGGAGTCCAACTTTATTCTTTTGCATGTGGAGACCCAGTTGTCTCAACACCACTCATTAAAAAGTCTATTCTTTCCCCTTGGAATTGTCCTGGTGCCCTGTCAAAAGCTAATTTGGAATTACTTTTGAGTAATTTTCTGGCTTCTGGCTTCTCAATTTCGTCCCAATGGTCTCTCTGTTCAACTTTTTTTTTTCCTTTAGTTGGAGATGGATACAATAACTTTACTTTATTTATTTTTATGTGATGCTAAGGCTCTAACCCAGTGCCTCACATGTGCTAGGCCAGTGCTCTACCACTGAACCACAACCCTAGCCCTGTCTGTCTGTCTGTATGGCAGTACCACACTATCTTGATCACCGTAACCTTGTAGCAATATTTGAAATTGGGAAATATGAATCCTTCATGTTGTTCTTCATTGGCTAGATTGGGACAAAAAAAAATGCTTCATTTTAATTAAATGTACTTTTTTAAAAAATGTAGTTATAGATGGACAGCATGCCTCTATTTTATTTGTGTATTTTTTATGTGGTGCTAAGGATCGAACCAGTGCCTCCCATATGCAAGGCAAGCATTCTGCCACTGAGCTACAGCCCCAGCCCTAATTAAATGTACTTATATATTAAATTTCCTGTAAGTAAATTTTTTAAGCAGGTGACCCTCTATCCCAGTTTAAAACAAATACTATGTGCCCCCAGATCCCTGTAGACCATGCACACTTTGGAGACTGTCCACAGTGATCAAGTGCCCAGGCTCCCTTCTCAGGTACCACCACAGCCAGTGTGCACCAGGTGGCCACCCTGCCCCCTGAGACACTCAGGTCTGTCTGAGGTCACTGGATTGCCCTGTGCTTTCTGGGCAGGCTGGACCCCTGTGTCCTTGGGACTTCAGCCTCTTTTATATCTTTCTGGTCACTTTTCAATATATCTCTGGAGTCCAGTGGATTCTCCCGTGATGGTCAAGGATGCAGATGTTCTTCATTGCTAGCATATGGACACGGTGAACAGGAAGAACGGGTTAATCCACAAGGAACAGGAGGAAAACTGCTTTCCGCCTCCTACCACCAGCATTCAAAACACCCACCACTGCCCACGCCAAGATTCTGTCGAGGTCAGCTCTCACACCCTTGGATGAAATCTCGGGTGATTTCGTAATTTTTCCAGGGACCTCAGACAATAAAATCTTAAGATCCTCTAGTCACAAGGGCAATCTCATCTTAGCCATTAAAGAACCGGTCTGGGCTCCAGGTAAAGTTCATGATTTCCCAACCCAGTGGGCATTGGCAGTGGGCAAAGGAATGTGGCCGGCCTCTACTGCTTCCCTGCATGCTGACCTCCAGTGATTCCCAGCTTCTGCAGCCCAGGTAGTGGGGAGGACCCTTCCTCCACCCGCTGGTTGTGCCTGGTTCAATTCCTTGCCTCGTACTGACTCGGTCCAGGGCTGTATCTGGGGGATCTTTAAAAGAAAACCCCTCTCCTCCTTCCTCTTCTTCCACTCCCATAAGGGATCTCACAGGTGGGAACTCTCACCTGAGAGTCTCCTGACAGACCAGGGCTGAGTGTGCCAACTTGTACGGGCTGAACCGTGTCCCCTTCAAAAATATACAGATGTGGACATCTTAACCCCTGTTCCTCAGAATGTGCCTGTGTTCAGAGACAGGGCCCTTAAAGAGGTAATTAACTCAAATGAGATCATTAAGGTGGGCCCTAAACCAATCCAACTGATGTCCCTTTCTATTATAAAGAAAAGACATTTATTTTTTTAGAGTTCTGAGTCTGGCTTGAGGGGCCTGTGTCTGGGGAGGGTTTTCTTCCGGTGTTAACATGGCGGGTGCATCACGTGACCTGGTATACTAATACGAGAAGATTTGGAAACACAGAGAGACAACCATGTGGAGAGACAGCAAGGGGCAGCCATCTGCAAGCCTGGAGAGACCTGGAGCAGACCCTTCCCACAGTCCCCAGAAAGAACCAACCCTGTTGGAACCTTGGTCTTGGACTTCCGCTCTCTCGAATGGTGAGACAATAAACGTGTGAGGCTTAAGTCATCAGACTAGATTTTGTTATGGCAGCCCTGGTAAGCAATATCGACAGCCCTTCCTTAGCACCTGGGCATCTGACAAGATCCCCCATCCTCCTTCTGCAGGGGCCTCCTGATCTCCCCAGGAGATATCCCAGGTAGAACTGGAGACCAGGCTCTAAGATGAGCCCAGGCCAGCTTTCTCTTGCTTTAGCCCCTTTGATCCACAGAACACAACTTGGGCCAAAGCATGACAAGACAATGGTTACCATCCAAACATGGCCCCTTCTCTGCTGCCACCTTTAACCCCCACACTTGCAAATGTGAGAAATCATTGGGTCCCCCTCAACTGCAGAAGAACAGGTCATGCTTTCTATGTGGCCCCTCTCGTTGCATTTGAGGCGATACAGAATCTCCTTGAAGTGGGAGTGATACTCATAATCCATTAACTCTTCCTCTTCTCAATTCCAGCCCTTCTTGTGTCCTCTACAGCTCTCTTTACAGGTGCGAGGAGGGTAGTCCCCTCAGAATCTGAACTCCAGTTCTCTGACATCTCTGTTGTCATCCCTGTTTATTGAGCCTCATCACACTTTAGAATCTGGGAGTCGTTGGCACTTACTGTCTTGGGACTACTCAGAAAAGAAAAAGTCCTATTTCAAAGGACCTGGGTGGTTTCAAGCAAGGCTTAATTTGAGCAATGGCCCAGTAAGGTGGCCACCCTTCAGGCAGAGAGTAAGGCCAACTATCTGGAGTGTAAAATGTCACTGCTATGGAAAACAATTTGACAGTTCCTCAAAAAGCTAAACACAGAGTTACCGTGTGAGCCAGCAATTCCACACCTAGGAATAAACCCAAGAGAACTGGAAACATCACACACACATGAAAATGTGTCCAAGAATATTCAGAGTAGCATCATTCCTAATAGTCCATTGTCCATCAGCTTATGGTCAGATAAACAATATACCCGTGGAATAATGATAGATGATGTGACATAGATGAACCTTGAAAGCATTGGGCTCAGTGCAGGAAACCAAATGCAAAAGGTCATGTGCCATGTGATTCCATTTATGTGAAATGTCCAGAATACGCAAACCTGGGGGACAGGCAATGGGCTGCGTTGTTACACAGAGGGGAGGGTAGAGAGCAAGTGCTGATAGGGATGGGGGTGGTGGAAATGTTCTGGAATTAGATAGCAATGGCGGTGGCATAACCTTGTGAATACACTAAAAGCCACTCAACTCTATACACCAGAAGGGTGAATTTTATGGAATGTGTATCCTACCTCAATTTAAAAAACAGTCACCATGTGACTAGACACTCCAGTTTTTCTCTTACTTGTATTCTATTGTGTGAGTTCATTCCTCTTTCAGATCAGATCTGAAGATATAAAATTTTCTAATCTTTGTGTGTGGGAAAATATCTCACTTGTATGTCTGAAAATTGCAAGTTCTCTTAATTCTGAATCAGTATCACCTGTTATGGATTTTTTTTTTTTTTGAGCAGGGATCTCACTATTTTGCCCAGACTGGCCTCAAACTCTTGGGCACAAATGACTATCCTGCCTCAACCTCCCAAGTAGCCGGGATTACAGACAGGCCCCATCATGCCTGGCTTGGAATTCTAATTCAGGAATATTTTCCTCAGAAGTTGGAAGATATTGATCCACTTCTTCGTGCATTCTACAAAGACATTACTACATATCTTTGTAGTAATATGGTCCTTCCTCTCCATACACCCCTCCCCTAGAGGCACTCAGGACTTTCTCTGTATCTCTCACCATGTCACCGTGACGTGGCTTGCTAATGCTGTTCTGTTGGCCAGGCACAGTGGCCGTGCACCTGTATGTATTCCCAGTTACTCAGGAGGCTGAGGCATGATGGTAACTTGGGCCCTGGAGTTTGAAACCAGCTTGGGCAACACAGTGAGACGCCATCTGAAGCCAAACATAGAAAAAGTGCTCTGCTTGGGTGTGTTTGTCCTTGATTCCACTCGGCCGTCTGTGACAGGGCACTTCCACTCGGGGTCTCAGCAGGGTCCTCACTTGGGCATCTGTCTTCTTCATTCTCTCTGTCCTTTTCTCCCAACGCTGTTAGATGGATTTGGGGGAACTTTGGGGTTTCTTCCAGTCCTCTTAACTACTTTGCCTACTTTCCATCTGCTTGTCCGTTTGTGCTGTTCTAAAAGAATTCCTTTGCTTGGCCTTTTGACTTATTCTTGTATCCGCTTTGATGCTTCTGCCTATTTATAGAGATTTTATTTCGATCATCAAAATTTGCATTTCCAAGATTTCTAGAATATTCCTTTTTATGGGTACAGTATCATTTTGTTTCTCCCGGAGTCTAATCATCTATGCACCAGATTCTTGTTCCATTTGCTCTATCAACTCTGCTTCTTTGGCATAAGCTTTTCCTTTTGTTGGGGCGGGTGCTTCTCTTTGATGGCTTCTTTCAAATATTTATAAAGTGATGGGATTGGTGCTCAGCTTCGCATTTTGGTTTTCAGCCTGGCCACAGGTGCTCTTTCTATTCACTTCGTCTGGCCTGACTGTGGAGAACAGCCCCATCCCTCATGGGGTTGCCAGGAACCTCACAAGACCTCCCAGTCCCGATCTTCTGAACCCACACTCCGTATTTGAGAGCTCTCACCTCGCCTGCCTCCCGACCTGAGGCTGGAGAAGCACCGCTCCTGTGTGGTGGCCGCCCCAGACATTCTCCAACCTCCTCAAAGAGCGGCCCTGTCTTGTCCCTTTTGAGGTGAATAGCACAGAGTGGGTGTTAATGGTTTGTATCTGAAATGTCCCCCAAAGTCTCATGTGACAAAGGCTCGGTCCCCAGTGAAGCAACATTCAGGAAGACAATAGTAGCACCCTTGGCTTCCAATACTTTTCCTGAGAATCGCCTACCATTGTGCTGGAAAAGGGGGATAATGGTCTATTTTCCCTTTATTCTCTTAAAAACACAAAAGGCATTTCCCACTCCAACCATTTTAATGGTTGTACAACCTCTGATTCCCTCTCCTGAAGGTGAATGAACCTAGTATCACTGCTGGTTTCACAATTGCAATTATAATTTCTTATGAAGGCTTTTTTCTTATTTAAAAGTACATATAAATACTTAAAAAAAATCAACCTATGTCATTATTTGCCAGATTCATAGCAATCCTAAAATATAAGATCATCTTCAAGAATAAAGGTCCTTAATAAAGTAAAGGAAGGAAAATCAAAGACTTAATTACTATACACGTGTGGGTATATATGTATATATAGATATATAAAATACAAAATTTGAAATTTAAAGCCTAGACAATATTCTGTGACATCAGCAATCATTTCTAAGAATTTTTCATCATATATATTTAAAGTGTACAATGTATTTTGACATGTGTATACATAGTGAAATGATTACTATAATCAACCAAATTAACAAATCTATCAAATCACTTAGTTGTCTTTTTAGTAGGAAGAACATCTAAAAGCAATTCTTCTAGTAACTTTCCAGTACATATTATTATATTACTATAGTCCTATTAACTGCAACTTTGTTCCCTTCTGATTTACATTTTCCTATCCCACCTCAACCCATCCCTACCCCTTTTAACCACCCTTTATAAAACTGGGTCTATGTATTTAAATTTTTAATGTATTAGTTACCTTAATATAATGTCCTTCAAGTTCAACCACATATAAACAAAAGACAGGTCCTCCTAAGAAATTGATTTTAATGACACGATGACCCAAGTTGAAAAGAACAGTGGTTAACAGTAATAGAGTTATTTGGCAAATAATTTGGCAAAATCTACAGAATATCTATTATCCATAATTATTAGATAATTATTGTAAGTTGGATAAGAAATGGTCTTTTTTTCATAATTGAGGGAAGATGTCAAAGGAATAAAACATTAAAGATATTCCAAATGTAATAAGAATAATAAGAGTAAATATGTATTATGAGTCAAAACAAGATTAAACAGTGTGAATTTTTTTTTCCATTTAAGCCTCATGAGACTGAGTGGCACTAGTTCATTTTGGAGAAAACTAAGGAATTTCACATGGAAAATCTCACTTTGGACTCCAAAATCAAACTTTCTCATATGCTTAAAAGTGTGTCAGAATTCAAGACAGGAGAATACAGTGTGGAAGGAATGACAGATGATGGGGCTTCAGAGGAAGTAAAAGTACTTCCTGAATTTAAACTAAGTTCCTTCAAATGTTTACTCCTCACACTTCAGACAGAGCCCTAATATCCAGAATATACAAAGAACTAAAAAATTAGACAATAAGATAACAAATAAACCAATCAACAAATGGGCCAAGGACCTGAACAGACATTTCTCAGAGGAGGACATACAATCATTCAACAAGTACATGAAAAAATGCTCACCATCTCTAGCAGTCAGAGAAATGCAAATCAAAACCACCCTAAGATACCATCTCACTCTAGTAAGATTGGCAGCCATTATGAAGTCAAAGGACAACAAGTGCTGGCGAGGATGTGGGAAAAAGGGTTCACTTGTACATTGCTGGTGGGACTGCAAATTGGTGCAGCCAATTTGGAAAGCAGTATGGATATTTTTTGGAAAGCTCGGAATGGAACCACCATTTGACCCAGCTATTCCCCTACTCGGCCTATTCCCTAAAGACCTAAAATGAGCACACTATAGGGACACTGCTACATCCATGTTCATAGCAGCACAATACACAATAGCAAGACTGTGGAACCAACCTAGATACCCTTCAATAGACGAATGGATAAAAAAATGTGGCATTTATACACAATAGAGTATTACTCTGCATTAAAAAATGACAAAAATCATAGAATTTGGAGGGAAATGGATGGCATTAGAGCAGATAATGCTAAGTGAAGCTAGCCAATCCCTTAAAAACAAATGCCAAATGTCTTCTTTGATATAAGGAGAGTAACTAAGAACAGAGTAGGGACGAAGAGCATGAGAAGAAGATTAACATTAAACAGGGATGAGAGGTGGGAGGGAAAGGGAGAGAGAAGGGAAATTGCATGGAAATGGAAGGAGAACCTCAGGGGTGTACACAACTACATACAAGAGGAAGTGAGGGGAAAGGGGGAAAATATAAGGGGGAGAAATGAATTACAGTAGAGGGGGTAAAGAGAGAAGAGGGGAGGGGAGGGGGAGGGGGGATAGTAGAGGATAGGAAAGGCAGAAGAATACAACAGACACTAGTATGGCAATATGTAAATCAATGGATGTGTAACTGATGTGATTCTGCAAACTGTATATGGGGTAAAAATGGGAGTTCATATCCCACTTGAATCAAAGTGTGAAATATGATATATCAAGAACTATGTAATGTTTTGAACAACCAACAATAAAAATTAATTTAAAAAAAAATAAACTAAGTTCCTTAAATGTCAAAGAGCCAAAAATAATGTGCCTTCTATTCATCTAGTGTCTCACTAATTTTTAATCAATGGAAATAATTTTTATGTATTCATAAAGTTATAAAATGGTTACAAGAGGACATATCAGCAGAGATTTTGCATTCTGTGGTTAAATGCTCTTAGAAATTGGAAGGTTTTAATTTATAGTCATATAAACACATGTTTGTCAATTGAATGTAGTTTACTATTGTTTTAAAAAAAATAATATACAAAATAAACAGAACATGTGGCCCTGATGGTTAGAAGGTCACCATAAAGCACTGTGTGTCAACAATTTTTTATACTAGAATATTATCAAGGAAGAAGTTCTCACCTTTAGAGTCAGTCTTTGGATTTAGAACAAACTTTTCAATGAAAGCACTAATTATATCAAAAAAGAATGCAACCACGTCTACAGCCAACAAAAAATTTCTTTTTATTTTCATGATTAAATTTAAAACAATGTGAATTAAAGATGAGAGTCTATAACATAGTCATAAATTTATAACAATAAGTATATGATATATATGTGCCATTTCTAAAATTTTTCATCACAAGTAAACTGAAACTTTATGAAGACAGGATGTATGTTTCTTATGACTCCAAATAGCAGGCACTACCTGTTTATCCTCCAGTTTAAGAAGCACCTGCTGAAGATGTTATGTTGAAGTACAGTTTTTAGAACTTCATCCTCTGTTGCATTAACTGAGTATAAATTTCAAAATTATAATACAAGACCAAGAAAGAGAAGGATACAAAAGTTGTAAGTTTTAATAGGACTTGAACAAAATACTGAATAAGCTCTTAATAGAATGGCATTACCAGGAAAGAAAACCATCTAAAGAAGGGCCTGGAAGAGACTGGCAGTGGAAATTGGAGAGGAGAGAAAAGGAGGAAAATACAAAGGATGTTAGGTCATTCCAATACTGATTTGAGTATGAAATCCATATACTGTAACAACAAAGCAAGATAATGAGTTTTCAACAAATTATATTATTAATAGTATAGAGTCATAATAATACAAAGGTTAAAATTTAAACAAAAATACCAATTTCCTTGAAAAGTAAAAAATGTATCAAAACATTAATCATTTGCAATGCATAGACATTTAGATCTTGATTAAGGTGAAAGTTAAATATCACTGAGAGATACAGGGAATTTGCATATTGAGTAAGGGGTATTTGCCTCTTATGATGTGACAATACTGTAACTATTAAAATGAAATCATATTGGGTAGAGAGAGGTGATGAGAGGGGAGAGGTGGAGAAGGGGGGATAATAAAGGCAGCAGAATAAAATAGACACTATTATGGCTGTATGTATAAACTTGGCTGTGTAACCAATGTGATCCTGCAACCTGTACACTTGGAAAAATGAGAAATTATTCCCCATTTGATGGAAATGTATGATATGTCAAGATCATTGTATTGTCATAAGCAACTAATAAAAATAAAATAAAATAATGAAATCATTAGAGAAATACTAGACTTTTTATTAATGACATCAAGCTAGAATTTACTCCAAATAAATTGGTCTGAAGAAGAAAGTGAGGGAGGCTATATAATAACCAAGACCCACCATGAATAGAAATTGTGGAACATGAAAGATGAAACTTCATCTATATGGAGTTAATTGGAATATTTTCTCTTCTTCAGTGTATGTTGAATTTTCTACCCAAGTTTTTTTTTTTTTTAAATAAATGTGTTAGTAAATTGAAAAGTAAAAGTAGGATTCAGAAACAAGAGCAGAGGGCACTCAGGGAAGAGATGAATGGGGGAAAGCTCAGAAAGGGAAAACCTAATGGCAGGGCAGAAAGGGGGAAATTGTGGGGGGATAATGTTAAAGGAGGAGCAGTCCAAGTTTATGTGCCACTCTATAATATTGACACTTTCCTGATTTTGCCTATGAAGTCTTAGAAATTCTGAATTAACTATCTAGTGATAGTTTGACCTAAACATATCCTTTCTAGAAATGTAAAGGGCATGTTCTATTTAACAACGTGGATATATTCTGAGAAAGGAGATTTGGACTTTAGTTCTTTTGGATGGATATCAGGAAATAGTATAGCTGAGTCCTGTGGTGGGTCCACTCATTGTATTTGGAGGAACCTCCATGATTTCCATAGTGGCTGTACTAACTGACATTCCCTCAAACACATGTAAGGGTACCTTTTTCCCTGCATCCTCTCCTGCATTTATTAATATTTGTATTCTTGATGATCACCCTTATAACTGGAATGACATGAAGTCTCAGTGTAATTCATTTACATTTTCATAATTATTAAATACATTGCATATTTTTTCATATATGTGGAAGTTAGAAAGAAAAAAGAAAACAAAAAGAAGGGAATCTCATGAAAATAGAAGGGAGACCAGTAAAGTAGAGGATGGGGATTAGTGGAGGAAAGAAGGGAAAGGGAAATTAACCAGATTATGTTAAACATGTGCTGAATGAAACTGGCGTACCATTTGAGAGTAAACTTTTTTTTAATAAATAGAGCACATTCTTAAATAATGATAAAACTGCAGTGTAATAAATACATGAACCAATAACATAGTTATTTGTTATCATTACTGAGTGTTAGGTACTGTAAAGAATTTCATGACCTTATACATCCTAGGCAAGCATTCTACCACTGAGCTATCTTCCCCAAGCCCACAATTTATTTGAAAAAGGCAAATTTCAGAAGTCTAAATTTGGAGCAAGTCACTGTTATAATGTGAGCCCCCTGACTGTTAGAGCTATTCCCTAGGGCAGACCTAGTCACTGTGGTGACCATACTCTAAAGACAAGGCATCCAGGCAACCAGGTCCACCAGAAAGTTATGTGGCAACCTCAGAATGAAGAAAAATAAAACCCAAGTGTGTTTTGAGCTCAGCGCAGGTCTCCAAGATTCCTAAACCACGTATGTGTAGGGAAAACTAAAATAATGTGAAACTGAGGCATAAAGCAGAAATGAGAACTCGGCTCCAGCCCTCCAGAGGAGTGAAAGGGTGCAATTTGACTATTAAGCTCTATAGCAAAGCATTAACATTCTTCAAAGCAATGAGAAAATCCAGAATTTCTACAACACAATACTCACAATCAATATGCAATCTGGAACTACTACTATATCAATATAGTCAGGCATGAAATTTATAAAATTAAAGATTTATTTCTTCTATAAGAAAAGATTTTAATACCAATCTCAAGATCAATCAGACACTGTAATTATTATAAACAATTTAAAGCAGCTATTATAATTGTACTTGATGGGGTAAAAATGATATATAGTAGAGCTAGGGATATAGCTCAGGTAGAGTGCCTGCCTTGCATGCCTGAGGCCCTAGGTTCAATCCCCAGTACTGCTAAAAAAAGAGAAAAAGCTCACATAACTATAATTTATACACACACAGGATCTATACTGGAAATTCAACTTGTTTGAATAATAGAATATTAATTGATAAGTTGAACATATAAAGGAGAAACATGACAATGAATATACATGCAGAGAAAGTGTTAATTTCAATCATCCATATATGCACATGAAATTTCCCAGGAAACAAAGAATATAAGGGGACATAATGACTGTTAACCCCTTCTAATTCTGTACTTTCTTAAAATAAATCAATCATATTCCCTTCACTGAAGAAAACTTCCCTGACGAAATTTTATGTGCTTGCAGCAAGAAACCTTAAATGGGGATGGTAAATGCTGAAGGAATATAGGCCCAGCACCCATGACACCCACTTCCGTGCATGTCTTGCAATGCTGAAATCCTGTGTTAAAGTCATTTTCTTCTGTCTTCAATTTGGTGATTAGTAACAGTTTCTGAAAATAAAATATTTTGCACAACTTGTAGCAGAAATTTATTGTCAAGAGTTTAAGTTTTTACTTAGGATCCCAGATCATAACCCATATTTCTTACATCCCTCTTTTACTACTTATCTTACCAAATCCTTGTCAGCCTATCATTGAAGCAATCCCCTGTTGTTGGCTTGTACTGAGCTTAGAAGCACCAGGAAGTACCCCAGTAAGAAGCATGTTCCTTTGGACTTCTGTCACCCACATTATATAGCAGCAATTTTACCTCCTCAGGATTACTATAAAGGCCCACTCTCTCTGCCAATATAACTTCCTTCATTGCCTACTGGTCTACAGGCATGAAAAGCCCAAAATTATCAGCAATAGCTTTAGCCTCAGTGGAATTCTTATCATGTTCCCTTGCCGCAGTCTGGCTGGGCACAAATCACGAGTCGCTCACAGCTTTGTAGATTCAAACAGCAGTTCTTTATTCCCGATCTCACACCGGCCTTCTACAAACATGTTCTGGGGAAATCCACATTCTCTGCCAAAATCCACACCTCCACTGGGCTTCTGTCTCCCCAAAATACTGTCTGAATCCCGTGAGAACTCAAGGGGAACTCAGGCAGCAGGATACGCCCTATTCCCAGCAGGAATAACCTTAAACTTGGAACCGTGCTAAACTCGCATTGTCCTAAACCTGGAATGCCCTAAATCCAAGGAGCGCTATAAACTCTGATCCATCCTAAACCCGGATCCGCCCTGGTCCTTGAGCAAGGTCACTGCAAAATGTCCTTTTTCCATGAGTCCTTCCACTAAGTAACATGGGGTACGCTGGCAAGAAAATTGTCATACCTACTTTGCTAATGGCTCCCAGCATTCCCTGGTAGAAGCCTCTCCTCTCCAACCTGAAATCAGTGTCTCTAATACTATATAGACTAAAGTTTCAGGAATAGAAAGCACAAATTTCTTTTATAGGTAATTCCAAGTAATAGTAAGAAGGCTAGCCCTATCTCCATTCCTTGGTTCCTGAATCAGGTTTTCTACCATTAGGGACACAATTAATGAACAGTGCAAACTGTATCTAAAGAATAGAACCTAAACCCACACAGTATCATCTCCAAAGTGACACCTTAGCTACACACAAACCAATGATGCATCAGACTAGCAGCCTCCAGGGAATGCAGAAAATTGTACACTCAAGGGATCCTACATCTATGGCTCTGTAGGATCCCATGTGGGTGAATCAGAAACTCTATGAACTCCCAATAGTGTCAACTAGGGCCTTATGGAAAGGAATGCAAATCCAGATCTAGTACATATAACAGTCCGAGTATGGATAAGTAACCACTTTTTCAAAAGTGGAAATTAACTGTTTAACAAGACGCTGATTGAATCCCTTAAAAGTTGTAAAGGGTCTTGCCATGTTTGAGTCTTAGTTCTTATCTCTGTTGAAAAATTCAGTGATGGGTAAGAAAGGGCCCAAACTGCCACCACCTTTGCCCATCTGCAAAGCATGACTCCATGGTGCCAGCATGGGGCTGCCTAAATGCAAGTCCTGGCTTCCATCCTGTGGACAACCAGCTGTATTCTTGGTGGTCTGGCACTGTGTTAAAGTCATTTAACAGGAATTGACATGACACACAGATATTTGCACACTTTATGTCCACTCCAAAAAGATTAATTTTTATGACTCTTCTCTAGATTTCCTTATCTCTACCTTTTCCATATAGCTCCTTCCAGTTTCCTGAAAACCCAATCTTTGCGTCAGACCATCTCCCCCACCCGCCGTATCAAGTTGATGACTACATTTACTGCTCCAATTTTTCCCATTTGGGAGGATATAACCTATTCAAGTTCTCACAGATTTACAGTTTGGATATGGCTTAATATATCCTCCAAGGGTTCAGGTGGTGAAATTTAATAGTCTTAATACAATTGTGGGATGTTAAGAGGGTGTAACTTTTGAGAGTTGGGGCCTTTTTCAGGGTCCTAAAAGCAAGTCTTACCTCTGAATTACTTTCTGGCTTTCTGTCTCACCATGTGATCTCTCCATGTCAAACATGCTCCTGTCATCTACCAGAACCAAGTTGATGCCAGTCTCAGGCCCTTGAATCTCCAGAACTGAGACCAAAATAGACCTCTTTTTAAAATAAAGTTATTTTAGCTCAGGTATTCCATTATAGTAATAATAAACAGACGAGTAATGCACTACTCTAATAGGATGTCATATGAGAGCCATTTCTTTTCAATAAAAACATTTATTCATGAACTTAGCCTGGAATTTTTAATTCACTCATGCCTGTAATCTGTCTTGGGTGGGCTGAGGGAGTAATGTCACTGTAACATCAGCTGTGATGTGAAGGTCTGAGCAACCTGTGTGTGGAACTTATTTGTGGCCCCAGGACCTATTTGGATGTGATTTGCAAAATAGCATTTCCAATATGTGATGCATTGCTACTGTGGTCTCCCAACTTGAGAATGGTAGTACCTGTCCACACAGAGGAGTCCCAGTGACCTAGGGTCTAAATGGTAAATGACAGGCTCTCCATCAAGGTCTAGTTGGATACCAAGCTCTTTCGTTCTGATAAAGTAAGAGCAGGACACTGGAAAAGTCAGCTGAAGCCATGCTGTCAAGATTCCTGGTGAAACAACAGTCTATATGGAAGACCAATTGCCCAGCAGTCTAGCTTCCTCCTGGTGACTTCCCTCAGGGATCGCCTCTGCACATTCCCTGAGGGCCCAAAGAGCCTCAAGTGTGCTGTCATTTCACCTACCACTAGCAGAAAGTAAACCAGAGCACCACGGTCAAGAAATTAGAAAATCAGGAGGGAAAGAGCCTTTACTACTCACCAAACTTGACTTTTTTTTTTTTTTTTTTGCTTTTCACTGAACTGAAATGGTAATTAAAGTTTTCCAGATGCTGTCGTTTCAGGGGAACACTAAATTAGAAAACACAAAATTGCTTTAATTGCCTTGAGGTGATTAAATTTGGAAGTAATGAGCTCTCCATCAATCCAGCCTCCTTTTTTTAGAAGGAGAAACACCAACCTGGCTGTGTTCATAAGAATATCGATCTGCATGAGCTGTGTGTGGGTTTAAATAACTCTAAGCATGTTATAAATCTAATCTACTTTCAGGTTCTCAGTGAAGTGCCCCACGCTGTCCTATTCATCCCACAATAACACATCTACGTCCCTAGTTTTGCCTCTCTAGATCAGAAACTTCTCACCTGGGTGCACACACAGTCATAAAACTATAAAGATGAAGTCTCTGGGGTAGAAATTCTTAAGGTGCCTCTAATGTACAGATGAGATTGATGAGGTCAGTTTTAAAGTGACTGCCTCTAATGACATGAAGACCCCCATCTGTGCTATATCCTAATGTGGAAGAAGCCAGGGAGAACAGAACCAGTAAGATGAGACAGGCTCTCCATCAGCATTACTGCAGCAGTATGTCAAACACAGGGTGGGCGAGAGGGGATCCCTGCAGCATTGAGGATTATCCTGACAATGTAAAGTCTTAATTCAGATATTCAGGGATAGACTAAACTGTTTAAAAAATGAATTCTTTTAAATCCATAAACATTAACCAAACAAATAAATTATCCCTCTCCAAAGGAAGATAAGTTAAATTGGTTGGCACGTTCATATTTTCTTAGAAAAAAAGACACACCATGCATTCTTCCCAGTGTTAATGGCACGAGTGTTTGGTGATCCATCACTGTTCTTCGAATGCTGGGAGACTTGGCTTCTGATTCTGTAGTTTGTTATTGCAGTGTTTGGTCTATAGTTTCCTCCCAAATTCAAGGCTGGGACTTGGACTTAGATTAAGACTAGTGTAGAAAGTAGGTGGCTGTAATAATGTGCTTATGTTTCAGGTTAAGTTATATTTACAGAATCTATGCTGAAGCAATATTCACATACCTGTGGAATGTTACATGTGGAAGGTCTCAGGCAAAGAATAAATCAGAATCTTCAAAATGTTGCATTTGTCATCTACTTTAATACTTCAAGGCACAAAATTTCATTTTTCTGGCTAATATTCAGAATTCATTTGTTGTATTTCAATTTGAAAAAGTGAAAGATGATTTTAAGGGCTGGAAGGGAATAGAAATCTGAATTTCCTGCATTTAATTTTTCCTTTTAGGTTCAACTGTACTAGACTAAGTTCACTCTCCAGTCCTAATGAAATACTCCAGAAGATATTAACACCTCCTACAGGCAACCTGATTAGGTTTTCCAAAGTGGAATGCTCAGGGCAACAGTTAATTCAAAGAAAATGTTCACTGTCAGGGCAGAGTTGAAGGTTCTTTTGTGAATCAGCCTCCAGACCTGTCATCCTCATTTGCAATTGTTCCTGAGATAGAATAAATGCACAAACCATTAGAAGAAGGAGAAACAATAGTAATTTAATGAGAATTCTAGACTTGTGGGAAGTGTCATGCCTACAGAGAAAGCGTCACTTTTCATCACCCTCTGAGATTAATGATATTTAAGTTCAGTATGAAGTGTTATGATCAAAATATTTTATATTCATCACAATTAAACATACATACAAAAGTGCATTTTTGTAATGAAGTTACAAGCACGTCAATGTTTCAGAAACAGGAAATTGCAAGCTAGTAAAATATTTTTGAAGCTTATATTTTCAGATTACAAGACATAGAGACTGCACATCTTCCCTTGAGGAAATAATCATCACATGTTTCATCACATCTCAACTTGAGCAGTGGAAATATTTCCTTGTGCTCAAGGTTGCAACAAGACAAACACACCTGTGGAAAGCAGTGGAGATGAAATTGGCTCTGTGCTAAAATAAATTGTTTATAGTTTTCTGATTTAGCTCAATCAAATGCAGCCTCAGTGAAAAAGAGCAGTGAACACCAGTAAACAGAAAGGGCAAAAGGCTGAACTCAATGTCACTCAAACATCCCAGCCTCATAAATATTCATATGCTTCTTCAGCTATAAGTTTTTTTTTTTTTTAATAATCTGTACTTATGTGTTTGGCAAAATCCTTCCTGAGGAAATAAATCTGTTGACCTGAGAATAAAGAGATCATGACAATGATTTTAAAGAGAAAATTTCACTATAGTACTGACCAGGTCTTTCTTACCTCTAGTCCATTGTAACATGTTGAGGGGAAATATTAACCAATAAATACTGCCCTTCTTCTCTTATACCACATCTGATCTTCAGAGCAACAGAAATGTATGGTTATCATGTGTTCACATCTAAAGAGATCTTTAAAGATATTAAAGAATTTGGGAGGATTCTGTTATAAACTAGAAAGAAAATAGTTATAAAAAAGAAGGAACGAAGGAAGGAAGGAACGAAGGAAGGAAGGAAGGAAGGAAGGAAGGGAGGAAGGAGGAAGGGAGTGAGGGAGGGAGGGAGAGAACCTAGAATGCTTGGAGTAAGACTCGCCTGCACCTGAAACCAGGAAACCAGGAAACCACAGCCAAGGTGTCAGCCAGAGTTTGATTCTCACTTGAAGACTGTGAGCCCCATTCCTAGCTGAGTCCTAGTCAGAGTCAACTCTCAGCTCCTTGGCACTGGCCTCTACAACATGGCAGCCTACTTTTTTGAAGCATGTCAGCCAAAAAGGCATCAGAGTCGAGTGCAAAACAGAAGCCACAGTCTCACATGCCCAACACAGAGGCACCAGCCCATTACCTTGGCCATGTCCATAGATCCCATCCAATCTCAAGGGAAAGATTTACCCAAAGGTGTGAATATCAGTAAGTGGGGACCATCTTAGAGATTCCTTAGATAATTTCCTTCCTCCTGGGACTGCTATAAAGAGTAAATCAACCCACTTGGTAAATATTAGTTCTTTCCCATTGTTGGGACAACGGCTCCTCCTCAGTTGTCACTGTGTCAATTACTATTGCTGGAGTTTTGTGTACACATTGTCTTGACAATAGGTTTTGCATGGATTATGCTTCAGAGATTGTTCACTCAATTGATGAAACTCCTTTCCTAAGGAGAACATTATCCCTAATGTTTTCCTAGTGGAATAATTGGAAAGTGAGCTCCTTAATGGACTGAAAAAGAGATAGTGAACAGGGGCATGTGCAGAGACAGAAAGAACACAGAATTTATAATACGTGGAGGAACAGAATGCATGCACTGGAGGAGAATATTCCTGGAAAGTAGAGGTTGTAAGTAAAATAGAATATGAACGTTAAAATCATATCTGTATCTTTATATAAATTCACTTGGGAAAATTATCATTTAACTTCTCTGAGCCTGCAAGTCTGACTATTTTCTGATGGTATAAAAATGAAACACGCTCATATTTTAAATTCTGAATTTGGATTTTTTCCCCAGGATAACCATACGAGGTATTATTCCCTCTCATGATGCTGGGCAGGGACAGCCGACCATAGCTCCCAATCAGCCATGTGACCACAAGGGGAGCAACCAGTACTCTGCATTGTGCTGTGTGGCTCTACCATGATGTGTGTGTGTGATAGGTTAAATGTATTAAATGCATTTTCAATTTCTGATATTTCAACTTACAATGATGCTATAGTTTGGAACTGGAACATTCTCCAAAGGCCCATGTGTTAAACTCTTGGTCTCTGAAGTGACACCATTGAGAGATGTGGAACCTGTAAGATGGGAGGCCAAGTAGGAGGCTTTTGACCACTGAAGATGTGTTCTGGAAGAAGACTGTGGTATGCAAGTCTTTCCTCCTTTCCTTTTATTCCCACCCACCACAAGGTGAGCAGCTTGCTGTCTCATGTGCTGCCTTGCTACAGGCCCAAGAGCATGAGGGCCAATCAAGCATGAACTGAGACCTCCAAAGCTGTGAACAAAGTTAACTTTTCCTCTTTATGTCCACACACATAGGTTTCATGGAACATCAAGGAACATCTGTAATATTGGTTCCCTAATTCTTAATCATTTTGTGGAATTCATATAAAAGAATCCTAGTGAAAGAATTTTACATGGTACTTGGAACATAAAGTACTTGATAACTATTGTTATCATTATCATCATCATCAACATCATCATTGTCATCATCATTATTTGTGTGAAAATACAAGTTGAAATCAGATTCTAGGGAACCCAAAATGCTGGAACAAAGATAAATGTTTGCTCTTATTCTGATGATAATAAGACATTCTAAGTTTTCCTGGGTGCCCTTTGTCAATTTCCTTAAAAATTACTGGCTCACAGAAATTGCAACAAGATTTTTAAATATAGAAAGCAAAAATTCCACCAGACAGTATTATTGTTTTGTTTTTTTTTTTTTATGAAAATGTGGTGGTTGGAAGAACACAGTAATTTGTATTAGTAAGTAATTGTCCAGTTGTCATGGCTTATGGTTTCTTTTTGTCTTGAATGTACATCTTTATAGCAACTTCAAGATCTGGAACACACCATTCATGAAGGGGAACACTGGTGGGTGCAGTCAAGCAGAAGAACAAAGAGGACAACAGAGTCAAATTCACTTTATTTAATGTGGATCCAGACACACTCACATACACACTTACACACACATTTGAATAATAATAAAAAAAACACTATTCACCATTTTCTCCAGATTCATGAATGACCATGTAATTGGATCTGATAGAAACCAAAGTGACAATCCTGAGCAGTTACAATGGACAATTGCCTTAAAAAGTAGCTATCAACCAGGAAGCGTGTGGGGCTTGGTATTGGCTGCGCTTTTCTCCAGGGCTTTATCACTGTGTTTCTCTTCTGATATGTACGAATATTAATAACATTGTTAGGAACACTGTTCATTCATGCAGAGAAAAGATAAATGATTCTACTCCTTTTGATTATAAATCCACAGCATCTAAGCCAGCAAGAGCTCCTGTCCTTGAAGGAGAATAGAGGTGAGAAACCATGGAAGGTGAAGGTGTGGGGCATCTCTGGAGGAGTGACTCTAGAGTGTTCAGAGGTAATAAACTCTTTGAAGAAATATTGAGGTGAGATTCTACTATTTGTCTGAATCCTGTAACAAAATTACCAAGAGTGGACTGTTGTCCTTAATTTAAACATATCTGGAGATAAGACGTTTACTTGCTTCCTGGCAGCCAAATCCATCTGCACACAGTGAAGTCATTCAACAGGACTGCCTGGCGCAGAGCAGAAACTGCCCACCTATGGGTCTCACCTTCCTCTTGCTAAATATCTCCTTCAATATTAAACAAATTTATTCCTATACCAAACTGCAGCTTCTGTGTTCATATTTCACTGACGTCTTTTCTAGTGTATCACTAAGCTTGCAAGAATACATATATATATATATATATATCACTTGCAAGAATAGTGATTATACACACACACACACACACACACACACACACACACACACGTATACATATATAGGTAGATATATAATCTCGAAGAGCAAGAAATTAGGAAATCTTCCCTGAACCTGGCAACTATCCCAACAATAAACAGACAATGTCATTGCATGAAGACGAAGACAATGTGGCTCAGTATTTATGTCCAGATATAAAACAAAGACAAGTAAAATACTATCACCAATAACCGAACTCCATTCTTTCCCTGCTGACAGGAGTCACTATTGCTGCTTTACCAATGACAATTCTAATTTCACTTCATTCATTCTGACTTCTAAATAAAAAAATTGTTAAATTCCCTAATCTCTATAGCAGCATTAATCCAGATAGCCCCAAAGCAAAAATAATTCAAATGTTTATTTAAGGGTGACTGGAATTGTTTATGAACATATTCTACAACATAGATGTACCTTGAAAACATTGTGCTGAGTAAAATAAGCTGGTCAAAGAGGCCACCTACTTATCATATGATTCCTTTCATGTGAAAGTTCAGAATGGGGAAATCTATGGAGATAGAAAACAGGTTAGTGATTGCTTTGTTCTTGGGGAGCAATGAGGGTAATAACTAAAGGGTCCAGGGTGTCATTGGAGATTGACAAAAATGTTTTAAAATTGATTGTGATGATAGCTGCACATATCTATGGTGGAAGTGAATGAGGACCAATAAAATGAGAACAAATTCTACTTATTTATAGCTTATAGTAGCAAGAGAGTCATCCACCATCACTCAGTTTGGCAGAGACTCGAAGGCTGGGGGGTGGAAAATCTTCATAATTTAAAATTAAAAGGTTCCTGGTATGCCAGACTTGAGCCCCCTGGCATGGGGAAGCTGCAGCATTGCATGTGACTATTGAAGGCTGCACGCATGACTTCCACTGGTTGCTGCTGATTTGGAAGTAGGTGCAAAAATTAGGGAGATTATCAGTTATTAATCAAATTCTGAACATTTGGGACTGTTTTTTTTTAAATTTTTATTTTTATATGTTTGATAAACCTTTATTTTATTCATTTATTTATATATGGTGCTGAGAATCGAGCCCAGTGCCTCACAAGTACTAGGCAAGTATTCTACTACTGAGCCACAACCCCAGCCCTGGGACTGATTTTTATAGAGGTTAGAGATTAGATTTGGTTTCCTAGATTGTTTACTACAGATGGTAGTCTGATTTCCTGCAAGTCTGACATAGAAAGTAGATTGACTCCCTGGGCTGGTTATGATATTTAATATTTTGGCTTCCTGAACTTGTGGTTGCAGAATGAGTTTCAGAATTCCATTAGTATTTATGGTCTGGCCTTATTCATATGTATATCCAGTCTTTGGCTGTGAATATACTAAATATCATTGAATTGTATGCTTGAAATGGGTTAATGGTACATTATGTGAATTATGTCTCAATAGGACTTTAAAAATCCAAGGGAAAAGATATTTTAGCCAGGCAAAGTGGCACATGTCTTTAATCCCAACAGCTCAGGAGGCTGAGGCAGGAGGATCATGAGTTCAAAGCCAGCCTCAGCAATATAGCAAGGCCCTAAGCAACTCAGCAAGACCCTGTCTCTAAATAAAATATAAAATAAAGCTGGGATGTGGCTTAGTGATGAAATGCCTCTGAGTTCAATCCCTGGTACCAAATAAAAAAAAGAAAAAGAAAAAGAAAGAAAGATACTGTCATTATCAAATTGCTTCTGCTTCCTACAGCCACCAATCTAGAACCATTTCTTGCTTTTCCACTAATTTACCCAAATCATCCACACCAGCAAAATCCCAACCACAAACCTTCTTTCCTCTTGCTGAGGTGCCCATGGTTTGTGTGCTGTCTTGCTGTTGCAAGTTCACAAACTGAACTTTTGACTACAATTATGTTTCTAGTAGTTTTGGTCACTATGTTTCATCCTTGTTTCCATTTCTCTGTTTTACTAATATCAAATTTTATTCTATACTTTTTGCATTCTTTTCCAGAGAAAACCTTCCTTTGTGTAGTCATATCAGCATGGAAACAAGCAGCATTTTCACTTTGCCCATTCTTGTCACTGAATTTCCATTAGAAGAGGCAGATTATTGTTTTTCTATAATCAGATCCTTCTTTGAGGACTCACTAGAAAATTGAAATGCATGAGTATACATGTGTATGGAATATGTATATGTGTGTGTGTGTGTGTGTGTGTGTTTGTGTGTGTGTTTGTGTATATGTGTGCCTGTGTGTACATGTATGTGTGCATGTGTATAATATCCATATATCCATATACGTATGTATACTTGTGTACACGTGCGAATACGCATGTGTAAGTAATACATACATAAATATGTGTGTGGATATACAGCACTACTGCAGAATTGGCTTTGAACAATATTAACTTTCTTGAAACAAGCATTCATATGGAAATAGTCAAATAAAAGGAAATTGAGAATCAATATTGCATAATTTAAGCCAGTTATTAACTTTATTACATTAGCAGTAGCACATTCATTTTCATTATTGATCTGGCCTATATAATTATACCAGGCAAGAGTTCTTGTATTGGCAATAAGCCAAATGGAAGGGGTTAGAGGAAGGGAAGAAAAGAAATTCTCTACATCAATCTGACTTCCTCAGTCTTTGGAATGAAGAATTGCACTTCTCATAAACATCATGAGCTCTATGGGGCTTTTGTTTGTTATTTTTATTTTTTATTTATTTTTTTTACATTCATTCTTCAACAGTGTTTCTTTCACTTAAAAACCCAGGGTTGCTGCACTTCCGATGATTAGAGAAGACCCAGGGTAAAAATGCTGACACCAACTAAATAAAGCCTTTATTCTGCTCTTGCAGGAGAACAGGTGATAGACATGGAAAGTGCAAAACCTGTTTGGAGTCTCCCCCCACAAAGTATTTGATTGGCCCAAATTCTCTGCCCTCTCTCACTCCCAGACAAAATGGTTGTCCTCATGGGGATCTGACAGCACCGATGCATATCACCCAGAGCCCAATCCTGTTCCAGACCTATACTTCAGTGGGTTGGCTGAACCAAAGGTGCAGCTGATTCTAAAAGTAGGAAAGAGACAGCAAAACACAAGTACGTGCTTAATCATAACTCTTTGAAGAAGGGAAATTAAAAAATCGAGCCACAGTGTTCCATGTCTTCCATGGAAGAAAATGTAGATAACAAACCTATTCTGTTACAATAACAACAATAAGCTCTAGATAAAATATAAAAAACAATGTCCTGAGAGCCCTAGAGACTGATTTGTCCCTAATGTTGGATATAACCAAGAGGGGGAAAAAAAGTGATCCAAATAAAATAAAATTATAGAAAAATTTAGTGGCTAGGACTAAACAGATAAATAATCATAAACAGACAAATAAAAAGAAAACGCTCACCTAAGAGGAGAGATAGATATACTTTGAAATTAGCAAAATCTAAAGGATCAGTGAATCAACTTTAGAAGGCCTAATTAAGTGCTAGTTGGAGTCTTAGGGGAGAAAAGAAAAATAATGAGATTTTAAAAAATATGAAGAAATATCCCTCGGACTGGGGTTGTAGCTCAGTGGTAGAGCACTTGCCTGGCCTGTGTGAGGCACTGGGTTTGATCGTCAGCACCACATAAAAATAATTCAATAAAATAAAGGTATTGTGTCCTCTTACAACTAAAAAATATATTTAAAAAAAGAAATAGAAAATTTCCCCAAATTTGGTAATCAACCCGAATTTTCCAATTTAAGAATCTCAACCAAACATAATCCAGTCATTTTTGAAGAAAATCATGGCTGACATAGCACAGTCAACTTCTAGGAAACTGAAATCAAAAGAAAAATATTTACAGCATAGAAAATCACAAACAGGATAAAATAATCCCAAGATTCCTCATCAGAAATTATGGAGGCCAAAGCACAAAGAAGTTGTGTTCACAGTCATTTTAAAAAGGGGAAAATTCAATATAAGAATTTATTAGCAAAAAATGTCCTTCAAGAATAGTCAATGAGCCTTTTTTTTTAGGAATGAGAAAGGAAAAATCTCCCAATATCTGCTACTTCACAAAAACAACGAGAACACTAGAAAAATTACTGAAATATGCTTTTTCATAACTGGAAATTAGCCAAAGGCTTAGAGAACTCAGATGAGCATTTATTCAGAAAAAAATGGTCAAATTTTAATATTATAATTTTGAGCTTTGTTGCTTTTTCCCTTGCTCAACTCACAATACCCTCTCCTCAACTCCATGGCATCCTTGAAAACCAACAGCTTTGAAAACACATAATTGGCAAGAAACAGCATTTTAGCAAATGCATTAAAGGGGGCAGAAAAGATTCAGAGCTCCACAGAAAGCCCCACCCCTCAGAACTGTTCTGATTAGAAAAATGCTCCCAAGAAAAGGTGATAGGCAAAGGGAGACATTGGTGTAAGGCATTTGAGAATGCTTCATTTAATCATTAACAGATTAGTAAGATGTCTGAGCAGAGAATTCATTGACTGCAGCACCAAAAAAGAAAAATATAATAATAATGCAGATTACATAAAATTAGTTAAGGAAGGTCATTAAACTAACAGCAACAACAAATAACCCAAATAACACCAAAAGCTACAACAAAAACCCTGAGTAAATATCACCCTCATAGTCACTATAACATAACTCAGAGGTATATTACAAAAAAAAATGGTCAGTTTTCAACAGAAAATTATGAGACTTGCAAAGAAAAAGGAAGCATTACCTATACATGAGCGGTGGGGGAGAATCAGTCAATAAAACCTTCCTAGAGAAAGCCCAAACAGAAGTAGCATACGAAAAAAATAAAAGATTTTAAATCAACGATTATAAATATGATCAAAGAGCAAAAGGAATCAATATCTAAAGAAGAAAAGTGTGAGAATGTTTCTGACCAAATACAGTCAGTCATTAAAGAAATTATTTTTGAAGAATCAAAGAGAATTGAAATAAATATGAGAAAATTAAATGTAGAATATGCTTTTAAAAATGACCAAGTATTGGGGCTGGGGTTGTGGCTCAGTTGCCTAGCATATGTGAGGCACTGGGTTCAATTCTCAGCACAGCATATAATAAATAAATGAAATAAAGGTTCATCAATATCTAAAAAATATTTTTTAAAATGACCAAGTAGCACATATGGAAGGATGACTTAACAATTAGAAATCCATCTATCTAATTCACTAAATTGAGATTAAGAGAAAAATCATTATCAACTCAATAGAAAAACTCTTTGATAAAAAACAACATACATCCATGATTAAAACTCTCTCAAACTAGAATAAAAAACTTCCTAAATTTAATAAAAGATACCTTCAAAATGGCTTACCATATATTGTACCTAATGGTAAAATATAAAGAACTTGAACTTTCTCTCCTAAGAAGAGAAATAAGGTAGGAATGTATGTTCATATTGCTTTTATTCAACAATAAAGCCATTACAAAAAAAGGAGGTTTCTCAACAATGGTTCTATTTGCATTTGGGGTTGCATGATTTCATGTTGTGGAGGCCTATGTTGTACATTGTATCATGTTAGGCAGCATTCGTGATCTCTACCCACCACATAAAAACAGCAAGAACTGGACTGTGAACCAAGAAAATGACATATTCTCATTTTCCCTTGGGGGAAAAAAGTCACCCCAGTTGTTAACCACTGCAATAATATAATAAATAAATAAATAAAATGGATTGCAATCTGGAAGTAAGAAGTAGAACTGTTATCTACTTAGCAGATAGCATGTTTGTTTACCCAAAAATGACTTCATACAAAAATTTATACAAAAATTACTAGTCAGTTTAGTGAGATCACTAGGTACAAGGTTAATATAAAAAAATCAATTCTATCAGAAATAAGAAATAAGACAGCTGAAGTTAGAATAACAATGCACTTAGAGTATAACAAAAAACCATAAAATAATTTTTAAGAATGAATTTAACAAAAGATGTGGGACTTCTCTATATGGAGTACTGCTGAATGCTACATGGAGTACATCACTGACAGATTTAATTAGAGCCCTAAGTAAGTGGAGAGATATACCATGTTCATTGACTAGAATGGAGTAAGCCAATCATTCCCACAGTGTGATAAGTAGAATTTGTAAAAAAAATAACTTATATTATGGCTTTCTCAGGATGTACTCCTAGATTGGATGATAAAATGCAGGTGAAGTTCTTAGTGTGGTATCTGGCGCACAGGAAGCTTGCAACAAATCTTACCTATTATCATTAGTTAATTACAGCTTTCTTCACTGTTAAATTCCATCTGTTTCTCCCAGTTTTAGTTTTCCCTCTTAAAACTGGTGAATTCCTCACTGGATTAGTCAAAGCTCTTCCTGAATTTGAGCAAACAGGCTCTTCTCAGCTACTTCTGGCCAACTTGGAACTTACAATGCTAGAGCTGGCCATATAAAGCAGCTGATAGATCAGCATGACTGAGTAAATGAGTTGTTCTGCTTTCTTTACAGGTGGAGGTGAATATCATAACAAAAGTCAACCATCATCCTCTGTCACATTTCTTAGCTACTAAGCTCCTTCAAAGAAAAATAAACTCAAAAGGTGATTCTCATGAATCAGAAACATTGTATTGCTGAAGAAAGAAAATTAACTAAAACCCCTTTTACATTATAATAGCAGAATCTAAGAAATATGTGCAGAAGTAAAATTAGAAAACAAAGAACATGTTATACAAATAAAATGGCCATGAATATGAACCTCTAGCCTACAAATTCATCTTTATATTTAACTTTGTCTGAAGAGAGATCCAAGTTAGATATTTACCTCAGCCTTTTTATAGAGTACAACCATATGTGGTCTGCCCATAAGGAAACTCATTTTACTTCCTATGGATTTTCTGAATGTGCTGCTGAGGTTATTATTGGAACAAATGTTTAATATGGAAAAGTAAAGAAAAGTGAAAGTGTTTTAATGATATAACTAAAATTTGGAGAATGATCAACAATTTAATCTTGTTTAGCCTTTGGTTGGGACCCTCTTTTGACCTGCTCACGGAAACCAAAACAGAACAAGCAGTGATGGGTAATTGCTTTTGGAACTAAGTAATGGAGTCATTGTGCAATGATAAATCAAGGGAAGAGTCTCTTCCAGTAATGTAATTAGCAGTTCCATGGTCAAGGCAGCCTCCAGAAGAGAATCTGATGACGTAAGCGGATACCCTTCATGGCCTAATCAAGTCTGCTACTAAAGAAGCTCAAATATTGCTATTTTTATTACAGTAGCAACCAACCATCTGGGTCAAAAATGGGGAAAGAAAACAAGTCAGGGGCAATCATGTTTAGCCACAAAGAACCATATTTGTTTTTGTAGCAACTGAGTAACAACGTCTCTGGTGAGCTGCTAATGAAATCCTCTTCTCTTAGCATCTAATCAAAATTCACAGCCAGAAGCAACATGGAATGAGTATCCAAGCTAAAACATTAATTATTCTATTGTTAAAACTGTCTCAACAGTGGGCTTAAAGCAGACACATTCTTTGTGAACAGAAATGCTTAAAGCGTCATTCCCACCCTTTGATGTTTGAACATTTTAAATTAAGTAGGAGGAAGGGTAAATAAGCTTCGCATTCCCCAGTGCGATCCTGATGGGCAGCAGAGGGAAAACGCAAATTTATCTTTCGCCCTTCAATTTTTGAGAAAAATAAATGACCCTTAGATTCTAAAAGTCATGAGCATAGGAACTAAGCCAAATTAAAAGTGATTGATGGCTTTGGTCCCATTTAGTTAGATCACAGTTGTTTTATTGCAAATGTATCTGATACCAGTATTTGTTAAAATTAGAACAACCTTGTACCTATGTTTTCTTTAAACGTAGAGATGCCATTGGCAAGGCCTTGAACATGAAGTATCACAGGCCATCATCATCCAAATAAAAAGCAGATTGACGCTCTTAGTGTGTGCAGAGCTCTGGGCATGGTGATCTGTAGAGAAATCCAATGTAATTTACCCACCATATGGCCTATTTTCTGCTTTTTTTCTAACGGCAACTACACATGGCCTTCAAATGTCATTTTATGAACAACCATATTGTATAATTTCAGGCTAAAAATAATCACAGGTGTTTAGAATCCTGGTTTGCAAAAAGTTAGTCTACAATTAATGATGATAATATTGATTACTATATTTAGTGTGTGCTTGATATTTGGTAGATATTTTAGTAAACACTTTACATGGATTATGTCATTTAACTCTCATATGATGTACTTTATTATTGTGTTTACTTCGTATCGGAAGAAATTTGGTACTTAAAGACATTTGTAACTTCATCTAGGTCACACAGTTCTTCAGTTGAGGAGCAGGGTTAATAACATATGACTGTATCAGTTTAGAGTTCAGTTACCCTGCACCTTGGCAAAGAATGAGTAGCAGTAGTGAGTCTGACAGGCATTGGGCTGTCTATGCAAGCATCTTCCAAATGCTTCAAGTCACTCAACTCTCACAATCCTGTGAGATCAATATTACTTCTATTATTGTTATTGTTATTATTGTCACTTGCATTTTACTAAGCAGAGGAAATGGAGACATGGAAAGACTAATCAGTGACCAGGATCACATAGTTCTCTGGTAGTAGAACAGGGATTTGAACATTTTGCTGGCTCTGGAGTCAACACTCTTAACTATTTGGTCCATTACTGACATGACCATTATCCTTTACCTCCTCCTGAAGCTTCCTTTGGCTTTTTGGAAATTAGAAAATGCAACTGTCTTTTTCTGGAGTATGAATTACATGGTAGTGTACAATTGGATCTCATAGGGCAAGGGTGGGCAATTAAATGAAAATCAGAAAAATAAAGAAATAAGACCCTGATTCTGACTTAGGCAAAAATTCATTTTAATTACTTTATTTGACTTTGAATCGGGGTTTTTTTTCATATCTCTTGGGCTTGATTTTCCCCATTATAAAATAAATAGGTTACACTAGATGACTTATAAAATCCTACCACTAAAATCTTCTTCTAGTCTTTGCCTTCCTTCTAAGTATATGCTTATATGAGCACTCAACCTGTTACAGATATTTTACTATTTTGTCTAAAGCCAAGTCATAGTTTCCCAACTGTTTTTATGAACTCTCTTTACCCATATTTAAAGACAAACATGATTATCTATTTCTGAATAGGTAAGATTTTAATTCCAGAAAAAGTACTCATAGAAAAACACACATCACCTTTCTTGGGCATTAGTTTTAACATGTTTATAGGAAAAAGAAATAACAATAAAAAACCCCTTTTCCCTCCATAAGCCTTGAGGGAATTCATTAATATTTGTTAACCATAAAGAAAGCAACTTTCAATATGAATTTTTTAAAATAACCTAGTTGTGATACTCAAGTATGCCCCCACTTGGAAGACATCTTTAAATTGTTTCTAAACGTTCTTTCTCATCAGTGGACTCATTGAGACATTTCTCAAGAGGGTGTAAGAAACAAGATGTAATTACTATATCCCTTGGGTGGGTGTAGAAATAAAATGGATCTGAGAAAATGAAAAGTGGAAATGTGTTTGAGACAATGAAGATAAGGAGGGCTCACTTTCCACTGAAGAAGAAGTAGGCCTTCAAGAGCAGCTGAAGCCCAGGAGGAAGTTCAAGACACTTGAAGTAGTGCCATCATTTTTTTTAGTGGAGAGGTATACAAAAGTCATCAATGGTGACCCACTCTTTAAAAAAAAGCATATTTGTACACTTTTATATAAATAACATGATTCAATATGACATCTTTAGTATCTGACTTATTTCTATTCTAAAACCACTTCGGGAATGAAGTAAATGTTTGCATTTCCTGAAGAAGCCTGAGAAAATAAGCAAAATATATAAAACAAGAGACTGATTCAGTAAATGTACCCCATACCTATAATAGAATGTGACTTGGTCACTAAAAGTCGTATTCTAGAAACACTTTTTAAAGGAAAGATGTTAATTATGTATTTTGACTTATATATTACCCTCTGTATTAATAAGTATATTATAAAACAACTGAGCTTTGGTGTCATCTTGCAGCGTGTATGTTCCAGGTGGTATGTATACCAAAGTAACAGCTAATTATTTCTTACTGGAGGGGTATCCTATCATTTTATATAGATAGATAGATATAAATATATAGTTTGTTTTCTGATTTTTCTGCAGTGAACGTGTTAATTCTATAATAAGAGCAAATATATTTTTAAAGCAACCTAAGAGCAGACAGTGTGTGCAATCATCAAGAAATAATGTATCTCAAATCACATAAGGGTTGAGACTGGGGATTTATTGGTATGTTAGACTTGCCCACTGAAAGCTGTTCTGAGCTCCAAGACATTGCTGCTTGGCTGTCAATAAATAACTCCAGTCTGGTAGGCTTAGTATGACCCACTTTTGGACATTGGCTCAATATCCAAGTGGGACCAGATAGTTATTGATTATCTAAGAAGAAGGTCTTACAATGAATATAGCTAACTCTACATCTCCACAAGAATAGCTCCTAGAGGTTAAGAAGAGGGAAAATGCTTTTCAAAATGGCAACAGTAAAATAACAACTTGAACCTACTCAGGATATTTAACCTTGTAAATGGCAAGATCAGATTTATAACTGGAGCCAGAGAGTCTGTTGTTTCTCTCTTTGATTTACTCTTGAAGGGAAGAAAGCATGTTAAAGAGATCAAAATGTCTAACTCTGGGAAAATCTATCATAAACTACCTCATTCTGTTACTGGCAGAAGTATTAGAAACCAGAAAAATAAAAGAAGCCAGAAGACAAGACTCTTCATATGTCCTAAAAGAGTTTTAAATCCTTTAGAGCAAACCCTCAGAAGAGAACAAGAATCTGGCCAGAAAATATCTTCACATTTATCTTGCTAAAAACAATTTTTTTTTCCAAAATGAGTCCTCACTTTCTAAATGAAAATAGAGTAAATAAAATTTATCTACTACTAAAATTGTACATGTGTTCTAGTGAGGCATAGTTTACAACTCAATAATCGACAAGTGACACAAAAACAAGTGTCCTTAATGGTAGGCTAAATACTGAAACTAGGTAACATGGTTGCACTGGGTACCACCCTGTGTTCATAGAGCACATTGCAAAACAATTTCCTCCACTGCACAGATCTCATTCAGTTTTTAAACTCAACCAGTGAAGTATGTATAACAATGTGGTTTTTACTCATTATTTTTCAGATATGGATACTAAGATTAATGAATTGTCTACAATGAGAAACTTCCTTTATTTATGAAAATGAGACTTCTTGACCCGTAAATTGACAATATCAAGCTAACTCTGAAAACCATAGATATACCAGCCTCATAAATATTTTCTATTTTCCACTATGTAAAATAAGAAAATTCTTACTATTTAAAAAAAATTAACTTCTCAAAGATCTGCCTATATTCCTTTTCAGAAATCAGTTTATTTTTAAAATCTAGGTGAAATTCATGTAACATAAAATTATCCATGTTAAAGTGAATCATTCACTGACATCTGATGTGCTCACGGAGTTGTGCAATCATCATCTCTATCTGGTGCCAACATATTTTCATCACCCTAAAATAAAACTCCATGCTTGTTAAGCAATTGGGGCCATTGTCCTCCTTTCTCAAGCCACTGACCACCACCAACCTATATTCTATTTTTCTAGACTGCCTTTGTATATTTTTATATAAATAACATGATTCAATATGACATCTTTTGTATCTGGCTTATTTCAAATACCATAATATTTTCAAAGTTTGCTGTGTTGGACAACATTTGCATCAGGACTTAATTCCCTTTTATGGTTGAATACCTACTCATACATATTTCTCTGGCTACTGATTGCATGACACATCTTTTGTCATCTTTTTACTTTCACCAGCCTTTGTCTTTGAAACTATAGTGCTTTTTCTATAAACAGCATATAGTTCAGTCTTGTAATTTTTTATCTAATTTGTCAATTCTTTCCTTTTTTTGCATTGTTTAATCCACTCCCATAATAAATGAGTGCTAGGTAACCTCTTGTTCTCTATATTTCATCTTTATTTTGCCCCTCCACTCTTCTTTTTTGAATATTTTCTAGTGTAGCATTTTAATACCTATAATTCTTTTCTGAGTTATTTCCTTTGTGCTTACTCCAGAACTTAAAACATAGATTTTTAATTTTTTTGTATTTATAGATGGACAGAATGCTTCTATTTTAATTGTTTATTTGTATGTGGTGCTGAGGATCAAACCCAGTGCCTCATGTATGCTGGGCAAGCGCTCTGCCACTGAGCTACAGCCCCAGCCCAAAATATATATCTTAACTTACAAGAATAAACATATTTATACTAATATATTACACTTATATAGGTCAAAACCTAACAATACATTGTTGTAATTATAAATTTATAGAAATTCATATTTATTTAAGTAGCTAAGAGATAAGAAGAGAGCAGGTTTATAAAAATATAAAAGTATACAACTCTTGCCAAGAGTTCACTATATTGTTTCTGTCTTAGTCCATTTTCTGATACTACAAAAGAATACTGGAGGTTTCACAATTTACAAAGCACAGAAATTTATTGGGCTAATGGTTCTGGGGGCTAGGAAGACCAATAGCATGGGGACAGCATCTGGTGAGGACTTGGCTGCCATGTCATGCCATGGCTGAAGGCAGAAGGGCAAGAGATGATGAGAACAGGGGAGCAAGCAAGGGCCAAGGTTGCTTTTGTAATAGTCAATCCTTGGGATATCTACCCTAATTCCATGATGAAGATATTGATCTTTTGATGTGGGTAGAGCCCCTGTGATCCAATCACCTCTTTTAAACCCCACCTTCCAACACTGCGGCCCTGGAAATTAAGTTTCCAACACACAAATTTTGGAAGACACATTCAAATCATGGCATTAAATCTATTTAATATTTCTAAATCTCATTATTTATTCTTGTGGTTTTAAAATTTCACTTGGTTTTATTTCTTACTCCAGTACAGCTGTTCTTGTAGTCAATCCATTGTTATTGAAAAATTGTTATTATTTTACATGATTTTTTTTAAAGCTAGTTAAGAGTAAAAAAGAAAAGAAATATTCATGAACACTATTTTTGTAATTACCTAATAACCTTCAATGGAGCCCTTTGTTTTTTGCATGTAGGTTTGAATTACTGCCTCTTTTCACTGCTTTCAGACTGATGAAAACTTACTTCAGTATTTCTAGAAAATCATGACCAATTCTTTGGTTTCTATCACTCATTTGATTAACAATAAATTCTTGTAGTCTTGTCTATTTTGGAATGTCTTTGTTTCATTTTTATTTACTGAATATCATTTTTCTGGGTTAAATAGTGTTTGACTTTTTTTTCCAACGCATTGAATGCATAATCCCACAGCATTTCACCTCATTCTTTCTCTCAAAAAGTCAATGGTTAATCTTGTTAGAGTTGTTTATAAAAGAGGAGACATTTTTCTCTTGCCACTTGCAAAATTTCTTTTTCCTTTGTGTTTTGCCTTTGACTTGTGTAGATTATTTATACATGCACTAATTATGTTTGTAGGAGTTTTTGATGTGTGTGTTAATACTTTTGAACAAATTTGGAAAGTTTTCAGTCATTATTTAAATATTTCTGTCCTCTCTTTATGGTACCACATCACGCATTCCTTGGTGTATTTGATAGTGCTATACATTTCTCTGAGACTTTATTCACTTTCTTCATCTATTTCCTGACTGCATAATAAGTATAGATGCTTTTTTTAAATTTTAAAATTATTTTTATGACAGTTCAAGTCTATTGTCAAGTCTACTATATTTTTTCATTTCAGTTATTTTTCAATCCAGAGTTTCTATTTTTTTAAATAACTTCTCTCTCTGTGTTGATGAGATTCTGTCACCATACCTTACTTATTTAAGAGTAATTTCATTAGATCCTTGAATATACTTAAAATAACTGTTTTCATCCATTTTTATTTTAAATATGAAATCTAAACTTTCTTACAGGCAATTTTGTTTTCTGTAGTTTTGTCCCCTGTGGGTTGGTCATGCTTTTATGTTTTTTACAAGTCATATTTAAAAAATATGAACACATTAAACAATATGTTATGGCAACTCTGATGCTGAACCTCTCCTTTAGGAGCTTGATGCTGCTGTTAATTCCTTGTTTGTTTAGTGGCCACCTAGATTGTTTTTGTAAAGTCAATTGTTCCCAAAGCATAAGACCTGAATTTTTCCTCAGAGGGTGCAGCCTTGGGTAAATGTACAGTCACTCTGTGATGAGAGTAGTTTTTGCAGGCCATTTTGACTATCTTTTTCCTCCAGCCTCACCCAGACATAGTCATCAACAATTTCCAGATCATGCATCATTGTTTTTAACAACACTCTGAAGCATAGATTATTGCCACAGTCTGATCCAGTTAAGTTCAGAACTCTTTGTAAGACTTTATTCTGTCTTTTTCTTTCTTCCCCCCTTTTCTCTTTTCTCATCTCTCTTCTCTTTTTCTTTTCATTTCTTTCTTTCTTTCTTTCCAGAACAGTCTTTGATGTCTGTCCTGACCCCAGAGAAATCATCTTAGTAACCTTCCTCCAGTACCCTCATAATGAACCTGACCTGCAGTGTGGGTTCCCACCAGCCTTTCCTAATTGCTTTCCCCAAACTTGATCACTGATTTTGTGAGTGCACGTAAGTAGAAGTTTTCCGTGCTCTCTTTCAAATACAGTCATTTCCTTTGGGAAGAGTTTGGGGACCTCGTCCTCAGTGTCTGGCTCTTCTGCTAGGCAGACATTTCAGAGCCATACCTATAGAAAGAGAGTGGGCGCAGTGAGCTGATTCTGATGAACTGTTGTTCTGTTTTAGAGCAGAGCTATGGATGAGAACCGTAGCCTCTGGTCCCCGCACACTATGAGGAAGCAGAATGTCCTATTCCAAATATATTTCACTGGCATATTTCAAGTTGGTTATTCAGGGAAACTTCAGGCCTCTACAAACACAGGAAAGGCTCTGAAAAAAATCTGTCTTTTTGTTAAAAGAAATCCACATTTACTGACCTTAGTAAAGTAAATAGAGGACACAGGCAAAGGTTTATGAATACCTCCTTTTCTGCCTGGGAAAAAATGTTTACAAGAAGAAGAGATTGAGGACCTGACACCTGGCCCAGACAAAGATTTCTACCAGTATCTGTTACCTGGAAGACTTTATCTGCATAATAAGACAAATACTTGCTTGCTGCACATCTCCCCACAACCTTCAATAGCCTGGCTTCCCTCTCCTCCTCAAACCCAAGCCCCTACTCACATTTAAAGCTCTGTGTAAGGTTCAGCCATAATTATCCCCTTTGAATTCCATATTTAATGTGTGTGGCTTCCATGCCTAGACATGCAATAAAGTAGCAGGTTCTTTTTCCTGCTATCGTCTATTATCAGTTAATTTCAGAGAATTATTGAAACTTCAGAAGAAAATAAGAGTACATTTAAGACTTCCCTATTCCAATTGGCAGCTAACAGAATGGACCCACCTCCCTGCAAGAAAACTAGGTCAAGGGCATTAGGGCCTCAGCATAAGCCATACCCAGGAGAGAGACTCTGTTCTGTTAGTGGGGTTGGGTGGTGGATGGGAGCCCCAGCCTCTTGGTGACACTTGCCCCGAATTTAGCCTCTACAACACATAGATGGATAAAGGTGCGAAATTCTGCTGGGTCACCTTTCCAGAGAGAAAGCATAACTTTCTACTGGGAGTTGAGAGAGACAGATTCATGTGTCCTGGGCTTCCCCGCTCCTAGAGTGGAAATCCCATCAGGTTGAACTGAAAGGAAGGAGTGGGAAGTAGATCATGATTCAAATGATACAGACTCAGATCGCTCTGACCAAATGTAGTTGTTTTTCTTAAATAAAAGCTTCTTAATTTTCTATGTGCTCTTAGGACAATTTTCATGAATTTAAATGGCCCTCTCTTGAAAATAAGTTCCATCAGTTATGCTTCTTTCCTTGGGGAACAGGATCACAGAGTTCTTCTAATTGCTTCTGGGGATGTGGAACTCTACTCTCTGGTATTTTTATACCAGAGATAAATGTGATTCTTGAGCAGACCCCGATGAGAAAGAATCTCAAGAATTAATCAACTAATAAACTACTTTTACCACCTCGTTTAGCATTCTACAGAGTTTCTGAACAGATACTTGGAAACAATAGGGAGCATCCTAGCCACATAGCTATTTAATGCCACTTGAAGGATAAGAGGAAGTCATAGATGGGAACATTTTAGGTGACATTATACTTATCATGTGATAAGTTTCTGTCTTTTATCCTAGACAGTCTTGTGATTTTCTAGGCTCAGGTTTCCCAAGTGGCTCCTGATTAGCTTCTCTTTGCTACACTGGTCTTCCTCCATTTGTTATCAGCTTCAATGCAAGAGGTAAAATATTTCAATTTTAGTTCAACCTTTCACAAGAAAAAAAGTACTTCAGTGCTTTAGAGCTATTCCTTTTATCAATACTCATAACAGCATACATATAATTTTTATATATTTTATATAATACAGGTTTTATATGCCTGCATATGCAAATATAATATATAAAAATATTGAGGTTAATGTATTTTTCCATTTCTTGTGAAGTCCAGAAAAAAATAGCACATTTAATGAACACTAAAAATTCCCTTAGACTGTTTTCTGATAGCATAAATTGAGAATTTAATGTTAAGCCATAAGCCCCAGCTCAATATTGTAATAATCTTTTTTATTATATTCCCTAAAATATGTTTCCACATTATGTTAAACCAGAAAACATCAATATTTCAATCTTTTGAAAAGAAACAGATTATTGAGGGGAGTGAAGGGAGGAGAAAGGGGTACGGGGGTAGAAAGGGTAGTAGAAATGAATTGCATATTATTACCCTCTGTACATGTATGACCATATAACCGGTATGATTCTACAACACGTATGACCAGAAGAATGAGAAGTTTACACTTCATTTATGTATGATGTGTCAAAATGCATTCTACTGTCATCATGTATAACTAATTAGAACATCTTAAAAATTACAAAAAAAGATATGTAATTTACAACATGATGTTTATATAACAAGATGGTAATAAAAACAAAATTGTGAAAAATATGGGTCAAACTGTAGTATCTAATAAAAACAAAGTAAGCAAAAAATCACAGGGTACTGAATATCTATATAAATTTTTTAGAAAATGCTTCTATTAAAGAGATTAAAAAGGCAAGGGAGATATCTGTCTATCTCAAAAAAAAAAAAAAAAGCAAGGGAGACAACCAAGAGACAGGTTTCACTATTGGCCAGCTCCCTGATGAGCCCTGAGATTTCTTCTTTGCCAATCTTGCAGAACTCTGGTAAAATTAGGAATTTTGCATTCTGCAGTAGAAGACTTATTCATCAAGCTTTTGCCCATGTCATTATGTGATTCAATAAATCTAAAATATATCTGTTTTACTTTACGTTATCAGACTTAAAAAAAATTCCCTATTGTTATTTTACTAGAAAATTCTTCAAATGTTACAGTAAAAGTTATTATAACAGTAAGACCATAAACTCAAAATTTTATAAAAAGGTGATTTTTTTTCTGTATGCAAGAAAGAGGAAGAAAACGGGAAAACAATAAGATTCTTCATAAGAAAAGCTCTACTGATCTACTCATCTGTTAATATTTTGAAATCACAGATATGTTCAAAATATATCTGAATACAGAACAAATGTGAGAAACTAGACTAACTTAAGAAATCTATCTGGACTTTTCTTGAAAAGTTTCCTGTTCTGTCGTGATGGTTTTGTGTTTCAAAGAACTAATTAGTTTTTTGTTTTGTTTTGTTTTTTTAAGTCTAGATATTCCTTGTGTCCCAGAAGCCATAGAACAGAGGAGCCTTTAAGCATTTATATAATTTGTCATAGGGAAGTTCTGGATAAAGGTATTTTTGATAATTAGATAGGAAGAGGTCTTTATAGGTAAGAAATAAATGGAAAAAAGTTTTCATCAATGTTTAGTTATGAAAAGAATCTAGGATATCCAGAAGGTAAAATCAGTACTTTGATTCAAGAATGTGGAGTCAAATCTCATAAAAGTCAGTCAGCCAACCAGACCTTTATTCAATCTAGGCCATGAGAATTCCACCACTGATAGGCCCAGGTGGTCTATGACTCCCTTGATGTCATATGTAAAATGCTGTGTTTGTGAATCTGTTCATCTTTCCAAAGACAGAGTTCACGGCTTCTGAAATATGCAACTCGGAAAGTTCTATGAACCATTCAATAGTCAGTTGGATTCTGAATCACACTCTTAATTAATCAAACTCTTAATTTGTAAAAAAACAAACAAACAAACAAAAAAACTCTCCAACCCCATTAGTTCAAAGCAGTAAACAATTAATTCTCTTCATGACTATATGGGCCAACTTAGATCACTGATTTGGACCACACTTGATTGATTGTGAAAGCACATACCTATAATCCCAGCAACTCAAGAGGTTAAGAGGGATGCAGATTTGAGGTCTGCCTCAACAAATTATCAAGACCCTGTGTCAAAATTTTAAAATAAAAAAGGGACCAGGATGTAGCTAAGTATCTGTGTCCTGTGTTCCATCTTCAGTACCCACCACTCCCCACCAAAAAAGCTCTCAGAAGGACTCATTCATATGTCCATGGACAATACATGAGTTAGCCAGGAATATCAGGTCTCCTATAGTCTCACACATGTGTTTGGCAGTTGCTTTTCTGGGACAATAATAGTGACAAAGTCACTAGCCTCTCATCACTCAGAAGGGTAGTTTAGACTTATTAGTATGGCAGAATCAGGGGTCCAAGAGAGAATAGAAGCATGAAAATCCTTTAAAAGCATTGATTTGGAATCAAAATACACTATTGTCACTTCCTTTTCTATCAGTGCAACAATTCAAGTACAAAGTCCATTCCCCATTCAAGAAGTAGAGAAAAACATTGCACCTCTTGATGACAGAATTCTCAAAATCACACAAACTGATGGCATGCTATATGGAGGAGTATAGAATTGAGGGAATGTATGCAATTACCCAGTGTCCCTAGTGGTAGTTCAAAATGTTGGTTCTAATCCATTACTGTGCCTGTCATCCAAACCCTTACCATAGCCTCATCATGGGAACACTGTACTTACCTCTTTTTTGATGCATGAAGACACAAATTGGTGTCAACATACTTTATATACAACCAGAGAGATGAAAAATTTATGTTTTCATTGACCACGTAAAATGGTTTGACTAAGAAAAGCATATAGGTGGAAACCCAAAGTCAGTTCTGAACTTAGACCCTAGGAGACCTCTGGGTTCTTCTCATCTTCTTACACCTTGCCATCCTTACAGGTAAAAATGAATTCTCAAAAGAAGAGGAGAAAAACATGGAAAAGATCTGGACATGTAGAATTGCAGTGTGAAGAAGACTGTCTGGTATCACCACAGCCTCAGGAAGAGATACCCTAACTGTTCCACAGAACCATGAACAGAAATGGCTAGACCACCGACTGCTCTATTTTGGGATGATTTGTTACACAGCATTGTTGGAAATGACCAAATGATATACAAAATTACAAAAGATATGAAGATCTCTTTTCTTATGGATCTTACAGTCTCATGGGGAGATATACACAGAAACTAATAAACCAGCAAAATTATATCAAATATATAGTTAGTGCTATGGATAAAATGAGTAAGGAGGTAGTAAGGAACTTCTTTAGTTGGGAGGATGAAAGATTTTTGACAAAATACTGCTTGTGCTTTCAAATACGTATCGGGAGATGTCAACAAAACCTCAGGCACAGAACTCTCTGCGATAGTGATTTTCTACATTTTACTACAATGTTTTTAAGATGCCCTAATTCTTAAACTCCATATGTTAATAAGATTTCCATTCCTAAATTAATGCCTGAAATAATTAACTTATAAAGAGAAAAGTTTATTGTCTCACAGTTTTTTAGGTTGCAGACCATGATCAGTTAGCCTGTTGCTATAGGGCCTATGGCAAGTCAGCACATCATGGTGGCAGAATGGCAAAGCTGTTTATTTCATTAATTGCAATCAAAATAGAGAAAGAAGAAGGGATGGGGTCATGCCTTCCATTACATAAGAACTCCTAATAGGCTCCGTCACTTCAAGGTCTCTTCACCTCCCAATGGTGCCAAGCTGGGGATCAAGTCGTTAACACATGAGAATCTGGGGCACATTCCACATTCAAACAATAGCACTTCAACTGTCACTCAGCCACTCCTCAATAAGGGAGTCAAATTCAAGTGGATTAGAGTGACTAGCGATCCAAAAAATAAAAATCGATATTATCCGATGACATTATAGCATGTTACAAGTAAAATATTGCTGTTCATTTGCCTTTTGTTAATGAACAAGAGAGAATTTATGTAACTCCAAAAGTTTACTTGCTTGATCTGATTAAATATATCTTCTGGTAAATAAATTTACAACTCCTCAAGACACAGCTTATTGCAACTGCTATTTCATGCTGATCTTGGAGTCCCTGTCTTTCCTTTGGGTTTAATATTATAGCCATTGAACATCCTGAAGTCCCACTGACAATTATTTTAAAAAAGAAAAAGCAGTAACTAGCCTGCTTCAAATTGCTCAGAAAAGCATCTGTTACCAGGAAGGGAGGCAGCCACCCAATAGTGGCAGAGCCCAGGAGCAACAGGTGAGCAATCAAATTTTATTATTCTTCACCAAGTGGAAAATCATCTTTTATTTGAAATCTTTTTGATATTTGGATGGTTGCAATGATCCGAAATGAGAATATGTTCCCACTAGGCCTGAGCTGAGCTCATTCTTACAGTTATGTTATGCCTTCCTGATGACGTGATCCCACCATGCACACATCAAAGTGATATTTTATGGTCGGCTTTTACATCTATCTGGCCATGATATAGGGGAAAGACCACAGTATCATGAGTCCTGCATGAGAAATGCACATGATTCTGAGTCCTGATCACTAAAGGGCAGAGAGGAGGCACCATCGGGAAGTCGTTAAAATATACTTAATCTGCAAGGCTTTGATAATGGTGGTGAGAAGATGGGGTGTGGTTGAGAAAATGAGAAAGAAGAGAGAGAGCAAAGCATTTATGCAAAATAAAAATGTTCTAGACCATAGATCTACCATCCTAGTTTTATAACTGTGAGATTTTTAGAAATGTCATTGCTCCCATCATAAAACCCCTAAGGATTCTTGAAATATTCTGCTAAGAAATGCACAGTTTCTGATCACATTCTGGCTGTTTCTCAAGATTTCCAGGACTCTTTCTCATGGCTCCTCTCAGGGTCTTGCTATATTGAAATCTAAATCCACCCTGCAGGGAGACAAATTTATACATCCAACCTCCTTTTCTTACACACAGTCAACACTATTACTAGACAATGATCAAGTACCCAGTAACCGAGATCCAAGACGCAATTTTATTATTTTGTCTAGCTTCAATTTTATATTTAGCAGTAATCTAGTCTATAGCTAAATTCTGGACTTTTGCTTTGAAATCAAAGAAGGAGAAGGAGTAGGGCATAAGAGAAGACAATATATCCCTATAGAGTCATTTTCAGCACTGCAGACAGCTAGCTTGAGCATTGTTTAAGAATCATTTAACCTTGAATACCTTCAGAGATCATTATACAGGTTATATATTCAGACAACACTTAGAAGTAGTGTGAGACAGTTGTGAACCTATTTAATAAAACATGTTTATTTGTTTAATCAACACTTTTAAAGTGCAACACATTTTTTTCAATATAATTGAATTGTATCCATGACCTCATTAGTAACCGAACTTGATTTTTATACAGAAATGTTTACATATACCCTCTATATATACACTCAATTTTCCTAATGAATGGAAGACTAGGAACTTTGCGTGCTCTGGCCACTGATTAAAAATAGAGATTCTGTGGTATCATCCTAGACTATCTTGAGCCAGAACTTGAAGATTGACTCCTAAGTGTCAAGTATGTTTCTAGAAGTACTAAAGACCTTTTGAAAATCTCCACTCTACCAGTGACTTGTAATGCCTTTACATTAATGTTAATTCCAAACAGGATTGTTGGTTTTATATATTATTATCTGTTAAAGAAAATATAAAAAGCCAGATAAAGAATAAGGAGCCATAAAAATAAGTCAGGAAGTTCTGAGTTTTTTCTAAGAGCTGGTACACAAAGTGATCTGGTCAAGTCACTTAAGTCTCTAATCTCAATATCTTAAAGTAGAGTGTTTTATATTAACCTTATAAGTTCCCTTCCAGCTAAAAGTTGATATGTGTGTGTGTGTGTGTGTGCATGCATGTGTTTGTAATTTATAGTGGCCAAATAAATCATCTTAAAAATAATTTCACTTGTGATTTTAAATGATTCCACCACAAACTGGAAATTAGCACAATATCAGTGTTCAGTTTTAATGTGAATTATCATTGTGACAATTTTTAATGTATATAGTTCCATTTCATATGTTGAATATCTAGTCCCAGTTAATAATGTATATAAACAGAAAGCAAAAAATGACAATTTTTGTTGTTCAACTTAAGGATTAAGCAATCAAACAAATTTTGACAACCAGACATAATTATTCAGAAAATTCACCAAAACAAAAATGTCTACTACATTTTACAAAGGTATTCACTTTCCCCCAAAATCTATTTCTTTTGATATTGACTCAGGTATTTGAGGTCATTTCCCACAAGCCAGTGCAAAAGTACTTATTAGTTTGGAATGGTAAACTGTTTCTATTTTCTCAATACATTTCTAAATGTAATGAAAGAAGACATTTGGGGACAGTTGCTATGGTACCTCTACCTTATGAATATCTAGTAAATAGAGTTTTTCTGTGACACAAGTTCTTTCTACAGCCTGGTGACAAAAGTCTCCCATGAGGAAAAACAGAGGGTGTCAAAACTGAGTCCATGGAATCCAGGAGGTAAATCTATATGAGGGGGTCCTAAAGAATTGGCTCTAAAATTATAAAAATCTTGTAAACATAAAAACGCAAGTTTATATGCAAAGAAATCCATTTATAAATTTATACTAAGATGTTTAATGAGAAATAAAGGGACTGTTAATGCCAATAGAGAAATCTAGAGTTCCTTCACCATTTCCTAATGGAACTTGGATATTTGGTCATTGTGAGTATCCTGGGCCCCTGATTGAGTGTTTTATAAATATTAGCCCATGCCCTGATATAACAAAATTAATTTTTAGCCACCCTGTGGCCACGTTGTTTCCTCAGTTTGGAGAGAAGTTAAAGGAGATGATGTGACCCAAAGCAAAAAGACACATTAACAAACTGTCAACATTTAAGTGTTAAAAGAAATTCCTTATATCTTACACTTACTTTTCACATTGACAGTTTACACTATTGTTGGGATGACTTTACTAAGCTCCTAAAACACTATTATTACACCTGTTAAAATTTTATATTCTGTGTTTATAAACCACCATTGAAAATGTTCTATCTATCACATATAATGAAAAAGCTGAAATTGCTTTTTGTGAAACTAGAAAGAAGACAAAATATCCACTCTCATCATTCCTATTCACTGTAATAATTGAAATTTTAGCCAGAGCAATTAAGCAAGAGAAGAAAATGAAAGGAATACAAACAGAAAAGGAAGAATTCAAATTACCACTACTTGCAGATATATGATTCTATATTGAGAAGAGTCAAAAACTCCAACAGAAGACTTCTAAAGCTAATATACAATTTCAGCAATGAAGTAGGAAACAAAAATCAATGTCAAAAACTAATATCTTCCTTTTATACCAATAATTTTCTTTTAAAAAATCAGGAAAACAATTCCATTCACAATAACCTCAAAAATTAAAATGCATAGGAATAAATCTAACCAAGAAGAAAGACTTCTACAATGAAAATTACAGAAGACAGAAGAAATAAATTTAAGAAGATACAAAAACAAGGAAAGACCTGTGTGTGCACAGGTAAGAAGAATTAAAATTGTTATATGGCCATATCACCAAAAGCAATTTACAGATTCAGTGCAATCTCCATTAAAACACTAATGACATTCTTCCCAGAATTAGAAAAAAAATCCTTATATTCATATGGAAGAATAAAAAATCCTGAATAATCAAAGCAATACTAGGCAAAATAAAAAGCAATGTTGAAGGTATTCCAAAACCTGACTTCAAATTATACTATAAAAACTTTATGGCACTGGCACAACAAGGTGCATAGACCAGTGGAAAAGAGTAGAAGACATAAAGAGACAAATTCACATAGATATAGTCATCTGATTTTTTTTAAAAAGAGACTAAAAACATACAATAGAAAAATGATAGCCTTTTTAGCAAATGGTGCTGAGAAAAATGGATATCACATGTGGAAGAATGAGACTAGACCCCTCAAAAATGGATGAAAGACCTGAGAATTAGACAGGATGCTTTGCAACTTGTAAAAGAAAATGTAGGGTCAACATTTCAATATTTAGGTATAGGCAAGGACTTTCTCAATAGGACTTCTAAAACTTAGGAAATAATATTAAGAATTAATAAATGGGATGAAATCACATTAAAACTTCTGTATAACAGGAAACAATTAGGAATGTGAAAAGAAAACCTGTAGGATGAGGGGGAATTATTTCCAGCTACTCTTCTGACAGAAGAATAATATCCAGAATATATAAATAATTAAAAAACCTTTCATGCCACAAAAACAACTCAAAAAATAAATGGGCATATAAAATTGGATAATTTTTAAGAAGAAACACTAATGGTTAATAAATACATGAAAATAATCAACATTTTTAGTGTTTGAGAAAATATAAATAAAAACTACACTGAAATTTCATCTCTGGTTAGAGTGGCAGCCATCAATAACACAAAGAATGATAAAGGTTGAAGAAAAAGGAAAACTTTGACGCTGGTGGTAAATTTTAAATTTATACAATCACTATGGAAATTGGTATGGAGATTACTGAAAAGCCTAGGAATGGAGCCCCAAAACAACCCAGCTATACTACACCTTGGTATTTATTCTTAAATAATTAAAGTTGCCATACTATAGTGACACATGCATACCTGTGTTTGTAGCAGCACAATTCACAATAGCCAAGCTATGGAACCAGCCTAGGAGTCCATCAAGGAATGGATGCATAAGGAAAATGTGGAATATAAACATAATGGAGTTTTATTCAGCCATAAGGAATAATGAAATTGTCATTTGAAGGAAAATGAGTGTCACTTGACAGCGTTATATTTGTCAAAATAAGCCAAACCCAGAAAGTCAACGGTTGTATGCTTTCTCTCATATATGGAAGCTAGAGAGAATAAAGGAAAAAAAGGAGGGAATCTCATGAAAATAGAAGGACTACATATAGAGCACAGGAATAGTAGCACTGGAAGGGAAAAAGGGACAGAAGAATTAGGTACTGAGGAATAAAATTCACCAAATCCTACTGTTATATTCTGTGCACATACAAATATGTAATAAGTCATCTCACTACTATGCTTAATTATAATACACCAATAAAAACTAAGCCCTGCAAATATCCTATATAGATTAATAGACTAAATTCTGACATTAAGAACTCTGGAATAGAAAAACAGCATATCTATTCAATAAAGATTTCTATTTTTATATTATCTTTGTTCCACATACTAAGTCTTATTTTACTTGACATAGTCATAATTCTTCTGGGGCTTCTTTGTCCATAGGTTTCCAAATTAAATGAAATTACTTAAAAGGAATCAATAACAAAGTGATGACAGCTCAGAACTGGATTGGTTCCTAAAATAATTCCCAATCTTTTTTACCAGAACAATGTTAGTCAAGTTTGAAGAATATTTTAAGAGGTCCTAATTCAGATTAAGTGCTGACTTTCAGATCTGTGTACCTCGGAATGCTGCCAGATAGCAATCTCTGAGATTGAGTCATTTTACATTAGGAGAGCTTGTTCCGATGATGCCCAAATGACTCATGGCTTCAAATTCTCTTAAAAAGAGCCATGAGACCTGCAATGTTAATTACATTATGGCACTAAGTGGAGAGGTATTTAATGGAGATGGATCAAAATTATGCATCTCAGGCTCCTGTCAGCAGAGTATTTTGGAGTACAGGTTTGTCCTCACAGAGAATGCATCCTGGTCTCACAGCACCAGGGTGGTTAGTTTTTTCTACTTTGTAAATATATCTTTAATGAATGAAATTCTAGAAATGATGACCAAAGTAATTAGAATGTGTGTGATTTGCCTGGTCTGGCCAGGCTGCTGCAGGAGACAATAGCACTGGGCAGCAGCTGCTGGGTGCTCACGTGGTTTCGTGAGTGTAGATTTCATTCTGAAAGGAGTATTTTATTGGAAATGGTCATTTCCCTTGGGTATGGATGATAGATCTGGTGGACAGCTTGCTCCAAACAACATTTGTTTTGATGGAAAGAGATTTTGTTATGCCTTAACCAAACAGACACTCTCTACATTAATCAAGGACAGGCTGTCTTTTGTGTTCTTAAAGGAATGAAACAAAGGAGTTTTGTTTAGTAGGGTTTATCCAGAAGAAAATATCTTCCAAACCTCATTTTATATGTCTGCTTTGGTGGGATATGTGCCTTTTCTGAAACGTAAGGAGTCAGATTATTCATCAACCCACAACCTGTATTCCTAGTGTATGTTTACAGATATTGGGCCTTATTTTCCACTCATTTAGAACATACTTGGGGCATGAACAGTTAAGTGCTTTGAGAGAGTTTTATATATGCAAAGTCTACATAGATGTATTGCTTTTAATTCTGTTAAATAATGAGAACAACACTGTCTGCTTCTCTCAGTTCTAGAAGCACCTTGAGACTGGAGACAAAAGGAATTAGAACAGTTCATTTCTCTGAAGTCTTATAAATGCAAAGACTGCCTTGTCCTAGGTACAAAGCTGTGAAATGGGCCAGAGAGGCTGGAATTTACTGAGCTCAAGCTATGAGGGAAGGACCATTTCGTCATATCTGAGCAAGAGCAGGCAAAGCTGGGCCACCATAGAGAATGATGTTCTTGAAGGCAGGGCCACAATTACACAGAGAGAGAAAAACCCTGTACTGGAGAGAGGCAAAAAAGAGAGAAAGATACAACAGACCTGTGTTTTATTGATATGAATGTATATCTGTACAGGTAGAAGATTAGATATGTGCCTATATATGCATATCTACACATGCACATACATATGCTTATCAGCTTGATTTGTAATTTATACACACTTAGATGTACAGTATAGAAGCCTCCAGTTGCTTTCTGGTCCAATGCTCTGCTCAGCACTGAATTTTTCCTACGTTAGACTTTACTTTTGTTGGAATATTTATATTTGCATCTTATCTATTTCTAAGTTTCAGAGTTAATTCATATGAAAACATACTCATGTATATAAAGTTATCAGAAACTACATATATAGCCTGTTTGTAAAAAAATGCACATGATGAAATAGTATTATAACATAAAATGTATCTAAAGGTAAAAACTGCTAAATGTGTCTTTTAAATCACTTAAGTCATCTACTTTTAACTTTTCTATGTATTTCCTGTTAACCTGAGCCCACACATAAGCAACCAGTTATACATTTCTCCTTAATTTAGTTTTCCCAACACTTTTTGCTGAAGAGTCTATCCTTTATCCAATATGTGCTTTTGGTGCCTATATTTATTATAAGATAACTGTATTTATGTTGTTTTTTTTCTCTGTGTCCTTTATTCTGTACCATTTGTCTACAAGTCTATTTTGGTGCCAATACCATGCCATTTTTGTTACTATTACTCTGTAGTATAGTTTAAGTTCTAGTATAGTGATGTCACCTTCTTCACTCTTCTTGCTAAGGATTGCTTTGGCTATTTTGGGTCTCTTATTATTCTAAATAATTTTCATGATTGCTTTTTTTATTTCTATGGTGAATTTCATTGGGATTTGATTGTAATTGCATTAAATCTGTACAGTGTTTTTGGTAATGTGGTCATCTTGACAATAGTAATTGTGCTATCCAAAAACAAGGGAGATCTTTCCATCTTCTAAGGTCTTCTTTAATTTGTTTCTTTAGGATTCTGTATTTTTTTTATTCTATAGAGGTCTTTCACCTCTTCCATTAAGTTGATTCCCAAGGTTTTTTGTTTCCTTGTCATTTTTTTGAGGCTCTTAATAGTAAATGGGGTGATTTTCCTAGTGTCTCTGTCAGAGGATTTGTCACTGATGTACAGAAATACCGTTGATTAATAGATATTGATTTTATATTCTGTTATTTTACTGAATTCATTTATTAGTTCTAGAAGTTTTCTGTCGGAATTTTTTTGGATCCTCTAGATATAGAACATATCATCCACAAATAGTAATAGTTTGAATTCTTCTTTTACTATTTATATCCATTTAATTTATTTTGTCTATTTAATTGCTCTTTCTAGAGATTCAAAAACTATTTTAACTAGAAGTGGTGAAAGAGAGCAAACCTGTCTTGTTTCAGTTTTTAGAGGGGTTGCTTTCAATTTTTCTCCATTTAGAATGATGTTGGCCTGTTGCTTAGCATAGATAGCATTTACAGTGTTGAGTGATGTTTCTGTTATCCCTAGTTTTTCTAGTGTTTTGAATATGAAGGTGTTGCTGTGGGTCACTCAGCTTCCTCAGGCATGGTATGTGTGGGGGACATGAGGTCAAATCACAGACAACAGGAGCTGGTGAGAGCAGGCAGGTGGCAACTTCAGCTGACCTCCAGCAAGCTCATTTAATGCAGAAGTGATTACAACTGATATAGGGCATATCCTCCAATCATACATAAGCAAACAGGTCATATAACATTTAGAAACCAATCATCTTATGATCAATGTAACCGCACTATGAGGAAGCTCTAAACATTTCTACTCAGTGGAAACCTGTCTGGAAAGATCTTTGTTCCCAGGAATGGGGTCTTATGAGTTAGGGGAATCATTCACTGAGGCCCTTATCTCTGGGTTCTCTGGCAATGCTGACCTCAATCTTTGAGGATTTGGTTTCTCAGAAGGCTGCCTAGAGCAGAGCGCACCATCCTGCAGGTGTTCTGTCAGGCCTGAATGAGCGTAGATTATCCTAAAACTCTGAGCTGCTCCTAGCTGCTAGCTGCAAACCAAAAGTGTTTTCTCCCTTTTTATTAAATTTGTAGCCATAAGAGGAGCCTGATAAGACTCAGAACCTAATCACATAGAAAATTGGCCCTCAGTTGGTATCTAATTAGATCAAATTTATATTGGCCATCCACACAGCTGAAGGAGACTCCTTGTTCTCTTTTTTACTTTCCTTATGTGCATAAACTATCTAAGTTGTTTGGTTTCTGTTTTGTTGAGCCTTTTTTGGAAGCATCTTAAAAGAATGTACATAAGAACAAGAAGAGCAACACCAATTAACGGGGTCAATTAAGAGCTGACAGGTTATCCCATAGTCACTGTAGAAACGAGGGATTAAGAATCAGATTTTCTAATTCATTTAGGTTTCATTTAGGATGAAAATCTGGGAAGGCAATGTCATAGAGAAATTTCTGAAAGCCATATTCCAAGATTCCTTAAGTCTATTGGGTAACTCAAGCTGAGCTTCTCTTACACTTTTTTTACTGAGACAGGGGTTTGGCAAACATAGAAATTGAGGACTGCAAGGTACCTTAACATTTAATTGAAACATCATTTATTTTTTGTTTTTTATCAGTAAGGTCAATCTATTGTTGTAGCATGAAGTGGTGCTGTAATTTGTCAAATGCATTTTCTGTATCTATTGAGATGGTCATATGATTCTTATCTTTGAGTCTATTGATGTGATAAATTACATTTATTGATTTTTTGTGTTAAACCAACCTTGCATCCCTGGGATGAATCTCACTTGATCATGGTGCACTATCTTTTTGATATGTTTTTGTATTCGATTTGACAGAATTTTATTGAGAATTTTTGCATCAATGTTCATTATAGATATTGATCTGAAGTTTTCTTTCTTTGATGTATCTTTGTCTAGTTTTAGAATCAGTGTTATATTGGCCTCATAGAATAAATTTGGAAGTGTTTCCTCTTTTTTTATTTTATGAAATACTTTGAGAAGTATTGGTAATAGTTTTTCTTTGAAGATCTTGTAGAACTCAGTTGTGTATCCATCTGGTCCTGGGCTTTTCGTGTTTAGTAGGCTACTGATGGCCTCTTCTATTTTATTGCTAAAAATTGATCTGTTTAACTTTTGTATATCACCCTGATTCAGTTACGTCAAATCATGGAACTCTAGAAATTTGTTGATGCCTTTGATATTTCCTATTTTATTGGAGTACAAATTTTCAAAACAATTTCTAATTACATTATGTTTTTCTGTATTGTTCATTATGATATTTCCTTTTTCATCATAGATGTTAGTAATTTGAGTTTTCTCTCTCCTTCTCTTCAATGGCATGGCTGAAGTTTTATCAATGTTATTTATATTTCTTTAAAAAATTAAAAAAGAGGGCTGGGATTGTGTCTCAGAGAGAGAGAGCTCTTGCCTCACATGCATGAGGCACTGGGTTCGATCCTTAGAACCACATAAAAATAAAATAAAGATATTGTGTCCATCTAAAATAAAAAATATATAAAAGGCTTTATTTTTACATAAAAGCATTGAAAAAGAAATTTATCACTTGTAAGTTATATGATACACTTTAAGTCAAAACCTGCAGGAATAAATAAAGGTCAATGGAAAAGTTAAATATTTGCACAAGAATAATTTATATCTTTTCCAAAAGACATCATCAGAAAAATGAAAAAGTGGCTCACACACTGATTGCAAATAATTATTATGGCTATATCACATAAAACATCAATTTATAAAATTTATGAAAGCTATCAAGAAAAACTGAATTTCATAAACACATAATTTGTATGTAATTTCACTACATAACAAATGCAAATGCCAAATAAAGTACATTAAATTAAATTTAGAGTAATTCAAATTAATTAAATTACAACAGAATTAAAAAATTAAATCATAATAACAGGTAGCTCAGTTGTTGAGTGCTTACCTATTATGCCTATGGCCCTAAGTTTAACCCAGCACTGCCAAAAATCTCTAACAAAGAAAATTAAATCATAATGGTATGACTGAGACTGGCAATGCAAAATGTTGCATAGCATTCAGAATAAGTGGAACTCTCAATGTTAATGGGAATGTAAAATGCTAGTACTTTGAAAACTGTTGGGAAATCCTTGTGTATCTAATGGCTTTCTAAATGTATTCACAGCAAGTTTTTAGATTTATCAAAGAAAGTAAAATAAGAGTATCTATTTAAACACTTAGGAAAGTTTGACATTTGTTCATAGATTATAAATGAGTCAAACACATCTTCTTTGTTTTCAGCCTATTGCTAAACATCTCACCCTGCCAGATGCATACATATGTGCTTGTGAATTTTATTTTGGTCACCTTTTTTTGCAAATCAAAAAGTCGGTAGGTATAAAACAATGTTTCGTATGTCATTGTTTCTCTGCTTCAGAAATTTGAAGAGGACACAACAAATATAATATAATCTTCCTTATCTAAATGTTCATCTGGGACCACTCAAAGGCCAGGGAGTGCCATCAATAGTGGGAGCTAGATTTAATTTTAACATGTCTGATACCTGGGCTGGAAATACACTGAGTCTGAATTAGACAGGCCTCTTTATCAGGATATATACATTTGAGTTTTCTATGTAATTTGACCTTTTAACAAGGAATGGCCTTTAAAAAAAAGAACATCAAGATAGCTCATCCAAAGAGAGATTTATTGTAGTAGCTCAAGCTTCCAGAAGAACAAGTAGAAACCATAAGGCGTTTTATCATCTTTCATTGACTGTCACTTAGCATTACTTCTGCCACACTGTATTAAAAAAAGTGGTGACTACATTAGTCAAAGCTTGACTAGATTCAAGAGAAGTTAACAACAATGCAAGCTTTCTGTGGGAAGATTAGCAAATAAGCTTAAGTCTTTTTGTTTGTTTCTTTTTTTTCCTAGAACTTTTGTTTTGAGAATCTAATACACAGAGTGACCCTGTATGCTGACCATCATGTTTGTGGGTGTTACTTATAGGATCTCTATGTTCTTATGTCAATTCAACAATATTTTTGTGTTCCATTGATGGTGTTCACCACTAGATCCTGTTGCTAATTCTACTGAACTTTGAGTTGCCAGAATTATGTTGTTTTCTTGGTATAAAAGAAACATACCCATTTCTATATTTAATGGTAAGATCACTCCTTGAATGACCTATAGAGTTCCTCTTGATTTTATTTTCCAATTGTACATGCAAACCACAAATTACATTTTTAAAGATCCTTCATGAAAACATGTTTGCATTCTATCTATAAACATCTTGCCCACTGAAACTCAAAATATGTGACCAATGGTGTGAAACATTGTGTCCAACATAATTCAGGAATCCTTCTTCTTATCACCCTCCAGGAAAAAAAAATCTATCCAAATGCTTAAAATGGAATACACTCACATTCTAAGAATATCACCTATTGTGTATTTCCATATCTTACCTATTATTTACATTGTTTCCAAAGGTCCAGTTTTAGATAGATCTTACATCTATTATTATTCTTTTCCTAAGTATGAGAAATAGGCATATTTATATCTAGTGAGATACCATGCCACCATTCAGGGCATACATTCCATAGTCATTGATCTCACAAATTATGAACCCATATCTCTTGTGCACAATTCATATTACTCCCCCTGACAACAAATCAGTGGTAAATATGACTTTCAACCCGATACCATTGGCTAATAAATAAACTAGCATATTTGCTTTTCAAATAATATAGATTAGCATTTTACAATACAATTAACAAAACTACAGAATTACAAATGAGAACAAAATTAGAAATGAGAAGCAAAGCATATGAAGTGATATGAGGAACACAAAATGCATAAAGTAAAATGCAAAACACAAGTATGATCTTTGCAAATAAGTCTTAAAAATGCAGCAAATAGTTATAAGAAAATCTGGGCTATCATAAAAAAAACAGTGAAAACTCAAATTATCTATGATTTCCTGTGAATACATAGATACATATATAAGTATGTGTGTGTGTGTGTGTGTGTGTGTGTGTGTATCAACTAAGTAAGTACTGAATATTGCACATTTTATAATTCCTATTTTTTTGCTATAAAGGTCTTAGAAACTTGGAAAAAGTAATACATATAAAATTTTATTGGAGATTTATACTTATGCATATATATCCCTATGGATATGCATATAAAATACATGCATTGTAAAATACATAAAATCATACATAAAAATCTTAGACAATTATAGATGGTTAAAGGAATATTGCATGCCAAGTTCAGAATATATATCTCAGAAATTATAGGATATTATGGTGCTAAGATATTTTTATATATAGCAATTTGAAGGGATATATTAAATAGATAAAAGAAATATGAATGCATATAAAAGCACAATGAATGAATGTAATACTTGATTCTGGTTTTAAAAACAAGGTTTTAAGCCATCAGGGCCTCAAGCTGACAGAGAATACTGATATTCACCATTGATGTTTTCTCTCTTCCTCTATTTTCCAAGTTAGTGCAGTTTTTTATTTTTATATTTTTTTTATGCTTAGACACAGATGTGCAAAGATTTTAAGCATCACTTATAGATAGAGGAGAAGAAATGTGGTTAAACTTTGAATATGAGTCAAAGTGTTTAGTGTTAAATTCTTGCAGGTTTTATTTTATTCAATTTTAGAAATTTTTTTATACTTTCTAGTGCTTATTGTAAATCTTTTTATTGGATCAAAATACAGTGGCTATGTTTGTTTTGGCATCAAGATAAAGAGATTAATAAAAGGAAAATGAAATAGCAGGAAGGTCAGTAAAGTAGAGGGAAAGGAATAGGAAAGGGAGGTGGAAAGGGAGAGGGGAAGTACTGGGGGAAAGAATTAGAAGACATTATATTTCACTCTTTTATAATTATGTCAGAATGAGTCCTAATGTAATGTATAAATGAAAAAGAACAAATAAAAAAAGAAAGACTTGGAACCTCAGAAATTATTAAATGTTGAATCAATATTGTATTTTTTAAGTATATTAATTTCTTTCAAATTAATAAAATAATATTTTATTTTATTTTAAAAATATAAAGGTCATTTGAAGTAAGTTAAAACCAAAATCTTAATACCTATGGCAATTATAAAGTTTGAGCACAGGAATCAACAAAAAATAAAGTATTTAGAAAAGGGTTTTTAATTGATTATTAACAACTAGAAAGGATGAAAGTGAACAGTTTCCATGATAAACTAATAACTGTAAGAAAAAAAAATAAAACTACACAATGTTATTCAAAAATATCAGTAAGGAACACTGACATGCGGCTCTTAGAAATGTTCTAATGAATGTCTAATATCTAGCCAATCACAATGAAAATTACTGTGCAGCTGATCATTTGCAATTTATAAAAACATTAGAAATTTCCTGGCTCTGGAGGAAATGACTTTAAGATTTGATGATTGAATATCAAAACATGTTAAATAGGAAAAATATGATAAAATAAATCAGTTCTCTGAAAGATATGAAACATGAGATGAAATTATTTGGTTATTAATAAAAATATATAGTATTAGATACCAAAAAAATAGCAGTAGTTATGTTAAAGCCAAGTAGATTTTAAAAGAGAAAAATGACTTAAAGTGACATTTATTTTATACATTTATTGAAACCATAAAATAAAGAAAAAAATTTTAAACTTATATCATGGAATTGAATTTTCACCTGTAAAAGTATGATTTTGACAAGTGGTAAAATTGAAAAAGCATCTTGTAATTAAAAGCATTAATTAAAATTTTACTAAGTGTACTGAGAAGAATTGAGTTGAAAAAAAAGTAAAAGGATTTAGAATTTTGGGTTGAAAATAGATATTTCTTTGTGCTGTATATGGTGCTGAATTTGAATGGGTTAGTAGGATACATTACCTGAACTGATCTAATTATAATGGCATTATTTTTAAGTCAAACATAACTTATTCTGTTTTCTAATTTTTTAAAAGATTAATTTGACAAATCACATATGAAAGATGAGCTTACAGCTACTCTCATACACAAAATGTGAAAATTTACTAAATACTATTTAAGAAATTAAATTTAAATCACGATGTATTAATATCAGTATAATGATCCAATATGACATATTTTTGTTTTATTAAAGGAGAAAATTCTGGACTTTGCTCAAAAAAAGTCAGAATATGCATTATACGTTATTATTTAAAATTACTTGTTATTTGCTACATGTTGAGATAATATGCATTCAAAACCAAGCAAGTCGGTATTCATTTGTTTGTGTTTTCGTAGATTTCAAATATTTTAAGAAGATAAATTAATTTTCATGGAAAGGAAATGAATATTAACAATTGAACAACTTCACTAAATTATGAGAAAATTCGAGTATTGAAATTAAAACATCTGCCTACTACAAAGAATAAAATTTACATAAAATTGAATTTAAAGAAAGTGTAATTTGTATGTTTTGTATCAACATATAGTCTCAATTGAAAGGAAATGACTGGCTGGGGTTGTAGCTCAGTGATAGACCACTTGCCTAACACGTGTGTGTCATTGGGTTTGATCCTCAGCACCTCATAAAAATAAACAAATAAATAAAAATATTGTGTCCCTTCTATAAATAAAAATACTTTTAGAAATAATAGAAAGTATATGTCAATATGTAGAACAGCACACTGTTTTATAAATATTATGATTTATGTTATCCCAGTATTTAAATTCTGAAGGACAATAGCTTATTTCAACATATATCTTGATATTGAATTATAATTATGTGGCCCATAATCGCTTCAATTTTTTTTAATCTCTGATGATATTCTGTCTACTAAAAGAAAAATAATAGTTGAAAAACAAAATTAACAATATTATGTTTTCACAGTTACACAAAATAAATTATGGAACATTTGTCCTAATGTAATATGGGGTTAAAATTATTATAGGAGTAAGGCTTGCTCTTCTTAAATACATATATTAATTAAATAAAAAGCCTATAGAATTGCTATTATATTAGACTAGTTTTATGTTGCTGAGATTATACTATGACAATAGATTAAAACTATTATGAGTAATATTCAGACCTTATATAATTTTGGACCTTGCATTTTTCTGAATTCACTTTGTTTTTTGAGAAAGAATATGAAAATTGCAGCTGGAAAAATTAAATAAAATATTAACTACCATTACTTAGGTATTGTCTTTTTCTGTTATTAACTTAATGTGAGAGTTTCCCTGTTTCAATAAGGAAATGATATCAAGGTCATCCACCTTAAAGATTATTTTTATAGTAAATGCTTTCAAATTTATGTAAAAGCAAAACATTAATTGTTACTGTTAATATTACTAATAATTTTACTTCTACTACTGTTATAATTCTAGTAGTTTAATAAATTTCACTTTGTGCTGTATGCTTATTCTATCAACAAATTAGAACTCACTGTCCATTCTTACTACTGAATTGAGTTTAAAAAAGTGAAAATGATATTATATAACATTAATGACTAAAAATAATGACTGAATTTATTTTGTAAAACAATTTTTGTAGCCTATGGGAATTTTAAGTCATTATTAGAAGATAATATTAGTGAAATCATATTTAATCTTCACATTAATCTTATTTTCAATCATTTTTCTGTGTTTCATAAAAATGCTTACTATCAATTTTACTTGGATATTTAAAAAGAAAACTAATTTTAAAAATGTAGAGAACTGTTTTATATTTACCTTACTATAAGTCTATCTGAGTTTCGGTTGGGAACATGGTCTCTTGTGACTAACTTGGTTTGATGGAAATGGGTTGCTAGATTGTCCTGATTAGTTCATTGTATAAAGACATAATTAACAAAATAGATTCAAGTTCTTAAGTAGATTAAGACATATTCCATGTAATATGGCATATTATACTCTACTGTTGAGTATACCTAAAATGAACAAATTTTGAAAAAAAATCTAAAACAAAACAAAACAAAGCAATAGATGCAAGCATACCAGGGTCTCATTAGATATATCTTATGTTTTAAAGTTTCTCTGAAGAAAATTTTAGCTTTCTCTTTAATTTTAATTCTTCTAAGAAGGATCACAATAATTGAAGAAATCCTGTTGTTGGCATTTATGTTGTCATTCACAGTGATAGACATACATTAATCAAGTTGTCAATTTGAATACTTATGAAATGTATTTCAATATGTATTTGTTAGAACTATTTCTTCTATAGCAAAGTATAACATCACACAAATTGCTCCATAAAATATTTATGTCATGAATAATACAAAGTCATACGTCATTCAATCATAGCATTAATTTGAAACAGGAATAGATATGAATTTTCTATGCAAATCAAGGACATTTATAAGATACTTCAGTTTCTTTGCATTATAACATAGGGACCTCCAAAATACCTATCTTCTCTAAGTTCTGAAGCTAAGTATGAAGAAAACTACAGCTAGGAGTAAGGTCTTATATTCATTGCTACTCTGGACACCAGAAAACTTCAATTTCATCAAGTTACCTATTGATAGATTTTCCCATTAGTCAACTCCTTTGAATCTCTACTTCTAATCTGCTAGTATTGATTGGGTTAACTTTATTTTTCTATAGCTTTGCTGAGTTCAAATTCATAGAGTATTACTGAATATTTAAAACCACTATAAATTTATGACAGTGATATAAGAGTAGTAATATTTACAGCATAAGGGTGGGTTTCCAGCTTTACAGTGCTTTCATTTTAGTAATTGAAATGTGAAAAATAGAGTATAGTGCAGAATTTCTTGTTTTGTTCTAGTCCATTGCAAAATTCATAATATTTTACATGATTATATTCTCACCTAATTTTAAGACATTAACCAATGAGTGTCAATGTTTACTATAAATTAGCAGTTTATTTGCATTAATTTAAATCTTTTACGTAAGTGCTAGCAATAACTTCCTGTGTGTAAGTCCTGCCAAGACCCCATGGGGAATAACTGTAAAGTGGAGGAAAATGCCAGTCTCATTTATCCTTGTATGTAAACATCCAGGGCTCCCACAAAAACTCCCTTAATTCCTTCTGAGGGCAGCATCCTCAATGACAGAGGATTTTTTACTGTTCTTAATGATCCTTACTCCATTCTTAATGGTTCAACTGCTTCCCAATATTGGCATCATGGGGGACAAGTGTCCAACACATTGATCTTTAGGGGACACCCAACCAAGCACAAACCATAGTATTGTCTTTTATCTCATTATGTTTCCTGTATCTGTATGATTGTCATCTTCTTCATACTGAAGCAGAATACCAACTTCCGTGCCTACACAATTGTATTTTATTAGTAAATTTCTAGATTGAGTTAGAGTATAAGGAAACACTTTAAAAATCTCTTAAGAAAAGAGATGTAATATCTGTGTTCACACCAGTGCAGTCACTTGGTAGTTCAAAGATATGACTCAATTCCATTGTGGCAAATAGTACATTGCTTGCACCACGCAAAATATTTTATCTTTTTTTTTAATAACTAACGATTAGTTATCCTATCCAGTCAAGTGTTTGAAGGGTTATACCGAGACTAAGTATGTATGGAAGTTGACCCTATTAATTATACAGTTGCTATAACTTTGGGTCTTGTAATCAGAGCTAAGTTCACTTTCTGAGAAACTGAGGAGGAGGAAAGACTGTGGTGAACCAAAATATTTTTCTTCAAACAAATTTTCTCAAGTTAGAAATAGTTTAATTAACTTATATATGTAACCCATTTTCACTGGCAAGACTTAAATTTCTATGTGGGAAAAATCATAAAAATCAATTTTGATGTTTATTTGTATTAGCTTAAGAAATGAAAAATGTCAAGTATAGCTGCTTTGCCAAAGTAGACAATTTATGAAAATGGTTTTGATTTCTGGAATATGAAAGAAGTGCTCTGTGATCAACCCTAAGTTGTTTTGACAAAAAGCAAAATTGAAGCTGTCACAGTAAGTTGTGAAATATAGTCTATGTCATTAACACTTAAATATATAAGATTTGAAATTTTCTAATTTATTGTTAGAGGTATAAATTCAAAGCTAATAAAAAAAATCTGATCCTCCTAACAGAAGACTGTGCCACATTCATCATAGTCTTTTGTGAAGAATTTTGAAGCTAATTTGAAATAACACTAATTCAATATAAAATAAAGTGAATTTTTTATTATGAGAGATAAAATTCATGAATAAAGATTACTGGGCCTTCCCCTTCATGTTCCCATGCTACCGCACTCCAGAATTTAATGAGTCACCTGGCAGGTGCCAAAATTTAATTTGCTTCTTTTTCTCACTTACACTATAGAAATAATAATATCATTATTCGGCTTCAATAGATTTTAAGAAATGGATTCTATAGAATATCTATTGAGAATTTTTTTTCATACTTTCTTATCTATGCTCCAATTTCTTCCTAAATTCATCAAAAATTTTCTTTAAAAAGTATATTTTAAAAATGTATATTTATTGGGTTGGGGATATGACTCAATCAGTAGTGTGCTTGCCTGGCATGTGTGCAGTCTGTGTTGGATCCTCAGCACCACATACAAATAAAGATGTTGTGTCCACCAAAAACTAAAAATAAATATTAAAAAATTCTCTCTCTCTCTCTCTCTCTCTCTCTCTCTTTAAAAAAATACATAAAAATGTAGGTTTATTTAACCCAGCCATATTTCATTAAATTATTTAGCATAAATAGCAAAAGCACTTTCCTTGTTCACCAGGACATTCTAAATACTTATTTGTATTTTTTGAGTTACTGTATTACATAAATACCAATATATTTTAAGAGAAAGCGAAAGCTTGTTTATTTTATCAATAATAAAAATGAATGATTTTTATAGTGGGAGAAAAATAGAATGGTTTCCACTTTCCTATTTCTCTAAATTTAGAGGAATTATTCTGAAAGACTTTCCATGAAAAGGAATGATTTATTTTGTTCATGGGGCATTTTCAGGAGAGAGAAAGAGGAGATAGTGAGACAACAAAAGTATTTCCCTAATAACAGTGAAATCAAATAAATCCAGGGAAAAAATACAAAAAATTAAAGGGTCTCAGTGATTTTGTTTTCTGAAAGAGCATGCTTTGTGGTTGAAGCTATAGCTAAATGGTAGAGAACTTGCTTAGCATGAGCAAAGCCCTGGTTTCCATTCCCTAGCACCAAAACAAACAAACAAACAAACAAACACAAAGCCATGATTCTTTGAAATCACAGTTAAAGTATATATTACTTAAGTATGTTTTGCAGTTCAATTAAAGTTTCTGAGTGATATTAGTATTTGCAAATGTCATTTTTTATGTTTGATATTTTTTACCTATGTAATGTATTACTTTCATTAATTTTACATAAGTAGATTATGCTATTACCCTAGCTTGGTTTTTAAAGAATGAATTCTGGAACTGGACTATTGAAGTGGAAAACTAAGTTATATACCTTAAAATTTCTTCATTTGAAAGGTGGTATTAAAACAGCAGTTTACCATCTAAACAGGGTAACTTGAAGGTCTACGCACACACACAATTTATTTGGAATAATATTTGACACATTGTCAGCAAGATTAAGTTTGTATTAAAATAAAACTTCTAATATGATGCTATCTATGGAAGTCATAATGCAATTTATAAAGACAATTGACATTTAAACACCTGAAGGTAATTGAAAAGAAGTTAATCTTAAAACTAACTTTTTTTTGTTGTTTTTTAGACATAGGTCATATAATATTTGATTTCACAAAGTTAATATTAAGTCAGTTCAAAAAAGACATAAGCATTATGAATCTTTATTGTTTCAGTATTATTTTGTTGCTAAAATTTCTTTTATTTTATAAGCATTATGAATCTTCATTGTTTCAGTATTATTTGTTGCTAAAATTTCTTTTATTTTATAAGCATTATGAATCTTCATTGTTTCAGTATTATTTTGTTGCTAAAATTTCTTTTATATTATTATGGTATTACTATGAATACAAGATACAAAATTTGCTCGGTGTGGTTGCACATGCCTGTAATCCCAGTCACTCAGGAGGCTTAGACAGGGGAGTTGTGAGATCAAAGCCAGAGTCAGCAATGTCAAGGCACTAATGCAACTCAGTGAGACCTTGTCTCTAAATAAAATACAAAAAAAGGGCTGGGGATGTGACTCAGTGTTCCAGTGCCCCTGAGTTCAATCCCTGGTACCCAAAACAACATCAACAACAACAACAATATACAAAACTATCTGAATATTTTAAAAGCAAATCCTAAAATACTATTGGAAGTTTCTGAGTGTTAACATATATGTGTAAGTTTCCCCCAAATATTGACAAATCAATCAAGGTTATACTTGTACTCTATACAATAGAAACAAAATGGAAATGCTACTAATAAAGCATAATACATTGTTTAAATATGAAAACCTGAAACCTATTGGGAAAGATTTCTTTTTTGCTTCTTCAAATACAACAGACATTCCTAGGCTGTGTCAGTAAAATTTCTGTTTTTGCCTCTGATTTCACTATTGCCTCCTTTCAGGGTCTTCCCTTAGTATGTTTGTCTGTGCCCCCTTCTTTCTTTTTGGAAGAGCAATGGCCATACTAGATAATGGCTTATTGCAACATCCCATTCTTTTACCTCATTTAACAAAGTTACTTCTGTAAAGCCCTATTTCCAAAAAAAAGTTCTCATTAAAAACTATGAGGTTTATGACTTACATATCTGCTGTGAGGACAGAGCTTAAACTATAAAAAACTTTAATGTACATCAATGGTGTTCTTTTTTTCTTATCTATAGCCCAAATAACTTGAGTCTGCTAAGGTGGACCATTGTATTTGAATCAGGAATAAATACATGAAGCATTTACTTTGTTGAGAAAGTAAGATATGGCTAAACACTGAATTAGTATTTTTGCACTAATGAACTTAATAATTTCAAGTTGTTATAAGTTAGAATCATAGAACTCTAAAAGCAATGGAATAAATAAAACAATGATGCACATATCATTTAAAAATATTATTATAATTATGTATTGTAATAAGTTCAAATTTAGGACACTTCTAACTTCATTGGACAGTTGAAAGATGTCGAGACAGGTTCAATAATGTACGCAGGTAAACTATTAAATCAGGATTTTGTTTTGGAAAAAAATTCAATTTGAATTTTATTCCTGCATATATTTTTCAATTTTTACTAACATATGAAGTGGTTATGTGTCAAAGCTTCACTTAAATTTGTGTAAGTTTATAGGACATTTTTTAGAGATTTCAGAATTAGATTAAAAGTTGCATTTGGATTTCAGAGAAATGACAAATTTTAATATAAATTAATGTGTTCCATGCAATATTAATCTGGTGATGCAATTTATTTCCTTCATTGTCAAAGTAAATTAAGCTTTAATTTTTCTGTAAGAATAAATTTAGATAGCAGAATGTCTGCACTTTATTAGATGCATAAAAGAAAACAGAAAAATAAAATTAATAGAAAATAAATGCTCTTGCAATTAAGAAAACACTTTTGTTTTAGTCAAAATCGGCCAAAACAATTGAATTCTATTTTAAAATTACATTTCAATATTTATTTATTACCTATTACAAAACTATTAAGTTTTTTGAGCATAATTTTTACATTGATCACCCTATACCTCCAATGCAAATAAAATTCAGTGTTAGTACATGATCAAAATCCTATTATTAAAATCAAGTATAATTGAGAAGTTAAAAGGATACAAATTTTATGAGAAGAATGAATACAATTTGTTTTTAAAATATACAGGAAGAAGGATGAAAGTATGACTTGAGGTTTGAAGACTAAAAGGGTAAAACAGTGTTTGGCATGTGTGTGTGACATGTTTGTCAGTGGGACGGGTGTGTTTAACAAACAGCATGTAAGTTAGAAATGGAAGACCTGATGTGGCTCATTTTGAAGCAGTAAGTAGATAGTGCCTATACACTTTGACCAGAAATTGAATTGTGCATGTAACAAATCAGAAATTGGAAATTAAACAAAAATTCAATCATCATCTATTTACAGTTTTGTTCTTTTAGTTTAGGCCACAGGCATCTCAGAGTAGAAGTATCAGCCATTTGATATTCAGTTCCTGCCACCTTGACCAATACCTACCTATACTAGCCAAAGTCTTCCTTCACAGTAAATAAGAGTCCCATATTTCCTCTTTTTCATGTCAAAGATTACTATATCCTATCTCACTTTTCTTTCTTTCTTATTTATCTAGATGTTTTTACCACCTGATATGCATTATCATTTTAAAAATCTAATTATTGTCTTTATCAGAGAGGAAGAGATTTCCATGGATGTGTTGAGTTCCATAACCCTGTTTCTAAACAACTCAATTCATTTTCAATAAAGTTAATTTCATTGTACTATAATTTCTTTATATTGGTTTTATTTACTTTTATAATTTATCATTTCCTTATACATACAGGCATACAAGAATTTTTGTAAAAACTATACTCTTGCTAATAATATTAAAATAATGAGAATACTAGATAGTGCTTTTTCATGGGATCAGAACATGTGATTGCATATTGAAGAGTTAACCATCATACATTTTCAAGTGAAAATATAGAGTACCTTTGAAAACATATTTCTAATTTTCCCAAATCTCATTCCTTCTTCCTTGTTCTTCCTTGTTCCTTTAAATAATGTTGGACAAATTATTATGTATATTTTACCTTGAAAATTAAACATTATGAAGTCTGAATGAACAGCAAGCATGTCCAAATAAAGTTTGGTACTATTAAAAAGGAATAACTTCTAAGATTCTTCTCATTTGATATAATTTACATTTAGATTGATGAGCCTTTGGGAATACTAGTATCTAAACTACTCTTATGAGTAACAAATTCCTACACAACACTAGCTGTGAATTTATAAAGTGGCTCTTATCCATGTATGCTGGTTCTACTTGGTATCATTTTCAGGCAGAAATAATACTTCGTTGTTTTAATTCAAAATTTAGTATATAGGGCAAAAATAGATTACTTAACACACCAAGGAAAGAGGTGGGGATTATGAAAGAAAAACTTTTGTTTTGTTCAAAAGCTAAAATTAAAAAAAAAACAAAACATTTTATTTCTTTAAAAAAATGCATGAGAAATAAATAAGCACACTGTGTGAATAGGATTTAGGATAAGAAAAATTTAGGCAAACATAGTAAAGAGGTATGCATGTCACAGGGACTAAGATAATTATGTTAAATTGAACTTCATTAGTTATTTTTACTTGCAAAGTAAAATTAAAAATAATGAAATTAAGACATTCTAATAATTATACTTTAATCTTTTATAGAAGTTTATACAAAATTTTAGAAATAATTTTTACAATGAAAAAAATTCTGTGGAAAATACTGAAAAGTACCCAAGAATTACACAAACAATATTTTTAATACATATGCCTGAACATTTTCCATGATGTTGATGTGGTGTTATTTATTTATTTATTTATTTAATGTTTGAGATTAGTAACTGACGGGTATTCAATAGTAGTAATACGTTGGCAAAACAGTTTTGCAAGATGCTGGGATTGGATAGACCAGTTATGTAGCATATTGGTGGTAAACTTTAGCTCCAATATATAAGTTAGAGTAGAAATAAGCATATGTATTAATTTTAACTCTCTGAATCTACTCTAGAGTTATTTCAACATATGTGAGCAATTTAACATGCATAAGAATAGCTGTGGGTCTGTTTATAATATGAAAAAAGAAACTATAAAATATCATAAATGTACAAAAATTAAGGACTACATAAATGCTTTATCACATATTTTATGAAAATATTCTATGTAGTTAATAAAGCAAATAAAGTTATTCTAAATGAATAGATGCATGATATTAATTTATTAATATAAAATATTAAAGAGATAGGACACTAGGGTAAGAAAAACTTATATGACTTGGGTAATTCTACATCATGTACAACCAGATGAATGAGAAGTTGTATTTCATTTATGTATGATGTGTCAAAATGTATTCTACTGTCATGTAAAACTCATTACAAAAAAAATTTAAAGAATGAAAACAATTGCATATTTGATGTTTCACAATGATGAAAGATCAGTAATTTCATATAATTTATCAATATTATTAATTCGTGAATAAGTTCATTTTAAAATATTTTAAAATAAAAATTTAGCATCCCCCTCCCACCACACACACATAAATCAGAATAGATGAGACTGCAGGTCAAAATGACAAGAGAAAAATTTTAAAGAACACTTTTACTACATATATGATGTGGTCTTTTATAAACATTGCTTGATAGAGACTGAAATAAACAGACTCAATGATTGTTTGAAGTTAATATACAGTCAAGACTGTATAATCCTTATTTTTGTACATAAATATTCAAGTTGAGGTCTGCTTGTTAAAATTTGAGAAGTTTGAAATACGTCTAAATGGAAACTCTGCTGTTAAAAAGTTGGAATAACATACTACTTTCAATCAAAGTACAAATTTCCCTCATGAATAAGTTCCTGCATACTCATAAGGGACAGATGTTTTCAAAATTCAGCATCAAAGAGTGTGGGGAAAATCATTTTTATAAGACTATGTGTAAAGCATACACTCCAGATATTAATTTCCTCTGAATCAAATGTATATGGGCAAGTTTATTAAACCAAGTTCATCATGAGCATGGAAAAAAAATTTTTAAATGTTTAAATACTTGTTTTTCTGTGAAATGAAAGAAAAAAAAGAAAGAAAAACTAAAAACTATTGATATAAATGTAAAATAATTAATTCTTGTAAAAAATTTAAGTATCTGAACCAGATATGAGTAGAAACAGACCATATTTTCAGATTATAATTGTACTTTTATCTTATTTTTTAGAGCATTTAATAAAAAGTAATTTATCTTTAGCAAGAATTAATTTAGCATTCAATATAAAAAGGTTCCAATGGTAGTGGATCATTAATATCTGATTATTATTATTTATTATAAAACAATGTGAAAAAATTTTTACATAGAAATTTAGAACTGTTCAATTATTTAAGTGAAGAGAATATTCTGTGAACCTAAAGTTATATAACAATATTAGGAATTATTATATATCTATAAAATTTAAAAATGGGTCATTTTGCTTTATCTTTCATATTAATCTTTCAAATTCATTTTTAGATATTAGAACATTAGAATGAATGTGAGACAAAAATAAATAATGACTAATGGCTTATAGACAATATAATTTAATATGGTTATTAAGCAAATATTTATTAAAGGCCATTAAAAGCTTTTATGACAGGCGTTTAACTATTAATATATTTCTACCAAATATATAGACTTAGTAACATTTTGCCTTATCATCATCTTTAAACCAACTATATTGCTGAGAGCCACAGCCGAATTGGAATGGCCCCTGGCATTTTGCCAATAGTATTGGTTGAGAGGTGACGCCAGCAAGCCATTAAGATGATGAGGGTTGGACATCTGTGCCTCCATCACAGCAGTACTAACTCCAGAGATGGGAGTTCAAATCATTCCCACAGGGGTAAAAGGGCCTCTTCCCCAAGGAACAGTAGGCTTATTATTGGGACACAGTTCTTCTACTCTAAAAGGACTTATGATAAATCCTGGGGTAATTGATCCCGATTATGAAGGTGAAATAAAAATTATAGCTAGTTCTCCAAGAGGTATATCAGTAATTTCACCAGGAGATAGAATAGCACAGTTATTAATAATACCCAGCCTGCATGATAAATTTTCCAGTAGTACTATAGAAAGAGGTTCCAGGGGATTGGGCTCCACATGTGTAGATTGGGCTATGATGTCTTTAAATTTAGATTCTCGCCCAATGCGAAAACTAAATATTCAAGGATATGAATTTAATGGGCTACTGGACACAGGTGCAGATCTTAGCATCATCTCTCGTCAAGAATGACTGAAACATTGGCCATTACAACAGGCCACTCAAACACTTTGAGGCCTAGGAGTAGCAACTAATCCCCATAGAAGTGCAATGGTATTAGATTGGAAGGATCCTGAAGGATGTGAAGGAACTATACAGCCATATATATTGGATCATCTTCCTATAAGTTTATGGGGATGAAATGTCCTAGATCAATTAGGTTTGACATTAACAAATAACATCAATCCAAATGCTCCCACTATTAGGGCTAGACAAGGTTTTAGGAAAGAAAAAAAGATTAGGAGAACAAGAACAAGGTTTTAGCAGCACCAATTCAAATAGATCAAGGAAAAAATAGACATGGATTGGACTTTCAGAAGGGGTCTCTGAGACAATAAAAATTACGTGAAAATCAGAAAGACCAGTATGGGTTCCTCAGTGGCCCCTGACTAAAGAAAAGATACAAGCAGCCCAAAACCTGGTCAAACAACAATTAGCGGAGGGACATATACAACCTTCCATATCTCCCCATAATACTCCCATTTTTGTCATTAAAAAGAAATCTGGTAAATGGAGATTATTGCAAGATTTAAGAGCCATTAATAATGAGATGGTTATTATGGGACCTGTTAAATTGGGCCTTTCTCAATTGTCTGCTTTGCCAAAAACCTGGTATGCTTTAGCTCTAGATATTAAAGATTTTTTTTTCAATTCCAATTCATCCTGAGGATAGTCCAAGTTTTGCATTTACTATCCCTGCACTAAATCATGAATGTCCTGATCAGAGATATGAATGGAAAGTACTCCCTCAAGGGATGGCTAACAGCCCAACTATGTGTCAAATTTATGTTAACAAAGCAATCCAGCCACTTAAAAATCAAAATCCTGAGCTACAAATATTTCACTATATAAATGATGTATTGTTAGCACACAAAGATAAAAACACATTGCTAGAATGTTATGCCACACTTACAAACTTATTAAAAAATTACAATCTAGAGATAGCAATAGAGAAAGTGCAATTAAATTTTTCAATTAATAATTTTGGAGTTCTATTATTCTCAACCATGATCCGTCCATCAAAAATTCAAATACGAGTAGATCAACTCAAATCACTTAACGACTTTCAAAAGTTTTAGGAGACATAAATTGGATAAGGCCTTATCTAGGCATACCAACAGGAGAGTTGGAACATTTATTTGATATCCTAAAAGGTCCATCAGATCCAAATTTACCGCACATGTTGACGCCTGAAGCAAGAAAGGCATTAAAAATTATTGAAACATATATGAAAATATGCATTTGGATAGTATTGATATAAGTTTGCCTTTATTATTTATTGTAATACCAACAAAAAATATTCCTACAGGAGTATTTTGGCAAGAAGGTCCATTATTTTGGATACATTTATCTTATTCTCCCAACATTATTCTTACTAGGTATCCTGAGGCTATAGGACAATTAATACTCAAAGGTATAAAAGCAGCAAAAGGAGTGTTTGGAATTTCTCCCAATAAAATTATTACTCCATATACTATGGATCAAATTGATGAGTTAGCTAATGAGTTAAATACTTGGACAGTAATCTTGTGTAAATCTAATATTTCATTTGATAACCACTTACCATCTAATCCATTATTGTCTTTTTGGTCTTCTCATCCTGTAGTTTTTCCAGAAATGACAAGAAAAACCCCTATCATGAATGCTCCAAATATATTCACTGATGGGTCAAATAATGGTACAGCAGCAGTAGTTACCCCTGACCAAACTTTTACATTTTTAGTACCCAAACAATCAGCTCAAAATGTAGAGCTTAATGCAGTATTACAAGCTTTGTGATGTTTAAAGATTCTATATTTAATTTATTTTCTGATATTCAGTATATAGTTAATGCTATAGTATCCCTTGAAGATACTGGTAGGATTAATCCTTCCTCTACTGTTTTCTCTTTGTTTTCCACTATACAAAGTCTAATCTGGGACAGAAAAAATTCATTCTTTATAGGACATATTAGAGCACATACAGGATTGCCTGGAGCCCTTAGTTTGGGCAATGATTTAGCAGATAAAACTACACATGACATAACAAATTTTTTCTATGCTAGAAGAAGCTACAAATTTTTATTAAATGTTCCATGTCAATGCTAATACTTTACAAAAGCATTTTAAAGTAACTAAAGAACAAGCTAGACAAATAATAAAACAATGTCAAAATTTTGTGTCCTTTTTACCACAAGTTAATCTTGGAGTCAATCCTAGAGGACTGATACCTAACCATATTTGGCAGATGGACATCACACACTTGCCAGAATTTGGAAAAGTAAAATATTTCCATGTTTCATTTGATACTTCCTCTGGATTTTTGATGGGCTCTCTTTATGTGGAAGAAAAAACTAAAGATATTATAGCTAATTGCTTACAAAATTTTGCCACTGTGGGCATTATCAAACAGTTAAAAACAGATAATGGTCCTGGTTATACTTCTACCTCTTTTAAAAAATTTTGCTCATCATTTGGCATTACTCATATAACAGGAATCCCATACAATCCATACGGAAAAGGCATAGTTGAAAGAGCTCATCAAACTATTAAAATGTACTTATTAAAGCAAAAAGAGGGAATTGGAAAGGGGTATATATCCCCCATAGATAAACTTAAAATAACCCTTTTTACTCTAAACTTTTTAAATTTGGATTCATCAGGGCTTAGTGCTTTGGAAAGGCACATATGTCCAAAAAATGTAAATAAGCCCAAGGTACTTTGGAAGGATATTCTAATAGGGCAATGGAAAGGTCATGACCCAGTGATTGTCTGGAGTTGGGGTTCTGTTTGTGTGTTTCCACAGGAAGAACACCAGCTGATTTGGATTCCAGAGAGACTAACCAAAGCTATTTCTACAGACCAAAAAGAAGATTATTGGACTCAAATCCATATTAGCTGATATCCAGAGCTCCAGCTTGGCTATTCTTACTTCTGAGACAGTGATTCTCCCACACCTGGAGGCTAATGAATAATAAACACCATTAAGGCCTATTTCAAATGTAAAAAACCTTGAGGCTTGCTTATGGAATACCTTCAGACCCATATGCAAGTTACAGGAAAAAGGATGGGATATCCAAATAAGAGTCACACCCAGGTGGTAACCAGGATGCTTTTTTCAATATCTATTTTATTATTGCATTTTCCCACATCATGAAATTTTATTTTATTTTTTGAGCTCATACAGACCTAGGTTAATGATTTTCTGATCAGTTCTATTTTTTGACTATGGAGTTTTTAATCAGTGCAATGGAGATTTCACCTGTGAAAAGTTACAAGGCCTTTACTATTATTTTCTGATACTTCAAAAATAAATTCTATGCATCTATATTCAATTATATTTTCAATTTTGTCAGAAAACTATCATTTTATCTTTCAATTTATGTTAATTTTCAAAATAAAATGTCAGGAAATGACTAAATTTATGCTTAAATACAGATATTTCCTCAAGCTTTCAATGAACAACACTACAATATTACCTGCATTTTAAAAGCAAATGAACTACTCATTTCACCTGCTTAGAAAATATCAGAACTCTTTTTTTAAAAAGATTTTTGATATTAAGAAAGAATAATTACCTCCTTTTTTAGTGAGGAGCACAATAAGGAAAATTGCTTTGAGCAAATTTTATTTTCAAACTCTTCAAAATGTCATTTAAATAGCATGCAAATTTTCACAAAATAAAAAATAAAGCATGTATAAAGCTCTGTAGAATGTCACACATTCATATAAAGAGGAAATAAAAAAAAGTTTTAATGAGCTGTTTATTTATAAATTAATTATAATGCTGCTGGAAATTTTACTTTAATGTCTCTAATGGTTTATTTTGTATGTCAAGTTGACTGTGCTATAGGGCGCCCAGATTTTTTATTATTCTGTAAGAGTACTTCTGAATAAGATAGATATTTGAATTGTTAGACTGAATGAAGCAGATTGCCCATCTCCCCACTGTGGGTGGGTCTTGTGTAATTTGCTGGAGACATGAATAAACCTGAAGATAGAGTAAGAGAGAATCCACTCTCTGTCTTGAACTGAGCTATTGGTCTTATATCCTTATACTGAGGCTTAGATATGGAACAGAATTTAACACATTTGATTCTTGATTTTAAGGTCATTGGATTGAAATTGAAACTACACCATTAAATCTCCCGAGTTAATTTAATTTCTCAGCTTCCTAACAAGGCAAGCCAATTTTTTTACATTTAGTCACTTAAAAATAGACAAACATATAAATGTAACAAATCATACATATACTAACATTGAACACATCCTTATGGATCTGTTTCTCTATAGAACTTTATTGCAATTTCTAATAAAATCTGTGGTGGCCAAAATTGTTATACCTAATATCAGGTCATCCTGAAATTCAAATGTATAAAATATTATTAAATTTACTGTTAAATATTGCTATAATTTACACTGGGTCTTTAGCAGTTAATATAAAAATACAATTAATTATATAATAACAATTTTAAATCATATAGTAGGCAGAGTAATTTTTCTTTAGTATTAAAATATTATCTTACTATGCTAAATTTATAGGAACATTATTTTGTGGGTGTATAGCATCCTGTTTTCAAATTAAAATTTAGAATTAAAATCTTTATCCTGAAACAGAGGAAATTATGGTAAACAATTTTTTTATGTTTATGTGTAAGTCCATTGTACTGAATGCTATAAAGCTTCATTGGAAATACCCCTTAATTTCATAGCTAGATGTGATAACATGAACAAGTGGAAGAGTTAGGTTTTGTATTTAGGATTGCATTGTTCAAATCATTTTTATTTTTACCACAGTAGATTTTACAACCCTAAGCTACCTCTCTGCCTTAGGATGCTAATTCATAGGATTTTTTTCTGGTTCATGAATGGTTTTACATATTATTTTTATAAAACTCTACTATTACTGTTGTGGTGAGAACTTATCAGTATAATAAATAAGTCATAGATATAGGTTGTATGTATAAGGCAATATAGAATAGACAATTTTTAAGCAATAGGCATAGATTATTGACCATAGGAATAAAGGTAAGACAACATAGATAAGTGATAGTAAGACATAGTTAATCAGGATAAATATTAGTAAAATGACAGATGAAAATGTGTTTGTAGGCCATAAGATAACTGTAATTTTAAGTAGGCATCAAATAAGTTACTAATATGAGTGTGTAAAGCAATTATCTGGCAGAGACTCATTAGTCACTCTCAACAATTCCCACCTTGTTGGGATTATGGGAATAGAGTCACTGTAGTCATTTGAGTAAAAATATATGACTATAGAAACTTGATGTTAGTTTCTCTGTTACTATCCCTGTAAACAGAGAACTGCATGACCCATTTCTGGGAAATAGAAATAAAGATGTTTTCTTATAAAAAAAAATGTGTTTTTTTCTGTCCTTTTACCCCACAAACTGTACCCTACTCAGGATGCAGTAGTGGTTGTGGTGAGCTACATCATGGGTTTGAATGCTCTTGTGGGTCTACATGACTTTGAATTAGATTCTCGCCCCTGCCAACCCTCATTCAAATTCAGGATATGACTATTTAGCACCTGCTTGAACACAGGACTGTGGTCAACCAAACTGTGGGGGGACAAGTGCAGGGAGTACTGCATACATGGAATATGTTATGGGCATCTGAGTGGCAGGCCATTCCCCTCCTGCTAGGTGCATGAATGGCAGGCCCCTTACCCCGAAGCACAGCTATGGCCATGAGGCCATGTGTTGTAGTCCCTGCACTTGCTCAACAGCACCCTCCTGGATTGATCGCTGCAAGGAAAATTAGCAGAAATTGCATTGGTGGCTGCCTGTAATCTACTTAGCTACTGTTTGAGTACATATACATAGTAACTATGCAATAAAATTAGATCTGCTTCCTGATTTTATGTCTCTTGAGGTCTTGATTAGCAACCACACTCTCCTCTACCCTGTTCCATGGACCTCCTTGCTTGTCAAGAGACAGCCCACACTGAACTGCAAAATGAATGCTTTTTAGCTTCTGTATAATGCTTACTTGCTGACTGGAAAATTCCAGTCCTACTTAGAGCGCACAGGTCCCACTTATTAATATTTTAAAGCCTGTGATTGGCTAGCTGACATGACAATAAGCAAGTCACTGAGTTGTGTTTTTTGTCCTTATATTATCCTTTTATGGACCAGGAAACTGCTGTCCTCCCAGAGAGCTTTAATCTCTACATGTGCGTGACAGTTCCTGACCAGGAAAATAAAGCTCTCTTTGGATTTGAATTTGAATTTAGAGTCTGTTTTCTGAAGTGGTTTCCCATAATATTACTAAAATGACATTTGGGCCTACATTTCCACAATAGGAAAATCAAAGATACTCAATTTATTTTTCTCATTCCTAAACATGCATTCAATAAAATAAATCAATGTGATAAAATAAAATCACTTGTGATTGTCATGGACAGTAAGAAATATATATCCTTAATAATAAAAATTTATACATGTGTGTACATCTACCTGTATACCTACTATTTCTCTTTTTCTGAATGTAGAAGTCCACCTCCATTCTTTCTAAATGACTACTTAGTGTTTAAAGACAACCATTGTTTGCTACTTCATTCAACGTTTATATGCCTTAAACTTTTCTAGGTATAAGAATCAACTGTGAACAAAATAGAACAATGACCTGGCTTCCAGGGATTTATAATCCAGTTGAAATTTAAAAAAAAAGAAAAAGAAATAAAGAAAAGAATAACTATAAGGGTAAATGTTAATTTAGGTTAGGAAGAGTGAGATAACAGCAATCATTGGCATGGAAATGCTTGCCACAGCCCGGGTGGCTGGGCAAAATAACTGGGGGGGTGACGAACAACTTGTGTAGATTGATACAGCAGGAGTGGAAGCCGTTTATTGTAGGACATGAACGGTATTTATACATTCCACACAGCTTATCTAATTAACATAATCTAGATACAGCAGGCAACCAATAAGGAATCTCCACACTTAATGGCTCGCTGGTGTTACTTCACAAACCACTCCCTCTGGCATTTTGCCAGCGCCATCCAGACTTTTTTACAGACTCTAACAAATGCTTTACAAAAAGAATGAATAAGTGAGCAGAAGATATTTGGGCAGAGTTTCTATGAGGACTTAAGTGGTGAGCCTCACAGTATTGAAAGCTGGATTTCACCATCTTGGAACACATTTCTAAGGTTTCTCAAGACCTTTCCTGGAAACATTGGATCATAGTTCCTCGAATAGAAACTGGTGCATTTATTTTTTCTGGCAGCCTCTATTCCCTACTTTGAATTTAGCTTTCTGGTTGTCGAGTTCTTCCTTCCACAACAAGATGCTGGGATTTAAAATATTTTGGACAGCACACTCTCTGGGTAGCTCAAATAGGGTCAACAAATTTTGATCCTATATTTGATAGTTTATGCCATCAATGGAAATGCAGAGTTCTATCAGCTTAGACTTTCTTTCATTCAGAATGGACAGAGATTTTATTTATGTTGGTCGAATATATCAAGCAGTAGTCCAAATTCCTCAGCCAACTTAGAGCTGCATATCTCACAGACTCTTAAATATGTGAGTAAGATAAATGGTGTTTTATTTTGAAAGTTGTTGATAAATGCAATAGGGACGTATAAAGCAAAGAAAGAGGAGCTCTTTCTTAGAATTTGGCATTTGAACAAAACTTCAAATGTACCATATAAGTAAGCAATAAAGATATTTGGGGGCAGGGATCTTCCAGTCTGATGAATGAAAAATAATACATTCCTTGAAGTAGGCATTTGTCAGTAGTTCATAAGGAAAGATATTATTAGGTTTTATACCACATATTGTAAAGCGTTTTAAGGCTTTTCATTTTTACTATGAGTAAAATGGCAATAGAGTGAAGGATTTTGAGGAATGAAGAGCATTATATGTCTTCTACTTTAGCAATATCATTCTAGGGTTAGGGTTAGGGTTAGGGTTAGGGTTAGGGTTAGGGTTAGGGTTAGGGTTGTGTTGGCAATAGATGAAATAAAAAACATGAAAGTGGAGAGACTGATAAATAGCAACAATCAAGCAAACATGGTTAACTGTGATTATGGCGTGTACTAGGTATTTAGCAGACTTATGAAAACTAGTTTAGTTTTAAATGTTTTTAAAATGCAGAAACAAGTTTTAGGTAACACACAGGAGATAAGATATACATGAATCATAGGGAAATAGCCAAAGGTTTCCACTTTCCATAAGGGTGAAAGTGGGGAATTCCCTTTATTGTGATCAGAAAGAATGTAGGAAGAACATATCTGTATACCACAAGATGTTTTGGACATGTGTTTGAGATGTCTAAGAAACTAGAAGTATACATATATTCTAATAAACTAATGCTTAATTGACATGGTGTAGGCCATTAAATACATGATTTTGGAGTTAATTAAATTTTATGGAAATACACATTTGTTTTACTTTTTCATATAAAATATAAAAGATATAAATTTGAAAATACTGGTAAGTCATTAAATGCAAATAGAAGAGAATAAATCCTCAAAGGTCTAAAACTATAATAGCAATAGCCAAGCAGTTCAGGAGGAACTTTTAAAAGAAACCAACAAGAGGCCAATGAGCTAGAAGAAAAAAATGAAAAATTTCCTAAGGTATTTCTGAAATCTAAATGTGTGTATGTGTGTATGTGTGTGTGTGTGTGTGTGTGTGTGTGTGTGTGTATACACATATGAGAAACCTTGAGGTATGGAAAATTTATGTTTTACAAGACATTTAGAGAAGAAAACTTCCTTAGGTATTTCTGAAATCTAAATGTGTGTATGTGTGTGTGTGTGTGTGTGTGTGTGTATACACATATAAAAAACCTTGAGGTATGGAAAATTTGTTTTACAAGATATTTAAAGAAGAAAATTTAGCTCTAGCTGAAGGAGAAAGTAAGCTCAATACAGGTTTTTGTGAAACTAAGAGGTCTTTCTCCACCATATGTTAATGGAAAAACTCTGATAGTGATAAATAAAAATGCAAATTGTAAGATTTAGAATATATTCATTAGGAAAAGGTGGTAAATTTTGAGGATATCACTCAATGATCCTATATATTAGGATGATTTAAAGGAGTTCTCATTATTTGCTTTGGGTGCCTAATCTGGCATGTCCTCCAGAAGAAAAAAGTTATTTGTGACATTTTAGTATAAATTAATATTACCATTTGGATGCAAAGAATTTATTTCTGTAGGCGATTCCCTGCCCCCATTATGTGCTATTCATACATGGTCTTTGGGAACATTTTGACTGTGATGGATGCAACAGTAGAGTATTTCAGAATTGAAATACTAGACTCCATGTAAAAACACCTCTCAGTATAACATTTTAGCAGTGTTTTAAAAGGCCATCAAACACATTCTAATAATTTGCCTTGTTAGTTTTCATCCAAACTTCATTTTTCCAGGTGAGGTTTTTTGTTTTGTTTTGTTTGTTAATGATTTGATGATATTCAATGGACAAAATTTTGTCCAGCATTTATAAACTTAGAAATTTGAGAACCTGTGGAAATAACATTAAACTTTTAGTTCCTTCCAATGGCATTATCTTGATACATTCAGGTATTGTAATCAATAATAGGTTACATAGATATCAATGAAAAGTCTTTCTACTGAAACCCATGTTTGATTCTTCCCTTTTTAACTATTGTATATTGTGGTTCTGAAGAGGGACCCCAGGTCCTAGTGCAAACTAGGGAGGTGCTCCACTCCTGTGCCACATCTCCACTGTATTGCTTTCAATTTTTCATGACATCTCTCTTTTTTTTTGCCCTTAATCTCCATTCCATTATTTTATTTTGCTCTAAGATTAAAGTCTATAATCCCTATGAATATTAAATTTTAAGTTGTAAAATCTATGAATATTTATGAGTTCACAGAAAATTAACTGAAACTAATTATTATATATATAATTATATATATATATATATATATATATATATATATATATATATATATATATATATAGAGAGAGAGAGAGAGAGAGAGAGAGAGAGAGATTTTACAGTTTAGAAATAAAAAATAACCTCAGTCTGTTTTAAGTTCCTTAATCCTACAAGTATTTTTGTGAAGGAAAAGCAAAAAAAAAAAAAAAACACACACACACACATACACATTTGTTATTATAGTACCATTTGTCTTATTTTCCTATGGCAATTAATATAGAAGTTCAAGAAAGAATGAAAATTTTCAGGTTCAAGTAAAAATTTATAACTTGAGATAAAAACAAGAGGCAGAAGAAAACCACATAGATCTTCCTTGACAGAAGTCCTCCTATTGCTTCTATTGTAGAAGGTAATACTACGTGGTCCAAAGATCCTATGAATTAATTACTTTCTAGACTCATTGTTGGGAACCAAGTGCCAATTGTCACTCTTACAGAAAGCCTTTAATGTTTAAAAAATAGGAAGCCAACTGTTTTTTTACTTCCTGTTTTAGACTCTCAGGCATCTCTAAAAATTTATATTTTTTCCTATCCTTCCTTTTTTAACATTATATTGTACTACAAAACCAAAGAATGGCTCCAATAGTGGCTCCGTTTTTCTCCTAAGTCACACACTTGCAAACACTTCTGATCATTCATTTCTATCTCATGGTTAAAGTCAACAACATGTTTCTGTCATTCTAAATTGAAATCTTTTTTTTTGATTCTTGTTCTTACATTTAAAAAAAAACTTTGTTTTTAAAGTAACCAATATTTTCAGTTGTACTCCTGAACTTATTTTTTTTAACTACTACATCATTTGATTTTTGTTGCTATCAACATTCCTTCACTTTTATTTTCTGTTTTATTTGTTGGAATTAAAATGAAATATTACTTCCATGTGAGAGTTATAATCAAACTTTGATTTTTACAACCAATTCAAATGGTTTACTTTGAATCATTCTGAGTCATTTTGAGATCACTTTAATCTCCTTCGCAAAAATTACAAGTGCTTACCAATCACTTTTAAAATTCCAATAACTTTTCCACAAAAATAGAACAATGTGGTGATTAACATTGACCTAATGCAAACCCATATTAGGCACTGTTATGTTGTAAATGCCTTTTAAATAAATGAGAGTTAACAGTACAAATGATCTCCAGTGTTACCAGAGTTGACTGGAGAAAACATGAACAGGAAGGATACAATGAAATCTTTTCCTTAGAAATAAAACCATGAAAATCCTAGCTATTAGGACACAGTGAAGAACATTTCTGTCTAGTTCACATTCTCTAAGCTTAGGTTTATTGTGACACTGCTAGATAGAATCTTCAGCTAGGCATGATGTGGCACACCTGTAATACCAGTGTCTCAAGAAGCTGAGGAAGGAGGATTGCAAATTCAAAGCCAGTCTCAATAATTTAGCAAGGCCCTAAGCAGTTTAGCAATCTCCTGTCTCAATATAAAATATAAAACTGCCTGGAGATGTGTTTCAGTGGTGTTTAAGCTCCCTGGTAACTTCCAAAAATTTAAAAATAATAAAAGCTAACAACTCAGTTCTGCAGTGTGAAGCAATAAACGTTATAATCCAAAGTTGCTTTCTAAGTTTTATTTTGTTTTCCACTTTCTAGATTTGAGCCTTCTTTTCAGTAGTACCATAGAACAGATGTGAGGGAGTCCAGAAATCCCTGATTTGTTATAAATATTATAATAAATAAATATAACATATTAAATAATAAATAAATATATTAAGTAAATATAATATGCTATAAATATTAAGGTTGTCTTACACAGAATTAGTTATTGGCTTTTTAATTTATTTGTCTTTAAGTATTATTGAAATTTCACCATTTATAAAACATTTTAAAAGTTTAAACCTGAAAAATTCATTAGAGATCAGTAGTGTAACATGTTCTAAGTCGAGAGAAGCTAGAAATTTGAGTTCATTCTGCACAACAGTCTGTTTATGTTTTCTTCGACTTTATCCAGCATATCCTCAATTGTTTCCTCACTATTTATCTCTCAGTTGTCTTACCCTTGTTATACAAACATGCTTAATTTTTTTAGGAACAGCTAATCATATAATTCATTATTATTCAGATATCAGATGATTGCTTAAAAAATGAAAACAAATAGAATCTAAAAATACATTAAAAGAACAGTACACAAAGACTTCACAGTCCTCCCACAGTCCTTTCTGGACTGGTTCCCGGATCAGTCTTAAGTACCAAAATCCAAGGATGCTCATGTGTCTTAGAAGAGATTGAGCAGCATTTAAACAGAACCAAGCCACATCCTCTTGTGTATTTTAAATAATGTCTATAATACTTAAAATACTTGATATAACATGTATGTTTTAGTAAAGTGGTATTATACTATATTTTTCAGGGAGTAATGGAACTAAAAATATCTCTGTGTGTTCCGTGTAGATGACTTTTTAAAAACATTTTCCATTGGTATTTAGTTGAATCCATGGATGCAGATGACTAATTATGTCCGCTTTACTCTAGTCACTAAAAAAGCAATCTCTTTAAGAATTCTTCAAATTAATACCTTATATTAGAAAGTACAACAAAAATAATAACACAATATCTAGATGTGAAAAGCAACTGCCAAACTGAATTAAAAATCCTTTCTAAGGGCAAATCATAATATAAGAAAATATCCCTTACGAAATTATGAATATTCAACTAAATCCAACCGCTAAAGCTTACTGTTGGTTTCAATATTTCCCATTAAATAAAGATTAAAGCAAAGTATGAAGCTACTGTCATTTTATTAATACTTCTCAAGCTTTATTACACAAGTGAATAAGAAAGCAATATGAGCTAAGAGGTAGAAATGACATCTCCAAACACAGTTATGAAGGTTTTCCTCAAAGCTAAGAGAAAAATGTTAATATAATAATTTTATATGATAGCATTATTAATTCTCCTATGACTACTTTAATTATTAAACAATTTAATAAAAATTAAAAAAATTTAATCTGTGTCTGATTTTAATATCCAGTGTGGGAGAGGAAAATGAGTAAAAGATGTTTGTAGTCTGATGTGAAGGCAGTCAGGAATACAGAGACATATGACAAGTTAGTAAGTACACATAAGTGGGAAGAATTTCAGTACTGTTAGAAAAATAAGAACATCCAATAGAAAGTGCACCTTTTCCTGTGCATAAAGAAGAAACAAAGTGGAATGCAGATGGCATTGCTGGATTTACTGACAGCACGTGATGGGAAAATAAAACAAAGTCAAACATTTCTCTTATTAAGTACATGTTAAAGGTGGTATGTCTGAAATTTGAGAATGTAATGGATAAAATAACTAAAATTATCATAAGCTAATTTTAAAAACCAAATAATTGCTAGATATGTTGAAAATTAATATTTCATATTCATTTTTATTGCTGCTGCAAATAATGCCAAGAACATAGTGACTTCAAACAAGACAAATGCATTATTCTACTGGTCTACATACAGCTAAATGAAGAGGGCAGGTCTGTGATTCTTCTGGAGGCTCTAAGGAAAAATTAGTTTCCTTCTCTTTTCCAGGTTTCAGGGGTTGTTAACATTAATTGGCTCCTACATCTCCATAACTCTGACCTCAGATTATATCCTCATATCTTCTCCAACTTCAAAATTTCTACCTCATTCTGCTAAGGACCTTTCTGCATACCTTTGTCCCCTTTTGGATAGTTCCGAATAATTTCTCAATTCAATTGTCAAGCACATATGAACCCACTTTTTGCCCTCTAAGTTAGCATAATTTACAGGTTTGGGGCAATAGGATAGAACAAATTGAGGGGCTTATATTCCACCTACCACACATGAAAAAATAAATAAGAAAGCAGCAGTAAGTTTCAAGTGCCAAATGACAGTATGTGTACATATTTATATCCTTCAGACAGGTACAAGTATTATTTATAAGACCTCAAAATAAACCATATTCAAGTAATCTAAGATTTTGGTAATATATATTCATTAACATGTGATTACTAAGATCAAAATGAATTCCCAACTAGAAGTAAAATGTCCCCAATTTATTAGGAAGCAAATTTTCTAAGAATAAATAAGTAATAGATACATTGAAATATTTTGTTTGCTAATAATTAAATCAATAATCAAATTACTATCAGATTTCAAATAGAAAAGAACAATAATCATGAATTATTGAAGAAAATATAAATTTTTACATATTACTATATATATGGTAATATGTACTAATTTATATATATCTATATATATCTCTCTCTATATATGTATATGTAAGACATATATGTGATAGTAATAAACTAAAAATCTTCTGGTGATTTCTCAATCAGTTTATTTCTAGGAAACCACACAGGTTTTAGCTGGGAGCTGCATTCTGTCTGACCACAATTTTGTCTAATAGTTTTGGTTTGTCTGGATAGAATAGTGCGTAGATATAAATGAACATATTTACACACTTAAACAAAACATTCCACGAGTTTAAGAGGAGAAAATGCCATTTTTATGTTTACATATTGGCCAAATCTAATTTTGTATCTTGAATTTACATGACAAAATAATATTGAACTAGTAAAAGTACTATGATAGGAGAAATATAAAATAAAGAGAAATAGAGTCAGCAAAAGGAATTTTTTTATTTATATAATCATGACATGAAAACATTCATCACTTCGCAGAAGACAAAAAACAATTGTTCACTATCTCAATAATTAAATGTAATCAACGTGCTAATAAGGAAATTTTTGAAAAAAAATTAGAATAATGATATTTGTTTAGAATTATAGGAGAAGAAATAAAATTTATGAATTAAAAATAATAAGGTATGATCTCACAGTCACCATGGGAAGAAGTAATTTAAAATAAAATAAAAGGCTCACTTAGAAAACAAATATGCATTGGGAAAATGTTTAGAAAATTCCAGAAATGCCAACAGCAGCAACCACAGTGGAAGTCAAAGGCCAAAAAAGATCAGTGAATTTGTAACTTTTATCAAGGAAATAAAAATATATTTTTTCTATATATTCCATTTATCAAAAGAAAAAATGTGATTCATCTACATATTCTTTACTACAAAAGAATTCTTTTCAAAGTTCTGTATATTTTATAATTGTTAGTGGAAATATGGGGAAAAACATGAACCATATTTTATATTGCATGAACTATAGCTAGGTTTCTTTTTTTTCCATAATGATCCAAATTCTATAATTTGACCTACATGTACCTATTCCTCATTGTTATATATATAATCTTTTTCACACAACTAAATAAATATAGTCATGCAAAAAATGCTGCTGAATGAATTTAATTTTTATAGAAAAACTATATATATATATATATATATATATATATATATATATATATATATATATGTTAAGTTTTTTATTTGTTTGTTATGACATAAAGAAAATCTCTGCCCTAAACTTACATACATGTTCAAAAGCCTATATGCTATAGGACCTTAACTCAGTTTGAGAGTAAAGTGTTCACTATTTGTAGGAATTGGGACTGGCTTTATACTCAAATATTTGACACTATGCAATAAACATGGCTAATCATGAAAGACACTTTTCAATTACCTTCTATCAAATCGTATCTTTCCAAATGTATCCTTATTTAGAATTAACTTCCTTCCCTTTATGTGCTTAATGTTCACCACTCAGTCTATACTCACCAAATGTATTATGACATGTGTTCTTTTGGCATTTAAATTATTTTTTATCTTATTTTCTAAATTTGCCTTAAAACTATGATTTTTTCATTAATTTTAGGTACTTTCCATATCAACGGATTGCATTTCAAAAATCTATAAATTGGATATTTTCTATATTTGTCATCAAGAATACAACTCTTATTCCTTTTGTATTCTCATTTATATACTAAGGCTGTGTCTCTTGTTGTAGACCCTATATCTAAACTGCTCTCTAAGTAGGATCAGGTAGCGAGAACATACTTTCTCTTCTAAGAGACATCTAAGTGACTAGGGACATCTAAATAACTAGGCAATACCAGTGCACTTCCTTTCTGTGAGAATTTTGAATTCTGTGGAGTTTTGTAAGGGATTTGGCAGGGATTAAGTTAAATTATACACATGATCAGTGAATACAGATGTAGATATATTGATATTATTTGGCTAACTGACTTACAGCGTGGTTTTTGCTGCTGGTATCTTTGGAATTTTCTTGGCACTAGAAAGTCCTATATAGGCCTTTCATTTGCTTTCAACTACTTCTTCCCATTCTTGCTTTTTTTCTATTTTAAGAATTGAGATCAAATCATAACATTTTAATTCATAATTATAAAAATAATTATAATTTTAACATAATTATAATATTTGATAACAAATAGTGGGATATACCCAGAGAACTATAAGGGACTATGGGGTATTTAGAAATTACTAAATGACTCTGATAAGGTAGAAGGTTATAATAAACCTTACTATAATGTCACAGTGGTAAAATTAGCCTACCAGGACACCCAGTGCGGAACTCTACATTAAGGGAATACAGTGTATGTATTTGGGAATATGGAATATTTTGATGCAAAGATCATGCTTTTTCTGCTCTTTTACCCTAAATGTGATTTTCTAGATGATCCAGGAAAGATTGTCATTACCAAAGTTCTGATACACACTTTCAGTGTGAAGAAATTTCAACATCTGAATAAATCGTTACAGGCACATTTCTGTCTACCGGAGAAGCCTGTGTAAGTTGCACTAATTAAAATGGATCCATGATGATAATCAGAGGCCAATGTATGTCAAATGGAATGCATTAGATAATATCATTCTGTTGATAGATTTCCATTTAGCCTGATAATATAAAAGGGGACTTAATGAATTCAGGTGACTAATGGCATTTCAGTCTCAATCAGACTCATGATTATCCCAAAACTACAAAGCCTCTTCTATGATTATTTACAAAATTTCTGAGTGCAACCCTAGAACATTTTTTTCTGTTGGGATAGAAGTTCACATGTTCTCTTTCCCAGCCAGACTCAGGAGTGAGGAACTTAGGAAGATAATTATTTTAAGAAGTGATTGTGGAATAATAATAATTTTTCAAGTGAGAAGGTGAAAGATTATCTTTCAAATAAAACTATAGTATGGGCAAGGAAAGTGGAAAAAGGGGTGGCTTCCAGAGGGCAATCTAGTGCTACTGGCACTGAGAAAGAGACCAGATTTATGGAATGGAGGAAAGTCATGGGTTATAATTAATGCACTGGCTGCATGCTAACATTCATAATAGTGATTGGACATTTTTTAGCAATATGATTAGACATCCATTCTGTAGTTATCTTTTGGTTTGAGAATTCATAAAGGGTTAACAGGAGGCAAGGAAGGAATTTATTAGACACATTGCATTTCCAAATCTACTCTCTAGACAATTAGAGTAGCATATTTGAGAAATAATGGGGGAAGGAGAGCAGATAGGTGATTATCAAGTGATATTAAAGATAAACAGCAGAGGGACATGGTGATACATTGTTAAAAGGATAAAGTAGTTAAAAAACAAGTCTCAGGTTGCTGGATAGAAATCTAAAAGGATGGTTGTCCCACTTATGTATGTACACATATGTGTACACATACACCTTCACACACACACACACACACACACACACACACACACACACACACACAAACAAACACACAGACACAGCATCTGCCACTTGCTCCCCAGTACTTCCTTTTTTATCTTGAGAGCAATTGTGTTACTCTATTCTCTCTGCAGTTTATGTCAGTCTTATAATTCTCTAGATTTTTTGGTGTCACCCCAAGCCCACAATTTGAAATTAGTTATTGTCTACCTTAGATATGTTTCACAATTTTAAACATTTTACTGAATATAAATACATATAAAGAATCCTAAGGGAACAACTTGATGAGTTTTCACAGAGAGAATAGCCAAACAACCAGCAGAGCCAGGAAAAGACACAGAACACAAACTGAAACCCAAAACTTCCCCAGCCACCTTTCATTAACATGCTTCAGCCTCAAAGGAAATCACTATTCTGACTCCTGTTAACCTTAGATGTGTAACTGTTTTCAAAATCTGTGTATTTTGCAAAACAAACAAACAAAAAATATATTGTGGGTTATAATATCTTTTCACATTTGTTTTATATTATTTGTAGATGTAAAATTTCATGTAGGTAATTTACATCTTTCTATCATATAAGATTTTGATTCATTCTGCTGTAGGCAGAGGGTTATTAGATCCTTGAAAATAGTAACTGTAAAAAAAGCAGAGTGAATATAGAATACAAAACAAACAAAAGGCATGTGCATTTAAAGAAAATAAATTTTCAACTAGGTTATTTCTGCTTCCATATATTTGCATTCTTAATTGTTTTTGTGTGAAATTCCAATTTGTATTTAGTAAGACTGATAATATATCATGACAGTCATGGTGATACCCACTTTGTTTTTCGTCATTATTATAAAAATTTATTATATTATCAAAGAATAATTTTAATATTTATTGATATACCACTAGCTTTTCTAAGTTCCCTAATGAGTGATATAAATTTATAATTTCATAATGAGAGGCTGGGTCAGATCCCCACACAACCTTAAAGAAAGAATTTGAAATTCTATTAAAAGACTTGCTATGAGAACAATTAAGCCTCTTTACCTAAGGTTTGAGAAAATCTAACTTGGTAGATATAATGGTTAATTTCAATGTTCAACTTTATTAGATTAAGAGATGCCTAAGATTAAGAAGCTTCTGGGTGTGTCAATGAGGGTGTGTGTAGGAATGATTGGCTTGTGGGATAGTGAACTGAAGTGAAGACCCTCCCTAAGTGTGGGTAGCACAATCCTGTAGATTGGAGGTTTGGATGGAATCAAAGTTGGAAGAACAAGGAAGCAGATGTAGATTCAAGGTAGACTCTTCTTAAAATGATTTTTGATTGCTGCTGCAATTGCCTGATGATATCAAACTTTTGCTTCTTCACTCTTCTAAAGAGGATTATGCCAATGATTCTTTAAGGAGTTTTCAGAAGCCTTCAGTCTCAAACTGGGGTAGCATCTGATCACTCTTATTCTGAGGCTTCAGCATCTTGGACTACCTAGCTACTGGTGCCTCCAGCTCTCCAGCCTGCAGATCACCATTGTGGACTATCCATTCACTTTCTGGTTGTGTATGCCAACCTTCTAAACCCCCTTTTTATAATCATATCTCCTATTGGTTCTGTTCCTCTGGAGAACACTGACTAATACAAGAGATTTATATATTCTATTTCTGAAAGTTGGAGGAAATAATGTCTCTAAAGTATTTTATTTAACCTATTTCCCTGAATATATGGAACTCATACGTTAAAACCAATCCTAATATCCATTATGCTAGTTAATTATATATTTCTTTAACCCAGTATAAAATATTTTTATCCAATACACAAAATGGAAAACTGATGATTAAAACTGTTGAATGAAATTCGACTAATAAAAGGATATTTGATAGCTTAACCTATATTTTGGCAGTTTCTGCTTGATAACATTTCTGAAATATTTCTGCTTGATATAATTTACTATCTTACCACACTTAGAATCAAACTTAAGTAACTGACACATCATAATAAATATTTCACATTTATATGTCAATGTATATTAAATATATTCTCTTTGAAAGAAAATGACATTATTATTCAAGGGAACAACATTTTTATGATTGCATTATTAAAACATAAACTATTTTTTAAAGTAATTATCCAAGTAGGACACAATAAAACTTAGAAAATATTATATTTCAACTATTTTAAGAAATTAATTTTTTTGTTATCTGTTATACCCAGCAGTATAATTTCATAAAGTCAATACACATTAGATAAATAAGACTTAATTAACACTTTTAAATTGCAAAATGTTCATCAATTGTGAAGAGATAATTGATGGACAGAATATGCTATTATTAAATCGTATATTATACATGTGAATATGTATGCATTGATTTTCACATGGAATTTTTGACAAATTGTCATAGCCCATTCAAACATTAAAACAATATTTTGAGAAGATCTTACTTTGGAAGAATAATATCAATATCACAATTTCCTAGTGATTTTTAATGTGATATCTCCCATGTAAATGAGGCCAGGTGTACTCATAGGAAACTTTCTATGCTGGTGAGGAAGAAAATATAATTAGTACCGTGCAGATCAAGGAAGAGGTCTAGAAGTGTCAGACTAACTGAGAATCATGCCATTATTTTAAGTAGAAAAGAGAAATGAGTTAATTGGTATCATTAGTTAAGAATGATAGAGTGAGATCAGAGGCTGGTAGACTCAAAAAAGCAAAGATGGTGAGAAGATATTCCATGACAAGTAATTACAGGAAGCATTACTTTTGCTCATTTGTTTCTTTTTTTTTTTTTGGTCTTTTTCTGTTTTGGTTCTTCACAAAGTTTGTATGACTGTAAACTGCCAGTAGACAGAATGTTATTGAAATATTTAAAGAGCAAAAAGGAGACCTAAAAATTTCAAGTCCAAGCATTGAGAGAACCTCAGAGAAAACTATAAAGCAAAAAAGAAAAATCTATCACTTGAATATTTGCACAGGAAATACTGTTGGCTTGGTAGAAACCTTATCTATTCAGACAAGAGGGTAAGAAATTTTGGGGAACACATACTGATTTACTTTTCCAAATAGAACTGGATACTAAATGAAAAAAAGTAATTATAAAAAGCAGTGAGCTAACAAATCACTAGAGAGAGAGAGACAGAGAGATGCAACATGGCAATTGTGGTTGGTATCTCATAAAAAAGCAGTATTTTAGTTACACTTGCAGATACATGGAGACTTCATCGACATGCTTGATACCTTTATGGTTTGGATTGGATGTGTCAACAAAAACTCCTTTGTTACTGAAGGAAATTTGAGAGGTGAAGTGATTAGTTCATGAGAGCTATAAACTAATCTGTACTAGTTTGAATAAATTGATTGAGTGGTAACTGCAGGCAGATAGGTATAATTAGAAGAGGTGGGTCACTGGAGGCATACCCTGGAAGGTTGCATCTTCCCACTGGTCCCTTCCCCTCTCCCTCTTCTCTCTGACTGTCATGGTTTGAGAAGTTTTCCTCAACCATGTTCTTCCACCTTCACATTCTGCTTCATCTCAAGCCCAGAGCAACTAAGTCTGACAACCATAGATTAAAACCATGACACAAAAAAATTTCATCCTGTAATCTGTTCTGGTCAGGTATTTTGTTCACAACAATGAAAGCCTAACAAACACAGCAGAAAAGGGTCATTTTGCTATATAGGCAATCCTGCACTGTTTAGTTTTTGTGAGTGGTATGACAGAATTGAAGGAGAGAGTTTAGTGCTCTCTAGGTATGGGGACAGTAAAGTTTTATTTTTGTTTTTTTTTTCATCTTTCATTACACTCTTAGGTCACTGTGGATTGTATTTATGTCTAAATTCTATAATATATTTATCTATGATTTGAGGTGTTATGTATAAGACTAGTCTAAAGCTTGCTCCCTAATGATAAATAAAGGAAGATGACTTTCCAATACACATGTGGTCTGATGGAAAATTTAAAAAATAATAAACAATTTTGTATTATATATTAGAAAGATGTAAAGTATTAGTGTACATGTTTTCTTATTTTCTACTTCCATTTAATACCTACTACAAGACTAGGATGTCAGGTTTATAAGTAGTGAATTGTTATAAGAGAATTAAGATCTTCAATAAAATTTGGGTTTTGATTTAACAAGCAGGAGCAGAGTTATAGCACATAACTTTAAAGTCCCTTATAGTTTTTAGAAAAATTCCTTTTCTTGGGCTAAAGTATATTATTTACCATGGGAGACAAGAAGCAAGCAAAGAGGTCATGGAAATGTTCTGAGGAAGACTCTATTTAAGTACTGTTTTTATAAGGTTGTTCACTACCTTTGGTGATAAAGACAAGATGCTAATAACATTGTGAAGGAAAAGTTTATTTGAGACTTGTGCTTTCATTGGTGTCAGTCCATAGAAAGCCAACTCCAGTGCTCTGGGTCAAAGATCAGACAGAATGTCAAGGTAGACAGGCATGGTTGAGGATTGCAGTTCAGGACATGACAGTTGATAAACAGAAAATTCTGTTCACCAAGGAAAAAATATATATCATATATACCCCAAAGGCATGCCTCCAGTGACCCAACTCTTCCACCCACATCCTACTCATCTATAGTTACTAACCAGTTAATTCATTCAAGTGGACTAATGCATTGATTAGGTTAAGGCTCTCATACTCAATCATGTCTCTTCTGAACTTTCTTGCATTGCCTCATAAATGAGTTTTAAAGGGAGACTTTATATCTAAACCATAGCAGGTTCTTAGGGCAGAGGACAAGACAACCTTACACTGTAAGAGTTAGAGTGGCTACATATTTCTAGTATATTATCAACATAAAGGAGCAGAAACAGAGGAGATATGAGCCAACGGATGCACCTACCTCCATTACAACAAAAAAAAACAGGAATCAATAAATAACCTTAAATCTTGAAGAAACAAAATCTTGATTTCATAACATTATATTGAATGTTGTATAAAAACAATAGGATAGTGATATGCATCAATGACAATACTAGTAAGCCAAGAAATCTGAAACACCTACAGGTGTCAATGTAGAAAAAGGCAGAGAACCAGATGAATCTTCCTCATGTCCTGATTTTGCATGGGATTCTTAGAACTTCAAGACTCTTCAGTGATGAAGACTCTAACTCTGTGTTTGCACATGAGAGGAAATGTGAGGTAAAGCAAGACAGGTTAGAAAGGAAAACTCAGAAGAAACACGAGTATTTACCTAGCACAATTTTCCTTTCAAAGTTCTATATAATTAGCCTTCTTTTTCTAATGGTACTGATAAAGTGAGATCACTTTTTGGTTCTCTCAAATAAATATGTTTGTTCAAATCATCTTGCACAGAATTTAATACTCTAGAATTATGCTATGAGTGTAGGGAAGATTGAAGAAGCAGAAAACACTGGTAACATTCAATTTCTGTTAAAAATCATCATGTAACTATGCCAAAAGAACTTAGTGACCTGTAGATAGCAAAGGTTATCGCAAGATGAAAGACAACCTCTCTTAAGCATGAGAGATAAGTACTTTATCAAGAAGTATTGTTTGACTAGGTCTCATATTAAAATTACCTTAAAAGTAAATACTGAACAGGTGAATAACATTTCAAGTTTCAGAGTTCATTAGTAAAGTTATAATATGGCTTATTCCACATATTTTACTAATTTGGTAAAGCAAAATGTTCTGTAATAAATTTCAGTAACTTCAAAAACTTCTGAGTTTGTGAAAAAAAGTTACCAATTACCACATGAAACAATGTAGAGAATTAAAAGCCTTTCTTTTTCTAAATTATTATCTGTATGTTTTTCCATGTACAACACTATAATTCAGTACTTCTCAAACACCTTCCTAAATATAGAAGGAGCGATTGCTTTTATCACAGACCCTAAAATATTTCTAAGAGCCTCATTTTTAATCCATTGGGTGCTGCATCTTTATCTAAAGCCCTGAATTAAGTATTTCTTTGTTTTGACTACCACACCTTGTTAGCTCCTTTTTTAAGTATTTTTCTAAAATACATAATTTATTATGCTTATTTTCATTATTGTAACCAAAAGACATGACAGAAACAACTTAGAAGAGGAAGAGTTTATTTTGGTTCACAGTTTCAGACATTAGTAAACTCCATAGCTCTGGGTTTGACGTGAAGCAGAGCATCATAGCAGAAGTGCATGGTGGAGAAAAGTAACACAGGGCATATCATCTAGAAAGCTCCAATCACTAGGAAAAAAATTGAATCTCCAAATACACTACCTCCAGTAACCTACTTCCTTGAGCTATACCCTACTTTTCTGCAGATATCATCTAGTTAGTCCATTCAAGTGCATTATTCCAGTAAGTAGATAAAAACTCATAATCTAACCATTTCACCTCTGAACATTCTTGCATTGTCTCACATATAAACTTTTGGGGAACAGCTTATATTAAAACAAAAAACAAGCTAGTCTCTAAGTAAAATAAGTTTAAATTTATTATTGACTTGCCAGCTAAGGATAATTTGTATGTTGGCTTGGAGAACAGTTTATTTTCATAAGACCACAGTTTACCTTCCTGCTTTATTGTCCCATATTTTCTTCTGTGGGTTTATGGTCAACATTAATATGCCACTTAAATTATCTCCTGCATTATGTCCATTGCAGATTTTTGAGCTAACTCTCTAATGCCACAAGGGGTTTCATAATTCAGCATACACTTATCATTTTATGTTATAATAATTTATGCATTTTCTTTAGTTGTTGGTGATTTCTCACAAGCATTTAAACTGCTAGAAAACAAAAGTTGGTTGTTTAATCTTTACATTACTTATGACTAGAATAAGACTTAATTGATATTTGCTAAATAGCTATCAGATATAAGAATCTCAGTGAAGATCCATGGCTTCAGTGATTAAGAATTTCTTAGAATTCTACTACATAAAAGAATAGAAAGAGTTTTAATTGCAGTATAGGTAAATATATATATATATATATATATATATATATATATATATATATATATATATATATATATACTTATATAATAGCATATATAGCATATATATATGTATATATATATGCTATTTTTAGTAAGATATATAATTTCTTTTTTCCCTTTTGTGACAAAGTTTTAATCAAGATAAATATAGAGTAATTTAAAGAAGATAAATACAATATAAAACTATAGTTCTAGGGCTGGGAATGTGGCTCAAGCAGTAACGTACTTGCTGGGTTCGATCCTCAGCACCACATAAAAATAATATAGAGATGTTTGTCCACTGAAAACTGAAAAATAAATATTAAAAACTCTCTCTCTCTCTCTCTCTCTCTCTCTCTCTCTCTCTCTTTAAGAAAAAACACTATAGTTCTAGTTCTATGGGGTCAGAGAAGTGCTAGCATCTGTGCCATTAGCAGAGGAAATAGTGTTACTGATCAGAAAATCAACTACATAACTAACCATGACAGAATAAGTTTACATACAAGTCTTAGTACAGTAGTGAGATAGTGGTATAGATGAGAGGAGAGTAAAGAGATTGAGATTATAAATGGGAAGGTTATAATTTTTTTAAAAAAATAATAAGTGTATAGCTTATAAACATTTAGGAAGACAGAAAAATAATTTTCAAATTTAAGCATTTTTGTTTATGCTAATCATTTAATTTTTTCTATTTTTTAAAATCCTTGTGTTAAGTATTTTTTAAATAACAGAGTTTTATTGCATAAGCAAAAATGGAAATTCTGGGTAATGATCAAAATTCTTTTTATACTGATGAGTGATATTTTAAATTTTCATCTCTGCTTGCCAATGCAATTTAACTATATTTATATAATATTTATAGTTAATTACTGTTCTCATGATATATCCAATATAGTTGTAACATACATGTTCAAAAAAATCTTTCTTGAAGATTACAAAAACATTGGGGCAAAGTATGCATCTATCTTTGGAATGTTACAAAAGATGCATTATATATACCTAATTTATTTATGACTGAATAACTACTATATTCATGTCATGGGGATAATGGAAAGCCTGAATATAATACAGAATCACCTTTCAAATAGCTTACAATTTGAAATAAGTGATAAAAATATCACAAATAGAATGTGAATTGTAAATTGTTGAAAAGACCAGTGTTATAAGAAAGGTAAAAAAAATGACAAAGTGGAGCACAAAAACAAAAAAAAGTTAGTTCTTTTAAGGAAATTCAATGCAGTAAATTGGTGGCTTCAAAGAGCAGACTTTCAAGAGGCAAAGTGTGCAACAATTTTCCAAGATAGAAATACTGTAACGATTGAACAATCAAACACATGCTCCATGATTCAACATTGGTTAATATTTAAACAATGGATTAAATTTAGAAGTTGATGCTATAAAACCAATTGTTAATGCCAATTTCAAAAAGCCTCCATGGCTTAGGGCCTTGCTAAGTTGCTGTGGTGGACCTTGAACTTGTGATCCTCCTGCTTCTGCCTCAGTTACCTGGATTATATTACCAGGAATATATTACCATGCCTGAATTTATTTTCATTTTTAATGGTATGAAAATTTGGAAGTGGCATAGAAATATCTAATATAACAATATATACATGAATGATAAATAATAAACATAAATTTATCTGTTTTACTTCTAAAACCATATATTTTACTTAATAAGTTTTCTAAGTTTTCTACATTTTATTTATATGAAATTATCATATACGAAGAAAATAGTTGATAATCAGTGCTAAATATTTTAGTCTTAATATTAAAATTCAGCTAAATTCCACTTTTGGACAGCACAGTTCAGAAAGGTTAAGACAGAATTTTAATTACACTTCAATAATATTGCCACAGTATATCTATACAATAAGTTTGAAATTTTTACAAATTTTTACTAATTGATTACATAATCTAAGTCATTCCTAATGCATTTTTCCTAGACTATATTTATTATTACTTGTCTTTTCTATTTTTAATTTTTAGAGATACTTGAATCAGACATTGAAAGGATTAAATGACTAATTTCTGAACAATATTAAATTGGCATCTAAGATATAGTGCAGTTGCCAGTTGTTAACATTCTTCAGATTCCATAGATTTTTATGTGAGTTCAAGATTGATTATAAACCTACATAATGTGTTTCTAAATATACCTCAAAATGCCTTATATAACACAACATGAAATGATTAAACTCTCTGAAGTAAACACCATGTTACACAAAGGCAAGTTTCAATTCCAAGGAGCTCCAAAATGTTGTTTTATGATATTGTCCATTCTCATGGCACAGTGGTTAACATGAGTAGGCCGATTCCTGCAGAACAGAGCTCATATTGTTTAAAGAATAGCTTCAAAAGGAGTTTTTGTCAGGATGTTAAAATTAAAAGCAGTATTAAAACATTATTTTATTCAAGAAAAGTATATTATTACCTAAGGTATTCAATATGATTCTCAATAAATGTTTTACATGTACACAAAGAAGAATTATAAGTCCAAAATGTGATTATTTATTTCGGAAATAGATTGTAGACTCATTGAAATTCAAAACATAAGATAACATTCATTTATTTTTCATGTATATTAGTCAAGGGAGGTTGGTTAAATATTTTATTCAGATCCTATTAAAGGTCAATAGGGAAAAGATCTAGACAATTTTCTCACTATTGAACTCATAGATATTAATTGTTTGCCTTGCTATTTTGTTGTTTTAAACAGATTTCACAAAAGTTGTTTGTCCTGTAAATTTTAAAATAAGTACAATGAATATTTTAATAACACTTAACAGGGAAGTTCTTCAGGGATTATAAGCTGTAATTATGTTAACAGGCCTCTTAAAACTTCAATTAATGAAAAACAACATGGATTTTTGCATTGTATATTAAACTCATGTTTAGAAGACAGACTTCCTGAGTAAAAATAAATAGGTTTTTAAATATATATTCTGGTTTATTGTTGAATAATTATAAGTATTTAAACAAGTAATAATTAAGTAATATATCAATTTTATCAATGTTTAAAATAAGGATAAAATTTTTAAATACACCCACAAAATTGAATTATTCATATCATGAGTTCTCATTTATATTGGAATAATTCATTGACAATTGCCACATTTCTAGCTGCCAACCTATTCTATCTGGACCATTACATTAGAGGACTTCAAATATATATTTGAAGTCCTGGAAATAGAACCCAGAGGTGCTCTGCCACAGAACTACATCCTCAGCGCTTTTGTCATGCTTCTCAGGATCAAAGACCTTACTCTCTTTTGATACTCTTTTCTCCTTTTACTTCAATATTGTGTAACTTTTGACCATGGCCCACTCTGCCCAGGACACACTAGACTCCATTTTTTCCTTGATCATGCCAAATATTCATATTTTTTAAAATCTAGCCTAATTCACTTTCTTCATATTTTCACTAGCATCATTCTCTCAAAACATACAAAATTTTGCTCAAATATAACTTCATTAAAGACTTACTGACCAACTTAAGTAAAATTTTATTATATTAGATACACATTTTCTTTTCCACTTTACATTTTCTTTGGAGAAATTATCTCCTATTGATATATTGTACCATTCTATCATCACTAGGAATGTAAGTATCATGACAACGGTGATGCTTACTTTATTTATACTTTGTTTTGTTACGTTATGCTTTGATTTCACTGTATTATCCCCAAGAGCTATAACAATTATTGGCAATGTATAGAAGTTGAATTAACAAAAATTGAATGAAATCATGCACATTAAGCTAAGATTAAGCCAAATAATAGGTTCATGAATATTCACTATTTTACTTTTACTATTGTCTTTATAGTGGAAAAAATCATTTTTATAATGTAATGAATTTGTGTAAAATTTTAAGAAATTTATGAAGTATGTACAATAGGTAAATAATTTAAAAAAACAATTTTTAGAATTTTTCACATCATAATATTCAGCATACATCATTAGTTAGTAATAAATATTTAAGAGACAAATAGTTGTTAATAAAAAAGTTTACATGAGCATGTAAGTGGTTATTGGGGAAATTAAGGTTTAGATGGATGGAAGTATTGTGAGGGAAAATGTAAGAAAAAGTTTAGGGCTCTTCCACCAGGATGTTGAATATTAGTAATATGAATCCTAAATTTTAGTAAAATTAATAAGTATTATGGTCAGGTTAAGCAAGGTTACATGTGCACCTTTAGAACACTAAGAATAGAAGCAATGTCAGTGCCACAATTAAGGGATAGAAACTGCATCATGTACTTTAATTTTTACTTCATTCTTTCTCTCTCTCTCTCTCTCTCTCTCTCTCTCTCTCTCTCTCTCTCTCTCACACACACACACACACACACACACACACACAAATACACAACCTGAGGGCTTTTAGTTTTGTTGTCTAAAGACACTGTTCAGCACATCTAATTGTAGCTAAGACTTTGAGAAAACTCTGTCTTTACCAAATAGAGTAAATTTTCTATGAAACCTCAGTTCCTGATGAAGGTATGCTTTAAACATTCATAATATTTATCCATGAAGAATTATCATTACTTTGGTAAGTACAAATTAAATATTTCCAACTAGAAGAATAATAAAATGATAGGATACTAGTGAAGCTTAAGTATATTTTTATTATCCTTTAATTAAAAGAGCAAGCAGCTATAGTTGTATAGAAATGAGAATATGCATCAAACATAGCCGACTACATTCATCTGTGACCAGATTCTATCAGAAGCCATATCTCTGTACCCAGACACACTGGTGTACTTTTAGACTCTCATTTATTGAAAAACACTTCTGAGGAATGTAACACCATGTTTTTAAGGATACATTTTGAACATTTAAATCTTCATGCAAATGTAAATTGAGTATTTTTTTTTCTTGGCTTATTTTTTTATTTTATTTTTTTGCCCACCTGATTAATAAGGAACTAGAAATAAGTTTTAAAAAGTTTTAATAGCCTGTAAGGAACAAGGACTTAATAGAAAATTAATAAAGGAATGTTAAGCAAATATTACGTGTTAAGCTGATATTGAGTGTTAGATACAAAAATTGGTTAATATCTCACAGAGATACAAATAAATCCTTTAGAGTTTTTCTTCAAGACATGCAAAAAATTTTCCAGCCAATAGACAGCCAATTAAATATGTAAACCTTTGTACAGCACAGAAAGAACACTCTATGTAATCTCTTTTGTCAGTTTCCAGGTTTAGTATATATTTTCAGACACTTTTAATCTAAAAAAAACATGATGTGAATATATTTGAAAACATCTCTTCTTGTTTTACATATGAAAAAATGAAGCACAAAAATGTCTAAGAAAATTCAGAAAGACTGCATAATTAATAAGATGAAAATATTAGAAATGAATGTCACCTCATCTACTTAAATCTATTTTATTTTAATTAGGACAAATTTCTTTTTAAGTTACATCATTTTGTTAGATAATTATGTTAGATAATTACTAAGTAAGATGATAATTATTTGATTTGTTTGTAGTTGTATAATCAACATTTGTTTGGAGTAAGTTACCAATATTTTAAAAATGTGAAGACTACTTTATCTCCTTACCCAGTAGTATTGTAATTATTTATTTTTTACATTAATACAAAAGTTAAATCTTACAATTCTAATTCTTCTGTCCTCATTTCTTTATTCCTTTTTCCTCTCTCTCTGCAGATACTAGGAAAGACAGTTATCCTGCATCAAACGTAGCCAACTCCTTTCATCTGTGCCCAGAGTCTACCAGAAGCAGCAACTCTGCACCCAGACTCACATCATCCAAAATTTTCTTACCTAATTTATTGAAAAGGAACCAGAGTAATTAAAAACCAAGTCAGAATTGTGGAAAGAAAGAAGAACAAATTTGAGAGGAAGAAGTGTGGTACTTGGGGAAGAAAAAACATGGATTTCATTAGAGAAGAAATAAGGAAAACAAAGGAGATGGTGAAAGATGAAAAGCTGACATATATAAAAACATCCTTCCCATTTTCTCTGAATCCAATGTTATTTCCTGCCTATTTCTGTTTTAAAACTATGGTAATAAGGTAAAACAATGAAATATACTATCAGAAACTATGGAGATGGTGATGTCTCCTTAGAGATTTATTGGAAACTTGAATTTATTTCTTCAGTTCCATAGTTGCAATGAAGTTTGTTCCCAATATCTTCATGTTCAGAGTGAGCAAATCTGAAGGAAAATGACTCTGGCACCCAGCTTGTTCCTCTTTTTTTTTTTTTTAATTTTTATTGTTGGTTGTTCAAAACATTACATAGTTCTTCATATATCATATTTCACACTTTGATTCAAGTGGTTTATGAACTCCCATTTTTACCTCATATACAGAGTGCAGAATCACATCGGTTACACATCCATTGATTTACATATTGCCATACTAGTATCTGTTGTATTCTGCTGCCTTTCCTATTCTCTACTATCCCCCCCTCCCCTCCCCTCTTCTCTCTCTACCCCCTCTACTGTAATTCATTTCTCCCCCTTGTATTTTTTCCCTTTCCCCTCACTTCCTCTTGTATGTAATTTTGTATACCCCTGAGTGTCTCCATCCATTTCCATGCAATTTCCCTTCTCTCTCCCTTTCCCTCCCACCTCTCATCCCTGTTTAATGTTAATCTTCTTCTCATGCTCTTCGTCCCTACTCTGTTCTTAGTTACTCTCCTTATATCAAAGAAGACATTTGGCTTTTGTTTTAAAGGGATTGGCTAGTTTCACTTAGCATAATCTGCTCTAATGCCATCCATTTCCCTGCAAATTCTATGATTTTGTCATTTTTCAATGCAGAGTAATACTCCATTGTGTATAAATGCCACATTTTATTTATCCAATCGTCTATTGAAGGGCATCTAGGTTGGTTCCACAGTCTTGCTATTGTGAATTGTGCTGCTATGAACATAGATGTAGCAGTGTCCCTGTAGTATGCTCTTTTTAGGTCTTTGATAGAAGAAAAAGTTGGCTACGATCTACATACTGTGGGGTCAGGCTCCAAATTTCTCGATAGGACACCCATAGCACAAGAGTTAATAACTAGAATCAACAAATTGGACTTACTCAAACTAAAAAGTTTTTTTATCAGCAAAAGAAACAATAAGAGAGGTAAATAGGGAGCCTACATCCTGGGAACAAATCTTTACTCCTCACACTTCAGACAGAGCCCTAATATCCAGAATATACAAAGAACTCAAAAAATTAGACAATAAGATAACAAATAACCCAATCAACAAATGGGCCAAGGACCCAGCTTGTTCCTCTTGAGGGCATCAGCGGTATAGGAGAACAAGGACATATTGTGTCAATCACAGCCTACCAGTGCTCTAAAGCCTCCCCACTAACTTCTTTCAAACTTGACTGTTTTTCATATTAAATGCACTATAACCACTTTCAACTAAAATACTATTTATCTCAGAATTTAAGTTTTATCTGGGGTCTGATCTGTTCAATTCTCCATGCAGCTAAATATCTAAAATGTGAGGGTTGCCTTCCTCAAATGCTTTGTATAATATGCACCTTATAGACAGAATCTCAGAAAACATCAGTGAAATGACAAGATGCAACCAGTAGACATTCCTGAATAATAAATATTACAGTTGTTTCTTATTTTGTTTTACCTAAAATGATAAAAATGCAGTTAATATTAATAATAGAAATATTAAAAAATAAACACTTTTTTTCATTAACTGCCATATTGTAAGTTTTGGAGATATAAAAGATTCTATATGAATCTATGGCACCAATGCCAGATGGAAAGACTATTTTCCCCTCTTAATAATTTAAATTTTCTATGTACTACATGGAGATAAACAGCCACAGTTGATCCAAGTGACATACATTGAAAGGCTTTCCATATTGCTATATTTTCAACCATTACCAATGAAGATAAATTAGAATGTCCATCTATTCTTTTTCTTTCTTTTGTTAATATTTTAAGAAATCTTTAATATTTTTTTGTACTAGGGCTTGAACTCAGGGCTATTAACCACTAAGTCATATCCCCAACTCTTTTTTATATATTATTTAGAGACAGGATCTCAATGAGATGCTTAGTATCTTGCTAAGGTGCTGAGGTGAGCTTTGAACTTGGGATCTTCCTGCTTTAGCCTCCCAAGCAGGTGGGAATACAGCTATGTGCCATCAAACCCAGCAAAATTGTCCTTTTTTTGTTGAACAAATAAACTTATATCAGTATAATAACCATAGTGAATTGTATGCTCAGTGTCTTTATTTTAACTACTAACTTAGAAATTTGGCGGGAAAGATTATTGAGAATCATCACTGGAATTGTGAAATTCTCTAATACCTCGATTGTTGTTTTTTTTTTAACCTCAGGGATATGAAAACATTTATTGATGTGGAAACTTGTACACAAATGTTTGTGGCTTTCTGCATGAAGCCAAACTGCAATAGCTCAAAAGTCCATGAATAGAAGAATAACCAAATTTTGGTATATTCATATAAACAAATTATAAACAGTAGTGAAAATAAATTAGCCAATGATGGATGAAACAACATTGATGGATCTTAAAAATCTTCACAGTAAAGGAAATCAAACATAAAGAGTATACACTGTATGATTCATTAATATATTCTTGAACAAGAAAAACTGTATATATATATATATATATATATATATATATATATATATATATATATATATATATATATACATGCTTTTCTGGCATCAGAAGTAGAGCTGGGAACTGACTACAAATAGGCAAAAACTTTTGAAGGGTAAAGAAAATGTATGTCTTTGTGGTGACAGTTATTCAGCATATACATTTTGCAAAACTGAATTGTGCTCAGAATGTGAAATATTTATTATATGTAAATCAAACCTCAAAAAATGTATATATATATATATATATATATATATATATATATATATATATATATATATATTTTTAAAGATAATAGAATACCCATCAAAATACTCTGTTTTGAGAAAACATCTTTTAAGCAAACAGAATGGACATGTGAGTTGATCAGTTCTCTTAATTAACATTTCAATTTATTCAGTTAATTTCATCAATTAGGATACAACTGAATACAGTTTGGGTGAGGAGACACTTTTCCTTAGAATATTTGAATATCACATTTAAATTATTAAATATTTATATTATTACTACATATTTTGGGTTTAATTGTATTTATTTCCTTGCACCTTTGGGTGATCATGAATTATCCTTTGCTAATTTGTGTACCTTTTTGTGGTTAAAATGCAACTTCATGTATTTCCTTCTGAGTGAGCACCCATTTTCCTTATTTTACATTTGTAATTAGCAAATAATGAAATTAACATCTATCTTATATGTACAGTAAATAATAATGACAACAAAAACAGTACTTCTTTGTACCTTAAAGTCTAGAACTGGTTTAAAATTTTTTTCAAGCCCTTTTTATACCAATTGTGAGTGCATTTTCTTCTTTTTTAAAAAAAAATTTATTATCTTAATTAGGTATATATGATAGCAGCATGCATTTTGATTCATTGTACACAATTGCAGCACAACTTTTCATTTCTCTAGTTGCACATGCTGTAGCATTGCACATATGTGCAGTCATACATACCTAGGGTAATCATGCACATCTCATTTCACCATCTTTTCTGCTCCCATAGCTCTTCTCCTCCCTCTCCTCATTGAAGAAAATAAAATGGCCTCTTCAACAAATGGTGCTGGAATAACTTGAAATCCATATGTAGCAAAATGAAAACAAATGCCTACCTCTCACTATGCCCAAAACTCAACTCAAAGGGGATCAAAGACCTAGCAATTAGACCAGAGACCCTGTGCCTAATAGAGGAAAAGGTAGGCCCAAATCTTCATCATGATGGATTATGCCCTGACTTCATTAAAAAGACTCCTAAACTATAAGAAATAAAATAAAGAATTAATAAATGGGATGGATTCAAACTAAAAAGCTTCTTCTCAGCAAAATAAGCAATCAATGAGATGAAGAGAGAGCCCACATTTTGTGAGCAAATTATTGCCACATGCACATCAGATAGAGCCCTAGTATCCAGGATATATAAAGAACTGAAATGTTAACACCAAAGAAAAGAAACAACCAAACCTTATCAAAGAATTGGCTAAGAAGCTGAACAGATCCTTCTCAGTAAAGGATATACAATTTTTTTGATAAACATCCCCAGTCTTTTATTGTTTATTAATTTTTATTTTGAGACAGAATCTCACTAATTCGCTTAGGAATGAGGCAACCTGAGCCACTGGAATCACAAGCATGAACCACTGCCCTTGGCCTTTTCTGCTAAGTTTATAAGTGACTTACCTAAATAAAGGAACATATTTTTTAATGGTACTAAATTCTTTTATTTTATTTATTGCTAATGACAATTCAATGGTCATGACATATCATACATTTGAATCAAATGGGGTATAATTCTCAGTTTTCCAAGTGTATAGGTTGCAGAATCACATTGATTATACAGACACGTATATACATACAATTTTTTAATTTTTATTCTGCTGCCCTTCCTATTCCCCCTTCCCCTCCCCTCCCCTCCCATCACTTCTCTCTACTCAATCTGATGAGACACATTTCTTTTTTTTTCCCCCTCACATCATCAAACATGTATTTTATGTAATGATAAGGGTCTCCTTCCATCTTCCATGCAATTCCTCTTCTCCATCCCATTCCCTCCCACCTCTCTTCCCTATGTAGTGGTAATCTTCTTCTCATGCTCTTCCTCCCTAACCCATTTTGAATCACCACCCTTATATCAGAGAAGACATTTGTCATTTGTTTTTAGGAATTGTCTAACTTCACTTAGAATAATCTGCTCTAATGCCAACCATTTCCCTGCAAAATGCATGATCTTGTTATTTTTTAGTGCTGAGTAATATTCCATTGTGTAAAAATGCCACATTTTTTTATCCATTCATTTATTGAAGGGCATGTAGGTTGGTTCCATATTCTAGCCATTTTGAATTGTGCAGATAAACATTGATGTGGCTGTGTCCCTGTAATATGCTCTTTTTAGGTCTTTTGGGTATAGTACGAGAAGGGGAATAGCTGGGTCAAATGGCGGTTCCATTCACAGCTTCCCAAATAATCTCCATATTGCTTTTCAAATTGGCTGCACCTATTTGCAGTCCCACCAGCAATGTATGATTGTACCTTTTTCCCCACATCCTCGCCATCACTTGTTGTTGTTTGACTTCATAATGGCTGCCATTCTTACTGGAGTGAGATGGTGCCACAGTCTCTGGCTGGGCACAAATCACGAGTCTCCACACAGCTTGTAGATTCAAAAAGCAATTCTTTATTCCTGAACTCACACCGGTCGTCTACAAACACTCTCTGGGGGAATCCACATTCTCTGCCCAAATCCACTTCTGCATGGGCTTCTGTCTCCCAAAATATACTGTCTGACCCTAAGCACTCAAGAGGAACTCAGCAGCAGGATACACCCTATTCTAAAGGGGGAACACCCTAATCTCCTATTATGCTAAACCGCCCTATTCTAAAGGGGGAACACCCTAATCTCCTATTATACTAAACTGCCCTATTCTAAAGGGGGAACACCCTAATCTCCTATTATGCTAAACTGCCCTATTCTAAAGGGGGAACACCCTAAACACGGATCCTGCCCTGGTCCTTGAGCAAGGTCACCTTTCAGAAGTCCTTCCACTAGACAGCATGGGAGTAAGCTGGCAAGGAATTTGTCATACCTACTTGGCTGATGGCTCCCAGCAAGATGGTATCTTACAGTAGTTTTAATTTGCATTTGGAAATTCATATGCAACAAAATAAAATTGAATCCCTTTCTCTCACCATGCACAAAAGTTAACTCAAAATGGATCAAGGAGCTAGGAATCAAACCAAAGACTGCGTCTAATAGAAGAAAAATTTGACCTTTAATCTCCATCATGTGGTGTCGGGCCCCAAATTCCTTAATGGGACACCTATAGCACAAGAGTTAAAATCAAAAATCAACAAATGGGATGAATTCAAACTAAAAAGTTTTTTTTTTCTCAGCAAGATAAATAATATGTGAGGTAAATAGTGAGCCTTCCTTCTGGGAACAAATTTTTACCACTCATACTTCAGATAGAGCTCTAATCTCTAGAGTATACAAAGAACTCAAAAAGTTAAACAACAAATAAATAAATAAATAAATAACTCAATCAACAAATGGGCCAAGGACCTGAACAGACACTTCGCAAAGGAGGATATACAATCAATCAACAATTACACACACACACAAAAAAAATGCTCACCATCTCTAGCAATCAAGGATATACAATTGATCAACAAATATATATATAAAATGTTCAACATCTCTAGCATTTAGAGAAATGCAAATCAAAACTACTGTAAGTTTTCATCTCACTCCAGTCATAATGACAGTTATCATGACTACAAACAACAAGAAGATGATGTGGGGGAAAAAGTACACTCATACATTGCTGGTGGGGCTTCAATCTGGAAATCAGTATATAGATTCCTCAGAAAAAAATTGGAATGGACCTTCCCACCATTTGACCCAGATATACCACGCCTCAGTCTATACCCAAAGGACTTAAAATCAGCAGAGTAACACAGCCACATTAATGTTTACAGCAACTCAATTCACAGTAGCTAAACTGTGGAACCAACCTATATATCCTTTCAATAGATGAATGTATAAAGTAACTGTAGTACATATATACAATGAAAGAGAATAAAACTATGGCATTTGCAGGTAAATGCATGGAGTTGGAGAATATCATGCTAAGCAAAGTAAGCCAATTCCAAAATATCAAAAGCCAAATGTTCTCTCTGACAAGTGGCTTCAGATTCATAATGGGGGGAGGGGCATGGAACTAAGTCCCCAATTCATAACACCATGGACAAAGGAGTTGTGATGATGTAGAAACTTTCTGCTCCGTTTAATTTTATTTTAGTTACCTTATTTCTTCTTTCAAGTGATTATGAAGAACTTTGTGTCTTATAACAACACAAATTTATTATCTTAAATGTAATTCTGAATGTTGCAAGTCAAAAATGGGTCTTTCTGTACCAGAGGGTATATCAGCTGGACTGCATGTCTTCCTGGAGGACTCAGAGGAGAACCTATTCCCTTGCCATTTTCATCTTCTGGAGGTTTTTCACATTCCTTCACTCACAGTCCTTTCCATGTTCAAGTCAGAAACAGTTAATCTTGTATTTCTTAGCATACTGTTTTGACACTTCTAACTCCCTTCTCTTTTCTCAATTTTAAAATGTTCTGATGGTGTTGTTTTCAAGTGGAAAATCCAGGATAATTTCTTTGATAAAAATTCATTGATTAGCCACTTTAATTTCACATGGAACCTAACTGTTACTCACAATGTTACATAACCTGTTCCTCTAGGAGGAACATTATGTGACGGTGAGTTGGTTAGACATACAAAATATTACATTTCACCTAACTCATTCCTACTCATTCAGAATCTCTGATGGTAGGGTTCAGAAGTCTATGTCTTATTAAGTAAGCCAGGTCATTTTTAGCTGAATAAAAGTTTGGAAAACAATAGTTTAAGAAATACAATTATCAAACAGTGATTTTCTTTCTACTCTAAGAATTAACATTCTGGGGTGGAAATATAGATTAGTTGGTAGAATGCTTGCCTCACATTCACAAGGTCCTGGGTTCAATCCCCAGCACCACACACACACACACAAAAATTAACATTCTATACCACAATATTTTACCATATTCTACTGTGGCTTTCAGATCTTATCTCAGTTTTCCTTTCTATATATTTGCATTATTTAATAGAAATCAGTTTTATTTTGTTCTCTATCTACTATTCTATGCTTTGCAAAATACTGAATTTGTTCCTACTCCTCCAGCCACTTCAGTTATGGCACTGGTGGTTTGCTACTCTCACAACAAGCTTGTACCATGTCAATGCTATGGGAAAATAGAAGGCAGAAAGAATTTTTTCTAGACTCAGGTTATTACTATCACCTGCCTGTGTATTCATTTGGTCATTTCAATCACTATGGAAAAAGTGTTGCAGTACACCCTCATGAATTGTATCTGGGTATATCAAGTTTTTCTTCATGAAAATATTCAAGAAGTCAGAATAAAATCATACATCAAATTATGGAAATGTTTGTTTAAAAATGTGTTATAAGAATTCTATCATTTTATATAAATAGTGAATTGTAAGATTATTGCATAGAAGATTGCAGTATTAAATAAAATGAGTGAAATATAATTATTTTCCTTCTTTGACAGTTTCTTTCATGTTATCTAATATTTACTATCCATCGTATTCCAGATTAGATAACATTGTTTTCGTTTGTTACTCAAGTAGAGACATTGATTTGAATCATTTCTGAAAGATATAATGATTTTAATCTACATAGTATGAGGAAAATTGTAGGTTTTGCAGAAACAGAAGGATTAGAATCCCTCTAATGTTCTTATGAAGCTCTGTCTCTGTGAATTTCTTACTAGATAGAAAGCCAAGTAGTACATAAATGGCTGCTCTTCCTGTGAGGAATGAGATCCCTACACTTGCAGAAATCCAAAGGCATCAGAGCTGAGCCTTGAGTGAAGTGGTGTCAGACACAGCCAGTGGTATCTGGATTAGCTGCTTCTATTTCTCAAATGAAAAAATTCTTCACAGGTTCCTCTCTTTATGAATGCACCCATTTATTCTTGTTACTCTTGCACATTATTTGAGACCCAATGCAGCATCTAATGGAAATACAGTTCAGGGAATGTCCTTAGCTTTTTTCAGGAAAAAGAAAAATTAAGGTATCTAACCAAAGAACATTTAACCATTTTAACCATCAGCACAGACCTTGGAATATCTCACTTCAGAATAATAGAAAAAGGGTCCAGTCATTTTTTCCCCTCTAATTTCCGCTCACAAAAAGTTAGTCTGATGTCTCTTGAAATTTTGTAAATATACAGTAAGTTATTAAGACCTTAGTTTCCAATACTACAGGTATCATATAGATTTGAATGCTATAAAACATAACAAGAAATTGTTTAATTGCATGAAGGTAATTCTCTAATTTATTTTGCAGTCAAGTTTAATGACTCAATGTATATTTAACTTCAAGAAATTCAATGAATAAAGTATGAAATATGATATGTCAAGAGCTATGTAATGTTTTGAACAACCAATAAAAAAGAAATTCAATGAAATATGTATTTGTAAAAGTAAACATTTTTCTTCAAAATATATGCTCAGGAAAAAAAAATCATTGAAGAGAGTCACCTCATTTTAGTAAGCATATATTGTCATGTTTAACAGGTAACCATTTTATGCCTTTGTTCCTTTTTATCTCCCTTAAGTTATTTGTGACAGTAAAGGAACTCGTTTTATATATAGATGTATGTGTATGTGTAGAGACGAAGGTCTCACCAGTCACCTTGGCCCCCTCCATGGTAAATTCCTCGGCCTCCATCACAAACAGGTTGTAGTGGGGTCGCAGACCTGGATCAACAGATAATGTTGTCATTGATATTCAATCCTGAATCACCATGGAAGGATAAAAACTATAAAGTCAACTTAGACAAATGAGAATTTAGTGTGCAATAATGTTTTGATAAATTTGTAATGAAACAATATGTACTGAAAAAAATTATGTCCTGATGTAATATGAAAAGTGTTATTAAGTTAATGCATGTAAAACAGTTTTTCATAAAGAAATTGGGTTGATATTAATGACAATAGCTCATTTTTCTTAAAAGTCCTTTGCTTACAAGTCATTTAAAAATACTAATGAAATATCATTATTTAAAAATAAGATGAGAATATGTTTGTGACAACTGTACTTTTTTTTCAAATTATAGGAATATTAATTGGTGTGTTCAGGGAGAAAGAGATACTTTTCTTTTCTGTTATAATACAACAGCTATGAGGAGAGAGATGACTTTTGCTTACTACATATTCTCCCAATCAGACAGAGTAAGGAATATCATAAAGAGACACTCATTAATATTTCATTGAATAAATGGATAAGAATTGACTACAGATATGACTAGAAAGAAAAAAAAAGAAGTTTGGATCATTAATTATTTTAGGTTGATAAAACATATACATTTTTATATATGTGTGCATTGCATATAGAACATTGATACATATTTAATTATACATATCACATTTAAATTTCCTTACATAAAAATACCTTTTCATGATTTTCAAATGTGTATTAATAATGTTTTTGTAAGTAAATATTTTTAACAGTAATTGGTAATATTATAATCTATGTATATTTCTTGTGAAAGTAGATTTTACTTGAAATATTTACTTGTAAACTCAAACCCAAATGTATTAGTTTTGTAGCAAAGATTTGGTAATATTTTCTACTACAGACAATGAAAAATGCTAAATTGTTAATTTGCCTTCCTTTTTGATTCCCTCTTTTGAAAGCTACTTTTTATAGAACATTAATGAATTGTCAAGATGCTAAATATTAAGATTATTCTCTGAATGAGAAAATGCTTCAGAAATTAAGAGCTTGATTAGAGCATGTCTCAATTTTTAATGTTTTTGTTTCTTCCTCTGTCTCCAAATCTGTTCCAATTTTTATTTGACTGGCTCTGTACAAATTAATGAAGATTAATACATTTGTTTTAGTTTTGATATTAAAATTTAGGCTTACCTTTAGTAATCTCATTTTGTGTATTACTGATAATTGTACTTTGTTCCAATTGTCTGTCCTTTTGAACAGGATCTCTGTTGCTCAAGTTTCAACAGACAAAGTGATATTTTCTTAAAACAGTTGTCATACATGGTATATCAGTGGATGTTCTTATAGGTAAATATTTTGACTTCATATTTTGAAATAATTAGAAAAGAAACCACCAAAGAACTTATTAATTTAAGAATGGAATCTATTCACTGTGTCAAAAAAAATAATCTATTGCATTTACCATGACCAGAATTTTATGAGGAAATTCATAGCAATACATTTTGACAGTAGAGTTTTTGCAAATAGATCAATATATGTCAGGTTCACTATCATATCATCATAATACAGTACTGTTCTTTAACCAGAGTTGATCCTCTATAAAGACTTGATAATTTCATGACATTAATTATTTTCCCATCAGCTAATCATTTGTTAAAGCCCTTCAGGGCACTGTCACAGTCACACAGAGAGATGAGGAGGAGAGGATATGACTCGGGAAAAGAAGCCAAACCCAAAAATCTAGTAAAGTAAGATAATTCTGGGAACTACAAACCTATAGGGTAAAAATAAAAACATTCCAGACCCTCAGAGCTGGGATGAAAGACACACAAGCATCATGAAAAGACAAGGAAAGAAAGTTCCCCAAACAAATCAAGACACCACATCATTAGAATCAAGACACCACATTATTAGAATCATTCACAGCCACAGAAGAAGAAATGACAGAGAAGAAGTTCAGGATGTACATGGGTAAAATGTTCTGTGAACTCAAGGAAGATACAAGAGAGTAAATACAAGCAGTGAAAGATCACTTTGACAATGAGCTACATTAAGAAATACAGGAAGCAAAAGATCACCTCAACAGGGAGATTGAGGTTCTTAAAACAAAATAAAACAAAACAAAAAAGAAATTCTTGAAATGAAAAAAAATAAGCTAAGCTAAAAGCTCAAATAAAAACATGACCAAAAGAGTAGATCACTTGGAAGATAGGACATCAGAAAATGAAGATAAAATATTTAATCTTCAAAAGAATATAGACAACACAGTGATAAATGTAAAAAAACCATAAGAAGAATACTCAAAATATATGGAATAGCATAAAAATACCAAATTTAAGAGTTATTGGGATAGAGGAAGTCATGGAGGTCCAAACTAATGGAATTAAAAATTCATCAATGAAATAATATCAGAGAACTTTCTAAACATAAAGAATGAATTGAAGAACCAAATTCAAGAGGCCTACAGGACACCAAATATACAAAATCACAATAGATTCACACCAAGACATATTATAATTAAAATGCTAAACATACAAAATAAGGAGAGAATTTTAAAACCACAAGAGAAAGGAATCAAATTACATACAGGGGAAAACCGATCAGCATAATGGCAAACTTTTCAACACAGACCCTGAAAGCTAGAAGAATCTGGATATATTAAGCTCTGAAAGAATATGGGTGCCAACCAATAGATTTGTACTCAGCAAAATTAAACTTTAGAATTGAAGATGAAATAAAAATCTTTCATGATAAACAAAAGTTAAAAGAATTTATAGCTGGAAAACTCGCACTACTAAATATCTTTGAAAAATTGCTCCATGTAGAGAAAAGAAAAAACAGCAATGAATATCAGCAGAGGGGGGTGGTACCCTAAAGAAGAAAAACAAAGAAGAAAATCAAGTCAAATTAAATAACCTAAATAAACAATTATGGCTGGGAATACAAACCATGTATTGATAATAACCCTCAATGTTAATGGCTTTAAATCACCAATCAAAAAACATAGGCTAGCATTTGGATTAATAATAATAATAATAATAATAATAATAATAATAATAATGATGATGATGATGATAATCTTCCTCCAGGAGACTCATCTGATAGGAAAAGACATACACAGAATGAAGGTGAAAGTTTGGGAAAAATTATACCACTCGCATGGACTACAGAGCAAGCAGGGGTTTCCAATCTCATATCAAATAACGTTTACTCCAAGCCAAAGTTAATCAAAAGGGATAAAGATAAAAATTACATACTACTCAACCTATCATACACCAACAGGACATAACAATCATAAATATATATGCCCCAAACAATGGTGCAGCTATATTCATTGAACATATTCTTCTCAAGTTCAAGAATCAAATTGACCACAATACAATAATCTTGGGTGACTTTTACACACCTCTCTCAACACAGGATAGATCTTCCAAACAAAAGTTGAATAAAGAAACTATAGAACTCAACAATATAATCATTAAGTTAGAATTAACTGACATATGTAGAATATTTCAACCTGTATCAAACAAATACATTTCTTCTCAGCAGCACATGGATACTTCTATAAAATAGATTACATAATATGCCACAAAGAAACTCCTAGCAAATACAAAAAAGTAGAGGTACTACCATTCATTTTATCAGATACTAATGGAATGAAATTGGAAATCAATGACAAAATAAAAAATAAAAATTGCTTCAACACCTGGAGATTAAACAATATGCTACTGAATGAAAAATAGGTTGCAGAAGATATCAAGGAGGATTTTAAAAAATTCTTACAGGTAAATGAGAACATAGACACAACATAATGAAATCTCTGGGACACTATGAAAGCATTTCTAAGAGGAAAGTTTATTGTATGGAGTTCATTCCTTAAAAGAAGACAAAGTCAACAAATAAATGACCTCACATTACATATCAAACCCCTAGAAAAAGAAGAACAAATGAACAAAAAATGCAGTAGAAGGCAAGAAATAATTAAAATTTACAGCTGAAATCAATGAAATTGAAACAAAATAGACAACTGAAATCTTGACAACACAAAAAGTTGGTTCTTTGAAAAAAATAAATAAAATTGACAGACCCTTACCTAAGTTTATGAAGAAAAGGAGAAAGAAAATTAAAATTATCAATATACATGATGAAAAAGGTAATATCACAACAGACAATGCAGAAATACAGAGGATAATTAGAAATTATTTTGAAAACTTATACTCCAATAAAATAAAAGGTATTGAAGTCATTGGTAAATTTCTTAAGTCATACAATTTACCCAGATTGAATCAGGAAGATATACACAATTTAAACAGACCAATATCAAGTGATGAAAAAGAAGATGCTATCAGAAGCCTACCAACCAAAAAAAGCACAGGAATGGCTGGATATACAACCAAGTTCTATAAGACCTTTAAAGAAGAACTAATACCAGTACTCTTCAATTTATTTCAGGAAATAGAAAAAGAGGCAGCACTTCCAGACTCATTCTATGAGGTCAATATCACCCAGATTCCAAAACCAGGCAAAGACACATCAAAGAAAAAAACTTTAGACCAATATCTCTAATGAACATAGGGGCAAAAATTCTCAATAAAATTCTGGTATATTGAATAAAAAAAACATCAAAAAGACTATGCACACTGATCAAGTGGGATTCATCCCAGGGATGCAAGGTTGGTTCAACATAAGAAAATCAATAAATGTAATTAATCACATCAATAGACTCAAAGATAAGAATCATATGATCATCTCAATAGATGCAGAATAAACATTGGACAAAATACATCACCCCTTCATGTTTAAAACACTAGCAAAACTAGGGATAACAGAAACATATTTCAATATCATAAAGGCTATCTACGCTAAGTCCCAGGCCAACATCATTCAAAATGGAGAAAAATTGAAGACATTCCCTCTAGAAACTGGATCAAGACAGAGATGCCCCCTTTCATCACATCTATTTAATATGGTTCTTGAAACACTGGCCAGAGCAATTAGATGAAAGAAATGAAAGAGATATGTATAAGAAAAATAGAACTTATATTAGCACTATTTGCTGATGATATGATTCTATACCAAGAAGAACCAAAAAGCTCCACCAGAAAACTTCTAGAACTAATAAATGAATTCAGCAAAGTAGCAGGATATAAAAACAACACCCATAAATTAAAGGCATTTCTGTATATCAGTGTAAAATCCTCAGAAAGGGAAACGAGGTAAACTACCTAAACTATAATAGCCTCAAAAAAATAAAATACTTGGGAATCAACACAACAGAAGAGGTGAAAGATCTATACAATAAAAACTGAAGAACACTAAAGAAAGAAATTAAAGAAGACTTAGAAGATGGAAAGATCTACCTTGCTCTTCTATAGGCAGAATTCATATTATCAAAATGACCATACTACCAAAAGCACTATACAGCTTTAATGCAATTTTGATCCAAATCCCAATGGCATTTTTCATAGAAAAAGAAAAAGCAATCATGAAACGTATCTGGAAAAAAAAAAGATCTAGAATAGCTAAAGCAATCCTTAGCAGGAAGAGTGAAGCAGGTGGCATCACTATACGAGACATTAAACGATATTACATCGCAAAAGTAAAAAAAAAGTCATGGTATTGGCACCAAAACAAACTGCTATCAGTTTGCTACCAATGGTACAGAATAGAGAACATACAGACTAACCCACAAAATTACAATTATCTTATATTAGACAAAGGCACCGAAAACATGCATTGGAGAATAGATACCTTCTTCATCAAATGGTGCTTGGAAAACTGTAAATCCATATGCAAAAAAAAATGAAATTAAATACCTATCTCTCACCATGCACAAAACTCACCTCAAAATGGACCAAGAACCTAGGAATTAAACCAGAGACTCTGTGTCTAATAGAAGAAAAAGTAGGCACTGTCTTAATCATGTTGGATTAGGCCCTAACTTTCTTACTAAGACTCCTATAGCACAAGAATTAAAACCAAGAATCAATAAATGGGATGGCCTCAAACTAAAAAGTTTCTTCTCAGCAAAAGAAACAATGTGTGAGGTGAATAGAGAGCCTACATCTTGGGAGCATATTTTTACTCCTCAAACATCAATTAGAGCAATATAAAGAACTCAAAAAGCTAAGCACCAAAAAAAAAAAAATCAATAAATGGGCCTAGGACATGACAGACAGTTCTCAGATGAGGATACAAAATCAATTAACAAATAAATGAAAAAATGTTCTTCATCTCTTGTAATTAGAGAAATGCAAATCAAAACTAATCTAAGATATCATCTCATTTCAGTCAGAATGGCAGCTATTATGGAGACAAACAACTATAAGTGTTGGCAAGAATATGGGGAAAATGTCACACTCATTCATTGTTGGTGGGACTGAAAATTGGTGCAACCAATATAGAAAGTAGTACAAAGATTCCTTGGAAAACTGGGAATGGAACCACCATTTGACCCAGCTATCCCACTTCTTGGTCTATATCCAAGGGACTTAAAAACAACATAATACAGGGACTCATCCACATCAATGTTTATAGCAGCACAATTCACAATAACTAAACTGTGGAACCAAACTAGATGCCCCTCAGTAGATGAATCTATTAAACAATGAGGCATCTATACACAATGAAATAAAACTCAGAAATAAAAGAGAATAAAATCATAGTATTTGCTGGTAAATGGATGGCGTTGGAGTGAATAATACTAAGTGAAGTCAGTCAATCCCAGAAAAACAAAAGCCGAATGTTTTCTTTAATATAAGGTGACTGACTTGGGCTGGGGATGTGGCTCAAGCAGTAGCATGCTTGCCTTGCATGCATGCAGCCCAGGTTTGATCCTCAGCACCACATACAAACAAAGATGTTGTGTCCACTGAAAACTAAAAAATAAATATTAAAATTCTCTCTCTCTCTCTTTTTTTAAAAAATAAGATGACTGACTCATAATGGGTTAGTGAGGGGGAGCATGGGAAGAATAGATGAACTCTAGATAGGGTAGAGGGGTGGGAAGGGAAGGGAGGGGGCAGGGGGTTAGTCTGGTGCAATGTGATAGACATCATTATCCAAAGTACATGTATGAAGACATTAGTTGGTGTAAACATACTTTATATACAAACAGAGATATGAAAAATTGTGTTCTATATGTGAAATAAGAAGTGTAATTCATTCCACTGTCAAGTATTTTAAAAATAAAATCAATTAAAATATTTTTAAAAAGATAGTTCTGTGAGATTCAACTAGTGGAAATCTATATCTATATCTATATCTATCTATCTATATAATTATATATATAATTGTAAGGAACAAAATATGTATAAAATTATTAAGTATGAAATTTTGATGTAGACAAGCAAAAATTCAGTCTAGGAAATTTTTTAGGGAAGTATCAGTGGCTACCAATCTACCAAACTTCTTCTGTTTCAGTCTATATGTAGATAAAAACACTAAAATAAACACTGATAGGATTTAGGCAAGGGGAAATTATTCTTCAAAAAAAGAAGGTAATTTTAATAAATCATTAGCTAAATTACACATTTATAATTGTCAAATTGTACATTTGATCCCAACTTTGAGTGAAAATATTAATATAAATTACTATTTATACCAAAGTCATTTCAGTTACACAGTCCACCTAGTCATTATTCAATACACTGATATTTTTTGTATGTGAATTTTAAATGGGTCCACATAAAAAGAATAGTAAAGCCTATAGTTACAATATCATTAAATATTTCCAAAATTCTCCTAATAGAAATTGATCTTTTAGAGATTTTTCTGTATTGATGCAGAGTAATGACATAAAAATTAAATGCACCTCCGTAAAGGCATTTCCATTAGGCATTAAAAAAAAAGCAACTCATGTTAGTAGACTTCTATGGCAGTCTTAATTCTTAATTTTATGATATATTAATTTATTAAAAAGGAGAAAAACATGGTAAACATTATAAATATATTATATATATAAATATATTATATATACTTTGCTGTATATATATATATTTATATATATACTATACTGTATATATAAATATATATATATACAGCATAGTATATATTATATATATATATATATATACACTATATATATACACACACACACACACTATAAAGTATATATAATATATTTATATATATATAGTATAGTATATATAATATATTTATATATATATATATATATATATATATATATATATATATACACACACACACACACTATAAATTCCTTTATATGTATATAAGTTTATGAGGTTCAAAGTATCTTTTGATATTATGTATGTCTGATATATATGTGAATTTCAAGGAATTGACTATCAGACAATGGATGAAGTTATGTCTGAGAGAACAGATGAAGTGAGCCTTACATCTTTCCCAATGTACTGCCCATTGTATACTGTCACACCACACAGCTGGTTGAGAAATGCATTTTTAGTTTGACAGATTCCCTAAGTGAAATTCTGCAGGTAGCCTAGTGTTCAAGGAGCAAGCGCATTTAGGTCTTCAAGTCAGAGAACAAGAGAAGAGACATACACAAAGAGAAATTTAGAGATCTATAGAGAAAATCTCAAGTTTTTAGCAATGTGCACATTAATGTAGTCATGTGAGAAAATTATCCTGGTCTGTGCAAAGAATCATCCATATGGGTTAGAAGACAGAGAACAACTGATGATTCCTGGCCATTAGTAAAGTACTCAGAAGATCCTGCCTCAGTGGAGGTGAATATTTTGCTCTAAACTGCAGTCTCTTCTGCAGAAAAACCCTCAAAAGCAACTCTCAAAAGAATCAACTTTCAAAATACTTAACTATATTATGTAACACAATTCAATTCTACTTACAGGAATACAAAAATATCCTGTACCAATAATGTAATTTTCTAATAAAATATTCCCAGGCATGCAAAGGAAATTATCTCATATGAGACTGAAGCAAAAATGTGAGACATACTCAAGCTGAAAAGTTTTAATCTTTTAAAGTTAAAAAAAAATCTTATTATTTGGGAGAGGGGTTGTGGCTCAAAGGTAAAGTGCTTGCCTAGCACGTGCTGAGGTTCTGGGTTCGATGCTCAGCACCACGTTAAAATAAAGGTACTGTGTCCAACTACAACTAAAAAACAAATGTTAAAAAATAATATCTTATTAGATACATTTTAAAGCTGGATGAAAGACTGAATATATCCATAGAGATATGAAAGAAATACAAAACATCAAACTAAAAAAGATGATATTTGAGATAAAAAATATACTAGTTGAGATAATGGGTTAGACACAGTAGAAGAAAACATGGATTATCACAAATATGTAATAAAAGAAACAAATTCAAAATCAGTGATGGAAGAAAGGAAAATAATAGGAACACAATCCATGAAGAGAATTTAAGGCAATGCATAATATGAACAACACAAAAATCAAATAATGAAGCTAAAAATGAAACTAAAATTATATATAGTTTCCTGATTATAATACTATGATAACTCATTCCAAAAATATCATAAAGAGTAACAACAATAGAGAAGAAGTGAGCAGGGGCATATTGACAGATGGCATCACATATATGCGTAATTGGAATCTCATAGGGAAAAAGTGAAAGGGTAGATATAAGAGAAAAATCAGTCTGTAAACAACCAACCTCTGGATGCTGTTCACATACAATTTTTATTAACAAAGCCTATTAGGTCTTAATAATCACCTTATTCTATTAACAACATTGTATAGACATCATATAGTAAATCAATTTGAAAAGTTGGCACAGAAGATGATTTTGATTCATTGAGCTGATCCTATGATAATTATTCTCAGAGCCATTTTTTCAAAAGTAAGTTATAAATGTGATCACTTTTAAATCACTTTTGAGTGTAAAAATATGGAAAAGAAATTTGAATGGAAATACAAAAATGAAATCATTTAGTATTTGATTGTTTATAAAAAAAACTTGATTTTCCATATAAATATTTCTTTTTGTCAATACTGATAGTAATTTTCGTTAGTGTTTCGTTAGTGTAACATGCGCACACACACACACACATATGTATATATACTGTGTATATATATATGCATATATATTTGTATACATACACATGTATGATACTTATGTAATATATACAAATGTATTATATATAATAATAATATATAACATATATGTATATAATTATATATATATATATTTAAAATATATATATAGGCTTGGTTTACTGTATTTGTTCAACTCTCCTAATCCTCATTTGTCCCACCACACAGAAGTTACTCTGGGAAAGAGCTGATAGTTCGGGAGATTCTCATTTTTATCTGAATGCTCTGTAGCTCTGTTGGATTTTCTTCTCTTTTCCCTTTGCTTTTTGCAGCCTCCTCAATATTTGGATATTTAGAAGACTCACTTCTGGCTTTCCTGCTTTGCTGCAGTTTAATTTTGTTGTTGTTATTCTATGATTTAAAATATTCAACAGCAAAGTGGTAATAATTTGTATTTAGTTATCCATCTGTGACTTGGACATATATATGTATTTTTCCAGTTTCTTAATTTTATCCAGATATCTTTATTCACAATAGATGATATATTTTCTGGAATTTAGAGAACTAAAAATATTAATATACTTTCTAATGAAATGTGATTGCAGTATGGACACATTTTTGCACAATTGATGACAATAAAATCAACAGATAGTCATATTTCAACCTCATTTATTCCAAAGTCTGTTACTTTAAAATTTATGTTTGTGTATATTAAAAAAATGATGCCAGTAAAGTAGTATGACTATATATAATTTTTTTTTTTATTTTGTGTTTGGTACTATGTTATCTTTTGTTTCACTTCTTAAAAATAGTACAACATAGTAATGATTTTTATTTTTTAATGTTATATTTTAAATATTTTCTACACATATTTATATTCAAAGCTATCTTTTAGAACTACTTGTGATTTTCTTTTTCCTAGAGGCCCAAATATAAGACATTTTTATCTTTAGTAGCAAATAGATCTGACAACATGTTTAGCTAGAAAGTCAAGAAGATTAATAATATCTGTTAAAGGAAAATTAAAAACATTCTTTTCCATCTAAGAAGAAAAAACTAAATTACAGCAACAAATGCACTAATGCAGTTAATCCATTACATTTATAGATTCCATTATGTAAATTCATAGATTTTTATCCAAAATTGTTTGTTCAAAATAATACAATCTTAAAAGGCATAAATCGAAGCTTGCTAATGGACTCAGATACATTTATAATTTTTAAGCACTAAGGAGTAGAAATGCAAATACAATTGGGCCACAAGTGACTCAAGTCATTCATCCATGAATGAAGAAAAAATTAAACAAAGCAATGAAACAACCATAAATTGTAAATAAGTATCATTACTTTTCCCCTCGACAAGAGCCTGGCTGTCTAGTAGAATCTAGACATAATGCTAATGAGTAAGATGTTCAGTAATTGTTTTCAGTCAAATAAATTCCTAGCTTTGTTAGAATAGTTCTCAGGTGCTTTCCTACATTTTTTGTTAGTTTTTGTTTTGTTTTTGTATTTGTTTTGTTTTCCAAGTTTAATGCTTAAAATAATTACAAAGTTGCAAATGCGATTAAACATTAGATATGAAAGAAACAGCCAGTACCCCAGCAACCTAGAAATCTGAGGAAGGGTATCATGAGAGCCCAGGAGTTAGTGGCCACCCTTGGCAATATAGCTAGAAAATCTAACAAAGATAAAAGAAAGAATGAAGCTATCATTTGCTTCAATCAAACCTCACAGCTCAATAGCCACTGTTGACTTTTAAAGTTGAAACAATCTTCACCTATTTAAACAGTTAAGATGGTCTCTAGATCATGAAGTCCTTAATCTGGGAACCATTTTATCAATATCAAGCCAAATAGTGTTGATTTTAAAAATCAATAAGATTGGATTGGGGATATAGCTCAGATAGTAGATGCTTGCATTGCATGCATAAGGCCCTGAGTTATCCCCAGCACCACACACACACATACACAAAATTGCTTAATGCTCAGAATAACAGACAATATTAATAAATGGAAATTCTATGTTTATTTTCAATGAGCATATATAGACTAGTATTTTTCAAGTTGTTTAGGGAAATACTAGTCAATAGGAGTATCTCAAACAGGACTTTCTATTATATGATATTAATATTACTAATTTTCTGTAAGGCATTCATGACATACATGATTATACTTGACTTAAAGAATACTTTATGTGCACATATATGAGAGTTCTTGAATCAATTACATTACTATAGTTTTTATGGCATTGTAAATATGCTTTAGTAAGCATGAACTCATAATAAAAGTTGCAGATTTCATTTGAATTTCGTCATCTTAAATAAAGAAAGCATATTTATATTGCAATCATGTATAAATTTTCAGTATGCATTGAGTAAGAACTCAAATGAGTTCATTTTCCTTGTAATTAGTGACAAAAAATAAAACAGAACACATGTTATTATTTCATTTATAAAGAAAATCCGTCAATGGCAGTTAGAAGTTTCAAATATCATGTAAATGATTGGCAGGCTACAAGCCAAATACATTTAAAAGCTTCGGTATTCTCATTTATTAAAAACATGAAGTAACTAAATGATTAGTGGTAGAAATACAATTATTTTAAATGAATAAATATGTAAACATACATCTATTTAAATAAAAATAAATGAATATCCATTACTAAATTCAATACAATACAAGTACAGACCCACCTTTGCAAAGATAGTGCTTTCCTGATGACATATGGTCACTACATGAATTTATGCCATTGAAGAGACAGAAAAAAAAAAGTATATACATCAAAATTCTGAGTCAAATTCATAAGTACTCTCTCCTAGAAGTTACCATGGCAATGGGTAAGTTAATCAGTTCCAGGAAGACTCCACTTTGGGGGATATGGTGTTTTCCCAGTCTGCAGCTTCATAATCTTGAACAAACAATTTATCTTAACTTCTATTATGGTATTAAAATTGAACCAATATGGGGATGGGGTTGTGGCTCAGTGGTAGCTCGCTTGCCTAGCATGTGTGACACACAGAGTTTGATGCTCAGCACCACATATAAATAAATGAAAAAATAAACGTCCATCAACATCTAAAATGAAATTTTAATAAACAAATAAATAAATAAAATAAAGGCATTGTGTCTACAACTAAAAAAATTAAAAATTAAACAAATAGTAGTTTTTACCTGTGCTGGTTTAAATTATCCAAGAAGCAGGTGCCACCATGATGAAAATGTCCAAAAAGCCTAGAAAAATTACAAACAGAGCTTCATAAAGCTAAGACAGTCATGAAAGCAGATTTGAGTTCCAATGCTGAGAAAAAAAAAAACAGAAGTGTAAGGAGGATTAGATGGAAACTTTAGAAGCTGATGGATGATGTAGGAAATTCCAGCAAGTTTGTGGGAGAGTCTGAGGTAAAGACAGGTGTTTTAAGCCTCCAAGCAGTGGCTGTGCAATGGTGTTCCTGTGCAGTCAATTCCAGGAGCAGCCTAAGCGAAGCAAGGACTTAGAGAAGATTCAGAGAAGGATTTCAAGTAAAGCATCTGAGGATCATCTAGGCTCCGTGTATTTGGGGGACTCCAAGGTGCATTATTGTGTTCACCTTTATCCTTTATGAACACAATTCCACTGATAGACATTAAATGTTTTCTGTTACTTGGAGAAGTGAGGTATTTTTCTTTACATAGTGAAATAATCTACACTTTACTTGCAGATGTTTTGGGCTTTGAAGATTAACCACCAATCAGAATTGCTAAACCAGAATGTCCAAACAAAAACTGAGAAACATATGGAATCCAAGAAAAGTCTCCTTGACTTTATGTGTATTTTTCCTAACCTGGCATATCTTCAAGAGCAAGATAATTTTTCAGAGAAAATATAAAGGTAAATTGGGTATTTCTGCTGTTCTTGACAAAACACATTCACCAATTACAGAAAATTTATTGCACTGAGGCACTTCCCATGGGATCCCTGAACCTCAATATAACACTGACCCAATTTACAGTTACAGTGTCCTAAACTGGTTGCATAATCAGTTATAGGCAACATAGTCACATAAGCAAAATTCTGTTTGAACACACTTCAAATAATTTTCAAATTCTGATATCATTAAGATGCTTAAATGAAACTAATATTATTGTTTATGACATTATATAATAATTTTTAGCTCAGAGCTAAAAATTTAGTGCAGATTTCATCATGGCCCCCCACCATTTTATTCAGATTCTCTGTAGCAGTATTTGAATATTATGACAATAAATGACTCAATTTCCCAGCATCTAGTTATATTTAAGGATGACATTATGTCTCCACTTTATAGTATTTTAATCACTACAAATATGCACTGTTCAAAAGTAGACTATATTCAAATAGAGGACCACTAAGGAAATGAATGCTTGTGGTTGCAGCAGAAGGGTCTCTCAGGACAATCCAGTATGAGAACTTAAAACTATATGACATCCTTGAGGCAAGTAAACTATTTATTCTTCAGGGTATAAAGATGTTTGAGGAGGTGTAGATTCAAGCATTTTCTGTAAATATCTGTATATTGCCAACTAATTTTATTTGCTTTCTAAATATTTGCCATAATGAGAATTACAAGGAGCAAGTTTTATGTTTGTTTGTTTAAGAGACAATTGATATTAAATTGGACACAGTTAAGAAACCTTGTCAACAACATAAACCTAGCCTTAGTTTCCACATCCATAAAGCAAGATGTAAATGCCTACATCTTAATTTAATATTTGAACAATACCTTTATAATGGAGTACAATATTTGCTACATATCTTGGTCAAAGTAAAATCTCAAAGTTTTAAGCTCATATAACAGGCTTTCACAGGAGAAGGCAACATTTTTCTCATATGTATTGTAAAGCAGAAGAAAAGTTAGGTTTGTTTAGTTTATTGAGCCTTCATTTACTACAAAAGCATTAAGTTCTCTTCAGAAGAACTACAATGCCTTAATGACTTTGAATCATGCAACTAAAATTTTGGGAAACTAGGGTGCCCCAAAACTCTATGTTATGACCATTAATTTAGAAACCTGTGAGGAGTGATGGGGAATTAGAGAAGACCAACAGATACTTATAGTGAGAAAGCTGCAATCAAGTAGGACACTACCACCAGATGGAGGAGTAGTGAGCCAGAAGCTAGCTCAGTATGTTTATTATATAGGTTTTATCATCAAAAGGATTTTCTGTGAGAAAGTTTCTTCAGAGCATGGGGGATTGAAAGTCAAAGACTAGCAGACCATTGGAATTATCAACTTGTGCTCATAATTCTCTTATCTCTGGCAGCTGGTGTCTGAACTCAGGGTTAAAACTGATAGGCCCATGCCATGCACAGAACCTTCTTTAAACAGTGTATCACCCAAGCACTGGGCAGTCTTGACCTGTGCAAGTTGTTCCTAGCCGGGGCATGCAGCTGCTGCTGTAGGACAGTTGAAGACCATGATTCAAATCACCACTCCCGACACTAGGGCTTCCCCCAAATTGTTCAAAAACTTAATTATTTCCTTTTCTGATTCCTTCTTCCCTTCTTCCCTGCCTCTGTAGCTCCCTTCTGTCCCTTACTTACTTACAAAACAATAATTATTGAAGTAAGAAAATTAAGGCTAATTAACAGCTGACTGATTCTGTAATACTTTGAAATAAATTTTTAGAAATTCAGTTCACATTCAATTTGTTTACCCCATAGATACACATGTGTTTAAATGATGTTTGCAACCTTTAGAAATTACAAATTCTCATAATCCAAAGCTTGTGGTTGTGTTACTCTGTAGCAGATTAATCTGTCTTTAGCTAAGTTAACACTGTTATTTTGCATTTTTTCTTTAATGAGTTCTTTGAATACCTATGATCATGAGCTTCTGTCTTCCTGATAGTACCTTTATAATAAATAGACAAAAAAAATTAATTTAAGGCAGAAACCCAAAATCAAATACTAAACACAAAAGTAACAAAAACAGAAACAAAGTCTGAAAATTTTGCATTCACCTATCTTTTTTCCTACATTTCCTTATTTATCCCATTATAACTGTACTATCTTCACAATGTAACACTCTAATTTACCCTATTATTTTGTCTCTGGAATTAGAAAAAAATGTAACAAATTATTCTATACTATAATTATGAATATTGATTATATTTACCTGGCAAAACTAAATTATTGAGACTTTTGTGTTATCAGAGAAACAGAATTTGAAACTCTGCATAGAGGATGGAAAAGCACTTGTGAAAGTAAAGGCCAGAGGGAGAACTTGAAATTCAATTTTCTATTCTAGGTGTTATAATAGATGAAATCATACTCCACAAGGCCTTTTGTGAGAGCTTTATTTCATTTAACATAATATTTTCAATGTTCAACAGCATTGTAATATGTAAGTATTCCTTTTCATACCCAAAGGATAATGGTTTTTATCTAATTTTTTTATATGACAGTAGAATGCATTATAATTCTTATTACATATAAATAGCACATTTTATTTATACCACTGGTTGTATAGATAGTATATTTACACAAATTTGAGTCTTCATGCATGAACTTTGAATAGTAATGATCATAACATTACACAATCATTAATTACCCCATGCACCCTCTCTTCCCCTCCTACTCCTCTGGCCTATCTAGAGTTTCTTTATTCCTCTCATGCTCCTGCTCCCTATCCCACTATGAATCAGCCTCCTTATATCAAAGAAAACATTCAGCATTTGTTTTTTTGGGATTGGCTAACTTCACTTAGCATTATCTTCTCTAACTCCATCCATTTACCTTCAAATGTGACGATTTCTTTTATTGCTGAGTAATATTCCATTGTGTATATATGACACATTTTTTATCTATTCATCTATTGAAGGGCATCTAGGTTGGTTCCACAGTTTAGCTAATGTGAATTGTGCTTCTATAAACATTGATGTGGCTGTGTCCCTGTAGTATGCTGTTTTTAAGTCCTTTGGGTACAGACCGATGAGAGGGATAGCTGGGTCAAATGATGGTTTCATTCCCAATTTTCCAAGAAATCTTCATACTGCTTTCCATATTGGCTGCACCAATTTGCATTCCCACTATCTGTGTGAAACTGTGGCTTTTCCCCAAATCCTAGCCAAGGCTTATTGTTGTTTGTATGCATAATACTTGGCATTTAGACTGGAGTGAGATGAAATCTTAGAGTGGTTTTGATTTGCATTTCTCTAATTGCTAGTGATGATGATGATTTTTTCATGTATTTTTTGACTGATTATACATCATCTTCTGAAAAGTGTCTCTTCAGGTCCTCAACACATTTATTGATTGGGTTATTTGGTGTTTAGTTTTTTTGAGTTCTTTATATACTTTTGTGATTAGTGCTCTATCTGATGTGTGAGGGGTAAAGATTTGCTCCCAAGACCTAGGCTCTCTATTCAACTCACAAATTGATTCTTCTGCTGATAAGAAACTTTTTAGTTTGAGTTCAAGCCATTTATTGATTCTTGATTTTACTTCTTGTGCCATAGGAGTCTTATTCAGGAAGTTGGGCCCTAATCCCACATGATGGAGATTAGGCCTACTTTTTCTTCTATTAGATGCAGGGTCTCTTGTATTTCTAATTCATTGATTCACATTTTGAGTTGAGTTTTTTTTTATGGTGAGAGATAGGGGTTTAATTTCATTTTGTTGCATATGGATTTCCAGTTTTCTCAGCACCATTTGTTGAAGAGGCTATCTTTTCTCCAATGCATGTTCTAAGCTCCTTTGTCTAATATAAGGTAAATGTAGTTTTGTGGATTAGTCTCTGTGAAGTTGTTTCTACTATCTTCTTTACCTACCTGTAAAATGGCAACAATGATTCATATCACCTATTTTTCTATGTTCTTTTTACTTATAAATAACAGTTGACTGTAATTGTATATATTTATACAAACAAAAAGTATATCTCATTCAAATTAGGTTCCCAGTCCAGTGTCTATTCATGTTGTGGAGATTGATAACTTCTTATATTTATATGATTAGTTTTATTTATCTTTAATCAGCCCATGTATATTAGTATTATTTAAATTTCTTCATTATCATAAAAATACCTTTATGAACATTCAAGTATAAGTCTTTGTGCCTCATAGATTTTAACTTAATTTTCCTGTATATATATTATTATTAAGAATGGAACTAAGTGGTTTGTATGGTAACTATGTGGTAAATAGTTTGAGAAACTACAAAACTGTTTCCCAAAGTTGTATTATTATACATTTCCATATTTAGAGTGAGTTTTCCATTCATTTCCTCTCTCTTCATCCTTGAAATATTCATTATATTTTGCCTTTTAAAATTTTGTCATTTGTTGCATGAAGTAGAAAAATAATAAATACATTTCATTCTTGTTTTGATTTTCATTATTTGAATGACAAATTTAATATTAATGTGCTTATTATCAATTTGTCTATTTTTTACATATAAGTGTCCATTCAAATAACTTACATTTCTAAAATTTGTATTATCTTATTATTGCTAATTTTTAAACACCCTACATTCAGAATATATGTCCTCCTTCAAACCCAGAATTTTGCAATGTTTTCTTCCATTCTATAGTTTGTACTTTCAATTATTTGAACACTTCAGAGGAGAAAACTTCAAATTTTGAGAAGGCCCAGTTTGTCTATTTATTTATTTATTTATCTATTTAATTATTATCACTTATGAATTTGGTACAGTATTAAAGAAATAATTGCCCTAGCTATGACTACAGAGATATTCTTCTGAGTTTTCTTATTTTAAAATGATACAATAAGGTCTATAATGAATTTTATTTAATTTCTGGTGTGAGATGGGGGACTGTACATATTCTTTTACTGATGGAAGTGCAGCTGCCCCATTGTCATTTGTTCTGAGGACTATTCTTTCCCCACTGATCTGAATGACACCTTTGCTAAAAATGAATTTACCATGAATTTAAGTGTTCAATTCCAGATGCATCATTCTATTCAATTGAGTAATATTTATGGTATTTTCAACAGTGTCAAGAATAATCTGGATTTGTAGTAAATTTAGAAATAAGGAAGTATAGGTCTTCTTATATTGTTAATTTTTATCATTTTGCCTATTCTGGATTTCTTGCATCTATATTAATTTTAAAATTTCTTTGAAAATTTCTAAGAAAAAAGGAAAGCCAGACTTCTGGGAATTGTATATGCATTATGTCAAATATGAAGAAAATTTTAGAAGTATTGCCATTTTAACAATATTATCTTTAAATCCATGACATGGAAATTTTTCCTTGTGTTCAAATCATTAATATCCTTCAACAATATTTTTATTTCAACATTTGAGCATTTCACTTCTATATTTCTACATTTTTTGATGCTTTTCTAAATAAACTTGCATTCTTAGTTTGATTTTCAGATTGTTCATTTCTGGCATATAGAATACAATTGATTTTTTTTACATTGCTCTTGTACACTGTGATCTTACTGAGCTCATTTCTTAATTTTAATATCTTTTAGTGGATTTTGAAGGGTTTAGTATATGAAAGATTATCCTATCTGCTAACATAGCTTGGGTTATTTCTATTCAGTTAGGATGCCTTTTATCTCCTTTTCTTACATAAATTGCAGCAGATAAAATTTTCAATATAGGTTTCATAGAGGTATGAAAGTGGATATTATCTTTCTCATGTGTTCAGATAGTATCTACACTTTGTATTAAGTATTATGACAGTAGAGTATTTTTCATGGATACTAATATCAGTTTTAGGACTTTGCTTCTACTCCTATTTGTTCCCATGCTTTTATCATGAAAGAATGTGTGTTTTTTTTAAATGCTTTTTCTTTACATCATGTTTTCTATATGGTTTAGCTATTATTCTATAAATAAAGCAGATTAGAATGATTGATTTTTGAATGGTAAATAAATTTGGTCTTCCTGGAATTAAAATTATTAGTAATAATATATTTCTTATATCATGAATTTGCATAATTTGGGAAATATTATTTTGAGAATTTTGACTTCCAAGTTCATTAGAGGTTTTTGTAATTTATATGTTGTATTGGGTCAGATTTTTTGTTAAGACTGAAAAATATCCCATAGTATGTATATAATGCAATATATTTATCCATTTACCTGCTACTGGATAGTTAGGTTGTTTTTACTTAGAGGCTATTGTAAATTATACTCAACAAATCATTCCAACTATTACTGTTTCTTAATCCATACTACATGTCTGCCAATTCTAATGAAAGCTCAGTGTCTGTCAGACTTTCTGCTTTATCTCTGAATTTCATTGCTCATGTGAGTCTTTCTGAATAAATTAGTCTATGTGCCTTCTTAGATTAACACTTATTCTATTTTTGTTCCTTCTGTTAAGAATTTAGGAACACCTACATACTGTCTGAGCTGACCCATGAATTTCTTTGGCTTCTGGTAGATTTTCCAGAGACCAAGTAACCTGCAGAAATTATTTCATGATTCAAAACAATACTAAAAATGTGTGTTTTTCACTTCTTTCTCCATGGCTTAATTGCATATGACTTTGTATTTTTATTTCTGATTTTTTTTTTACTCAGGTGATGGTCTTTGTTCTCTGGGTCAATATTTATATCTCTATTATTTTTTTGTCCCTCTGAACTATCTTTTTCTTTGAAATTTAAAAAAATATAATAATACAAGTATGCTGGGGATGTGGCTCAAGTGGTAACGCGCTCACCTGGCATGTGCAGGGCTCTGGATTTGATCCTCAGCACCACATAAAAGTAAAATAAAGATGTTGTATCCACCAAAATCTAAAAAATAAATATTTAAAAAAATAATAAAAGTAATATAGTTAATTCATTTGTTTATATTGTCATGATTATATTTCCTATGATCACTTGAAGTTTAAAAAATATTTATTTAATAATTAACTGTTGTCAATCACAAATGATGATTGAAATACTTGTAACTTTACTCTGTATAAGCTTGCCAAACAAGAGTCTTATTTTTTTAACTAAAAATATTTATTTTCTTCAAATAATGACATATCCTCATCAAAAACCTAAAATGTGTGTCCATTTCTTATGAAATAATTTAAGCATCATATTAATTTGCTTTTGTTTTTGCTCCCCTGTCAGATATTCATTCTTCTTAGAAAAAAATCCAACTATGAATTTTTATGTTAATTTCTGTTTATTACATTTTTTTCAGTCCATTCCACATTTTAAACTTAATGACTCAGACTATAAATTTATCAAGACTTTTAAAATATATATATATTATTTATTTATTTGGAATAAAAAAGCACTATGTTTCATAAAATCAACTAAAGAAATTTTCAAAATTTTATTTGCTTATTAATTTATTCTCAGGTAAGTTGAGCAAATATGAATGTTAATTTTTGTGTTTTATGTTAATATGCCTTTGTTGCTATCATCTACTGATACAAGATTGAAAATCCATTATGTAATTGATGCTGTCCATATCACGTGTTAGCTAGTTTAAATTGGTATTAGATGAATAGTTTTTGTTAAAAGGAAACATTTTGTGTTGGTGGATTATATTATAAAGCTTATACTTAGCTGTACATATCATCAATAAACTTGAAGTGTCAGAAGAGAAAATGTCTATTAACAAGCAATTCTGTCCTTGTGCCACAGTATATATTTTATGTTATGTTACTTTTAGATATCTAATGTTTTCAAACATGTAATGAGCTAGGAAAAAGGTTCAAAAAACTTATGAGGCAAATAATTCTTAGATAATGCATTTTGAATTTATTATTGCTGTGGATATATATATATATATATATATATATATATATATATATATATATATATATATGACTTTCATGACAAATGTAATTCTGCAACCTGTACACTCAGAAAAATGAGAAATTATATCCCATCTGATTCAAATGTACAATATGTCAAGATCATTGTACTGTGATGTGTAACTAATTGAAACAAATTTAAAAAAGGAAAAACATAAAAAAATATATGGTTATTGTAAAAAAATGATATCTAAGTTAAATATTAATGGTAGCAAGATTGAAGGTATTATACATGCTTCAAAAGTAGTGAGTATACAACCTTCAATCTTTTATAGAATATAAGCATTTGACCCAGAAGGCTCCTTCTCACTGTGTTGTATTGTTTTTCCACAAAGAGAGAATATATAAAAGATACGGCTGCTGGAAATTTTTTACTACATCAATTCAAATGCCTTGAGCTTGAATTTATTCAAAGGTTAGTTATTGACAGCAAAAGAAAGCCTTTGCCTAGGAAACTCTATTAAGACCTAACATTTAAAAAAATAAATATAAAGAAACAGTTAACTGATTTCTACAGTAACAATTCTATGACTCTAGTCAAAGAATGAAGAGATTATAATTTTAAAATTTTTAGACATATCATTTGTTAGAAGTAAACATAAAAGCAGATTTAATTAAATTTCTGCACATATTTTAACAGAAACCTAAGTGCTTTGCAAAAATTATTCAATAATCTGCTAATGAAACTGTGTACACTAGAGGAAAATGAGAGGACCATAATCATAGTGTGAAAAGACTGGAGTAGTCCAATCTATTCAGAGACAATTTACTTTGCATCTGATAGGAACACATTTCATACACTGTGAATCAGTCAGACTTAGGCTGTGAGCTTCTTAGCTACAGAAATGAAAACATTGGTTCATTCGCTGACTTATGATGGGAGTCCTATGTGTTTTTGCATAGTAACATAGTGAAAAGTATTTATGAGCTGAACTGTAACCTTAGATTTTAAGGTTGGTTAATTTTGGCAATGACCTGAATCTCCTTTCCCTAGAGTTATTAAAAAATCAAATTTTCTTGGGATACTGAAGCAGGGATTGCAAGTTCAAAGCCAGCCTCAGCAACTTTGTGAGGCCCTGTCTCAAAAACTTAAAAGGGTATGGGATGTAGCTCAGTGGTTAAGAAAGTGGCCATGGGTTCAAACTTTAATCCTGGTGCCAATAAAGAAATAAATAAATTTCCAAAACATGCTACTAACACCATATTGACATATGCAATATGATGGTTAGGATGGATCTGATGATCACTTGCAGGATGTAGATCAAGTTGACCATGGGTAGATTAAAGAGGTATTGGTATGCATTTATTCTTATATGAGATATTTCAAGTTATCAAATTCAATCAGCTGAGTGGTAGCAGACTGGTAATTGTTTTATGTGTGACTTTTATCCCTGCATTCCTCTAACTTAAAACCAAACCTGCCATCCCTATTTTCCTTTAAACACTGCTGATGCAGTTAAGTATTTTATATATGTAGTTTCAAATCTTTAACACAGCGATGTTTTTATGTAATCAGTTTCTGACTTTCAAATATCAGGCACTTTGGTTAATATTAGAATATGAATAAATAATTAAGAACACAACTGCATTATCCTCCAATGTCTGAACACGGAAAAAATGAGTTGATTAACTCCAACTATTCTGTGTGATAAATATATTGATATAAATTACACACACACAAAAAAATGAATTCACAAAATATTCTCCAGGTTTCATTGTGGGACATTAACTTTGTGAATAAGAATGAGCATATTATATCTGCATATCACTCAAGTGTATGGCAGAGTGTCTGGTATAAAGAACTCTTAGCTACACGTTCTTTAATATGGGTTTCAATTAGGGCTCATCTACTAATAAACATTGACAAAATTAGCACTAGATTCTATGCACTAAATATCAAGATATTTGCCAGTGTACAGAAGCATACAAAATAAAGGAGAAATTGACAATTTGGGTATGGATTATATATGTACCAGACACATAAAGTGTCATATTGCCTTTGTGGTCTAAGATATTAATTTCTGTCAGTTTACCAATGTAATATAAAGTTGATTACTTTAATGAACTGTATTTTCAGGTCTTGATTATGATATCTCATTTAATTAAAATAAAATTTCATGCCATTGCAAGAAAAATTTAACCATATTATATACTACAACTAGTAACAATAATTTAATTTTACTTTGTTTTTTGGTAAAATAAACTTACATTAAAGGGATTGGTATGTACATGTGAAAGGGAATCTTTTAATAAAACTCTATTAATATTCAGAATATTCCTTGTTTTTAAAAGTAAAGAAAGAATTGATGGAATAGAGTTGGATAGGCTACATATCAAAATTTTATTCACTCTTGAACAAATTAATATAACTAAATATTTATCTTCCTATTAAAATGTATAAACAAGATTTAATCTGTTTATATGAAATGAACCAGAAGCATCATTTGCATTTACATTTAAAGAAAGAAAGAAAGAAGAAAGAAATTAGTGGTTAAATGATTTATCTGGGATAAAAATAATCAGTGGTTATTTGGAGCACTCAGTAATATACTACTTTTATATGACAAGTTAAACAGTGTGAATTTATTGGTAATACAACATAGAACATTTGTATCTCAAATAGAAATATTTTACATAAAATCAAGAAAGAAAATTTTAAAGAACATAGCAAGTGGACTAAAGCACCATTTCTCTTATGCTATTCACCTTGTATTGTATTATATTATGCAATTATATAAATTTTTATCTTAATATAACTACTAGAATCCATGCCTATCTTAAAACAAGTAACAATGATAAATAGGTGGTTTTCTACTAGGGAAGTGACATAAGCTATGTCTCTATACATGTCTTTTTAAATCATAAATTCAATGGAAAGAGAAAATTATTTAAAAAAACCTTCATTACACATCTATGCAAGATCTAGGAGTCAGAGTATCTAGTGTACTTCAATTTATATATAAACAAGAGAAACTTCAGAATCTGAGATACAATAGGAGAGCAAAGAGACAGAGAGGAGAATGCAGTGGAGTTCTATTGGTACCAGGTTAAAATATATATATATCTCCCTGATTAGAATGTTATTCTGAGAGAAAAACAATGAGAACTGGAGAGATTTAGCATAGGACAGCACTGGCTACTACTGGGAAAATAAGTAGCTTCTCAATTGGTTATTTCCAGCATCAGAGGCACCAATCTTAGAAAAGCGGGTGCACAAGAACTTGGAAAAGAGGGGTATAAGAAGGGGTTGACTTTTAATAAACAAAAAGAGAATCAAATAAGAATAGAAATTTGAGTTCCCCTGTAAGGAAAGACGTAGAGTTCTGAAACCATGGGTGTCGTCAACAGAAGTATTTATTGAAATAAATGCAATTTGTTTTATCAACAGTAGAGTTGATCTTATAATATGAAACTCTGTAGAACAATGTAAGTATATGAAATCATAAAAAAAAATTGTTACTGCTTCTCAGAGTCCAAGACACATAATATATTGCACAGAAAATGTCAGGAGTCATACACCAAAAGCTATAAAAGTCACTTTAAAAAGTATAAAAAGAAAACACAGAAAGTAAAAAAGTTTTCATACAATGAAAATATTGAGTAAGCTTAGAAAAATATGAGCAGTACTGCAAAATAAATTAAACATTTTAATCTAACATTTGCAGAAATTAGAATTCATAATGAATCAGTAAGCTATAAAATAAGATAGAATTAAAAATATGAGGTAAAAAAATTGCCCAAAGGCACTGCTTGTAGAAATAGATAAAGCAATATGAAATTCATATGGAAAAATAAAAGACCCAGAATAGCAAAAGCAATTCTAAGCAGGAAGTGCGAATCAGGCAGTATAGCGATACCGGATTTCAAACTATATTACAGAGCAATAGTAACAAAGACAGCATGGTACTGGTACCAAAACAGGCGGGGGGACCAATGGTACAGAATAGAGGACACAGAGACCAATCCACAAAGTTACAATTATCTTATATTTGATAAAGGGGCTAAAAACATGCAATGAAGGAAGGATAGCATCTTCAACAAATGGTGTTGGGAAAACTGGAAATCCATATGCAACAAAATGAAACTGAACCCCCTCCTCTCACCATGCACAAAAGTTAACTCAAAATGGATCAAAGACCTTGATATCAAATCAGAGACTCTGCGTGTGATAGAAGAAAAAGTTTGCTACGATCTACATATAGTGGGGTCAGGCTCCAAATTCCTTAATAGGACACCCATAGCACAAGAGTTAATAGCAAGAATCAACAAATGGGACTTACTTAAACTAAGAAGTTTTTTCACAGCAAGAGAAACAATAAGAGAAGTAAATAGGGAGCCTACATCATGGGAACAAATATTTACTCCTCACACGTCAGATAGAGCCCTAATATCCAGAATATACAAAGAACTCAAAAAATTAGACAATAAGATAACAAATAACCCGATCAACAAATGGGCCAAGGACCTGAACAGAAACTTCTCAGAGGAGGACATACAATCAATCAACAAGTACATGAAAAAATGCTCATCATCTCTAGCAGTCAGAGAAATGCAAATCAAAACCACCCTAAGATACCATCTCACTCCAGTAAGATTGGCAGCCATTATGAAATCAAACAACAACAAGTGCTGGCGAGGATGTGGGAAAAAGCGTTCTCTTGTACATTGCTGGTGGGGCTGCAAATTGGTGCGGCCAATTTGGAAAGCAGTATGGAGATTCCTGGGAAAGCTGGGAATGGAACCACCATTTGACCCAGCTATTGCCCTTCTCGGACTATTCCCTGAAGACCTTAAAAGAGCGTATTACAGGGATACTGCCACATCGATGTTCATAGCAGCACAATTTACAATAGCTAGATTGTGGAACCAACCCAGATGCCGTTCAATGGATGAATGGATTAAAAAAAGTGGCATCTATACACCATGGAGTATTACGCAGCACTAAAAAATGACAAAATCTTGGAATTTGCAGGGAAATGGATGGCACTAGAGCAGATTATGCTTAGTGAAGCTAGCTAATCCCTAAAAAACAAATACCAAATATCTTCTTTGATATAATGAGAGCAACTAAGGATAAAGCAGGGAGGAAGAGCAGGAAGAAAAGATTAACATTAAACAGAGACATGAAGTGGGAGGGAAATGGAGAGAAAAGGGGAATTGCATGGAAACGGAGGGAGACCCTCATTGTTATACTAAATTACATATAAGAGGTTGTAAGTGGAATGGGAAAATAAACAAGGTGAGAAATGAATTACAGTAGAGGGGGTAGAGAGAGATGATGGGAGGGGAGGGGAGGGGGGATAGTAGAGGATAGGAAAGGTAACAGAATACAACAGTTACTAGTATGGTATTATGTAAAAATGTGGATGTGTAGCCGATGTGATTCTGCAATCTGTACTTGGGGTAAAAAAGGGAGTTCATAACTCACTCGAAGCTAATGTATGCTAATGTATGAAATATAATATGTCAAGAGCTTTGTAGGGTCTTGAACAACCAATAAAAAAAAGGAAAAAAAACCCTAAACCCCCCAAAAAAATAAAATAAAATAGAGGGTTGATTTATCATTGGAAAAAAAAATTGAATAAAGAATATTATCAAATCAAAACACAAGGAAGACAGAATGACAATATGCCCAACTAATAATGTATCATTTTAAAAGGAAAACACTCAAGAGGATAATATCAAAATACTGTGTATTATTTTCATTACCTTGACTCTAACTGCACATCTTCCCCTAATTTTAACAGAAACCTGATGTGTGAATGCAGTTCACAAAAAATATCATCCAGGGCTGAGAAATAATACTGAGAATTCTGATTTGTATTAATCTGTCTGTGGAAAGTTTCATCATAGAACATATAAATTGTGTTGCTCTTGACAAATTTTTCATGGAAGGAAAGGTGTTTCATGATTTTTTTTAGTTTCTCTCAACCTTGCCCTTACCTTTATAAATACCTTATTAAACAATTTTACTCTGATTGATCTTTTTTATCCTTGAGTCCTGAATAATGGATTTTTAATTACAAAAGAGTAAAATATACCTCATTTCATATCACAATGTACACACAAGTACCAGATTAATTGTATATTAAAATATAATGTATGAAATTCTAAAACTTTTAAAGACAATATCTGTTGTAATTTTGTGAAGAGAAATGGAAAACAAACAAACAAAAAATACAAAACTGAAAAAAAAACCTAAAAAGTCTTTTCTGAGACATTAACCACATTGTTGAAGTAGTGTTTATAGAATGGTTCACTTTAAAAATCTTTATTTGCATTAGAAGAACCAATCAAAAGTGGAAATAAAATGAACTGATAATATTTAAATTTTTATTAACTCTATAAAAGTGAAAATAAGTTGATGGGATAAAACAGAAAAAAGGACATAAAATAAGATCATTGGTGTTTGCAAAGGTCAAGGGTGAGAGTCATGTATACCATATGAGGCCAATAAAATAAGCTGTAACCTAAATAATTAAACAGGAGACTAAGGGCATTATAACGTTTACAAACATAAGGTAACCATTTGAGAAAAATTAGAGCCTTCATAAATAGTAAAATTAGTACAAATGATCAAAAAAAGCATATGGTATAGAAAGAGATATTTAATGTACATTTAAGATCTATGAAAATACAAAACTAAGATATCAATCATGGAGTATTTTAAATTGTATGCTTTCAAAGTATCTCCCTAATAAAATTCTGTTTATTTGGCTCAAGGACTTACCTAAAATAGATTTTGATGAAGTCTAAAGGGATGGGCAAAAAATATACCAAATATCTATATGATTAAAGTTAGGCAAGTTTCTCAAAATTAGTTTTGAAATGCATAACTTTGAGGAAGATTTGGTCTAATAGTATAATCTGCTTGCATAAATATGAGAAACACCCAGACCAGATTTGGTTAAGACAAATTGATGTTCTTATTTACCATATAAACCTGTCAGGGGTTTTTAGTCATCGTTCCCTCCCAACCTGCAGGAGAGATGGGGAGAGCACGCCCGAACCAGAAGGAGAAAAGAGAAGAGAGAGAGGAGAAAGGAGAGAGCGGACTGACCACCTGCACCCAGCCCTCCCTCACTGGAGGACAATCAGAGGTGTCAGTGAGACACACAACTAATATAAGGCACAGGAGCCAATCAGGATAAAGGTCAGCAGGGTGAGGAGAGTTCACTTGTACACCCATTCTACAGGCAGGAAGGGGACACACAAGCTGTCCACATGGGCACAAGTGTTCTGAGCCTCTCCTAGAGGTGCTCCGATTTTTCATCAGAACCCATGGTATTGCCTTCTGGCAGATCACCAGGCAATATCTTGGCCATGTGTGGCCCCAAGACCAGGAAGTGACCATCATTCTGCAAGTTAAGTTTCCTTTTCTCCATCATAGGTTTCTATTTCTCTGATGTAACATGCCCTACATAAACCAATTTTAGAATTGAAATTTAGGCTTAACAGAAATCAGGCACACAAAATATTATTTAATTATGTCATATCAGTTAAAATGATTACAGATTTTTTAATAGTTATCTTAGAGTCCTTTGATTTTTTAGCAAATAATCATTGTCTTTACATAATAAAATAAAATGAAATGATTATAAAATTGAACGTTTGCTATTATTTTTTTTTCAGACACAGTGTTACAAATGAGAAATAGTGCCATTAAAAAGAAAAAGTGTGAAATGTGAAGATTGTTTTTTTTTCAGCTTCTGAGCATTTCATCAAACACTTAGTTGAATTAGGTTTCACACTTTTCTGAACTTAATGTTCCAGGATTTTCACTAATGACCAAATAGAGCATTGCACTGAGATGGTGTCTTTCTTCAATAGATGAAGATTGTTTAATACTCAGGACAACTCAAGACAATTAGTATAATGGTAAGAAGAAGTGTGTGGCTATTAGCATATATTTTCTTCATACAGAAAATTAATTGATCAAATATACATGGCAGAAAGAGATATTTCACCACCATATGAAGAACTCAGGCCAACAGAGTCACATCTGAATATTTACAGCAGAAAGCTTTGAATACATAATGTGAAATATTTGTTAGTGTTTCCCTAATTCTACACAAGAGGCAGAAAAGGCTCACAGTGAAAACAAACAAACAAACAAAAACAGTGGCAATAAACCCACCTTGTGTTACCTAGCTCCCAAACTAAAGAACAAGTTGGTTATAGGCTCTTGTTTTTTGTAAAGTTCATTGCCATATATAGTAAAACAGAAAAATATTTAAAACAACAACAACAAAAATAACAACAGCAACAAAAACAAAAAACTGTTGAAAGTTCACAATTTAACAAAACTAGAGAAAATTTCTGTACCTAACAATCAGTAATGTTTCATGCATGGTTTCTACCCTGTTTCCACTGGTTGACATAGAAGTTTTCAACAAATGCCTAGTGTATTAGTGTATTACATGAAGAGTTCAGAGTGGTCTCTAACAACGAGTCAAATAAGTAACTAGAAACAAATCTCATTATTTTCTATCCATGTTTTATGATTAAATATTTTTAATTTACTCATCAGTATGGAAATAACATAATTTTGTGAGTTTTCTTGACTGAAATTGAATGTGTACTACAAAGCCAATTTGATCATGATGGAATCTTGATGTTCCATTGTTCCATATTCCATTGAAGACAGGATTATAAATGAGGGAATTCAAGTGTACTTCATTGGTATTCACTTAAAATTATGGTTAGTTTGTCTTATCATATTTACCAAGTAGTCAGTTTTTATTTATGATATTTCCAATATATATCATTACTATAATTAATATATTAATTAATATTCCAATATAATTACTATATTAGTAAAACCATGAAAATTAAACAATTTTGCTTACTTGCTACATGCAATAAGAAGAATATAAATGCCATTTAGATATCATTTTTTTCTAAAATTTAAAAATATAAAAAAAAATAATAAGAAATGGGCACCCATACAAACTTGGTAGAAAACCATGGGTCATAAGATGCGTAAAAATTACTCATGTACTATTAAAGAAGAGAGAAATCACTTTAGCATAAGTCTCTGGGGTAAAAAATGTTTCATATCAATTAAATTAGAATTGAATGTGTTTAAGCAAACTATTTTGAAAGAAAAATGATGAAAGTCAGAAGAAAATATTTGTAAAAATAATGCACACCTGAACATACAAGTATGTCTAATAGACAGTTTAATGGGTACATATTGTTTTGGGCCAGGTTATATGGGGAATGACCAAACAAACTCCATTTTACCCTGAGAATCCATATCATGTAAGAAATGCTTCTCCCATGGGAAAGCCCCACCTCTGTCCCATTAATATTTCCCTTGCATAGCATACTTGACAACACAAAATAGCAATAGTTATACAATGTAAAATTCTTCTTTTTGGTTTACATTTTTCTTGGGCAATGTACCTTGTCAGATATTGATTGTCTAGACATTAGTAACCATTCTCTAACATGTACTAAATAGGGTCATTTTGATCCCCTTCCCTTCTCCTTGCTGCTATACCAACCTGGAACATTACATGGGAAATACCAATTTACCATTGTATTGTCTCTTTAACTGCTCAATTCAGCTTCTTTAACAGCTTGTTTTCACTGTGACAACATGGATGAGTCCAGAGAATGTCATGATGAATGAAATAAATCAGGCACAAAAAGACAAATATTGTATGATCTCACTTTTATGTGACATATGAAAAAGTTACCTCATAGAAGCAGAGTAGAATGGTGGTTACCAGGGGCCGATTGGAAGAAGGAGTAGAGTAGATATTATTCAAAGCATACAAAATTGCAGTTAGTTGGAAAAATTAAATTCAGAAGATCTATTGTACAATATGGTGACTTGGGTGAATAACAATGTATTATGTTTGAAAATTGCTAAGAGAGATAATTTGATTGTGATAAATACATAATACAATGGATGTTAATTGTGTGGCTTAAGCTCACCAAAATGTGTGTCTATATCACATATCATTGTGCACCATAAATAAATACAATTTTTATTTGTCAATGAAAAAAAGATAAATCTGAGAAAGTTTGAATGAGATTAGTCTAAACAGAATATTAAGTATGAGGAAAATAAAATTGGGTTGTGAAAAAGAAAACATTGACAAATTTCATGTCATTGATGCTGTGTGTTTCTGTGTATGTAAAGTTAAATATCATCAGACCCTGAGGGAGAGCTATGAAAAAGAAATAACAGAGAAGAACTTTATGGAACTGAGCAAAATTCAGTGAAAACAGGAACTGGAGATTTGGCAGTAGAACATTGCCAAAGAATATTCTTGGTCATATTTTAAAATTGTCTTTATATCTCCTTTGGGCAAATAAAAGAAAAACACTTGCTGGTCTTTGTATGAAAACCAAGACACAATTCAAACTCCATCACTTTTTCACATAAAATCTTATCCAACAAAAGCTTTAACTGCTTTTTGTCAGGGAGGTTATCCCTAAAGTTTTCTCACATGTTTTATGCACTTTAAGGAACACACACTAAGAGGGGGAAATGTCTTGCCTGAGTATTGGTGCAGGAGAAATCAAGGATTATTACAAGTGGCATTATTTTTGTTATTGTTGGTCACAACCTAATAGGTCAGAACCTGTGGTTCTTTAGTGAGTGTGCTTAAAATAAAATCATCATCATCTGGGCCTGAGGGAATGTGGAAAATCACATCTAGAAGAAACTCAGCAATTTTTCAACAGAAAGTAAATGTACTAGTTGGAACTGAAGAGGAGCAGAATATAGGGCACAATTAAAATTTGTTTCACATTCTTACATAACTGTCGACATAAAGTACCATTTCAGAAAAGGATCTTTCAGAAAGCAGAAGACTATTTAAGGATAAGGCTTTTCTCAGGAATATAGTGGTGAATTTCACTTTGAATTTCTTAGAAATGCCAAGATGTTGTCAGGTATTACCAAGTGTTAAGAATTTGACTGGGGATCTTGGAAGAATGGTGGAATTCTGGTTAAGAATCTGTAATAACAGGATAGAAGGAAACCTACAAAGGACTGTCAGATGTTGAACAGTATGTAGAGGAATAACCTAATTATTCCATACCACCAAATTTACCAAGTGCTCCTTGCTTCCATACACAAGGTTCATATGCCACAATGCAACAACATAAATATAAGAAAATAGATATTAGAAGAACAATACAGTGTGATTTTTCAAAAGAAGGAACTCATTTAGATAAAAAAAATATTGAGGTAAAAAATTTAAATAAGTGGAAGGGTTAATATGAGAATCAATATAAATATCGACTTTCCACATAATTGATAAATATTATAGAATTTTACATCAATATAGAATTTAAATTCATTTTCTTCTTCTTTCTTTCTTTTTTTTTGTGGGAAGAGGGAGACCAGGGATTAAATTCTGAAGCACTAATCTACTGAGCCACATCCACAGCCCTATTTTGTATTTTATTTAGAGTTCATGGCTCCACAAGGAAACACAAGAGAATTATAATTAAAGAAAGTGCATTAATATTCTTAAGGAACAGGTGAGACAGTCATTCTAATTTTATTAACAAATAATTATATAAGAAAAGTCAAATTGACTTCTAGAAATTTTTTCTCAAGGAGAAGAACGAAGTTTAGAATATTTATGTGACCTTGTTGTAAAAATCATAGTGCATCCATATCACCACTGGCGCATTTTCTAGTAAAACAGAAATCAGAGAAAATAAAATAATTTGATATGCACTATATACCTAGAAATTTCTCACACACAACATATATATTAAAATATTATTATTCACATAGTGAATCACTGAGATAATGGAGTAGATTTCTTTCTCTCCTCTTGAACAAATGCCAAGGACACTAAAGTCAATACCACACTATAATTGCTCAAAGAGCTTCTGAATCAACTTTGTTACAAATATTATTTGGTACCTTAAACTTTTGTTGTATTTGTGTATGTGTTGCTCTTATATTTCTATTGTTTCTTCATTCATTCCTCGTTTATTTATTTCTTGATTTTTTTGCAGTGTTGGAGATAAAAACCTTAGCTTTGTTCTTTCTGTTGTCAGTCACTCAACAACTGAATTATATTCCAGTTCTATAGTTTTATTTAAATCATATTAATTTTATATAGCATATATGCAGACAAAATTAATTGTTTATTTAAAACTCACCAAATCTCTTATTAATTCTAACAATTTATATTAATATGCTTTATTTTTCAATCATGCATGTGTATTATATTCTCCAATGTATTAACATCATGAATTTAATGATGTAGTGGTACAGTCTTCTTTTCCTTTTTTTTTTTTAATTTTATGCCTTCATTTATATCTCTATACCATTTAAATATTGTTTTCTTCCTTAAATATGACTTGGGGCATTATTTTAGTAGTTACTTTTAAAGTTAATATTTGATATTTTAAATATTAAGAAATTGAAATTGCTGCCATTGTACTCCCAAGTCAAAGATTTTTAAAAATTGTTAGTTCTCATCACCTTCAATTAGATTATTTTTACACATTTAACTACTATTTATCTTCTTAAAGTTCATAATTTTAGACATCATTTTCTTCTTCTTTCTCTTCTCAACCTCCTATCAAAATTATAATTTTTAATTTTTTTATTTGAATTGATTCTTTTTAGTTGTACATAACATTTGGATTTATTTTGAGAAATTAAAAATGCATAGAATATAACTTGCTCTAATTTGGACTATAGTGCTTCTTTATCCCCTTACCTCCTTGCTCTCCCTTTTCCCTTTCCTCTATTCTACTGATCTTTCTGCTATTATAGAGGTTTTTTTTTAATTTTTAACTAATATGTTGCAGATGTACAGATATGTGAAAAATAATTCAAAATAAGGGTGGGAACATTTAACAAAAAATTCTGGGGAAACTGGAAATCCATATGCAGCAATATGAAATTAAATTCTCACCATGCACAAAACTCAACTCAAAGTGGACCAAGGATCTTTAAATTAGACCAGAAGAATAGAGGAAAAAAACCTTCATCATATTGGACTAGGTCCTAACTTCCTTAACAAAACTCCTAAAGTGCAAGAAATAAAATCAAGAATCAATAAATAGGATGGATTCAAGCTAAAAATCTTCTTATCATTACAGGAAACAATCAATAATGTGAAGAAAGAGCTTACAGAGTGGAAGAAAATATTTTCCACATACACTTCATATAGAGCACTAATCTCCAGGTTATATAAAGAACTGGAAAAAATTAACACCAACCAACCAACCAACAAACAAACAACTAACCCAGTCAATGGACTAAAGAGCTGAACAGATAGTTTTTTAGTAGAGGATATACAATTGATCAACAAATATACAAAAAAATGTTCAACATCTCTAGCAATTAGAGAAATGCAAATCAAAACTATTCTAAGATTTCATCTTATTCCACTCAGAATGGTAGTTATGCAGAATACAAACAACAATAAGGGTTAGTGAGGATGTAGGGGAAAAGGGTCAACTCATACATTGCTGGTGGGACTTAAGTATGGAAAGCAGTATGGAGATTCCTTGGAAAACTAAGAATAGAAACACCATTTGACCCAGGTAGCCCATTTCTCCAACTATACCCAAAACACTGAAAATCAGCACACTACAGTGATGCAGCCACGTAAGTGTTTACAGAAACTAAATTCACAATAGCTAAACTGTAGAACCAACCTAGATGTCTTTCAATAGGTGAACAGATAAAAAAAATGTGGTAGTATATATACAATGGAATATTATTAAGCACTAAAGGAAAATAAAATTATGGCATTTTCAGGTAAATGAACTGAATTTGAGAATACCATGATAAGTAAAACAGTCAAAGACATAAAATCAAAGGGCAAATTATAAGTGGATGCTGATCCTCAATGGGTGGCAGGATGAGAAGAATAGAGGAACTTTTTAATATTTATTTTTAGTTGTAGTTGGACACAATAACTTTATTTTATTTATTTACTTTTGTGTAGTGCTGAGGAAAGAATCCAGGGCCTCACATGTGCTAGGTGACTGCTCTACAGCTAAGCCACAACCCCAGTCCACATGTTTACACTTTTTAATGATTAAACTATCATATCCATCACGGCCAACACTTATTTCTTTGTGATGACAATATTCAACATCCTCTCTTCAATCTATTAAAATATACAACTAATTACTGTGAACTCTAGTAATAAACTACAATAGGTCATCAAACTTGGATTTAACTTAGTTTTCACTGATCATATGAATTACAAGTTTACTGATTTGTAAAATTTTTTTATCCTCATTATTAAAATTAATTTTAAGATCAGTGGATCTATGTAGAGAACTATTTTCTTTCAGCTTTAAGTTATGATTCCATATATTTTATCTTAAATCACTGCTTTTGGGAAACCTCATATCAAATGTTAAGGGTTTTTTGTAGTTAATCTTTCTTTCGCCCTGATTTAATGTAATAAAATTATGTAAATAGTTATATTCTATTAAATAATTTATTTAACTATAGTTTCATTATGGATTCCTATACAAAATATTTATTTTCTAGTGTTTTTTAGTTATGATTTCATACCTTTTATATGGCTAGAAAATTTTCACCTGACACACTTCCCTCTCTGTCCTTTTCAGTCCCTAGCCCTTCTCATTTTACTGTTCTTTCATATTTCTAACATTATTGTTTCTCCAAATGCTATTCTATTTAATGCTTTTAAATATATCTTTATTGTAGAAAAAAATTACTCATTTATGCAAAGCTGGTGCTTTGTTTACTAATTGATTTTGTTTCTGAATTAATTTTAAATTTAGAGTCACATATTTTTTTCCTCTTCCCATCATCATAATTTGTTCTATTTGCATAGTTTATCAATAAATTTCTTCATTTTTGTCCTGCAAGGTTACTTTACATAGTCCTGACGATAAATGGCCATGAGAATTACAGGCACCCACCACGTTCTATTTATTAGTTGCATTGCTTTCCATACATAAAACTTGCTTTATTTTGTGTCTGATGAATTAGTATTTGATCCTATTTAAGTGAACTTATAATTTGATAATATGTAAGTATCAGTATCAAGGATTTTTTTTCTTAATTCAGAGAAGTCTTCCACTTATTTCCGAAAAACACAAGACACATTAGTAACCAGCAAAAAATTAATTTCTTGGCATGGGTATAGTTTTTTCAATAAATAATGTAAATTCATGAACAAATTAGTTCTTTCTTGGTTGAAGGTCTGCAGAGAAATTTGAGAAGGATATACGTGACATAGAAGAAAGTTTTCTACAAATGTATGAAAAATATAATCTGAAGCTGTTTGTCTATGAAAATCTGGGTACTTCTGGCCTGCTGTCTTTCTAGATGGCACTAGGAAAATCAAGGTAGGTAACTCATGGAATTTTGTATTGTGTTGCATTTTTCATTCATCATTATTACCACCTAGAGTAAGCCAAGTGTTGGAAATAGCTAGGTGGTACTCTTTTGGTCATGCTTTAATAGGTCTGGAATCAAGGTTGTTTAGGCATCCCTGTGTTGATACTGTCTCCTCTACCTCCAAACAGCAGACTAGAATATGTAGACAAGGTTTGTAGGTGAAAGTCAGGTGAAATGTTCCTTGTATCTCATGCAATGGTGCTTAACAGACTCCTAGTGAAGGATATTGATATTTTCAATACAGATAATAAATACCAGGATGCATTACCAAAAGAAGGGATTTTAATGATGGGATAATATGACCTAGGCCACTGGTATGCTTGGGTTATAAATTTCCATAGATTCCAGAAATCCTACCAATTTGCTTAAGAGAAAGCTGGAAGAATTAATGCAGTCCTGAAAGCAAAATAATTTTTCTATAGGAAAAAAGAAAAAGAAAAAGAATTGGGCACAAGAAAAAGTATGGTGACTGGGATTGTGTCTCAGTGGTAAATGCTTGCGTAGCATGTGTGAGGCCCTGGGTTCAATTCTCAGCACTACATATAAATAAACAAAATAAACCTTCATTGACAATATATTATATATATATATATATATATATGTCTCTGTGTGTGTTTGTGTGTGCATGTGTGTGTGTATGTGTGTGTTAAAAAAAAGGGGGCTGGGGATGTGGCTCAAGTGGTAGCGCGCTCGCCTGGCATGCGAGCGGCCCGGGTTCGATCCTCAGCACCACATACAAACAAAGATGTTGTATCTGCTGATAACTAAAAAAAAATAAATAACTAAATATTAAAAATTCTCTCTCTCTCTCTGTCTCTCTCTCTGTCTCTCTCTCTCTCTCTCTCTCCTCTCTCACTCTCTCTTTAAAAAAAAAAGGAAAAAGAATGGGATAGAAGACAAGAAAAAAGGGCATGTGACTTCAGAGAAACATAGTATACTGGCAAAATATCCAGGAAGGAGGACAAAAGTGTCCTTCTGGAAAAATTATGGTAATGATTAATCATAGTAAAAGAAAAACCACTAAGAAAGATTGTACGGTTTACAGGGATCCAATGTATTTTCACTGTTGAGTCTCTGTCCAGGGAATTTTAGCACTGAGAAGGGGGAGAAAAAGTAAAACCACTGTCACCATAATAAAGCCTAACAGTTGTGTGAGGAGACACAAACTCAACAAAAAGAAGCACGTCCTAGGTGCATGTATCACTGCACATATGGTGCAACATTACGTTGTGTAAAACCAGAAAAATGAAAAGTTGCACTTCAATTTTGTCCAATGAATCAAAATGCATTCTGCTGTCATATATACCTAATTAGTTTAAATAAATTAATAAAAAAGAAGTGCTGGGAAATGTAAAGAGGGAGAAAAAAATATTAAATGTAAGTTTTCAAACTTTATTGATTAAATTGTGACCAGCACAACTGGAAATTGGCCAAAAGCTCTAGAGCATGTTTTTTAACTCACTAGTTTTGGATGATCCCAGAGCTCACTGGCATTATAAATCTAACATGACAAATGTAAATATTCTGCAAGTCATTAAATGATGTAAACCTAACATAGAGAGTTATATGATACTGTTTTTAAAAAGAAGGATGTCCTTCTATTACAAATGGAAATTTGTCATGTGTACATGAAATATTATTTCTCAAAAACTGAATATGTTTCCTCAAAGTTAAGAATATCTAAAAAAAAAAAAAACAGAGCGAGAGGGAGACTTAAATCTATTCATCATGTGTGGAAAGACAAAGTTTGAATAAGAAAATATTTTAAATAGTTTTTTTGATCCCTCTTCCTTGGGATTTTGATAATTAGGGGTTTAACTGAAAGGACAAGTTGTTTTCCTCATCAGAAACATGTAACTGAAACATTATCATAGAGGTCATCAACAGTTCTCAAAATCAGATTTGAGAGCTGAATGTGCTGAGCAAGTATTTATTTTTCTTTCTTTCTTTTTTTAAAAAATTTTCACTTTAAAAATGCTATGCTGAAACATTCATAAGTGTGGTATTCATATACAAATACAGAGAATAGTCATGCAAAACTATGTTTTTCAAATTTTATTGTGCATTTCAAACTAAATAGTGTAATGATTGCTGAAGAATAAATAAAATTGCCTGAAAATTGATAGATAATTCAGGAATGATATGCCCATTTCTTAATGTTCTTATATATTTGTGAAGTTTCCCTCAATTTTTCTTTGGAATATTTATTTCCAAAATTACTCTGATTAACATACTACTCTAAGCCATCTCTCCATTTTTTACAAAATTCTCTTAGTCACACACATAATAATCCCTCTTTTAGAGATGAAGAATCAAAACTGAGAAACTAAAGATTTATTTGTGATGTTGTATTTGTGATAGAAGAATAAAGCTATAAACATAGTTTACCTGTATTGACCAGACTCTATAACCTTTTAAACTTTTCCTAAAAATAATTCCTGAAATACCAATGTATAGATTCATTTTGAAGCACTATATAACTATATAGTAAAAATATGAAATATTTTCCACAAAGGAGAACTAAATATGAATTTCACCCACAAAAGCATTGTGTTTATCAACTTTTTGTGTCATTATGACAAAAAACCTGAGAAAATCAACATACAGGATGAGAGATTTCTTTTGACTCTTCTTTCAGACATTGTAGTCCATGGTCTCTTGTTCCTGTGTCATTAGACTTTGGGTGTGAAAGAACCTCATGGCAAGGAGTGAGAAAGCAGAGAGAGAGCAAAGGGCCAGGGTCCCAATATATGCTTCAAGGACACATTCCAAAGGATCTACTTCCTCCAACTGGAACTCTCAATAGCACCATTAGATGTCGACACTGTCCATACTGTGATAAGGAAGAATAAAATACTTTTCTTATACAAAGAAAGAAAAAAAAAGTAAGGATATTAAGTATTGAAATCACTAAATAGGGTATTCCTGTTGTGTATGTATATGTAGTTGAAATATGTTATTTAGATATAACATGTATTCTGTTAATGACATTTAAAACATTAAGTTTTATAAGAAATGAGAAAATTTGGCCATTATATGTACTAACTAGTTGAAGGTTATTATATCATGTTTACAGGAAAATGAACTTGATTTTCTGATAGGCTGTGAATTAATTTATACAGTAATATAAGTGATATGTGTTAGCTGACATATCATGTGCTGCCTCGATTTGTAAATGCATGCCATTTACATGTATAAAAAAATTTATGCACTTTTTATGTTTGTGCATAAATATTTTTGTGAATTTGTAAGACACATTATCTACTCTCAAATTAGCATTTTACTGAGAAGCCTTCAACATTTTTGTTTTTAGGCAATTATATTATGACTTCATTAACTTTGTTTCTATATCCTTAAATGATATCAATGATTATTTAATGTAGATTTGCCATAAGACTAATGCTTGTGTTTGGTTCATACTTCTTCCATGGCACTATAATCACAGATGGATAAAACTGCAAAATTTTATAGGACTTTTAATAGCAAAATTAATGCAAGCTACAAATAAGTGGCTATTGAACTATTCATCTCTATTTATGGAAGAAAATGTTCACAAATCTGTTAACATTTCAAAATCTCAGATTCCAAGTGATTCTGAAGCTCAAAACCAAAACAGTGCATTATTTACATTCATAATTTGCTTGCTTTTGAAGAAAATGACATCTGTGCAATATTTTTCTTCCCAAAAGATGTTAATTTTGACATAAACTGAATTAGAACTAAGAGAGCTACTGTGGAATATAACTGCTCTCATGAGATATACAGTACACTAAATATAAGATTATATGTAGATTTTTTTCTAGTAGATTTACTGTTACTAAATATAGATCAATGTTTTATACTAAAAATAGGTGTTAATTTCATACTAAATTTCTTGCAATAATTTGTAATTTTTAGCTTAAAATGGTATAGTTCCTTTTGCTTTTTGTTGTTAATGCTGTTAATTCTGTTTCAATAGGAATAGAGATTCATGTGTCTTTCACCATAATCAGGATTCAGAAAAATTCCCTCACTGAAAATATTCCCTCATGGAGGTCCATTTTAGGAAAGACCTCCTGTCATATCGAGGCTCTGTCAACAGGTCATCTCTGTATAATTGTTAGTGTTGGAATCATATATCTAACCTTTTAAGATTAACTTATTTACTTAGCATTACATAACTTATAGGTCATCTTTTTTGTCATTGACTATGTTTATTTTTTGTTTCTTTTGATTACTGAATAGTGTTCCATTAAATGTCTTGAAAGACATTTAGCTTATTACTAATTTTTGGTGATTACATGATAAAAGTTCAATAAACATACATGTACGTGTTTTCTTGTGAGACATTATATTTGTTTCTCTAGTTGGCATTGTTGAGTCCTAGGGTAAGTACATGTGAAATTTGTAAGAAACAATAGACTGATTTCCGAATTGTTTTTATATTTTTCTATGCCGGTCAAAAGTATGATTTTGATTTGTTCTATATCCTTGCCATAATTTGGAAATATTTTATATTTTTACCTTTTTATTATGTTTTAGCCATTCTAGTAGGTATATTATAGTGCCTCATTGTGGATTTAAGTTGCTTTTCCTGGAAAACTAAGAAATCTGTGTAATTTTGTGGCTATTTTTTATGTTTTATATTTGTACTTTTATGTCATTCATGTACTTACATCATGTACTAAGCATTAATTTTCTTTACTGAATTGCCTGCTTAAGCTTTGGCTCATATTTTCATTGTATCTTCATTTCCTATTAATGACTTTTGAGGTTTTTTTACGTTCTGAATACAAGTCCCTTCCTTAATATGACACATGCAAATGTCTTTACCAGCCTGTAGTTTGTTCTTTTATTTAGCGTTTTTGTTATATTGTACATGTATATCAAGAAAGATGGAAAATATATAGTTAATAAAGTTATAATCCATTTTTTTCTATATTTAAGTGTTTTATTCATGTGAATCCTAGTGCTGAAAGATACTATTTCTTAGGAATTATTGTGTAGGTTAAAATTTTGCCTTTAGTTTAGAATCTATGTGGCCAAAAGTTAATTGACTTAATATCTTTTAACCTTAGCTAACAATATACAAAACAGAAAAATAATAGTAATTCTGTGGCAAAATTATAACACTAATGTAATCATTTATGAAAAAGCACTTAGCATAAAGCCTAACCTATAATAATACCTTTAGGATTTAAATTTTTATTATTAGTGAACTCTAAAATAATAAGTGTAAGATAAACTTGATTGTTTTAAACTATACCTCATATTTTAAAATATTTCTATGATTTCAAGTATTTTTTCTGTTGTTACATATTTATTTCACTTCCCTTCACTACATATCATATTCCAATATAAAATGTTTTCTTCTGTATCCCATGCATTCTTAAATTTCAGTCACAATATATCAAATGGATTTTACAGATACAACTTTGTGTACAGTATCATTAGAAATATAAAATGAGAATACAAAATCCACTTCATTTATTTGACAGTTCTTTTTACAGGTTAAACTCATCTAATATTATTTTTTTAAATTCTGTTAATGCTATTACTCCTAACTTCTCCAATTCAAACAGGAATTCCCCTTACTCCATATTTTTATATAGATGCTTCATATATGAGCAGTAAAACATTTATTCCATGAAATAATTCTTAGTTTTCCAAAGTGGGGGCAGATACTCCATTTCAGATTTTCTCAGAATTAAAAGGAAGATTGATTTTTGTGAAAAGAAGATTCTTCCTCATATTCTGGTATTCTCTCTACTGAAGAATTTTATATATATGATTTATATTTATATATGTAACTATATATATAATTTTGAAATAACATCTGTTAAAGAATAACCCAAATAGGTATGAAGAGGCGGAGTCAATGAGCAGACCAAACTCAACTTACCATAATATGAGTTATCTTATGTTGAGTTTTCACAGCAAATATTACCTGTAAACAAGTCTCTATGAGAGATAAAAATGGGCACACCTTTTACTACCATCTTAGTCTCTGCCGGGGACTCTGATAAAATCATCGCTATAGCTCACAAGCAGAAGAGGATTTTGAAAGCCCTAAGCACTGAAGACATTGAACTAATTGAAGTTTTGAGTTGGATGGAGAGCCTGTTCAGAATGGATTGTCCCCAGTAGCAATTCTAATTCTCCATTTGAGCCAGAGTAAGAAAAGAAGTAAGGTCAAATTTTTAGAATTTTTAGTCAACTGTTCTACATAACATCAAGGGCCTATGTTAATAATACTTTAAATCCATTTATTACCAAATTGAGTTATCATTATTAACTCATAGTTTTTGATGATTCAGAATGTTATAAAAATAAACTATATAATACTCTGAAATATGAATTAGCAAGAGTTATGTTTGTATATTCTGAAAAAATTCTATATAATCACAAAGCACTGTTTAAGAATATTTTCAATATATAAGTTCATGTATTTTCAATTCCTTTTCTTGTGATTCTATGTGATCAAGGAAAAAATCTTTAACAAATATCAAATAAGTCTACTTCTTTAAGAAACATGGGTCAGAAACAAAGGAAATAAAAAGCCCTACATATTAAAATTTTTATAATTCTAATAGTAATCCAATGTAAGTAATTTTTAAGAATCTATTTGGCAAGGTATTTATTAATCACTAATATGTATATATGTAAGATGTATATGTATGTGTGTGTATATATACATGTATGATTTGAATATATATGTATACATATATAGATTTACACCATAAAATTAAGTAATATTTTAGTCATTGTTTCAAAAAAAAAAAACTAAATATCAATAAAGAATCATGCTGCTCTTTATAAATTTTAAGTTGGTAACTTTGGAAATACTCCTGAGTTTTAAGCTAGATGAACTCTTTTAAATATCCAGTTTTAACATTGAAATACTCATGATATGTAAGTACTTATTTGTTAAAACAAAATTATTCATGAATAATAATCATAATAAAGTCTACAATACTGTACAAACTGGAAGATATTGGAAATAAAGAAAATCTATTATAGAAATTCTCTATTGGCTCAATAGAGTAGAGAAAGTGGACCAGGGAGGCAGGAGAGGAGAAAAAGGAGAAGTCAGGGGAAATGAAATGGAGCAATTATATTTTATGCATGTATGAATGTGTCACAGTGAACAGCCCCTCACATGTAGTTATCATCTAATCTTCTCCTTTTTGCTACATTTTAATGTTTAATTGTTTCAGTGAAAAAATGATACAATTAAGATTCCATTTTCAATAGCAACAAAAAGATTATTTTAACACAATAAGGGCAAAATTTATAGCTTAAAAACTATTTCAATGATTCTAAAGAAATTAATAAAAAAATCTAAATAAATGGATAACATGTATTTCTTATAAAAATTGAAATTAAAAATTCTTTGTATTTCAAAAGATGCCACTTTGAAAATGAAAAGATAACTTGGAAGAGTCAAAATTGTCAAGACAGCAATCTGAACAAATTGCCTTCTCAACACATTACCTATTATGCCCCACAGACAATTTTGAAACTATTAACAAATTTTTCTGTAAATTTCTGTAGATGTACATTTGAAATATAAAGTCACTATAATCAACATAGTACAGTTCTGTGAAATAATAGGTATATATAGTAAATCAAACAAATTAGGAGTACAAAAAAAAAAATTTACATTAATGGATACCCGACTGTGAAAACAATAGGGAAAGGATATCTTCAAAACTATTGTTGAAAAAATTAGACATCCATATTAAAGAAAAAATAATGTAGACACTTGCCACCATATTAAAACAACTCAAAATACTCATATGTTTGATTATAAAATCTGAAAAAATGTCTAAAAGGATTAATTGGATAAAAGTTTATGACTATGATTATATGAAACTTTCTTAGACAAATTACCAAAAGCATAATGCTTAAAACAACAAAAAATTAAAATATTTTTAAATTTAAATTCTTTGTACTTCAAAAAATACCATTGTGAAAATAAAGAGGTATGACACAGATTAAGATAAAATATTTATTATTCAGATTCCTTATAAAATAATTATATTTATAATAAGTAAGTAGTGATTATAATTCAATGGTGGAATATTTAACCAAGTAAATTAAAAATGGTCAAAATGTTAGGACAGATATTTCACATTTAGGTAGTTTTACCTAAACAGACATTTACACATAAATAAAATTAATTATATTTTTAACGCTTACTTTTCTAATCTACATCATTGGTTTTTAATAAAGTACATTTCCTGACTTTTTAGAAACCAAGTGTCCAGGATTCAAATTTGCATATGAAGAATCTTCTTATAGGACATACATACATGGCCATCTAATGTAGTTCTAGTGAAACCAAATGTTAATTTGTGTACATTAATTGATTGCATAAATTATGGGTACAGGAAAATATGATATTTACCCATAATATATTACATAATTTTTTGTTTGTTTATTTATTCATTTTTATGTTGTGCTGCAGATCGAACCCAGTGCCTCACACCTGGGGGGGGCAAGTGCTCTATAACTGAGCTACAGCCCCAGTGGCTACATTACATCATTTAATGAAAATATTCAGTCTCTTTTAGATGGCTCAAGGTACATATCTCCTGACTTTTTATTTTGATTTTATTATCATTTTAAGAGACTCTTGGAGTTTATAGGCATCTAAATAATTGTGTTTCACAAGTGAAGTTGTTTATGGTTTTTCACCATGATTGTGAAGGCAGATGACAGGGAAATATATAATGATATCATTCTCAAGGCTTGGTTCACATTGTATGATGCAGATAAATAATTGGACTGAGAGTGGCATCACTTTGATCATGTATTTGTGACCAAGGACATACTCTGTAACATTCTATGGTGCAACATGCAGATTACTTAAAAATGTAAGTGAATGAGACAATTATAGAAACTATGTTCCTAATGAAAAAAAGGAAATGCTAAAAAATGCTATCATTTTTAACAGCTGCTTCTGCTCCTCTGTGGCATAGGCTGCTTGACAAGGCAGGTCACCAGCATATGAGGTAATAAAAATGTTTCTGTATAGTCACCTTTGGAAATGTTGTAAAAGAAGAGTGCAAGAACTGAAATGTCTACTGAGGTTAACAAAGCAATATAAATTAATGAATCAAGCTAGATATAAGTTTAACACTTGCAAGTGCAAAAAGGGAAGTTTATCTTTTTGTATGTTTAGTTTTCATGTAGTCATGAATACAGTGAATGTGTTACTTCCTTATTAACTCTGCTGTAAGAAAAGCCACAGTGAAAAATTTGTGATTAATAATTACTGCCCCAAGACCAGAATATAAAAGAATCAACAGAGGGAGGTGGACACTAGTAAATTATTGAGGGCTGTGATCCAGCTAATGAATGACCATTATTTTGCTCTGCAAGTGTTACAAAGAAAAGAACATGGACAAACTTGCCAGATATTTTTAAAATGCTACAAATCTGTACATTTACATAATATTGTATATTTGTTTTTTTTATTGTTGGTTGTTCAAAACATTACATAGTTATTGATATATCATATTTCACACTTTGATTAAAGTGGGATTTGAACCCCCATTTTTACCCCGTATACAGATTGCAGAATCACATCAGTTACACATCCATTGATTTATATATTGCCATACTAGTGTCTGTTGTATTCTGCTGCCTTTCCTATCATCTACTATCCCCCCTCCCCTTAACCCCTCCCGTCTTCTCTCTCTACCCCCTCTACTGTAATTCATTTCTCCCCCTTATATATATATTTTTTTTTTCCCTTTCCCCTCACTTTCTCTTGTATGTAGTTTTGTATACCCCTGAGGGTCTCCTTCCATTTCCATGCAATTTCCCTTCTCTCTCCATTTCACTCCCACCTCTCATCCCTGTTTAATGTTAATCTTCTTCTCATGCTCTTCGTCCCTACTCTGTTCTTAGTTACTCTCCTTATATCAAAGAAGACATTTGGCATTTGTTTTTAAGGGATTGGCCAGCTTCATTTAGCATAATCTGGTCTAATGCCATCCATTTCCCTGCAAATTCTATTATTTTGTCATTTTTAATGCAGAGTAATACTCCATTGTGTCTAAATGCCACATTCTTTTTTTATCCAATCGTCTATTGAAGGGCATCTAGGTTGGTTCCACAGTCTTGCTATTGTGAATTGTGCTGCTATGAAAATGGATGTAGCAGTGTCCCTGTAGTATGCTCTTTTTAGGTCTTTAGGGAATAGACCGAGAAGGGGAATAGCTGGGTCAAATGGTGGTTCCTTTCCCAGCTTTCCAAGAAATCTCCATACTGCTTTCCAAATTGGCCGCACCAATTTGCAGTCCCACCAGCAATGTACAAGTAAACCCTTTTCCCCACATCCTCGCCAGCACTTGTTGTTGTTTGACTTCATAATGGCTGCCAATCTTACTGGAGTGAGATGGTATCTTAGGGTGGTTTTGATTTGCATTTCTCTGACTGCTAGAGATGGTGAGAATTTTTTCATGTACTTGTTGATTGATTGTATGTCTTCCTCTGAGAAATATCTTTTCAGGTCCTTGGCCCATTTGTTGATTGGGTTATTTGTTATCTTATTGTCCAATTTTTTTAGTTCTTTGTATATTCTGGATATTAGGGCTCTGTCTGAAGTGTGAGGACTGAAGATTTGTTCCCAGGATGTAGGCTCCCTATTTACCTCTCTTATTGTTTCTCTAGCTGAGAAAAAACTTTTTAGTTTGAGTAAGTCCCATTTGATGATTCTAGTTATTAACTCTTGTGCTATGGGTGTCCTATTGAGGAATTTGGAGCCTGACCCCACAGTATGTAGATCTTAGCCAACTTTTTCTTCTATCAGACGTCATGTCTCTGACTTGATATCAAGTTCCTTGATCCACTTTGAGTTAACTTTTGTGCATGGCGAGAGAAAGGGATTCAGTTTCATTTTGTTGCATTTGGATTTCCAGTTTTCCCAGCACCATTTGTTGAAGTTGCTATCTTTCTTCCATTGCATGCTTTTAGCCACTTTATCAAATATAAGATAGTTGTAATTTTGTGGATTGGTTTCTGTGTCCTCTATTCTGTACCATTGGTCCACCTGTCATAGACGTTTAGTAAATGTTGAATAACTGTTAATTTCACATAAGCAGCTCAACTTTGATGATTTTATATATCATAATATCTTTAAAATTACCATTTCAAAATTTCAATTGAACTCAGAGGAGAGGTGATCATCAAAATAATCTCACCACTTATAAATGTTAGAAAATTTACTGTTTTTAATTCCAGTAATAAAATTTTATTTATTCTCATTGGACTCCAACGAGGACATCTTTGCTTCAATAATTCACAGATCCAGTTTTATCAGACCTTCAAATTGAAATTTTAACATAATTGGGCTGCATAGCTAAGTACCAACTTTTACTAGTATTACAAGAGAATAGTATGTGATGGCCAATTTCTAAACTCTTTGTTTTAGTCAGCTTTTTCACTTTTGTGACCAAAGGACTTCAGAAGAACAATTTTAAAGAAGGAAAGTTTATTTGGGGAATATTCAGAGGGCTCAGTCTATAGATAGCTGGTTCTATTCCTTGTGGCTCAGTGCGGGGCAGAACATCACAGTTGAGAAGTGTGGTAAAAAGCAGAGAGAAAAAAAAAGCAGCGCAGGAAATCACACTAGGAAGTAGAGAGAAATATATTCCTTACCATAGACAAAATATATATCCCTAAAGGCAGGCCCCCTGTGACCCAACTCATCCAATCACATCTAGCTACCTACAGTTACCATCCAGTTAATCCCTATTAGGTGATTAAATACAATAATTTAATTATGATTCTCATAATCCAATCATTTTACCTTTAAACTCTCATGTGTTTTCCACATGTGAGCTTTCAGGAACACCCATTATCCAATAACACTCTTTAAGCCAAAAGTCATGACTGTATTTCCTTTTAAAGACTTTGCTATAAGTAAATTAATCAAAAATTTTCCATATTAGTAAACTTCAAACTATTTTGTAAGGACCCAGACAATTATCTCATTATTTAAAAATACTTTATTTTTAATTAATATAATTAGTCTTACATATTACTGGGGTTCAGTGTGATATTTTCATGCATGCATACAGCAGACACTTATTGGATGCAGCCTCCCTTTACCTACCCTCCACTCTAAATTTCTTAATTTCTAGTAATTGCTCTTATATATGCAGTTCTACTTTTTGCTATTTGATTTTTAGCTTATACATATGAGAGAGAATATGTGGTAATTGTCTTCTGTCTCTGGCTTATTTCATTTAACATGATGTCCTCCAGTTCAGTCCATTTTACTACAAATGACAGGATGTAATATTTCCTAGTGGATTAATAATATTTCAATTTGTTTACATAACACATTTCCTCATGCATTTATGAATTAATGGATCTTAGGTGACTCCATATAAACCTACTATTATTAATAATAATAACATAACAAACATGGCTATGCAAGCATCAGAGATGTACTGATTTCATTTCTTTTGCATGTGAACCCCATGTTGGGATTGCTGAATCATATGCAAATTGCAATTTAGTTTTTTAAGGAACCTCCATAATGTTTTCTGTTATGGCTGTATTAATCTTTTTATTGTCAACAAAAGAAGAAATATAAATGGTCAATAAATATATTTTAAATGTTCAATATCCCTAGCAATCAGGGTTATATAAATCAAAACTGCATTGAGATTTCATCTCATCCCAATTGGAATGTCAATCTTTTTTCTAAATATATTTTTAAAAAATTTTACTTGTATATGGCCACGATATCTTTATTTGTTTACTTATTTTTATGTGGTGCTGAAGAGCAAATCCAGTGCCTCACATGTGCAAAGCAAGTATGCTATACTGCCACTGAGCCATAACCACAGCCCTCCCCCTCCATGGCAATCTTCAATAAATCCTGGTGAGGATGTGGGGGGAAAGTATGTACAGTCATATATTTTTTGTAGTACTGCAAATCAGTGAAACCACTCTGGAAAGCAATTGTAAGATTACTCAAAAAATTAGGAATGGTACCAAGATATGAATCAGTTATCCCACTTTTCCATACTTATACTAAAAAACTAAAATCATCATACTGCAGTGACACAGGGACATCAATATTTATAGCAGCACAGTTCACAATAGTCAAGTTATGAAACCACTTCAGGTGCCTGTCAACATATGAATGAATAAAGAAAATGTGATATATATATATATATTTTTTTTTCTTTATATATATATAGAAAAATGAAATTATGCATATTCTGGTAAATAAATGGAAATGGAGAACATTATGCTAAGCATTATAACCCAGACTCAGAAAATCAAGGGTTGAATGTTTTCTCTTATATGCAGGAGATAGAACAAAATAAAGGAGAACAAACTGCGTGGAAGACCTCATGAAAATAAAAGGAAGATTAATGCAGCAGAGAAAGAGGATTGAAAATGAGAGAGGATACACAAGCCAAGGAAGGAATTGTGGAACAAAATTGACCAAATTATGTGCATGCTAGTGCTCTCTCTCTCTCTCTCTCTCTCTCTCTCTCTCTCTCTCTTTCTCTCTCTCTCATATACATATTGAATGCAGCATATATATATATACACACACACATACACACTACAATGAACAACTCCTTTATGTATAGCTACAAAGCATTGATTTACCAAAAAAATACATAAATAAATGAAATAAATATAAAAAATTCCAGTACACAGACGATGGAGAAAAGGGAAAGGAAAAAGGGGAGGGAAAGAGGAAGTGCTGGGGACTGAAATGAAGCAAATTATATTCAATTCATAAATAATTGTTTCAAAATAAACTCCAGTGTTATGTATAAATATAATGCACCAATAAAAATGTAGACAAAGGAAAAGAAAAATACTTTTCAAAAAATCTTATCCCCAGCAGATGGTATAAACACTGTTACCAGAACTACAGCAGCATAGTGACCAGTGTCCACTCACTCACCTCTAGGACATCACTCATTACTGAGTAGAGAAAGTGGAGAGTGATTTTTTTAATGAATTTTCAAAGTTTAACTTATTTTTGTTTTAAAATAACTTCATCCTCTCTGATCATCCTTAGTGGCTCTATGACTCTTCCACATACTTACTTCAAATTAAAAAAAAATGCATTCAATTTCTAATATCCCCTGAATGAACTCTGTAATGAAAGGAATGGGAGATTATTATATTTTACTGTAGTTTGTATTTTGAGAGCTTTTACATTAAAAAAAGCTATAACGACAATCTGATGAAATGGACTAAGAATAAGATAGTTAAGTTTGTATAACACATGATATTATGATAAATAAAAACAGCAAACTTTTATAATAACTGGACATTATTGAGTTGTAAAATATGCTTCTGCTTTGAAGTAGCTAAACTATCTGCAATTTCTTCATTAACCACAATTTTTAAAATGTGAGATTTATTTAGATACTTAAAATATGGATTTTATTGCTTTGAAGTTTGAAAAAGTCCCTATTTTGTTTTTCTTCTGAGAAAAATACCCTCTGCAACCAAAAATATCACTCTGAGCCATAGCTTGATGCCAATAATCCAAATCATGAATGAACGTAACCAGATTGTCTTTGTAACTCAAAAGAGAAAATTCTTTACTGGGAGCAATGCGATGCAAAATATAATTTAAAAAACACATTAATTAATTGCTTGAAGCTTCTTTTTAGGAAAGTAAGTTTGAAAATTATGTTGATAAGTAAACTTTTAAAAAACAGAATCTTGGTGAATACCTACAAGTGAAACTAGTGATGAATCAAAAGAGCAGTCAGCTCAGAATGAAGCCACCTTAGGACATGGCTGTAATGAGTGCACTTAAAAGTGCTTAAACATGTTTGAAATAAGTAAACCAAAATTGTGAATTTTTATAATTAGATAAGATAATGGATTTCATACTCTAAGTAATGTTTTCATTTCTATATATTTTATTCACATTCATGACTTATAAAGGTTTGATTTTATAGAATGCATTATGTTCAAATAAATACACAAAGAACAGAAAATATGTGACTATTTTTGAGAAGGCTGAATTGACTTGAGGTGAGAAATGAGTGCTGTATAGACAGTTATAAAACTTATGATGTAAAAAAAATTGTGAATGTTATTACAAACCTAGCTCCATTTTAATTATTACTTTTCTATATTATTAATAAATATTACATGAGAAAAGTTTAAAGACTAGTGTTTCACCTATTTCTGGGAGTAACACAAAAATTAATTAAAATAATTCTAGGATATTTAACATAATGCAAAATTGAAATCACTTAATTATTTAGGTTAATTGTAATATGTAACTTTGAAGAGCATAAAACATACGTCATATCCTGAGAACAAAATAAGCTGAAAATAATCTTGAATTCTTAGTTTTGTGTAATATTCAGTAAATATATATAAATTGTGTTTTATAGATTTTAAAAATGGCAGAACTCAGGCTTAGAGAATATAAGTCAACCTAGCTATCACTGAGCAATATCCAGATCTAATTTTGTCTGCCTGAAAACAAAGAAATACTTTCTCTATTACATACAACTGGAGTGCATGTTACATCCCAGGTTTGCTGAGAAACTTTTCATTTGTGACTGGTTTTTTATTATTTGACACAGAGTTTTAATGGTTATTAAAATGTGTGGAAGATTCTCTTACAGAGACTAGATAATGATAGACAATGGCCAATATTCTTGTTAACTTTTGAGTGTGACAAGAGAATCACATGTCCAGAAATATCTGTGTTATGTATATAAAGAAAAATAATGTTTTTAAATCCATATAGATTCTATTAAATATTATATATATACATATATTTCTGTGTGTAAATATATATATATTTTTTTTTGAGTGTTTTCATGAGAGACTTCAGCTACTTACCATTAATGATGTTAGCCACTTTTAGCTCAGACTGTCAACAAACAAATTCATTTGGAGAAGTCTTCCATGATTTCAGACTCCTGCAAGTAACTGAAAAGCAACAATGATGAATTGTACTGTCTGCCTCCATATATTTAGAGGAAGCATTCTGGTTTGTTTGTTTCTTTGTTTGTTTGTTGATTAAAAAAGGCTAAGTCTATATATTTTAAATCAATTTCTAAACCAACTTCCCAAGTGATATAGCATTGGCCATCTGAATTTTTATATCAGGTGTGTATGTGAATCTATGCATTCCCATTACATATGTGTATTTTTGTGTAAGTAAGACACATGATAATATTTAGGTATGTGTTTGTATGTGTTTTTATTTTCTAGTCTCCAATACTAATGTGTAGTCTTGGGTAATGAGATTAATCTCATGGGTTTCAGATAATTCAAACTGAGTCAGAGTTTGGGAGATAAAAGACAAATATATATAATCTAAAGAAATAAGGACAACTTCATTAGTTCTAAGCATCCTGAATTTGCACAGCAACTGGCAGGGAATGCACATTTCCAAAATTGTTCACACAAGAATCAACCTGGTTTCCTAAAAGGTAAGAAATCCAACAAAGGAAATTTTCTATTAAAGACTACAGGGAACTAATATCTATTATTTATAGGATTTCATTATCCAATGGACTAAAATTTAACTGCATAATCCAAATAAAAAATACAGCTGAGGTTTTCCTATCATGTACCTGGTGTTAGATTTAAAGTATTAGAATACTAGCTTTAAATATGGTCACCTTTAAAGGTGAAACTAATTGCCCAAAGGTTTTCATTTATTATTCTCTTGCACAGAAATATCTACTAGCAGATTTTAAAATATTTATTCATACAGTGCATGAATGATTGGGAATCACAAATATTCCTATTGCTTGAAATGTAAATATGTATGCAGATACTGTCATTCAAATGTTCCTTTTACTTTATCATTTTTCACAGAACTTTATATCCAAAGGGTAAAGAAAATTTGCATTTTTTTCTTATTCAATGAATAAACATAAGGCCAATCCTCCCAGCACTTTCCAGCTTGCACTAAGGCATCAGACTGGCAACAATGTAAAGACTCCAAATGCTTTTGTTGGTCTATTTGTTTTGCATCCGTCAGCCTGTGTGTGTTCTAGTTGCTGACACCTGCTTCTCTATTTCATTTTGCAAAAATCCTCCTGATTTTAAAATGTGAGGAAAACAAAGTTTAATATTTGAAGAAAATATATTACATGTAAAAAATAAAAACAAAATATCTTCTGGCATTGCATCAAAAATTCAGAACTTAGTTCAAGAGAATCATATAACAGGACACAGAAATTTAAGTCTACACAATAGTAATAATTTCTGCCTGCTGAACAAGTAAGAATTCATGTCGTATGAATTGTAAGGAAATTCATCTAATTTTTAACTGATCACGAATATATGGCCAGGTGCTCTGGTGAATGTTTGTGATCCCAGAAGTGGGTAAACTGAGTGAGTAACTTAGCAAAACTCTGTCTCAAAAAAAAACCATAAAAATGTTTTTTAATGTAGCTGAGTGGTTGAGCGTCCCCGGGTTCAATTCCCAGTACCAATAAATAAATAAGAATTTTAGGGGCAGGTGATTTTTTTTTAAACCACGGGTTAAATTGTCAGGCATTTCTTTGATGAATGTATGTCTGTTTTGGACAGTATTATCCTATAACCCTCTAAAATTGTAATAGTAAACAAAAATCAGATGAAGATTTTTGCCTTTGTTAAACTTGCATTGTTGGAAAATGAATGCCTAATAAGCCATAGGGTAAATAAACATGTCCTCACTTGTCTGTTGTGATAGCTCCACTGTATGCCTGTTGACATGATGTATTTTTATTGGCTCTTTTTTTAGATTCATGAAAGTAGAATCCATTGTGATATAAGTATTCAAGCATGGTATATACCTTGTTCTAACTAGGACCCCAGCCTTGTGTATAGACGGGATGGTAAGATTCAGTGTGATATAGTCATATATGTACATATGATGTATTCTCACTAGCAAACTTTTAATCTTTAAAGTATGCTGTTTGGTTCAGCAATATTAATTATAAGTAAAGTATATGAACTATTAGGTTTTATATATGGTGAAGGTGGTTTCTCAGCTCTTTTTTTATACATGGTGAGGATAGAAAAATATTTCAAGTTCTTAATTTCTATCCTATTGAATTAATTTTAGCCTTGGGATTCATAAAAATGCATGCATTTGTAGATCTTCTCATTTATATCCTTCCCAGTTCTTTCTTTTGTCTTAGTTTCTGTCCATTTTCCTTGTTGCTTGGGATAATTTGGAAGTTACTTTTTCTCTGCTTGTTATTCTTGGTATATAATTTCCCCTGCACAGTTTCTACAACTACTTTTATAATAATTTCATTGCATTTGGGGCTGTGGTGCTTCACCAAAATATGACAAAATGTTAACCTAATGTTTTATTTTAATTTGGAATTAATTGATTTTCTTTATTTAAGAATTTGTGACTATAAATATTTCTGAAGAGTGTTAATATCTCTTGAAAGCTGTGCATTGTATTTTTTCTATTAAGTACTTGTGAAAAATAAGTAGCATATGTTAAATTTTCTCTTGTTGTCTTCACTGCCTCTTGGGATCCTTTGTATATTTTTCATTTCCTCATCACCTATACTATTTATTTCTCTAGATTTATTTGTTTTTTGAGGTGTGAGAAAAATCTTTTTCAAAATTTTGATTCGTTATATAAGACAACAGAATGCATTACCATTCATATTACACATATAGAGCACATTTTTTTTATATCTATGGTTGTACACAAAGTAGAGTCACATCTTCATTTCTTCTTACATGTACTTAGGGTAATGATGACTATCACATTTCACCAACATTATGACCCCTATGCCCTCTCCCTTCCCTTTCACCTTTGCCTTATATAGAGTTAATTTAATCCTCCCATCCCTCCAAGTGGGAACAAATTCTTACCACATGCATGTCAGATAGAGCAGTAATCTGTAGAATATATAAAGAACGCAAAAATGTTAACACCAATAAAACAAATAACCCAATCAATAAATGGGCCAAGGAACTAAACAGCACGTCTCAGAAGAGGATATGCAATCAATCAACTAATATATAAAAAAGTGTTCAACATCTCTAACAATTAGAGAAATTCAAATAAAAACTACTTTAAGATTTCATCTTATACCCATCAGAATGGCAGCTATTAAAAATGCAAATAACAATAAGTGTTAACAAGGATGTGGGGGAAAAGGCACACTCATACATTGCTGGTGGAACTGCAAATCGATGCAGCCAATATGGAAAGCAGTATGAAGAATCCTTGGAAATCTAGGAATAGAACTGCCATTTGACCCAGCTATGCCACCCTTTGTTCTACACCCAAAGGACTTGAAAACAGCATACTACAGGGACACAGCCATATCAATGTTTATAGCAGCACAATTCACAAAAGCTAATTTGTGGAACCAACCTAGATGTCCTTCAGTAGATGAAAGAGTAAAGAAAATGTGGTATATATACACAATGGAATATTATTCAGCATTAAAAGAGAATAAAATCATGGCATTTGCAGGTAAATGAATGGAGCTGGAGTATATAATGCTAAATGAAGTTAGCCAATCCCAAAAAGCAAATGCCAAATGATTTTTCAAACTTAAGGATGTTGATCCATAACAGATTTATTTTTATCATGACTAATTCTCACAGATATCTCCAATCTGCACAGAAATTTTAAGGATAATTGTTACCTTTTCATTTTTTAAAAGGCCTTCTTCTAAATCTAGTTGGTCCATTTCTCAGCTCTTCTTTGTCTTCTATAATGTCACATAGTTGTTTTTTTTTTTAGACAAACTAAACACATTTATATTTTCTGTTATATCCTCTTAGTTTCATCCAGAGTTTTTTTTTAAATGTCCATATTGCCTTTTCCATTGTGAATACATGCTCATTTATTTGTGTGTTTTTTTTTTAATGAATTGAGTTTAAAGGCAGTTTGCTTCAGACAGGTGTATCTGGCATTTACCTGGTTTCCTAATTCCTAATCTAAAATCGTTCAAGTCATCTGCAATTACCATTTCTTGTGAGTTCAGATAACAACTCATTTGAGAATTTTCTACGAACTTTTACTATTCTTACAAGTCAGTAAGCAAAAGCAATTGCAGTCTAGTTCTATATGTCAGAGATTTAAATTTATTCAATTTTTATGTATAGCATCCCTTTTCAAGAATTGAGACTTTATTTGGGATCCTAAATTTGACCTTTTACCACGTGTGGACTCTGTTTTGTTTTGATCTAATATGTAGTCAGATGTTTAAAACCCAGGACAGCATCCAGTGATTATCAAATACCCCGAGGCAGCTCCCAACTTCAAAGCTGACTTTCCTCTTTGAATTCATGCTTTATCATCATTTTCAGTCTCACACATCTCCCTCATTTTCTTGCCTTTGGTGAAATACACTTGAGGTTTTTGTATTTTTTTTCTAGAGGTTATGGTTTGCAACACCTTGAGGTTTGCTCTTATTGCTCACATAGCCAAGTTCCCATAAACATAACTTCTTCTATTTATTTTCAGAACATTAATAATTGTTGAGAAATGTCATGTGGTAAATTCTCTTTTATCATTCATTTTTTTTCTTCAGATAAGTTTCTATATTATTTATCCTACTCTATTGTAGCTAATTAAACAATTAAAAATTTGAACACCCAACAATCTTAATCAGAAATTCTTAGAGCAAACTCACAAAATCTGTAAACCTATCACTTTGGTTTAGCCCTCACAAAGTGTAAGGAACTTTTTTTATCTGTTTCTGTATATTTTTCTCCCTTTTGGTGTTTTGATAGCAGAATTATAAGCAATAGTTTACATATAGTAGATAATTCTAATTTTGCTACCAAATGCCAGGATTATCATTTGGTTATTTAAGATAATGTATTTAATTGTTAAACTTTTCAATTTCTCTGAAACCTGCCAAACCATGAGTGGCAATGTCTAAGTATTTTAAAAAATGTTAAGGCTTAATTTATCTTTTTTCTTGCTTGAAGTTTGATAATGAGCTGTTCTTCCCTGGGGCAATTTTGTTTCACAATATTATAGCTGGCAGTTACAGAAAAATGGAATTCAGGGACAGCAAATTTGATGAGCAAAGATCACAAATTAAGATAACTACATTGAAAGAATAGATGCAAATAAATAAAAAGCTATGAATGTATTAATGGCATCCTGTAATATCAAAGTTATGTTTTAATATAAACTTGTACTGTTATCTCTTTTTTATGAGATTCTAAATCTAAGTGCAATATTATATCAATTTTGTAGATTGATAAAACCAATTGTCTAATGTTACAAGTTGGTAGCAAAGCTAAAATTTGGAAATGGAGAATATTATCAGAACATAAAAACACAATCCATTTTTCTAGACCTGCATCTACATAAATTCTAATACTACTAAATGAATGAGTAAAGTAGCAAATTTTGGCATCCAAATCATGAAAAAAAGTAATTTTTCCTAGTTTTCAAAAAGGGGCATTCCAATATGCCTCCTAAGTGGTAAAGTAAAACAAGTGAATTTTAAGTTGTAGCATGGACTGTTATGTTCTTAGTAAAACTGAATCAAAACAAAACTTTTGATATAAAACTGAGAGTAAGATCCTATTATATAATGAACACTGTTATCAGAAGGTTAATATTTTAACCTTGAACCTGTCTTCATATGTTCTCTTCACTGTTGTCATTCTGTTCAACTTTCCCACTTTTCATTTATGAGTGAAGTTAGTAAGGAAAGAAGTTTTTCAATACACTTTAAAAAAATCTAAAATAAAAAAAAATTTATCAGTTGATAAATATTCTCATATTTTACTTGAAGCAGTGAAGTTAAAAATTAAAGAGAAAAATGGTCTTACTCACATATTACAGTGGATCATAATTACAGATTGTCTAATACAGTATTACCTTGATTGAAAAAGGAAAGAGGGCAGTATTCCCAGTATTCTGTACCTTATGGGACCCTAAGAATATTTTTAACCAGATTTATGTTTAGCCATTATTCAGTTCTTTGAGCAAAAGAGGACCAGATAAAATAATACAAAAGAAAATTAATTTGTAAAATATAGATGTAAATTTTTCAGATAGACAGTTATTAGAAATATATAGGAGGATATAACCATTAAATTGATAAAAAAATCCAAAATTCTACTTCAATATTAATTTCTTCAGTGCATTATTGAGTTTGTATACACTATTATACAGTCTTCTCCAAATATTATTTGGCTTGTTTCAGCTAATAAATGCCAGTCAACACGAGCTAATAGGATTCAAATAGGAGTGTGCTAAAATATACAAACTCTGTATGCTTGAGCTTCCTGTGTTGATATAAAACATCAATCAAGATTGTCCATTATGTTTAAATTATAATATTTCCTGTCACAAGAACTAAGAAAAAGAGATATACCATGTTACCAGGGCATAATGATTTTTGAAGGCTTTCCAAGAAGGGAAAAGTAGTGGAGATAATGAAGAATCGGCAGCTGTTAAATATATGAATAAGGTGAGAAAAGCCTATAAGATAAAGCTCAGGATCTGTTTAGCAATGATTGGGGAGAGGATCATGGTATTGGCATAGACCAGCAGAGAAAATGGGAATTTCCTCTCAAATAAAAGTGGGATGATAAATAAGGAAGCAGAGTATTCACCCCATGACCAATAAGATGCTAACAAATAGTTCATCATAATGAAGACCATGCAGATGTGTGTGTACCTTTGAAAAAGATTTTTCTTTAGATTAAGGCCAAGAGAACGGTAAAGAAGAAATTATATATATATATATGAAACAGGTAAGATTCTGGCTCATCGTAAAGATACACATGTTTCTGTACTTTTTTTTGGTCTAACAATAAAGAAGAGGCCATATTTACTGTACTTTCCCATTCTAGTCTGAAGAGATAATGCAGTTAGATGTCATTACCTGGAAAGTGAGAGAATGGCTCTGTCAACTCTGTCTGATCTTGTTCTGTGAGGGAATACATATCCTACTCTCTACACAAATCAATGGAACACTGAGGTTGGCCCAAGGTGCACATCGTGATGCATTTCCAAATCTCTGAAGGCAAACAGGTATGTCTGTTGAAAAAGTAAATAAATAACAAGGAACATTAAGTAACTATATACTACATGCCAACTAGAATATGGGCTTGTATATAACTAAATATAGGGTTCTTTGAAAGAAAGTTTAGCCCTAATATTAGTCTCCCAATGAATGATCACAAGAATATTTATCGATCTAATCAATGAAAGATAAACCTGTGTTTTCCCACTCTTTAAAAAAGTTCTATAGGTTCATGTACTATTTCTTGCATATTAGAGGACTTCAGATTAGTTTTTGAATTTTTTTAAGAGAGAGAGAGGTAGAGAGAGGCAGAGAGAGAGAGAGAGAGAATTTTTAATATTTATTTTTTAGTTATCGGCGGGCACATTGTTTGTATGTGGTGCTGAGGATCGAACCCGGGCCGCACGCATGCCAGGCGAGCGCGCTACCACTTGAGCCACATCCCCAGCCCCTAGTTTTTGAATTATTAACTAAAGTTCAAATTATCACTTCTAACCTCTGTTTTAGGAAGAACATTACATTACATAAAGGTACTTAGAAATGGATTTCTCTGTTTCTTTGGTCCCAAATGAATAGTCATATCATTTTTAGTAGATGTGAAAGTAGAAAAAAATAATTATAAAACTTATTCAGGAAAAAGAAAATTAACTGAGAAATCTAGAATATAAATCAATTTTATATAAAATTTTTCTATTGCCAATATATTCCGTGACTACCAAACAATAGGTATTCCCAAAATGTCTTCAGAATAAATATGGCATAATATACAACATTCATCATAAACAGAAATTGCTATATATTATATATAGCATCGGACTCCTTTAGATGCTCCTTTTGTATAAATATTTGTGCATATTCAATTAAGGTAATTCAAAAATAAAATTTTCTCCAAATTAAAAATAAGATATTTTAACTATTTCATAAGAGTGTTATTATTCTTGATTCTTTAAAATAGAAAATAAAGATTTTAAAATGTGATTTAAAAAAAAATAAAATAAAATATGTATTGTTAATATCATGAATTAATTGTCCTTTATCAATTTTATTAATTATGAGTCACTAAATTTAACCCTAAAAAGTATTTATAAAGTAAGAAACCTCTTTGGAATTATTTTTACTAATGTTTAAAAAAGAATATATATATGATGACTCCATTGTGTCCTGATTTGAGTGGTGCACCATTGGAAAGGAAAATGAGCTGTTTATTCTCTTTCCTCAACTTATGTAAGGGATAAAATGGTCATTTTCCTTAACATTCATTTTAAATGAGTATCAAAGTCATTGGGAAGAATGGTTAAATTGACAAGAAAATCAAAATCCTTAGGAAAATTTAATGTCCTTACAGAAAAATGTGTGCTTTTTGTTTGTTTGTTTCATCCTGAAATCTCTGACTCTAAGAAGCAGATATGATGGTTTCTTTCCTAATATGAAGTTGTGATGAAGTCATTTCAATATTAAAAGCTACCACTGAGTAAAAATGGTCTTTTGAAAATGACACAAAGTACTCATTCAGATTATGAAATATACCAATATCTCTAAGGGTAATACTTATTTTTGTTCTTTTTATGTCATTTCTGCCATAAATGTCCAGGTTTTACAGTCCCAATATCATCTAAATGAAGAGAATTCACAAGTATGCATGAAGTCTGTTTCATGTTTTAGTTTATCCATAGTCACTGCACACAGTGAATACATTGAAATGACTATGAGTTCAAAAGCATCGTTCACCCTTTCCTCTTCCATCATCCACTGGAGTATAATGTCCTGTCTCCTAAATCTGGATGCTTTTCTTATAAAGATAAGAAAATATTTAACATAAAAAGAATATTTATCAATTGGTCAGGCCAAACTATTAGTGCATGATTAAAAATGGGAAATTATACAAATTGTACTTCAATGGTTAAAACAATTTTAATGATTTTCACATTAGAACCTGGATCATCAAAATGATGGTGGACAAATATATCCTTTTCAATAGGCAATTTTGAGGTAGTAAATTACTCACAATATGTTTCTATTTGACTGTCTTTTTTAAGTACATATAGAAACAGAATGTGGAACGAGATATCTGGCAAAGTTTTCAGGGTTACAACCATCCAATTTGCTTTTCAAAAGTATAATTCAAATTTCTGTCAAAATTCTTGCACATCTAACATTTATTGTCCCCAATGCATTGTTCTTCTCTCCATTCCATCTGCACCTGTATCAATAGAGAAGTACACAAGGAAAATGTGAGGTGGGTAAAGGATAGCCTGCAAAGGCAGAATAAAGCTCAACTTAGAGCCATTTGGCTGAGCTGCATACAATTGGGAAGTGAAACTGGCAGATGGGTTATGTTGACTTTCTGAAATAAAAAATGAGAAGGTTTATATCTAACAAAAATTTGCATAGCCTCCAAGGGAAGATACTGCAGACTTTGAAAATGATTACCAAAAAATAATAAAGTGGCATCCCTGAAATGTACTAGGATTATTGTATAACTTGCAAGAATTGTATAGATACAATTTCAGAAGCAACTTCACTTTCTTTTTTAAAAAAGGGTAAGTACTGATAAAGAGGATCAAAAACTATTTTAAACTTATGAAGAACACATTACAAATGAGTTTTCACAGCCAAGTATAGACTAACTTTTGAAATTATACCAGTAGAATTGAACATTTAATCAAAAAACTAATAAAAATTTGAGAGCAAGAGTATATGTAGATTTTCATGTTCAGTTTTTCAATTTTGTATTGAACTATTATGTTATAAGAATGTAAGAATAATAAAAAAGTTTGATTCTTGGCAAATCAAATTCACATGGATTATTTAATGATTTGTTAAAGCCCTCTACAATCCCCTAGGATTTCTTTTTCTAACAGTGACTTGTTCTAGGTCACAAAATAAAACTTGAGGTTAATATTTTAATTTATTCATACATAGGAATATTCAGCCTTAATATTGTGATGATATATTTTTTCTGAGTGCTATGTTAAATCAAATTAAATATTTAACTGTATTAAGTATGGAAATATATAGATAGAGATAGAGATATAGCCCTGATTCTGTGAGCTACATTCAGGGACTACTGCATTCAGCCAAACTGCTGCAGAATTACATCTATAAAGTTAAAGGACACTATCCTTTATTTAATGCAATGCTGAGTGAAAATTGTACCAAATCATTTAAAATATTTTAAGAAGTATGATTTTAAGAATGGTGACATTTCTATACTCTCTCTTGGATTTACACGTGGTGTAGCTTGTAAACATTTTTTTTTAATTCTTCCCTGCTTCATATTTGCTTGATTTTGTGTCAATTTCTAATGTCTCTGAGAGGATCAGAGGGGCAAGGGTCAGATGCTAAATTGTTTCCTGCACTCATCATTTCCCCACTTATATCAATTTGATATTGTTGGTTTCATCACAGTCATTTGAAAATCTATATAAATGAGTTTCCCTCTTTAACTGTCATTTCATTTCTATGGCAAGAATAACTTTTCCCCATATCTACAAGGAAATGCAGAGCTTATGTGACTGCTTGTGTAATAAAAAAATGTCAGAATACACATTTCTCAAATTAGTTTCATATTCCACAACTGCCCATCTCTGTTTTAATGGTCATTTGGCTGTCTGGGATCAGTATCTCAGCCCATTTGAAACTTTTTAGTCCTTGGCAAAATTGCTCTGCTGTTCTTTCTCAAATAGTTCAAATGGGGCAATCATTGTCAAGGTGATCTTGAGTTTCTGAAATAGAAAAAAAAAAGAAGTTGTACTTTCAGAAGAGCTATAGAAAGGTAAAACACATTTAGAAGGGTCAGACATGGCTCCTCGTGACAGAAGCATAAATGGTTCTCTGAGTCCCTTATAAATTCTTCTCATTTCAATATTTATAAGAAGCATAATCATCATTTTTTTTTAATTCTAAAATTGTGTTTGTTAGTAAATTGAAATAAAGAAAAGAGACAAAACACATGCTAAATAGACAATTGTCCACAAGGCTGAAAGCAGACTGAATTGTATTTTCACTCAAAATTATTTTTCTTCACACCTTGTAGATAGTTTTTCTTTTACTGTGTCCATATTTACTATACATTTATTAAATTATATTTAGGATGAAAAGTATACTGGAATTCATTACAATATATCTAAAATTTATCCTCACCTTATACATACTATACATATACTTTTTTCTAATCAGTTAAGTTAAACAAAATTAGTATTTAAATGAATAATGTAAAGAATACAAGAATAATTTTATAATAATATTAATTTTTTATTTCTACGAATCAAACCTAGATAGATAAATCGGTCCTGGAAAAGGATATATCTGAGAAAGCAAAATAAATGAGAATGGGAAATGAAACATGGGCAAAGATAAGGAAGAAAAGAACATAAAAAATCCCTTTATTAATTTGATAACTTTGCTGAGAGTGTTTCATGAGATTATATTGGATTGATCATGAAAAGGAAATCGTCTTTTTTCCTTGAGTAAATTCTAACCTGTGGTAATATTTTGAAAGAATTTGTTGACTCTTATCTCTCCATAAAGAAATCTTTGATTTATATTTTGGGGGTTATGCTCATGATTATATAATCTCAAAATATGTCTAATAACTTTCAATTTGCTCTCCAAAGAGTAACTTATTCTCAAAATAAGTCATTAACATTTGTACAATAAGTTATTTAAGGAAGCATTTTTGCTAGTCAACATATGTAGAATTCCATACTGTGGAATTTGATGTTTTAGTGTAAGAATGAGTCTTGTACAAATGAGTCAAAATAAAGGTAATGCTTTACAGTTTTCAATTTAGTAGCTCATTAAGGTCATAGACATATTTTGAATAACATAAGTTCCTCACATGAGATTATTTTTAGGGATGAAAGGTCACTTATATAGGTGGAGGATATTTATTAAACTTACTAAAAGTATACACTTTCCACATGTCAGGTTTCTTCCAACGTGATATATTAGATAGTCCAGCACATCCTGACAAGGTAGTCAACATCCTGTTTAACTAGCTTAGTAGTTACCATAATTTTTAGAGTAAATTAATTTTGGATGAATTTGAACATTAGCAATTTCATCAAATTCAGAATGAGTCACTGATAGTATTAAATGTTAGAAAACTTTTGATTGATTTTTTTCCCCAAGAACAAGTGTTATTGTTACACTAGAGTGGATTATGCCAGTTCAGTTGTGGAGAATACTGGTCTTGAGGCTCTAATTCATTTGAGACATCTTTAATATTGCATTGATGTCACAAATAGAAAACTAATCTAAGATTATTGTTATCAAGGAAATGTGTAAAACATGCAGGGTATATAAAGTGAAATATTTTCTGATCCTTCATGCAGACCATTAGGACATGGTGAATATGCTGTCATTGAGACTTAACAGATAACTTCAAGGTGAGTATTTAAGGCAGTAGTAGCAGGATGTGAGATTGCAGAAGTGTGAAAATGAATAAAAGCACAAAGTTTGGGAATGATGTAATGTGAACATGTTTTCTAAGGACATGGTGGGCACATACTAGTAAGAGACTTGAGGATGAGAGATGTAGCTCATTTGGCAGAGAACTTATCTAGCATGTGTAAATCCTTAGTTCAAACCTTGGCATCATCAAAAACTTAAAAAAAAGATTTGATATCAGCCTTGATAAAGATTTGTTTTATATATTAGTCACTGCAGGAAAACCACATTAATGAGAAAAGGTTTACGTTTTAGCTCATGATTTCAAAGGTTTTGGTTCATGTTTGCTTGTCTCTTGTTCTGTTGATCCTGTGGACAGGCAGAACAGAACATCATATTAAGGAGCTTGGTAGAGAGAGAGAGAGAGAAAGAGAGAGAGACCAGAAACCCAGTAACACATGGGCCTCTAGGGTAATACAAGATTCAAACTATAGCACTTTTCAAGATTAAATTGAACCATTTTCAAAATTTTGAAAAACAGGAAAACAAAATTGAATATGTATATTAGTAAAACCATAATTTAATGAGGGTGCAAAATGGCTATGATGTGGAAAGATTAGAGAAGAAGCCAGGAAATAACAATGTGATTTTGAATCAAAATACTGACATGAATTTTCATATGAATAGGAAAATATAATTGATACTTAGAAGATAAAATTGTCAGTATAATTCATTATGTGGAAATAGAAAAAGAAAATATGTAAGAAGTAATGTAACATTTTGTTTCTCCTTTCTGACTATGTTCTTTCATGACCTGTTGATAAATGGGTGCATTACAGAATAATTCACTAAGATGTTAACTGTAGTAAACAGAAACATTTGGCCATGGAAGATTTAAAACTGCAATTTCTCACAAGTCATTCAAGTGTGAATGTCCAACAGGAACAGGCAGGAAGACCTGGGGATTATAAAATTTTGCTAACTATGAATATAAAATTTTTATTCATCATTGTGATTTGGTAGTAATTGAAGAGAAATAACTGTACTGAGTTATCTTCTAACTTTAATAAAATCTGAATTACAATCACGTCTGTATACACTAATGGGTGCTGGAAAATTGGAAATCAGAAATATTACTTAAGGGATGACCTTGTGGCAGATTCAAGTGTACTCTGAAAATACACTTTAAGTTTGTAATTAAAATGAAGCGAACAACTAAAACTTTAAAACAAAATTGTCAAATTTTAATCAGAAAAATTCTATAAACCCTGCAATGTGATATATACATATATAAAATATATTTATGTTTATGTCTGCATGATTATTTATAATGAACTAATTAAAACAATAATAAAGTAATAGAGGGGCTGGGATGTGGCTCGAGTGGTAGCGTGCTCGCCTGGCATGCGCGGGGCGCTGGGTTCAATCCTCAGCACCACATAAAAATAAAATAAAGATGTTGTGTCCACCGAAAACTAAAAAATAAATATTAAAAAAATTCTCTCTCTATCTCTCTCTCTCTCTCTCTCTCTCTCTCTCTCTCTCTCTTCCTCCCTCCCTCCCTCCCTCTTTAAAAAAATAGTAAGCTGATAGAATGAAGATTGGTGGAGGAGAATAAGTGGATGACGGAGGGAAAAGAAAGGTCTGGGGAATGAGATGGTCAAATTATGTTATGTATATGTTTAAATACTGCACAAAAAATCCATTTTTTGTATATAATTATAGTGTATTGACTAAAACCAAATAAATTATATTCACGTGTATAGTTCCACATTATCATGTATAAATATATACCCAAATATGTATAAATGCATATTTATAAATAAAGTTATTATTATTTTTTTTAATTCAAGTTATTTTTCCAAACATTTTGCTTGCTCATAAGTTATTGTCAGGTAGTCATTTTTCATATATACATTTATTGTTGGTATTTATTGGTATTATTGCTATTATCCTTCAAAATACAATTGTTTTGATACAATAAATTGCATCTTTCTATTTTTATTTACTTCTTGTTTTGAGGTACGTGGATAACTAAATTCTAGGCTTCATATAAACAAATAATGATGTGTTATTCTAAATTTATTCTAAATTGTAAAAACAATGTGTTGTTAATAATATTATGAAATCCTTTGCTCATACAATTTCTAGGGAATAGTAACACTTTAATGTAAAGGAAAGTTGAGAATATTTAGCATTCCATTAAAAACTGTACATTATATATATTGTTTTATTATAGAAAAGTAATTGAACAGGAAAACACACATTTTAATGCCAAATTATTTCATACATTTATCATATAGTTTTCAATGTTAATCAATATATGCCACTGGAAGCCATATTTGCATGATATAGATATAATTCATGTCACCTTATATATAAATGAATTCTACATAATGTAACAAAAATCAGTAGCAATTATTTTCAGTCTATAATCTCAAATTATAGGAGATATTCTCAAAGTAGTAATTGTCATCTCAGTACTCCTATGATGGCTATCATGCTATGTATATTTTAAATTTTTGTCTTTTTTCCCTCCCACTCCTTTCTTATTCTCTTTACCCTTCTCTCCTTTTTCCATCTTTTCTGTCTCACCTCCAAAAATGAGAATTTTTAGTTAGCTTTTCTGCACTTGACTGTGAATATTCTGCTTTACTAGTTATCATTTTTAGTACGAATTACAGACTTTCAGTTGTAAATTATCACTATCAAAGTTTGTTGTTGATGTTTCTTTCTTTCTTTGTGTTGTTGTTGTTGTATCTTATAGGATTCCTTGTGAGCATTTAACAAAACCTTGAGTTTTCTGATTCAATATCTTATTTATTTTCATTTATTTAGATTTCTAAATTTAGTTTGCTGATTGATATCCTTATTTTTTTTTCAAAACTGTTTTTATGCTTTCATTCCAAAGGGCTTTCCCAAAAGGCTTAATTTACTTTTACATGTGAAATTTATTTGTACCCAATTAACAAAGATTATTTCTAATAGCAGTAAAAGGAAATCTATTTAATCACAAAACAACTATTTTATTTAGGCCATTTCATAGATCTGGAAATATCATTGTGAAAGATCAAATTTATATTAATTTTTCAACTTCTTAATAGAGTTAAATTTGTTGAACATATTATTTGTGGACAGAGCTATGAGACAGAAATAGAAATTTCTAGCAGAATGTAAATAACAATCTATTATTGGACAAAATTGACCAACATAGTGACATACACTTCCCACTTTCTGGACATATCAGTAGATTTAAGAAAAATTCAAATTAACAATAAAGTTTAAAAATACATTGTATTCTTTTCTTGCACATACAAATGCCACAGATAGTACTCTGTTCTTATCTTCTAAAATATATGGAAACTATTAGAAGAAAAAAATAAATATTGATCAGTGATTCCACATGTAGCAAATGTAATAGACTGCATAAATTATTTTATTCTAAGAAAAAATGTTAGTCACTTGTTAGTCTAAATACTGGTGTCGAGCCAATTTTCTCTGCATAATAAAGATGACTAATTAGATTTCAATACCAAATCTGTCCATCATAGTACTACAACACAAGCATATTTCAAATAAGCCTGATGTTAATATCCACTATCTTTTCAGCACCATACCCTCTGGAGTGCTAGGGAGAGGGAAACTTCTTGCATTTAGCTTTTTAAATAAATTTTATTTCCATTCCTTGACAAAATACTGTACCAGTTGACTAATAACTGAATTTTATGGCCAATCACTTTTGAATAGGTATTAAAATGTGCAGAGAAGACCAAAGGATGACTTTTATTTTACCACAGCCCTCTCAATGCCCTTTTCCAATAGTGTAAGAACCATAATGAATGAAAGCACCCTCTTTTGTGATCACTTTAGTTTTAGCAAATATTTCAAAGAGCAATGTTACTTAATAATGTCTTAATTACTTTTATTAAAATTTCATTAAAATCAAATGTTTGCTAAATGTAAGAGAAAATTATACTTATTTTCCACTGCATGTTCAGCCAATGATAATGATAGAATTCATGAGACTAATAAGTGAATGGTTTACTTGTTTTCAGTTCAACATGGCACATGAAGTTTATTTTACTTTGTCCAACAGTTTGTAATGTGATGAGCAAACTCACAAACTAGGTCATCTTCAGAAAAATCCCTTTCTTTCACTATATACTTCCAACAATAAATAAAAAGAGGGACATTAATACCAACAAAAAAGCTGGCAGTATTCTATATTTCAATTTACATGGCTTGGGCTATTACAAATGTTGTTCAATGGGTCTCACAAGGGTTGTGATTATGACAGAAATGACATGCTAAACCATCAGAAAGGTTGGTGAACATGTAACTGGTGTCTAAATGATTAGTTCATGGACACCTAAAAATTAACAAAGCTGGCTCAGGGTTGAGATTTTGAAAGGAAAACTCCATTATGATGTTTTGAAATTTTTTTGTTGTGCAAATTTTCTCTGACTTTATTATAAAAACCTGGCAGTTATTCATCAAAGATGTGATCTTTCAGAAAATCAGGAAAAAAATGTAAAAGGGGGCACAAAATCACTAGGTAGAAGGTAACTTACCCAACAGGGCTGTTGCCATGAATGGCTTACCTAAGACTAATTTCATGAAAACATGGAAACTTCTTGACTGGACTAAAGAGTTTGGGATGGATATTAGCAACATTTTTTTGTCACCAAAAGCTAAATTTAATGCTGAGTGCCTGAATGCTGCTTTAGGATAAATTTATAAAACATTATAAGATTTGTTATAAAGGAAAAGTAGAAAAACCATAAATGACAACAAGACAATTAAAAGTAATAACCGAATGTTTCCAACTGAGGAAGTATCAAAGAGCACAATTGAATTACTTTTAAGGGAACCTTAATAGTGAAAAGAACAATATATAGGAGGAGAAACACCAATAAAAGGGAGAGTATGACCTAAGCCTTTATTGCAACACCAATAAAAGGGACAGTACTATCTTACCATTTATTGCCTTGATACACCCTTGCCAAAAAAGGAATAAAAAGAACGCTAATACTCAGCATCATCTGTGTGGATATGAACAATACCTAATGGATCAAAATCATAATAAGAGCACATTACCTCATGTTGCAAACTTAAAGCCAACACTGTCATGTTTTCAAAATTTTCATATTTAGAAATCCAGTGAACTAACATTTATTTCTTTGGCTCAGAATGAAAATTCAAGGGAATAGTTTAAATTACTAAATGAAAATGAGCTTCTCTATACAGATATTATACTTATTCTTCCTGGAACTACTCCAGGAAACTTATTCTCGGATATTAGTCCCAGATGTGCGAGACACTGTTTATTAATCTAATTATCTAATTTCAAGGGGCAATAGAGCCCTTGCTATGATATCCTAAATGTGATCTTAACGTCTGGCAAATCTTTTAATAAGGATATAGATAAATATTCTGCCTAAGATATCATACTGCAATACACATTTCTGACCACATTTCACATGACAATGTTAGAAATTTTCTAAGATACTCAAAAGCATTTTGCTATACCCATTAAATCCAAGTTACATAACTATGGACATTGCAACAAAAGCACTTTAACACAATATAATATTAACAGATATTTAAGAAAATGTCCACATATTTGTATTCAGTCATATAATCAAATCTGGGAAGGAATTGTATAGTTAGATTTTCTGCAATCTGGAATTTATTTTGGGTCATGAACTATACAATACAAGAAGTCAGGTTGATAGTCAATTTTGATACTCTTGAACCATAAATTCTACTAAAAATTTTAGAAGTTATTATTGTACATTGTTATTTGGAAATTACCAAGAGTATTTAAGAGTGTAAGAGTACTTTTTGATTGTTTGTCAATACTTTTAGATAATGTGTAAAAGAAAGCAAGTTAATTGTTACCCTCTCTCAGTGTTTATGATAAAAGTTGAATTCAAACTTGTCACATACAATTTTTAAATCAACTTATAGAAATGGTTCCATAATGCATCCTGAGTAACATATGATTATCTTGAAGTATCATTATCCCACAATCAATTTCACTTTAATTACTAAAGAAATATAAGGAAAAATGGTTAATCTATGCTAAAACTGTAGTCTTTAACATTGTAGATGATGAACACAGTAACCACATAGAACATATCAATTCACAGTGAACTATTGGCATATGAGTCAGGTATTCTCAATATTAGAAAAGGATTACTAGTCATTATCATAATTTGAAATGACATAACTGTAGCTCCAGAAAAGGGCAGCGCATTCTTGAATTTGAATAATTCATTTTTTTCACCATGAGTGTTCCAATGCTCAAATCCCTATTGTAACAACATGAGAATAATATAAGTCTCTCCTATTTGTCTTTAAATCAAAATTATGTCAACATTCTGTTCTTGCATGGTAATATTTTTAACGAAGGAATTCAACCTGGACCATTTATTAGATTCTTTGGTTGCCAAATCAATGGCATATAATTTGTTAGGTTAATAGGTGGTGTTGAGATGAGCACTCTAGCTCACTTGTGTATTTTAGAGCTAGTACGGTAATAAACATAAATTAATGCAAAGCATCCATCCAGTGACAAACCCATTAGGTTCCAATATATGAGGACTGTGTTTGTATATTTGAAAATGTGCCTGCCCCAAATATATCCTTTTGTATATAATTAACAGATCATGTAGTCAGAGAATACTATTTGTATGATTGCAGTGGTTAATAAACAATGTCATCTAATATAGCAGAACATATAATAGAGAGAAGTTCAATACATTTGCAATTTGAAATTGAACATCTGCTATATTTCTCAGAATGTACCCAGAAAGCCGTAGTGTTCACAGTAGATGGACAGGCTTATGACTCTAGCTTTTGACTGACTCACAAAAGAATTAAAGATGACACACTTTAAATTAGGGATGCAGAGAATGATCATGTTAGTCAAAATTTATTAAAAAAAAAATACATGAATATAAACATAGGAGTCAGTGAACAAGCTGTGACAAAACAGCCCATCCAAATAAGACAAGCTGAATAGCATACAATGATAAAATGGTAAACTAATCTTAAGAAATGATGACATCGTTGTCATGTCTTTTGTCAGTTTCTTAGAGTCGGAAGATAAATGGATCAGCATCTTACAGAAAATTTTAAAGGCAGATTGTTCACTGTCATTAAAGCTTTATTATTAGCTAATTTTGCTGAATTATCTATCTTCTATAACATTTATTACCAATGCTAGATATTTTAGAAAAATATGAAAAATATCATAATTTCCATTCAGTGCCAAATATTGTTATTCTGATGATAAAGAAAGACCAGTTGGATTTATCATCAAAAGTGCTAGAATATTTGTACAACTAAGTGCAACATAAATTAGATTTTTAAAAAATCTGTTACCACACTCTGCAATTCACTTTCATACAACTTTCTCCAATATTTGTAATTGCTGAACATTCTACTTTCTATAAGCAACATAGTAAAACAATATAAGAACTTTCAGTGAATGGCCAGATGTAGTGGCACATGCATATTATCCCAGGAGCTCCAGAGGCTGAAGCAGGAGGATTACAATCTCAAGACCAGTCTCATCAAGTAAACAAGACCCTGTCTAAAAAATAAAAATAAAAAATAAAAAGAAAGTTTTAGCAATTTGGGGATATGCCTATATGTCTAAGTGGTTCAGCACTGCTAAGATCAATCCCTGGTGTGTGTGTGTGTGTATGTATGTAATACATCTGAACCTATTGGAAAGAAGTACTTCACTATGCTTCTTGTAGATAATTGGTACTGTTCAAGAGACCATCAGGATTTATGACACTTGAGGATTTCTCAACATGTGATAACTTCTCAAAATACAACAAAAAAAAAATAAAGAAAATCTATTTGGTGTGAATCCTGAAATTAGGAACAGTATTTCACACAGTTCTGAAGTAAGATCTTCTAAATTTACTTTTATGTTTGTTTTCACCTTTAGTTTTATTTCTTAATAATTTATTTTTTATTGATTGCTTTTAGTTATATATAACATTAAGATACATGTTGATATGATCAAAAAAAACATAGAATATTACATGTTGAGATATGCAATTGTTTGTCTTCTTGGAATGAGAACAATTAGGACTATTGCTATTACTCTGGCATTATCCATAAGATCAGAAATTGAAATTGAGGTTATCACCATTGGACCTTGGAAGCAGCATAATTTTAAGTTTTAGTGTAAGTTTTAATTAAAATAAAGTTTTACCCATATCCTTAAGCTATTCTGACCTCTCAAATAAAGAAGCCAATTGGTTTTGTAGAGAGTTGATCTGCAGTATCATAATACTCCCATGTAGAATAAAATAACATGTGTATGACTTGGTATTATGCTGTGTGTTTCCCAGAAGCAAAAATATGTTGCTCAGTTAGCAGAATAGCAACAGTTTATAGGTGGCAACAGTATACACAGAAGTTACTAAACTATGCTCTCTGTTACTGAGCCCAGGATCCCGACGTTAACATGAGAAAATAATCATCAAGTAGTCGGTGGAGTACAGGGGAAGTGGTGTTCTCAAGAAAGAGTGGACATGAAAGCATAGAGATAGAAAGATGGATAAAGCATTCAAGAAAAAAAAATTAGTGTATAAAATCAAGATTTTCATTAACAGATTTTGAGAATAGGTGAGCTGGTTACTTGAGTTAGATATAGATGTTATTAATCAGAATAATGTGATGATGGTTTGCTGGAGAACAAGTGACTGACATATTGTAAGACACATAAAAATCACATAACATTATTTTCCAATTACAGATTATGGTTATACAAACTAGAACAGTCTTAAGACATTAAATTTCTTACAAATTTCCTACGTGATGCTGATGTTGTTGGTCTGCAGACAATACTTTTAGTAGCAAAATTACTAAGTGCATAACAGGCAGTATTCTACTGTGGATAAAGCAGGGTGAGAGGTATTGGATGATTATACCTTTTTTTCAAGATAGTGAGCACTAAAATTGTGAATCAAGGAATGAGAGAATTTTTCCAAGATGGATACTTGGACATATATTATATTACTCACACAAATTCATAAATCCAACTAATACATGAGCTGGTTAAGGGAAGAAATCATGTGGACTTAAAAGCATTTTATTAATGTTACAAAATATCTACTTGATTCATTGCAGCTTCCAAATAAATACTTCTTTGATTAGTTCATTTATGTGTGCCTTTTATCTAACCACAAAATGTATTTGTTTATGGGTGGATTGCATTAAATCATAAGCTTAATTATAAGGCAATCACTGCATTTTTAAACAATTACAACTTACTCATTATTTTCAATTAATAGTATGACACTCTCAGTGATTTTGTTTCATTTTTATATTTGTTATATCCACTTATCACACTATTAATTATACCCAATTTAATTTAATGAAATTTTCCAGATATTCTTCATTATTATTCAAGACCAAACAGCACAAAAAATAAATTATACATGGAAATGGCATAGTGTATGATCTCATATTTTAAAATATCTGCATATGTGTACTGTTATTGTCAAGTTAAATCTGTATGCAATTTTTTATTATAAAAATTCATTATATTTTTTCTAAATAGAATTTTTAAGGAATAGAATTACATCCAATATTATTTAATTGAATATTCTTATACATCAAGTAAACTATACATTGAGTTATCTCAAATTACTATTAAATCAGTATTTGCCAGATCCCACATAATTCTTTTGTCCCATTTCTTTTGTGAGGTTTTATTCAAATTTGTTTTATTAGGCAAACATTTACTGCATGATTATTATTGCCAATGCATTACATACTGTGCTCTGGGGATGCAATGATGAATTAAGCTTCATAGTGTTGTTAAACTGTAATAAGTTTACCTAATCCTATTTCTGTACTTCAGTGATAAAGTCAGGCCATGAACATCCTTGTTACATAGTGAAGTACACTACATTTTGATGAGTAAACAAATTGTAACCTTATGAAAGAGTCTCTTTTCACCGAGCAACTGAGTTTCAGCCAATGGAAGGTATGAAGTATCCAGTCAACCTGAGGCTTAAAGCCCTAAAATAGAACCATTATATAAGGCCAACACTGAGCTGAACTTTATTGTCAGCTTTTCTACACTCTGATCAAAATATCTAACAATGTCATTTTGTTCTTGTGGATTTCCAGTTTTTCCAGCACCATTTGTTGAAGAGGCTATCTTTTCTCCAATTCATGTTTTTGGCACCTTTGTCTAATATAAGATAACTATAATTATATGGATTAGCCTCTGTGTCCTCTATTATGTACCATTGTTCTACCAATATATTTTGGTGCCAATACCATACTATTTTTGTTACCATTGTTTTGTAGTATAGTTTAAGTTCTGGTATAGTGATGCCAACTGCTTCTCTTTTCTTGCTAAGGATTGCTTTAGCTACCCTGGGTCTCTTATTTTTCCAGATGATTTTCATGACTGCTTTTTCTATTTCTCTGAGAAATTTCATTGGGATTTTGATTGGAATTGCATTAAATCTGTAAAGTTGTTTGGTAATATGGTCATTTGACAATATTAATTCTGCCTATCCAAGAAAAAGGGAGCGCTTTCCATCTTCTAAGTTCTTCTTTCATAACTTTCTTTAGCATTCTTTAGTTTTCATTGTAGAGGTCTTTCACCTATTTCCTTAGTTTGACTCCCAGGTATTTTATTTATTTATTTATTGTAAATGAGGTAGTTTTCCTCACTTCCCTTTCAGAGGATTTGTCACTGATACACAGAAATGCACTTAATCTATGGGTGTTGATTTTGTATCCTGTTACTTTGCTGAATTTATTTACTAGTTCTAGAAGTCTTCTGGCCTATCTCTCACTATGCACAAAACTCAGCTCAAAATATATCAAGAACCTAGTAATTAAACCAGAGATACTGTGCCTATTATCACAAAAAGTAGGATCGAATCTCCATCATGTTGTATTAGGCCCCAACTTCATTTATATAACACCTATAGTGCAAAAATTAAAACCAACAATCAATAAATGGGATGGATTAAAACTAAGAAGCTTCTTCTCTGAAAAAAAGAAACAATCAATGAAGTGAATAGGGAGCCTACACTTAGGAGCAAATTTTCACCAATTACACATCGGATAGAGGACTAATCTTTAGGGTATGTAAGTAACTCCAAAAGTAACTCCAAAAGTGTGTGTGCGCACACACACACACATATACATACATACATACACAAACACACACACACAATGGAATATTATTCAGCAATAAAAAGAAGATAATGCTCAGTGATGTTAGCCAATCCTCCCCCCCATAAAACAAATGTCAAATGCTTTCTCTGATAAAAGGAGGCTGATTCATAATGGAGTTTGGGAGGGGACCATGGGAGGATTAGATAAAATCTAGATAGAGCAAAGGTGTGGGAGGAGAAGGAATGGGACATAGCTGTAAAAAAAGATTGTAGAATGAGATGGACATAATTACCCTAAGTGTATGTATAAAGACACAAATGAAGTAAATAGACTTTGTGTACAACCAGAAGTATAAAAAATTGTGCTCTATATGTGTAATATGAATTTTAATGCATTTTGTCATCAGATATAACAAATTAGAATAAATTTTCAAATATTTATTTTTTAGTTGTAGTTGGATACAATACATTTATTTTACTTATTTACTTTTTATGTGGCACTGAGAATCAAACCCAAGTTCCTGCACATGTGAGGCAAGCACTATACCATTGAGCCCCAGCCCCAGCCCCTAAAACATTTTTAAAAAATATCTAACAAGAATAACTGAAAAGTAGAAAAGTTTATTTTTGACTCATGTTTTCAGAGGACTCAGTCCAAGTCCACTGACTCCATTGCTCTAGGCCCGAAGTGAAACAGAAAATAAGGATGGAAGGACATGGTAGAGGAAAGCTGCTCAACTCCTGGAAACCAGGAAGCAGAGAGGAGAAAGGAAGTGGCTGGAAAGAAGAAAAAATTTGCTAGCGTATGCCTTCAGTGACATATTTCTTCCAACTGATTCAACCTGTTATTGTCCCATTCAATTATCCGTGACTTAATACACTTGATAGGTTATTGATTAGTGAGGTCAGAGCTCTCAAGATCCAATGATTGTCAAAATGTCCACATTTGAACCTCGCTAATTTGGACCATGATGTCAGCACATGAGCTTTGGGGGGTAATTCTTCACCGAAACCATAACAAAAGCAAATCAGGTTGTTTCTGTAGTCACTTTCTTTTCAATGGCAGAAATACAACCTGCACATGTATTAGAGCAGGATTCTCAATTAACTTTCGTCAGAAGAAATGGCTAACTTCCAGAAAACTTTTCATGCTTAAATTAACTGGGTAAAATTTAACTCATATTTATTCAATGGGAGAAATAGCATTATTTTCATTAGAATTATATGGGGACTGTAGATCTACAATTGTCACCAACATTTCATAAAACTCAATGTGAGCAGTTACATAAAGCAGAACAAAGCAGAGCCAACATGCTGAGAATTTGGAGGTTTCAAAAAACGATTTGTGTTTTTGAGCTGGATTTGACAATGAAATATGATAGATGTGGAAACATTATGGCGCTTAAAAAGAAAATATATAAATACTATTAAAAACATGTAAATTTAAGGCAGGTGGACTTGCAAGGGAATGAGATAGTAAGAACAGAAATAAAAGCAGAAACATGTGCAAGGAGATGATATCCATCTACCTTCTGAAATGATGACCATTAACTTCTGTTAAGGTTAATGATTTTAAAGTATATTAAAATGTAGAACAGGTATGAAGAATACCTGAGCATAAAAACCCAGTTAGTTCTCATAATGACCTTTGTGTGTGTGTGTGTGTGTGTGTGTGTGTGTGTGTGTGTGGTGCTGGGGATTGAACCCAGCGCTTGTGCATGCAAGGCAAGCACTCTACAAACTGAGCTCTATCGCCAGTCCCAGAAGTGACCTTAATATTGCTTTATTTGAAAAAAAAGTGAAACTTAATTTATTTCTTATTAACACCTATTTTAAAACAAAATAAAATATAAGCTCAAAATGTTAGAAGCAGCCAACAAAATTAATAATTAAGAAATTAGATACTTTCAAGTGGGTTAGATAAAATGTGACACATTTATAATTGCAACTAACCAAATATTTTCTTTATTTTTTTCTTATTTTTTTTGAACTTCCACATTCACTCTATAAAAACCTATCCCTATATTCAACAGAGCCCTGATTGGAGCCACTTCTTATATGATGCCACCTGCTTCATGAATTGCTGTTTACTCCCACTCTTAATTATATAATGAGTTCTCAGTTTACTTTTTATCAATAATAAAATTAAAATGTGAGGTGGATTTATATTGACTATTATTTTTAAATGACAGCAACTATTTAAACATTAATTTGGTATTTTCCATTCATTTTCAATATCTACACTGTATGAAGTTGAAAATATCAGAAATAACCCAGTTTGAAATGATAACTTTCAAGTCAAAATAAGTAGAGTTCTTTTTCAATATCACAAACATGCTTTATACTATTAATGATGTCGCTATTATTATTAACATGTAGCATCCATTAATACATTATATTAGGAGATATAGAAATACTAATTGATTTCACTTAACTAGATAGAGTGATAAATGTGAAAGGATGGTATTTTGGTGAGTTTTAATGGACATCTTCAGCTCTGAGAAAAGGCAGTGGTATTATGTGGATATCATTTGTCCTAAAAAGTTTATGTGCTGAATTCTGGATAATGAGTTTAGGGATATTAAGAGGTGGTACCAAATGAGAGGTAAATATGTCACTGGGGACATGTCCTGAGAAAAGGTTAATGATAATCTCATGAAATGAATTATATTTCACAATACGGGTAAAAAAAAAAAAAAAAAAAAAAAAAAAACTATGCACATGTGTGCTTCCTTTGGCCCAGGAGGCTGAGGCACCAGGATTGTGAGTTCAAAGCCAGCCTCAGCAACTTTGCGAGGTCCTAAGAAACTTGAGAAGACACTGTCTCTAAATAAAATATTAAAAGGGCTGGGGGTGTGGCTTGAGTGCTCCTGGGTTCCATTCCACGTGCCATGAAAAATAAATAAATATGATAAAATGAAAAAAAAAAGATTTATGAATGTTGACACAAGTTTTTAATCCCAGAAACATGGGAAACCTAAGCAGGAGAATCATAAAGTTGAGGTCAACCTTGGCAATTCAATGAAGTCCTGTCTCAAAATCTAAATAAATAAGGTCGGTGAGGTTGCTCAGTGGTACAGTGTCCCTGGGTTCAATACCCAATACCATAAAAAAGAAAAAAAAAAGAAAATGTGAGTTCTCCCCAGCCTTTGGTTTCCTGTCTCATTTTGTGACCCTTTCTTCAAATTTCCCTTTCTGCTACTATGTCATATTGTGATGCAGTCAGTATATATGGATCTTCCATCCATCAATATAATGACCCAAAAATCTTTCTTCTTTATGAGGTAACCAGTCTCTGATATTTTGTTATAATTAAAACAAACAAACAAACAAAAAAAAAAAAACAAAGTGAAGATACAAGCTAAGTGGGTGGTTTCTTTAGGGTTGGATCAATTAATAGTCTTGTGGTATCAGAGTCCATTTGATTAAAAGAAATGTGTGAGGTTTCACATTTTCTACTATATACGGAACATAATTATAAGCACACTGGAAGTGAGTAAAGGGAGAATTTAAACAAGGTTATTATTATGTCAGTCAAGAATAGTTTTGCAAAGAAGCATCAAAATATGTCAAGGACAAGAGATCACTGGGAAGATAAGACCTGGTAAAACTAAGACACATGAAAGTGGTGGGGAGAAGGGAAGAAATTTAGATGAAAATTGTAGATTAGAACAGTTTCTTAAAACAACAATTATTATATAATACTGTTTTATGTGGGTTTGTCAGCATGAGTAGTAAATACTTGACTATATATGATCTAGTGATTATCAGGCAAGATTTCACATATTATTCATAAAATAATCTAGGTAAATATCTCAACTATGTAATTCCCAAGACCTGTTGCAGAATCAAAATTTCAGAGGAGGTTTTTGTAAGTTTTAGAAACTCCACCAGTGATACTCATATACACCCAGATTAAAAACTATTAATCCAATAGATTAATAATGTTAATTAAGAGCATAAATTCTTAGGAGTTTTAACTAAGAAATGAGAATCTGATAAAATATCCTTAATGATGATTATGATTACTTCATGGTTAAGTAAAAGTGTTAATTTTTTAATTGAATATATAATATATATATATACACCACACATATTATATATGTCAATATATTTTATGTGAGATATATATATATATATATATATATATATATATCAAATTAGTCAATTAACAAATGAAAAGTGGTATAATGAAACATTTTTGCAATATGAAGACAATCACATCTGAAGAAAAACAAATGTTTAATAACATTATCAAAGGTTGTCTATATCAGTGATACTCAGGGTAATGATATTTTTAAAATATAATATTTCACTTTATTAATATTGACAAATTTCATAGTGTTTAGCTGTGTATTGGTAAAGGTAATGTGAAAAGAAAATGTATGCACATACAAACTATAATGTAAAATGTTAAAAAAAGAATAACCCAATTAAAAAAGAGGCAATAGACCAAAATAGACATTCTTCAAAAGAAGTTGTAAATATGGCCAATAGGTATATTAAAAAATATATTTAGCATCACTAGTTGACATCAAAGTGTAAATCAAAACCACAATGAGTTATGAACTCACTTCAGTAAGAAGGGCTATTTTCAAAAACATAGAATACAGCAAGTTCTAGTAGGATATTAAGGTCAAAGAAACTCTTGGGCCCTGTGGACGGGAATGTAATTTAATGCAACCACTATCAAAAACAATATGAAGATATTTCAAAGAATTAAAAATGGTATAATCATATGATCCAGCAATACCACTTCTAGGTATATATCCAAAGCAAAAGAAATCAGTATGTCAAAGAAACAGTATGTCTCTACTCCCATATTTTCTGTAGCACTATTCACAATAGCAAAGAAATGGAAACAATTGAAGTGTCCACCAACTGATGAGTGGATAAAGAAAATGTGGTACATATTCTTTCTGTGGAATATTTTTCAGTCATAAAGATAATGGAATTCTGTCACTTAAAAAAACATGAATGGAACTGGAGACATTAGTCAGGCACAGAATTGAAGTCAGGCACAGAAAGACAAGAATTCCATGATCCCATTTATATGTGAAATCTAAAAAAACAAGTTGATTTTATAGAAATTAGGAGGAGAATTCCCCTTCCTGGTGGCTGGGAGAGTAGGGACAGGGGATGGATGGGGAGAAGATGATCAGTGGTTAGTGAATTACAGTCAAATAGGAGTAAGAAGTCCTAGCATACTATTGCTCAGTAAAATGAGTGTAGATAACAATAATACATTGTACATTTTGAAAAGTTAGAAGAAAGGATTTTGAATGATTTTACCATGAAAAAGTAAAAAATATTTGAGACAAATATATTTAACTTGAACATGCAATGTATACAAGTATCTAAACATCACATAGTCCCATGTTATTATGCATAATTTTTATGTTTTATGTATCAAAAATTAAATAGGTAAAAAGATTAATTTAAAAAACATTTTGTGGAAAAAATTGATGAATTTATATAAAAATCAAATATAGTAAATGTGAATAATTTTACTTCTAGGAAAATGCCCTATAGATGATATGATCTAAAATTCTGGAGAAGCTTTTAATTCACATAAAATTAGTTGTTAAGTATTTTCACATATCATACAAGTGAATTAAATGAATACCAGACACGTGTATTAACATGGATAAATTTTATGAATATATGAATGTATATAATATTGATAAGTAACTTAAAGGGATGCTATGCATTAACATGATAAATATACAACATAATCCATGTAAGAGATGCTAATCAGCCATTACAGTGTTTAATTTTTGATGGAGCATAGCAACATGATAAAGAATGAATCATAAGTAATTGAGTTATAAAGTTATGTTTTTTGAAAAATTGAATCAAATACTGAAACACTTTATGACTTGCTTGAACTGAAGTGTTTGCTATTATTTCTTGGTAAGTTTTCTTTTTTTTAAAGAAAGAGTGAGAGAGAGTGAGAAAGAGGGAGAGAGAGAGAGAATTTCAATATTTATTTTTTTAGTATTTGGCGGACACAACATCTTTGTTTGTATGTGGTGCTGAGGATCGAACCCAGGCCGCACGCATGCCAGGCGAGCGCACTACCGCTTGAGCCACATCCCCAGCCCCGTAAGTTTTAAATTTATATTATAAAATGTACCTTAAAAGAATTAGGACAGACCTTGGACAGCTCCTATAGGAATATAGTGATCATTGTTATTCCTGTTATTGCAGCAGTACTCTGTGGATTGAACACAATGATTCTAGAAGGGAGTCCAGCAACATTGACACTAAGGATAAAAAGAGTTACCTCTGTCTATTGGGATTTCCTATTTATCTTAAGTTTCTTAGACCCATGATAAAATGAAGTTAAATGGGGATTCTCACTAAAGCTGGAACTACTCAGGGTAAAGATTTTTGTCTGTTTTGTTTACTTCTGAGTCATAAGTAAGTATGTAAACATTTTCTATCTCAGAGTTGCCCTTCAAATATTTTCTGAAGAAAGAAATCTTATATTGAGAGCATTATATTTTAGTCCCTAGAACAAGGATCATTAAATATGATTCTATCCATGTTGTTCGAACAGTATAGGAAAAGTTCACAAATAAAATAAGTATATATGAAAAGTATATTTTAGGGCAAGATTTTGATGACCAAAAATCGAGTTTACATGCATTCCCAGTAGCTTAGTCCTATCACTGAAAAGGACCAGAAGATTAGGATTATAAAGACATGCCTAGGTGCCCAAAACTCCTAAAGGACATGTAACAATGCACTGATTGTTCTGGTTTGCATCTCAATGACCAAAAGGAAGAACTATAATGAGACTGTCCTGCTTTCCCTATACTTTATCAAGATAAATAAGGACAAGAGATATTTGAAACATATCCATTATCAAATTTCCTGTAGTGTTTAAAATAATGTGTAGACATTGAACTTTTCAGTGTTTTCTATTCACAAAACATTCTAAACTATAGAGGCAATATCATGAACACAATTCTAACATTACCCCCATTCTAAGACAAGAATATAAAATGTCCAAATAAGGATTCGCTAGAGTTCTGCGCTATCCCTAAGAATCTCTTCTAAATACCAGAAATGATGAAAGTATTAAAACTATTCTTAGTAAAAAACTTATAGTTTTGATAAATGTGTACCTATCATTAAAGAGATATATTAAATGTATTTAAAATTGTGCACTTAAAATATTTATTTATTGGCCAACAAATTGATATTATAGTGATGGGTGTTGACCTTCTAAAACTACTTTAAAATTAAATTCTACCTAAAATTGACATATATCCATATACATTAAATATATAAAGAATCTTTAAAGTGGATATCTATATCTCAAAAAATAGCATAAAAGTGTCCCTTAGTGTTAAGAAGCATTGGTTTCAGGACTCTTTCCTTCTCATAGCCTATGCATATTCTAAAATCTGCATTGTTCCAGGTCTTTATATATTAAATGTTGTGGTATTTGCATATAAGCTATGCACATCCTTATATATGTATTTTAAAATGTCCCCAGATTACACATGACACATAATACACTTTAAATAATTTGTGAATATTTTTAATAGTGTATAATTTAGGGATTAATGAGAAGAAAAATGTCTATATAATATACAGACTTAATAAACTTAGTATTCTTTTTGCTGAATATGTTGTTCTGTGGTTGGATATATCTGGAGATACAGCACTCACAGATATATTGGGCTGACTTTGCACAGAAAAAAATATTTATCATACATAACATATTCCCATTCATAAAAATCAGTTTCTTAAGTGCAATTTTGTTTAATACTGTGTTAATGATACTCTCTAAATAATACTGTCTTTTTTTCTCCCTCAAGGTGGTCTTTTGAATCTTTTTTATTAATTCCTGTAAACTGTTCCAAGTTGATTTTTATGACTAATTCATTTGAAAATACTGACACATTCAACTAAATCTTGTCTGTGGACCATGTTTTTTAGTTGATAAAACAGTCTGACCCACTTATACATTGATACAGTAGAATTTCTTCTCTTTCTATTTCTCTCTCAGTCTTTTTTTTCTTAAGTCTTCTCAGATATAGCAATGTTAATTTCTGCTTTGTTGTGATTGCTCTAGCAGGCCCAGGACCATGTGAATATCAGACAAATGTAAACCAAAATGACAAGTTATATTGGAAGAAATCTCACCTGGAACTGTTGGGGAATAATAGAAGCTAAGTAGATTAGAAAAGGGAGAATGAAGAGAAGGGGACAGGAACAGAAAAGACAGTGGAATGAATGTGACATAACTTTGATATGTATATATATGAATATACTACAGTGAATCTCCACATTGTGTACATCCACAAGAGTAGCGCCCTAATTAGAAAAAGATATACTCTTTGTATAAGTAGCTTCTACTGTGATATATAACTAAAAGAACAATTTTAAAATTCTTAAAACATAAACAAAAACCCAGCAGCAATGAAGTATGGGACTCATTTGGAAAAACAACAATTTCTAGTCTTTCTTTTCTGGGACTTGTGAGAGGATCTTGCTTTTATCTCACAGACAGAATAAATACATTTCCAATTTTTGAGTGTTGGAAATATGTGATTAGCCCTCAAACTTTAATGTCATCTCACAGAAATTGAAAACAGAGTGGTAGTTACCAGAGAATAGGAGAGAAGGTGGAGCATGTTCATTCAGCAGGTACTAAGTTATAGCTAGTTAGGTGTAAAAGGTTCTGGTGTACTGTGTGTCTAAAATACTAGAAAAATGAATGTTGAATGTTTCAGTGTTTTAGTCATTATGAAATTGTAAAGGGTTTAGTAGACAGGTATGATTGCCCTGATTTAATTACGTAATGCATACATACACAGAAAAATAAGAGGATCACCCAATTTCTATGATTTTATGCATCAATTAAAATTAAAAAAAAACAAATATAAAGACTGGAAATATTTTTTAAAACTACAAGAAAAAATGAACAAAGACCAAGCATTCATAAATTATGGGGGTCAATTAACAATTAACTCATGGACAGGTCAGTTCAAGTAACGATGAAGTCTGGTAAAACAGGCCTGCATTTGACAGTCTGGGTTTCAGTATAAGAATCATATTTAATTTCTTACATAAGTCTCAGTGTGTTTAGTCTTTACTTAAGATTTTTTTTTCTTTGTATATATTCCTCCCTGGTCCCCAGATTTAAGTAGTTCTTAAACATATACTTGAAGTCACTTATTTATTTTTTCATTCTTTTTTATTTCCCTCCAAACCCCTAAAATCCCTTTCTGAAACTGAAAAGAGTAAACACTCCAAGACTAAAAGATTTCCCCGGCTGGGATCAAAAACTAGCCTGACCCAAATAGCCTCCTGCAGATCTCAGCATGTTCTAATCTCTAGGACCAGACACCTTAGATAAAAATATTGCTCAACATTATGGATTCGACTTTACTTTGGCTGTCTGAATTTGCCATCTTTGAGGCCCTCTGAAAGAGGTATCCTTTATCCAATACTTACTGTCAGCCTAATTTTTTCCATGCAATCAACAGGTTCAAATATATATATAATGGTAATACATAACATTGGGGATCATTTGCACATCATCACAGAAATATGAAATATAATGTGTTCCGCTTCAATCCCCACTAATTCCCTTTCCCTCTTCTCCTCCCTCCCATTACTTTTCCTGTACTTTGTTGGTCTTCATCTTATTTGCTTACAATGTTGTTTTCTAATTAGTGCTTATTAGATAAACATAAAGGTAAAATTTACTGCAGCATATTCATGTATGTACATAGGATAGGATAGTTTGGCCATTTTTTTTTCTGAGAAGCAGTAGTCCTCACTCAGCACTTTTACTTGGAATAATATTTCATTGGTTTGAAAGCTTTCCTCCTATGAAATATGCTTTACTTTTAACTTCCTTTCACAGCATGAAAAACTCCCATCAAACAATAATGAAAATAAGAACATTTTTTTTTTAAAAAATGTCTCATTTACAATAGCAAATGCCTTGTTCTAATTAGCAGTCACTGATTTCCTAAAACCATTCTGTAGTAATACCAAAATGTCAATATATCATTGATTTTCTTGACTAATTTTTGATTCATACATATTTTATAACTGTATATTTTGAGGCTTGTACCTTGTTAGCACTACTGGTTATTTTAAAAGGCAGCACTATCATCTAATTTCAAAAGAGAAAACTCTTTCCAAGTGTTCTTTGCTTAAGCTGCTCATGGTGAGAATTTGCCATAAGAAGTGTTACCTATGTAGGAGATGTAAAGGAGCCAAATGGTATTATTCTTCCAAGTTAGCAGTGTTCAGAGGCTAGCTTTAACATTCACGTTGGGGCCACTTTTGATTTTGGAGGGACTTTGTGTACTTCTCTGTAATTTTTCTTAGAAAAGCTTTGGTGCAATTCGTCTCCAAACTATTCTTTTTTTTTTTATTTGCCTAGATTTCAATATTTTCATCTGCCACACAACAATATTCCAATCTTTGCTCCCCCGGCGGCTTCTTGACATCCAAGAAAGCCCTATTCCAAACCTGTGGCCCTCATTCTTGCCATACTTGCAGGTGTTTGTTTCCTAGATGGAACCCATAATGACCACACATTCATTGCATCTCTAGAATGTACGAGACTTGAATTCTCTGGATTTTAAGAATTTTGATGGTTGGAAAAAATTTGGAATTCTGTCCACAATGTAATCAATATCTGTGTATTTTCCCTCCCATAAAGCCTCAGTACATAATTAGTAACCAATCAAGGAAGAAGTTTCAATAATTGTGCTAAATGATGAATTTTAAATATTGTCATTTATTAATATTTGCCAAATATATAAAAAAATTTTAACAAGGTATTTGCCAAAAATGTTGTTTTCCTCTTTATAAACTGTGAGTAAATTTTGAGTGTCAAACGTTACGGGATTACAAATGGGACAAAATATTGGATTCCCTCAAAACTGAGAATTTTTATTTGAAAAAAATCTTTACTAAGATTTTCAAATGGTCAAAACACTTCAACATGTGGTTGCCTAGCACGTGTGAGGTGCAGGGTTCCATTCTCAGAACCATATATAAATAAATAAAATGGAGATCCATTGACTAAACTAAATAATATTTTTAAAACACTTATATTGTGAATATAAAGCATATCATTGGATCAAACTTTTAGTACCATAAGTTACTGGATGAAAAACTTGAGCACATAATTATTATTTAAAAAGACAATGCTCAGGGGACCAAATTTTTTTAGTTATTTATTGCATTGAGTGTATATGAACAAAATATAATATGACACAATCTGAGCACACCAGTTCATTCTTCTTTGTTATTTCATTCTCAGGATTTGAATGTTATGAATAATGGTGAACTGAGGAATACTATATTTTCCAACTTTAAAAGTATCAAAATGAAAATGATCCTATATATAAAATTACAATGCTGTGGGCATTTGCAATAGAGTTGTTTAAATAGTCAAAAATCAATCAGAATAAAAATAATTTTCTCTATAATATATGGATGGTTGAATTATTCAGCATAAATGTTGCAATTTGTGCTTAGAAAACTTAACAAAACAATATGAGCCACAGTTTATTTCATTATTAGAAATAATCAAGCACCACCTTCACCAACATTTAGTTTGTATCTTTGGTTGAAATTTATTAGTATTGACAAAACTTAGTCTGGAAGAGAAAGGAGATAATAACAGTAATATTAATTGAATCACTACATATTGTTGTGAATAAGAAAATTTTTTTTGCTTCTTGAGTTTAGAATATTTGAGATAGCAAATTATTCTAAAGAGTACATGTAAATATGTGATTTCTAGAAAATACATTTTTCCAACCACTGTGATTTTTCGACTATCTTAGTGTGCTAATTACCTAATTAACTGGGATAGACAGTCCAATTATAATTCTGAAGTTCACTGTGGATGTATAATTATTTTCATAATTATTAACTTGGCTTAATCACCTTTAACACTAGTTTTGTAGGTCCTCAACTAATTAGTTTTACTAGCTAATTACTGAATATACAGAAATTTGACTTTCATTAAGATCTGATAATATCTATTGTTATATGGAAGGAAATGTTAGAACATCAGGTACAGGTCACTACACAAAGTTCACTGAAGGTCAACTTTTGTCCAACTCAGAAATTCTAAAATATAATTGATTTATAGAGACACAGATAGGTGCACAAAAAACAGGATCTCATTAGTCTCTAATAGAATCTTTGATTGTGTCTACACATAAATTCCATTACATGTAAATTAAATACTTTTGAAATTCAATTTTGAAGCTTTAACTGAAGTGCTTTTTGAAAAAGTAAAACCATTAAGGGAAAAAAATGTTAATGGATAACAAAAACAATCAGTAGATTATTTGGAAGTCAGTAAAATTTTAATCAAGTATATTTTTATATTTATTTGTTAGTTTTAGGTGGACACAATATCTTTATTTTATATTTATGTGGTGCTGAGGATCGAACCCAGGTAGGTGAACACTCTATCAGCCCCAATCAAGTATATTTTTTAATTTTTTAATGTTTTTATTTAACTTCTATCTCTGACAAATTTGTCATAATCTCCTTTTTCATGTTTTTACGCCAACACACAATATCTTTCACTTCAAAAACCAGTCATAACTGTTTCACTTTGCAATTTGATATTCACTTTGAAAAGTCAGACCCTGAAAGTCATTTACTTTGGCAAATCATGTTCATCATAAATTCTGGAACTAAGTTCAATAGATATTTGTTCCCTTTGGATTATTACTTCGATGTAATACACTGATTTAGTCCCCAAAGATAAAACAAAATATTTACATATTTATGAAAAATAAGTAGTCAAATATATCTGAAATTATGCACATGAATGTCCAATGGCACATACACTATAATTTATATTTATAACTTCAGAAAAGAGACCATCCTAAAACATATCTAATGTGATTCATTTATGTTAAACTTTACCATCTGTACATTAAAATATAAAATAATTCATATAAATTATCCAAACAATTGGGGAACTTAAAGTAATTTCCCCTTTATCATATTTGCTTAAACCAGAAAAAAGGGGTAGTTTTTACAGAGAAGAATTTAGGAAATATTGAATATATTTGCTAATGTCAAACAGCAGGAAGTCAGAACAATTAACAAAATGTAAAGCAAAATCCAGATAAATGCAAGAGAGATATTCTAGCTGCCACTGTCTGATGTATAATTTGATTCAACCCCCACCATACCCTAGTAATAAAGACAACATTCAGGAAAAAATATTAAACAATTTGGTCAAGATCAAATGACCCAAAATCCATAGAATTTGTGCCACTTCTTAATTCCAAATCTTTTACTTCCACTATGTTGTAATGTTGCTTCTCACTCTGAGTAAAAATTCAAAGGAAACAAATAAAAAAAATGTATCTTCCTTAAAGGAGGGATTTTATTTTATCACAAAAACTAAATGCAAGAAAAATGGCCTAAATAAGTAACATAAAACATTTATAAACCATATTTATTAATGTAAACATAAGACACACAAAAATTGGGACCATTAATATGAATTAAGTGAAAGTTACAAATTTTGAGTCATTCTTTCACTTCTATATATCCAGATTACCTCAATTCAGAAAAAAAAATGAAATTTAGAAAATACATAGGAAGTATCCACATAATTAGAATTATTAAATACTTGCCCTCCTTATTAATTCTAGTGGGGTAAAAAATATTCACGAATTATATGAAAAAATCCACATAACTAGTGAGATTCATAATATGTGTCTATGGTACAGAGTTTCAAGAAGTTTGAAGAATACACTGCATATTGTAAGATTATAAATACTCTTTTTCTCAACATCCTCTTTCCTTCTCCAAAGGCAACCATCCATCTTCAGTCCTTGATTACTGCTATTGAATAAATATCTACAAATGTATTATTTTAAACTATTATAGCACATATCAAACTATTTATATTGCCTTACAATTAGAAGTATTTTTCATGTAAATAATTTTCAGTGTGTACAAAATTTTTCCTTGCATGAATATTTTCTAATTAATTTATCCTTTCTCGATATATGACTGATATTTTGATTATAGGCTTTATTTCTTGAAAAAAAGAAAAACTCACTAAATAATATTATCCATATATGATATCACATGTCTAAGTTTATAAAAGACTGTATCAACCAATTTTGCAAATTTTTTGTTCTAGTTTGTATTTTTGTTCTGCTCTGCATGTCATAGATGTTTAACTGTTTTGACTTCTTACTGTTGCCATCAGTAAAGTTCTCTTGATACATAATCTCCTATACTCTTGACCTTTGACATGTACCTTTAAAATTAATATTAGTAAGGAGGTGAGGTTTATTTTCTCACTCTTAATTCTGAGCTCAGCCTTATAACTATGTGCCAAGGAGATGCTGGTAGAAGGAGTTAACCAAAGGCTTGAAAGATAGTTTAAATATTTTCTTGTATGAATACATTTACCATGAGAACATTCTCACAGTAGCCATTTGGAGAGATGTGAGTGAAACCTAAGAGTTAATTGGGTCACCCCAGCCAACAGCAGGCCAATAGATATCTGACTCAATAAAGGCATTGGAGATCAGACTAGGTCAGAAGAACTAGCTAGCTTAAATGACTTACCCATAGATTTCAAAGCCAGAGGGTTGGGGGGATGAGAATGAGACTATTTAAGCTATGTCACAGGCCCAAGGTAAAATTTGCAATTATTATTGCCCTTAAGTCAGGTGGGAAAGGATACTATAAAAATAGAGCAACACGGCAAATTTCTTTATGCACATTCCAATTTACCTAACAAATGGTTAGTTTCTCTTTTTGAGGGCAATGTTAGCTGTCATTCCAGAAGATGTGGCCTAGAGAAATTTTTAAGAGTACGCATCATATGGACTAGGAGGAGAATGGTAACAGTGAGTTGACTGGGCAGAGTAGTGAATTTCTATGTTGAAGTGCTAAAACTTCCTATGTATGAATTGTGGTATCATCACCAAATTCTTATTTAAACCTCTGAGCTTGATTATTCATTTTGACAGTAATGAGTGTTGAAAGATTTGGAGTGTCAAAGATATTTGTGTGGTAATGTAATTGATTAGGATTACTTTGTGTAGGCAGTGGTTTTATAATCTAACAGCCATTTCCTAAAAGGCAACAGTAACTGAATCTCTGTAAAAGAAGTGATATTTCATAAGTGGGTTAGCAAGATTTTTAGCATGCCTTTAATGGAAGATAAAATTTCATGTATAAAGGAAATTGTATTATAATTAATAAAAAATAAAAATGTGAAGTATCTTTAATAAAATCAAATGAAACAATGAATTAACATCCTCTAATATAATAAACCCAATTCAAATTAAGTAGTTTTTAGTAGTTTCAGTCATATTATAGCGTTTTCCCCCCATCTTTTCTCTACATTGGCAAATTTTTACATTTTGATTAAATTAAAACATCCATCTAAACTTTTATTTCCGTTTTGTGTTAATTAATATTGTTCTGTTCATGTTGGACTATTTTCTGGCTCAAAACATTCTCATAACATTTTATTATTCCTATACATATTCTATAGCTTTTCCTAATAAGTTTTCTACTTCATAAATATCAAAACTAGTTTATGGTATGTTCTTGAGACATATGCTTTAAAAAGCAAGGAAATCTTTAAAATGAAATAGCTTGAAAAATGCAAATGGAAATAATTTCCCAAATATTAGTTTCATTACATTTCTTTTTTGTTTTTATTTCTTTGCCTCCAACAAAAATAGAGTCACTAGATAAGTAAGATTCCCCACAGAGAATTGCTAAATATGCTATTATGGATCAGGAACCAATTTATTCTAGTGAATCAGAATTTGGTACAGATAGACTTTGAAGATAATAAAAAATTTAATTGAAAGTTCTTCCTCTGTGATTATTTAATACATCAAAACAGGAGATGAAATTCAGGCATAAAGAATCAGTTAAGATAAAGTAACATTTAATGCAATATGAAAGTTTATCATTGGAATGATTATTACAATATATGGTTTATTACATTAAAAATGGCAATGATAATTTATGTTTATTGAGCCAAGGACAGTGCTAAATGTAGACAAGTAAAATTATTATCATTTATAGATTATAAAGTTATGTTAACAAGTAATTATATAAAAGGAATGATGAAATTGACCAGTGGATGAGTCAGAATTAAAGGGTGTCGGTGTCAACAGCAGCAAGAGCCGTGTGCATGTGTGGCCTCTCATTACTGTATTACTTACCAGGCAGGGGCTGGCCAAGCCCTTTATTTGACATTTCATGAGGAGATTTTGCGCATTGTAGCAAGAGACGTTGTTGATCTACATATCAGAAGAGTGATTATCACAGCATAGATGATCAAATATGTATAATAGGGCTGCAGTGTAGCTCAGTGGCAGAGCCATATATTTAACACGCCAGAAGTCCTAAGTTCAGGGCTTTTATTTACATCCCCCAAATAAAAAGTAGGGTAAAAGAAAAAGCAGAAAACACGTGAAAAGGGAAATCTGTCAAAGAAGAGTTAAATTAGATAGAAATAGAGATTATGCAGAGAAAAGTACTACAAGTTGTGGAAATTAGTAGTGCACTTTTCCACATATTTTCAACATTTTTCTCCAAAACAAGTGTTAGATTTTCACTTCATATCCTCTGTGAAGTCAGATGCTTTGCTCTGGTTTGAATGTGTTCCTCAAAGCTTAGGTGTTGCAAATGTAATTCCATATGCTACAGTTTTGAAGAAGTGATTATAATATTACTACTAGGGAAATGTTTTGTCATAATGAGAGTTAATTTTTAACAAAAGTGAGTTCATCTGCCTCTGTCTTTTCTCTCTGTCTCTTTTTCCCTGACTCTGTCTATCTTTGTGTGGTGCCTCTGCCACAAGATGACACTTCATTAAGAATCTTACCAGACTTTCTAGGCTTCATGAGAAAAAAAAATGTGTTCTTCATAAACTACCCAGTCTCAAATTTTCTGTTATAGCATCTGAAACAGACTAAGATATGATTTATTTATTTATTTTATTAATTTTATTTTTTTTTTGAGAGAGAGAGAGAGAGAGAATTTTTTAATATTTATTTTTTTAGTTCTCGGTGGACACAACATCTTTGTATGTGGTGTTGAGGATCGAACCCGGGCCGCACGCATGCCAGGCGGTCGCGCTAAAGCTTGAGCCACATCCCCAGCCCGAAGATATGATTTATATGACCTGTTTTTTAAAAGAAATGTAAGTCAAAGGTACACATGAATTCTAGGAGGAAACATTAAGGCCAGTGAGTTATTTACAGTGCTTTTCCTCAATCCTCTTGTGATTTGTAAACATATAACTATGACAAACCTCCATACTACCAAAATATACTAAACACATTGAACATACAGAATTCAAGGGAATATTCTAATTTATTTATTAAGCTTCTAAATATAAGAAAATCTGTACATTTACAGTGATAGAATTAGAAAAATCTAGGGAAATATTCACAGTTAAAAATAAATGTTAGTGGGCTGGTATTGTGACTCAGCAGTAGAGTGCTCACCTAACATGGGCGGTACCTGGGTTCGATTCTCAGCACCACATAAAAATAAAGGCATTGTGTTGTGTCCATCTTCAAAAAAAGATTCTCTCTCTATCTCAAAAAAATATGTATATTAGTTATATTTTTGTTATCATAAAATAAGAAAAAATTAATAAATAATATATTAAGATCTATTTATTTTTGTTAGTTTTTTAAAATTTATTTTTTTGTAGTTTTAGGTAGACACAATATCTTTATTTTATATTTATGTGCTGCTGATGGTCGAAACCAGTGCCTCGTGCATGCTAGGTGAGTGCTCTACCACTGAGCCAAAACCCCAGCCCTAGCAATTTTTATTTCATATCAATTTCACTTTACTATGTTGTCTACTACAACACGCTTATATAACTCAGGATTATAGAATTTGTTTTCAGTAATATGTATTTATGATAATTGTTATAGTACTTTAAGTATCAGGATACCCTATCCTGGTAATCAAAAGTTTATGCTGAAAAAAAATTATGGTAAAGGTTAACTCACAGACTTATGAAATAGAAAACATCATTCACTGTCTCAAGTGAAGAATAAATGTTACATGTGTAAGAGAAGTTTACTTCACCATACTATTTCAACATGAACACATGTTGTGTAACATTTGTGGGGCTAATTGAAAGATTACATTGCTACTTCTTTGAAAAAAAATCAATACAAATTGTCAAGAAAATATAACTTACTTTACTTTCTTAAAGCCAGATTTGTATGGGACCATTTGCTATATTTTAAAAATCAGGAACAGACCAGTGGGTACATTTTTTTTTTACTGTTCATAGTTGATTTTTTACCTAAAGGGGACTTTTTAAAAATTTTTTTATATTATGCACTCTGAAAAAAAAATAGATTCCTTATGATTCATAGTGTAGAAATCATCAAGAGATAATTAGAAACAAATACCAGAGGGCCAAGGTTTGAAGAAATGCTATACAAAACTACATTTAGTTTGAGGGAACACTTTAGTCTAAAAATTATGAAGATTTACTAATATATCTGACTTTTTTTTTAAGTATTCTCTGTACATATCCTTGTACAATTGGTGAATTGTGAATTCGAAGTAATAATAAGAAAAGAAATCTCTTTAAGCTTTCTAAGTAGACATACAAGCTACTTAGAATATAGAAGATTCAAATATATTAAATTTCTCATCTCTAATGCCAGGAGCTAAAAGATTGTATGAAGAGACTCCTCTATTAAAAAAATCGTAGATCAAGTTACTATTATTTTTTTCTATATATTTCACTTTCTCCATGTATAAATATATTTTAATAGATTTTCAAGAATTCAAAATCTATATCAAGGTGCAACACACCTGCAGAAAATACTTAACAGAAGACAACAGAATAGTAAATTATAGAGAAAAGGTTTTGCTATGATACTGGAGACAATGAAGAGAAAGTTGAGTGGTGAATAATCAACCCCCATATTACAGGTAGCGCGTGTGTGTGTGTGTGTGTGTGTGTGTGTGTGTGAGAGAGAGAGAGAGAGAGAGAGAGAGAGAGAGAGAGAGAAAGTCAAGAAGTTCAAATTGATTAAGGATTAGAAATTCCAATACCAAAGCAAATAAAATACTTTATTTAGAGGAAATTTCCACAATAGGACTCAAAATTATAATCTAAATCTGAATATATTAGCCATCTCCAAAAAAATATAGGAATTAAGGCAGTTTGAATAAAAAATGCTTTAAAATATAGCATAATGTGAATAAATTTAGCGGAATACAATTATCTTAGAAATCTTAGAAATCTTGCCACACACACACAAAATATATATATATATATATATATATATATAGTTTGCAATCAGACTATTGTTTTTATTAAATCTTCTGAATTTCCAAATTAAAACTATGTGTCATATATAGTACAGAGGATCATATGAAATTCCATCAAGCAGGCACCAGTTCATAAAGGAAACTACCATAATATTCTTTCACCAACACTTGAAAGAATCATTTTTATTCTTTAACTTTGCAACAAGTATTTATTAAATAAGAATAACTACATAAACCATAACTGAACATCTTAATAAATCTCCACAAACTCAACACACTTGTGTAAAAAACAACCTGTCAAGAAACAGAACATTGGGAGCACCCTCCAAATTACCTGAAACCTATACGACAATATGCTCAGAAAAGATGACTATATTTTGATATCTGCATATGTAGATTTTACCTGTTTTACCTTCATATAAATGGAATTAAATTATATAAACTTTCTTTTACTTTATTTAGCTCAATAAGCATCAATTTGTGAGCAGTATCTATATTATTGCACATACTTAAAATCTATTCATTCATTGCCTCATAGTATTTTATGGTATTAATATATAACAATTTATCTATTTTTATTTGGAGAGCTGTTTTATAATGTCTAAGTGGAACTACTATAAATAGCATCACCATGATTTATTTCCATTCTAAAAAAAATATATGCATTATGGGAAGAACCATACATCTGCGATGATTCTTAATCTATAGAAGAGTAGTAGAGGATATTTAAACAAAATTACAAATGATATTAACACAATTAGTTGATAAAGCATTGTATGTCAAGTATTAGCAAATAAGGAAAACATTTTAAATTTAAAAAAAAATGTAAATACATATTTTTATAATTACATCTTATTATAAATTCCTACATGCTTTAAATAGACAAATTTCATGAAATTGCAAGGATTTTAGCACAACTGTGAATACATTTTTTGTGTTTTGGTATATAATTATGACCTTGTTTCAAATTCATATAAAATACAACCCTGGTATTTAGTCAGATTTAAAATGCAGAAAATGTAACTTTCTGCTATACCAACTTTCATCTTTTTACTATACATTTTTGGTCATCAAAGGCATTGATAAATTTTATAAGAGTTCCTTGTAAGAGCTCTGACTATATCAGTAAAGTTTTGATTTGTTTTGTTTTTTTAAAATTGTTTCTGGATGGCATTCAGTTTATCCTCATGCATAGGAAGTGACAAGGATCACTACTGAGTTCAGACATAGAAAACAACCAAAGTTGAAGCCCAGAAGTTAGAGACAGGGAAAAAAAAGGGAGAGGGAAGCAATACAAATGGGATGGAGCTCTCATAAGGAAAGGAGGAAAGAGGAGGTTGAGTTTCAACTTAAAATCAAAGGAGTACTGAGAGTTGACTTCTGCTTTTGGTGGAATGGATGTCATGATTTTAGCAGGGTGCATTAATGATGTGCTGGCACCAAATGCTAATTACAGTATTTTTAATAGAGAGTGGAATTTAAAAGAAGGACCGTCAATGCACTGTGTCCAGGGCCACTTATGTGTTTTGTTATAAGGAGAGTAAAGATAACTTCCAGTGAGCTGCAGGGTCAAAAGGAAACAGTAGTATAATTGCAGCCTGCTCCTGGTGATTGTCTGATGATATGAATGATCTAGAAGGAACGGGAAAACAAATGGCCAAAGAGTAAAACAATTAAGGAGCACACTTTCTTATTTATTTATTTAGGTACCCAGATTGAATTCAGGGGGCTCAACCATTGAGCCACATCCCCAGCCTTTTTTATATTTTATTTAGAGAGAGGGCCTCACTAAGTTGCTGAGGTTGGCTTTGAACTCTCCATTCTCCTGCCTTGGCCTCCCCATCCACTGGATTACATGTGTGCACCACTGTGTCAGTCAGTTCATCCATTTTAACAGTAGAAAAAATAAACTGTGTGGGCTCAGTTGTACTCAGAGGGAAAGATCTGATGGTGAAACATGAGATTGTGATATTGTTCCCTTCATTTATTTTCTTTGACAAATGAACAGGGAAGTAAGGTTTGAAAAAAAATAAGAGGAAAAAGATGCTGTTTATCCATAAAGAGATGAGAAATTTTATCCTAGTAAAATAGGTACTCACACAATAGGAAAACTAGATTCTAGCTGTGGTCACAAATTGAAACTAAGATAATTCACAATGATTGTGTCTGTACCTTACCAAAACTCAGCAACAGTGTCTAAAACCAAAACTAAGTCTACTTGAAGTGAAAACATTTTGGTTTTCATTAACAAATTACAAATAATATTAACAAGATTAATAGATAAAGCATTTTTTTGTCAAATATTAGCAACTAAGAAACTTAAAGTTTAAAATGAAACTTGAATATATATTTTCATAATAATTATAAAAATATATGATTTTTTTGTTATTTTAAATCAACAAATCACATTAAGCTATACAAGTAAAGCAATGAAATTGATAAAAGTTCAGTGAGAAATGATAAAATATTGTTACTAAATATGAAAATAAATTACAGGGATAAACTATGACTTTCTTAAGAATATTTTGTACTGGGAATGGAGTTATTATCAAGGGTATGTTATCTTCAACATATTTCTTTAAATCCAAGGGAAACAGGTTAATTCCAATCAAAGTTTAAGTTGGGCTGGGTACCCTGGTTCATGCCTGTAATCCCAGTGGCTCAGGAGGCTGAGTCAGGAGGATTGCAAATTTGAGACCTGCCTCAGCAACTTAGAGAGAACCTGTCTAAAAAATTGAATACATACATACATACATACATACATGCATACATAAAAGGTGTTGGGAATGTGGCTGAGGTTACATGGTTAAGTGCCCCATGGGTTCAAAATCCAGTACCAAAAAGAAAAATAAAAACTTTAAATTAGTCCAACATAAAAAAGTGAAGAGTCCTATGAAAATAATATTGACTACAAAATAACTTTTAATGGATGTTTAAAATCATTAATCCAGAAGACATCTAGAAATAGCTCATTAGATATTTAGGAACCTACATTTCCATAATTATTTAAGTTATTTCAAACTTATCTCTTATAGATGAGGTCTTCCCAAATAAAAATTTTTTAAGAGAGAATGACTAAAATAAAATACCATATACTAACAGAATAAAATAAAAATTATTGAAAAATACCACTTTATCATATATTCAAGCACATTAAATCAGTCATAAGCTTTTGGTGCCAGCATCATACCTAGATTTTATTCCTTATCATTATAAAAAAGTATAGAAACATGAAAAAAGTGAATAGAAGAATACAAAATGAGACTTAAAATAAGATATTACTTTCCTGTTTGTGAGGACTGTGAGAAGAAGGAATGAATTTTATCAATTAAAAACTGATCAGAAGTCAGGCGTGGTGGAGCACCTGTAATCCCAGTGGCTCTGGAGTCTGAGACAGGATAATCACAATTTCAAAGGCAGCCTCATCAAAAGCTAGGCCATAAGCAACTCTGTGAGACCCTGTCTCTAAATAAAATACAAAATAGGCCTGGGGATGTGGCTCAGTGGTTGAGGTCAATTCCTGGAACCAAAAAAAAAAAAAAAAAAAAAAAACAAACATGATCAGAAAATCATGCCTAAATGGTAAAGTTCCATGTATTAAGCAATAATAAATTGCTTTCACATGTATATAATGGGATGGCAAACATTTTTTCTTCCTTCCTCTCTCCAATTCTTTCCTCCATTCTCCTCATTAAACTATTTTTAAAGAATACATATTGTTTAGGTTTTGAGGAAAATTCATTAAAAATAGTTACATGGTGTTTTCTTTAGTTTTTTTTTTTCTGCTGTGACTTAAAGGACCTAACCAAAACAACTGTAGAGGAGGAAAAGTTTATTTGGGGGCTCATGGTTTTAGAGGTCTCAATCCATAGACAGTCATCTAGTCCTTGGGGCTCCAGGTGAGGGCCAACACCATGGTGGAAGAGTATGGCAGAAGGAAGCTGCTCACATGATGATTAGAAAGCAGAGAAAGAGAATTCCACTTTCCAGAAAAAATATATTAACCCAAAGACACACCCCAACTTCCATCTCCTCTAGCCACACCCTACCACTTCAGTTACCACTCAGTTAATCCTTATCAGGGGATTAATTCTCTGATTGAGTTAAGACTCTCACAACTCAATGATTTCTCCTTTGAATCTTCTTGCATTGTCTCACACATGAGGTTTCAGGGACACCTCACATCCAAACCATAACTTGTAGCATAAGAGGAAACAACGGAGACTCTTCCCGCAGTAGAGGGTCACATGTAAATGGACCCTAATTCCATGCATCTTGAACTAGTTAGTGGACATGTAAACAGATTTGGAAAAGTGATATTCATCTTATACATCATTGAAAGCTCCATATGCTTTAGTATATGCAAAATATAGAGGGGAAAATTGAAATAAAAGAGGTTAAATTACTATCTCAATTCTTTTGTGGGTGTAAGGGGTATGGTCAATACATAAAATTGTCAGATTTCAAATAAAAACTCAGTCTTTAGCTGCTTTGTACTTATACTTTCTAATGTTTAGATCTTCATTAAGGCATTCTTCTGATTTGAATGGCTCTGTGTTGTTGGAGCTCTGATAGATGGTTGTTGTAGCTCTGTGAAAATTTGTGGCTTTGCTCTTAGTAAACCTTAATATACACCTTTAATTGTTTGGTATGTATTAGATATTTTGCAATATAACATTAACAATACCACAACTAAATTCCTTTGTTCTATAGACAAAGAAACTAAGGTAAAAATCCTTAAAATAGCACCTGAATTTTCAGAGTAAGTAACTAATTGATATGGGAAAGAAGCCATTTCACCGAACATTCTCTAAGTGCTTTGTTTCATTACCAAACCAGTGGTAATTAAAGGCCCTTTGGCTCAGAAAATTATCAGGTAACAGTGAAGTTTTGACATACATTAACACAATTAACAAATGACTACCTTATATATACCAATGGCATATAGTGTTCCAGGCACTGAATATAAGCCTTCAACAAAACAAATAGTAATAAAAAAAATTTTATGCATTAAGTTTTGCCACTACGTAGTCCTGAGCCTGGAGGTATAAAGCAGCTAACACTAAAGGTTGAAGATTAAAAACTGGTCAGACTCAGGCAAATGCTACATGATGATAAATTTGGAATAGTATTTGCTAAACTCAACTAACTGGAGTTTATCACTCCACCAGGCCATTTCTCATTGTAAGCATTCAATTCTGAAATGACAAACTAAAAATTTGACTGAGAAGGATTACTCTTCTGTGAAAATTTGTGGCTTTGCCTCTATGAGCTTTGCCCTCACTAGTCACAGGAGCACTTCTCCTTTGTAGAGTCTTCACCAGTAAATCTCCAAGTACTCTAAAAGAATAGCCTTTCATTTTCCTCTTTGCCATTGAGCCAAGTTTCAAGATTTTAATTCTTTTTCTGAGTACATAAAAAAGACAACCCATTTTTTAGTAAAAGAGACAAAACATAAACAAATAAGTTTTCTACAGGTTTACTAGTTGGCAACAATATTACAAAAAAAAAGGTAAAGAAGAGGTTAAAGTCTGTGCCTGTGAGAAGTGGCCATTTTAATTGGAAAAAGCAATGCTGTTCCCAGGGGTTCAGAATATTGAGATAGGATGATCTCAAGTTCAAAGACAGCTTCAGCAACTTAGTGAGGTCCAGAGCAACTCAGCAAGACCCTGTCTCAAGGGAGGGAATACAATTATGTTATGTACATGACCAAATATGCTACAATACAACTAAATACTCTTGCATATATCTCAGCAATTCTTCTGTTTGGTTCCTAAAATTATAACTTCAATATATCCAAATTCATTTGTTTGGGGATCCATGGTCTAGAAAATGGGTTCATGTTATGAGGTTTCAAGATGGGAGTAATATGCTATTAAAAGGATATCTGTCTTTTCCTCTCTCTCCTAAAAATGACAGTCTAAAGATGAAGAAATTGAACATCCATTACCCTCTTGAAAATTGGAGGTTCCTTTTGACTGCATCCCAACTAACTATATGATGAGACAGATTTTAACATACGGCTTTTAAATGGAAAAATGGTCTTAATTGACTTATATTTCAAGGATCAATTGTTCACAAATCCTCACTAAAGAACATAAATAGTGTTATGAGCTGATGACATTAAAACAATGGTTAAAAAGTTTATGTTGGTCACATACACTAATGAAGCAAAAAATTAAATACCAGCTGTATCTGAAAAAAAAAAACCTGTATTGCTTTCTATTTCTAACAATTAATGAAAGTACAGCTTACAGAAAAATAGGAAGTATTATTTTGCACACACAAGAGTCTGTTAAAGAATTCTATGTGACATATTGATTCTAATGTAAAATTTATTTCATGCATTATAATTTAATTTTACTTTCTCTTTGTTTATAGGGATTAAGTGCTGAAAGAGGATATAATGATCTCACTAATAATTCTGGGAATGTTTTGGAACATGTGCATTCTGAGAAATTCTTTAAAAAAAGATTTTTCAGTAAAAGCAAACTTTCCAAAGGGAAAAAAAAATGAACTGCAGTTTAAGTAAAAGTCAAAACTGCTCTTCCTACCAAAACTAAATTTTCTTGCTTTTCTATTCAACTTGCTTTTAAAATTATATCTATCCAGAGGCTGGTCACGAACCTTTTTTTCTTTTTCCCCTTCATATCTTCCACCTTAGGTGCTTTATTAAAATTTTTTTTAAAAAATTAAGGCTTTTGTAACTACATCTTTCTTCTTCTTCCTTTGGCTTTTGCTGTAGTGTCTCTGAGAGTCTAGTTACCCTCGATCTCAGACATTCTCAACCACATGAATCATTTTTCCTTCCTTCTCATGGGATATGTTAAATATACCAACATCTTTTGGTTTTAGCCAGCTCCAGTTTCCTTTTTCTTTTTCTTTTATCTTTACATCATTATACTTTTAGAGTTAAAACACACATAACAGACATACACACACATGCATGCCCAATCGCACACCAGTGGAAAAACATCCACATTTCTCACAGGATCTTTGGAGCAAGACATTTTTATAGTCCAGAATTTTAGTTTTTAACTTTCCCTTGCCATGGAACAAAAGGCCATCACCCAGTAACTGCCCCAGTTTGGCTGCAGCAAAATAGCCTGGGGGGGGTGACAAACAACTTGTGTACATTGATACAGCAGGAGTGGGAGCCCTTTATTGTAGAACCGGAGGGGTATATATACATTACACACAGCTTATCTTAATTAACATAAACTAGATACAGCAGTCAACCAATAGGGAATCTCCACACTTAATGGCTAGCTGGCATTACTTCACAAACCACTCCCTCTGGCAAAATGCCAGGCACCATTTTGACTTGTTTACAGACTCTAACATTTCCCCGTTTTGTTTAATTTAAATAACAACCATAATGGTTTTTACACAAACATCATAAATAATCTGCTACAAGCAGAAGGGGAGGATACAAAAATGCCACAATACCAAGCCTTGATGGGTCCATGCAAGAAGCCCTTGGAAAAATTATACCAGCAATGACACCATTAGCAAAGATACCAAGTTACAATTTGTTGTAGATTACAGTTTGTTGTCTCAATCCAAGTAAAGCAGTGTCTCAATAGATTAACTCACAGTCCAGGTAAATCACAGTCCAGGTAAGTTCACAGGCATCTAGCTTAAATCACAGTCCAGGTAAGTTCTGCAGGCAGCTAGCTTGATCCGAAGTCTCCTCCGGTTCTCAGCCGAAGTCTCATCCAGTTTTCAGCAACACTGGTAATTTTTTCATCCTTGTCCTCACCAGCACTGGGACGAAGGCAGGAACTAGCTTCCAGGTGTGGGAGAACCATTGTAGTTACTGGCCTTGGAAATGATCAAACTTCAGGGTCCTGGGCCGTCTTTTGCCTGCAGCGTCCTGGGCAGCCCCAGATGGTCCCGGGGAGAGTCCGGGGAGTGTACTGGACTCAAACTGCCACTGGGCACAGGAAGCAAGAGCCTGTGAGACTGTGCCTCCAGGACAGGTCTGGATTTGGGCTCTTGGCTGCCACTGCTTGGAAATTCCTTGTTGTGCCATGACCGGCTCGCGCTCATGGCAGCCACTGTACCAATTCACACACCCTCCGGTAACAAAAAGTATTCAGTAATAGCCTTTTGTTGCAACTTTTTCCCTGATAATCCTTCTTCTTCTGAACTTTCTTTTTCTTTCTGACTAGATTTCCTGGGCTTACATCAACACACTCCCTAACTAGTCTTGGTTCCATTGGGGTGCCTCCTTCCCTTAGTAATTTACTTCTCACCCCTTCCATATTCTCATCACGAAGACAATACAACATTTCAAGACAAAACAAGACACAAACATACTGTATCAATATTCTCCATTTTCTCAAAATGGCCATTTTTTCTCTCAGCCTATCTGCCTAGGGACAAGCAGATTTGTTCCCGTCCTATCTATGGACGGGCAGGTTTTTTTTTCATCACTTACCCCCAAGTGTCCCGAGGCTCCCTGTAACAGGCCACCATGTGCTGCAGTCTGGCTGCAGCAAAATAGCTGGTGGGTGATGAACAACTTGTGTATATTGATACAGCAGGAGTGGGAGTCGTTTATTGTAGGACAGGAGGGGTATATATACATTACACACAGCTTATCTTAATTAACATAAACTAGATACATCAGTCAACCAATAAGGAATCTCCACACTTAATGGCTCACTGGTGTTACTTCACAAACCACTCCCTCTGGCAAAATGCTAGGCGCCATCTTGACTTGTTTACAGACTCTAACAAGTAACCATACTGGAGGATTGACTTTGAGTTACTATTGGGTCTGTTCATATTTGATTCATGTCCCACATGTGATCAGTCACCACAGACACAGCCTGTGAACACCAACTCTATTGCTTCTTGGCAAGGGAGACAACATATAAAAACATTGGTATCTTATTCTTGTGTCTAGGTTATTTCCAAGGAAGATTGCCATTCACCTATCTTAAAATATATATTTCTCCTTTGAAAATTTTGTGTCTTCTTTAAAATGTCCAATAAACGTTGGTGGCTAATGCAATAAACTCTAAAATCCTTAGTGCCCCACTCTAATATTTTCATTGACTCTGACTTTTTGTTGTTGTTATTCTTGAATATAGTAACTATATCTCACTCTTTTACTTGCAGTAGGTATTTAAATGTGACTGGAATGTTATATATTTCCAAAGTTTCACATACTCAACTTATTTAAATTACTATATTCTTAAGTTGCAATTAAGTTTTATTTTGTGGTTTGATTTATTGAACCAATTGCAGAAAATTCCTTGTATAAATTCATCTACTTGTCAAACTGGGGACACTATACTTTGTACAATACTATGTGTTGGTGTTAATTCACCAATGATAAAAAAATTTTGTACATTTTAAAAAGTAACATTCCTCATTTATTCTGCCACTCATTTATTCTGTTATGCATTGAATTTTGTTCTCCAATAAATATTTGTTGAGGTCCTAAACCCTACTATCTCAGAATGTGAATATAGCCTTATGTTGCAGTTTAGATGTGAAATATCTTCTAAAAAGCTCATGTTTTGGAAACATGATATCCAATAAAGCAATGTTCAGAGATTATATTATTAGATTACGAGAGTTGTAACCTCATGAGTGGACTAATCCATTTGATGGATCAATAATTTGAACACAATAAGTGGGTGATAACTCTAAAGTAGGGTATAGGAAGTAGGTCTCTGGGTTTATGCCCTTAAGGGGTACATTTTGTCCCTGACTTTTCTGTGTCTCTGCTTCCTGGTTGCCATGAGTTGAGCAGCATTCTGCTGTCATGCCCTTCCATTGTGATGTTCTGCTTCACCTCATGTCCAGTGTAACTGTGTCTGGAAACCATGGGCTGAACCTCTGACACTGGGAGCCAAATTAAATTTCTCCTCCTCTAAGTTGGTCACAGTGAAGAAAGATGCTAACATGTTTTGGGAATGATAGTCCTAGTTATATGTTTTGGTTTTATAGAACTTGTTTAACCCATTTTCATTCAACATAACATTATTTGGGGCGTTGTGAGTATAGACGTATTTTCATTCTTATCCCTAAGCTCTTCCAAGGCTAGCTTTCACTTTGTGGTTTGTGGCATGCCTGAACTATCAACTGATACACTTCCCTACCTCAAGGAATTTTATATTGGGGGCTTAATTATTCTTTCTCATTACTTAGTTTTGATTGTATATCTGTTCTACAGTAATATATGTTAATCAAGATATTAGGCTCAAGGATGGAGGTCTTAGATCCTTTTCTTTCATGAATCTAAAATGTATTTTATTTCACCTCTCCATTGGTGATATGGTCTATATAATAAATTACTCAATAATATTTGGTAAATCCCTTGAAAGAAATATATCTTATTACTTTCATATTCCTGAAGAATGAGTGCTCATTCAAATATCATTCCATAAGTGTCTCTGTATTCACTGAAGTTTTTGTAGGATAGCTTAAATATCCTAATGGAGTGTACATGTGTACACTTACATGAGCTCAACTATATTAGGTTTTGAAAACCATATAATAATGCATTCATTGAAATAATATTTTTAACTGGATGATATTTTTAGAGGTAGCTATTTCAAAAGTTTCATACCATGTGGATGACATTTGCTCAAATCAAGTCATTCGCTCTCCAATAAATTTATAGACAACATTTGCTTCACTTATTGTAACAACTCAGGAAAGATATTATAAATTAACGTTGACAGTATTGATTGAGCAGAGCAATGTTATTCTTAGAATATAAAACTAGGTAGCATAATTCTACCTTGCTGAATAAATTTGCAATTGCTTCTTAAGATTATTTTTATGTCTCTCACTGGTAAGGTAGATGGGTGGCAGTAATTTAAAATGTTTCTCTTCCTCTTGGAGACCAGAAATACCACACTTAGATTAAAAATTATAAAATCAGGGATCCAAGGTGGCAGGCCAGAGGGAGACAGCATTCTGTGTTGTTCTGTGACCTGGGAATTAAGAAGTGAGAATATTACTTCTCTGCAAGCCATATTCCTATATCTGCATAGGAATCACAGCCACCCTGCCCATGCAGAACTCCAGGCCTCAGCATCAGAGTAGGTATCTCAACTACTCGCCCACACAGGACTACCGGGTGCATGAGCAGGATCATCAGCATCAGCACCCACACAAAATTTTGGGTACCCACCCGACAGAAATCGCACATGCAATTCCCACACAGGATACCTGGCAGCTACCCACGTGCAGGATCTCTAGCCACCACTCCTTTGTGGACCCCCATAAACAACGTGGGGTTTCATGACACCTCCATCTTGGGAATCAGCAGCAATGAAGACAGTCCTCTACATGCCTTAGCCTGCCTGCACTGAGAAACTACACACAGGCTCTGAAGACAGCCACGGCTGCAAGTTGCATGCCACAGACCTAGTCTCTGAACTCATTGTCCAATGCCATCACCCAGCTCCCCCAACCCAACTCAACACCTAATCTCTGAAAGCAAATGCCTCCATCTCGGTTCACCTTCATCACCATCTTTAGTTGGGGCAAATACCATTTTGGAACTCTGGCTGGCTAGGCACCAAATTTCTAACTCCCCCCTCTCCCCAGCAGTCACTACCTGGCACACTGACTGCTCAACAAAAAACAGCTCTCAGCGGGGCAGCTGTGGAGTGCCCCAAAGCTACACATACAAGAGCCCAGGACAGAATGGTCCCTTATTAGGAAGCAGTAAGGGAGAGAGTGAGTGTGATACAGTTTAGAGACTAACAGACACCAGGACTGGGAGGACTTCAGGTGAGATAAAGAGATAAGACCACACACTCACATTAAAGGAGTAGGCCCCAAAACAGATCCCTGACAGGCAGTCTCCCTTCAGGGACCAGTGGGTGCCACAACCTACTTGTAGGTGCCCTCACTCAGGACCCTTCCCCCCTGGTTACCTTCACCATCCTGAGGGCAGAAAGTCCACCTAACAACAGACAATCCCACCTATTGGATGAGAGGGGAAGCAGGAAAGATATGAATCTTCAACAAAAACTATCCTTGTTTTTTCCTTCAAGACATTTTTTTAATCTTTTGTTCTTTCTTTTCCCTCTCTATTCTTCTGCCCTCAAATCCCTAACATATGTGAAACCAAGTGTTTTGAATAAATTAGGACATTGAAGTCGGAGACAACTGAATAGAATATTACAGTTGTGTTCTACATTCTTTTCTTTTCTTATTTGATTTTTACTATTTTAACATTTTTTTATTTTTTTCTTAATATATGTGTGTGTTTGTTTTATGTGCTTTACTGTCTTCCCTCTTACTTGTCTCCTCAAAATTACTTCCTCTCTATTCTCCTGCTACTAATCTTCCTCTTTAGATTTCTCTTTCACATTTCCCAAGATATAATAATTCTATATCCTCACCTCCTACCTCCTCAGCATATCTTTCTACACCTCACCCCTGGTTCTTTGACCACCGTTGGAAACTGTAAACCCTATTACAAGCTTACTGGTTAAATTGTACATAATAATTAAATCCACCATTGCTATAAATTGCAACCAAACTATAAACATCTATTAGCAACTATTGGTTTTTAGGTGGTACATTTTTACATTTGGATCTGTTAACATTGTCCTACCACACAAAGGATAGGTATTGTAAAACTACAAGGGCACTATAAGCCTATAGAGTAAAAGTGGTAATGCCTTGGATCCACAGTGCTAAAAGTGAAGACACAGGAGCACCATGAAAAGACAAGGGAAGAAAGTGACCCAAAAAAATGAAGATACTACATTATTAGAAGCCATGGGCAGCACCACAGATGAAATTACAGAGAAAGAGTTCAGGATGTACATAACTAAAATGCTCTGTGAATTAATGGGTGATATAAGAGAGCAAACACAGGCAGCAAAAGATCGTATTGACAAAGAGCTACAGAAACAAATGCAGGAAGTGAAGGGTTATTTAAATCGGGAGATAAAGGTTCTAAAAAAAAACAAACAAAAATCTTTGAAATGAAAGAAACAATAAACCAAATATATTTAACCACTATATTTAACATGGTAAGAAATAATCCCTTTTTTCTTTGAAATTATAATCATGATCCAGAATAAAACTACTTTGTAAATGAGTGGTGTGCTATTAATTACTATACTAAGACAATAGACATAAACATGGACAGTCCTGAGCAAACAGGATGGATGTGTACCTTATTTACATAATACAGTTTAATGAGTTAAAATTCTACAAGGCATATTACCATTAAATATATATGTGTGTGTGTGTGTGTGTGTGTATAAAGTTTATTCTTATTCTTTTCTACTGCCTTCTATTCATTCTAATTAGATCTATTCTTATTTGGCTTCTATAATCAGTATATGCTAAAAGTTAAAGCGAAAGCATCACCAACAGATTACACCATTGGAAGACAAGACCTCAGATAATACAGACAAAATATATAATCTTGAAAAGAATACAGACCACACAATGAAAATGGAAAGAAAAAAACAGAAGAATATTCAAGAATTATGTGATAACATAAAAGACCAAATTTAAAAGTTATTGAGATAGAGAAAGGCATAGAGCTCCAAACCAGAAGAATGAACAATCTATTCAATGAAATAATATCAGAAAAATTTTCAAACATGAAAGATAAAGTGGAAAACCAAATTCAAGAGTCTTGCAAGATGCCAAATGTACAAAATCACAGCATATCCACATCAAGTCACAATATAATGAAAATTTCAATAAGGAGAGAATATTAAGAGCCATGAGAGAAAGGAATCAGGTTACATATAGAAGAAAACTAATTAGGTTATGTGGAGGTTTTTCCAACCTTGAAAGGTAGACAATTATGGAACAACACATGTCAAGGTTTGAAATAAAATGGATGCCAACCAAGAATCGTATATCTAGCAAAATTAACCTTTGGATTTGATGATAAAATAAAAACCTTCCATGATAAAAAAAAAGTTAAAAGAATTTACAACTAGAATTCCTGTACTACAGAACATTTTCAGCAAAATATTCCATGAAGATAAAATGAAAAACAATAATGAAAATCACCAGAGGGAGATTACACTAAAGAAAAAAAAAAACAATCAATGGAGAAACCAAGTCAACTTAAAAAATAAAAAAAAAATATATAGAAATACAAATCATGTCTCAAAAATAACACTGAGTGTTAATGACCTTAACTCAGTAATCAAAAAATAGAGGCTAACTGATTGAATAAAAAACAAAAGTAAGGGAAAAAAACAATATTCTGCTTCCAAGAGATGCATCTCATAGGAAAAGACATACACAGATTGAAGGTGAGAGGTGGGAAATATCATACCACTCACATGAACTGTGGAAGCAAGCAGAACTTTTCATCCTTGTATTAAATAAAGTGGACTTTAAGCTAAAGTTAACCAAAAGGGATAAGGAAGGACATTTTATACTGGGTATGGAACCACCATTTTACCCAGCTATTCCTCTCCTCAGACTATAGCCAAAGGACTTAAAAACAGCATACTTCAGAGAGACAGCCACATCAATTTTTATAGCAGCACAATTCACAATAGCTAAATTATGGAGAAAACCTAGATGTCCTTTAGTGGATGAATGGATTTAAAAAATGTGGCATATATAAACAATGGAATTTTACTCAGCATTAAAAAAACAAAACCATGTCATTTTCAGGTAAATGGATGGCTTGAAGAAGATAATGCTAAGTGAAGTCAGCCAATCCCCCCAAAACAAATACCAAATGTTATCTCTGATATAGGGAGGTTGAATCCTAGTGGGATTGGGAAGGAGAGAATGGGAGGAATAGATGAATTCTAGATAGGGAAAAGGGATGGGAGAGAAAGGGAATAGGCAGGGGAGTAACAAGGATGGTGGAATGTGATGGACATCATTATACAAAGTACATGTATACAGACTTGAACTGAGTGTCAACATACTTTATATACAAAAAGTGTGGTATTTATGTGTATTAAGAATTGTAATGCAAAATAAATAATGTTACCTTAGATTGGAGTGAAAGGAGGGTAAGGCAGGGGATGTGGGGATAAGAAAGATTGTAGAATGAAACAGACATTATTACTGTATGCATGTATGTGATTGTATGATCAATGTGATTCTACAATATATATATTTAGAAAAATGAGAAATTATATTCCATCTATGTATGATATTTCAAAGTATATAAGTGCATTCTACTGTCATGTATAACAAATTTAAAAAATAATTAAAAAATAGTTTAAGAGTTTTTGGGATAGAGTAAGGCATAGATCTACAAACCAAATTAATGTACAATCTATTCAATTAAATAATATCAAAAAATTTTCATACTACTCAAATAATCATACACCAACAATAAATAAAAATTATAAATATATATGCCCCAAACAATGGAGCATCTATTTTAATAAAAAAAAAACTCTTCTCAAGGTTTAGAGTCAAATTTACGACAACACAAAAATTCTGGGTCACTTTAACACACTCTTTTCATAACTAGATAGATCTTCCAAACAAAAGCTGAGAAAAGAAACAGGAATTCAATAATACAATCAATAACTTAGACATAACTGACATATATAGAATATTTCATTCTTCAATTAGTGAATACACTCACTTTCTTCTCAGCAGCACATGGATCCTTCTCTAAAATACACTACATATTACAACACAAAAAAACTCTTAACAAGTACAAAAAAGTAGAGATACTACCCTGCATTCTATCAGCTTACAATGGAATGAAGTTAGAAATCAATAATAAAATAAAAGATAAAAGCTACTCCAACACCTGGATACTAAATAATATCTACTGAATGAACAATGGATTAAAAAAGACATCAGTGAGGAGATTAAAAATTTCATAGGGGTAAATGATAACATTGATACAACATATTTAAATCAACACTATAAAGGTAGTACAAAGAGCAAAGTTGATTGCATGGAGTTCATTCCTTAAAAGAAGAAAAAGTTACCAAATAAATGACCTAACATTACATCTCAAAGGCCTAGAAAAAGAAGAACAAATCAACATCAAAACCAGTAAAAGATATAAAATAATTAAAATCAGAGCTGAAATTGAAACAAAAGAAACAATTGAAATAATTGACAAAACAAAAAGTTGTTTCTTCAAAAAAATAAATGAAACAGACAAATGATTAGCCATGCTAACAAAGAGAAGGAGAGAGAAAACTCAAATTGCTAACATATGTCATGAAAAAGGAAATTTCACAACAGACACTACAGAAATTATTTGGAAATTATTTTGAAAACTGGTACTCCAATAAAATAGAGAATATCAAAGGCATCAATAAATTTTTAGAGGCATTTGACATGCCCAATTGAAACAGGATGATATTCACAATTTAAATAGATCAATTTCAAGCAATGAAATAGAAGACACTACCAAAAACCTACTAACCAAGAAAAGGCCAGAATAAGATGGATACACAAATGAGTTTTATAAGATCTAAAAAGAAGAAGTAATTCCTATACACTTTAAATTATTTTTTTGAAATAGAAAGATAGGGAGAACTACCAAGCTCATTATATAAGGCCAATATCACCCTGATTCCAAAACCAAGCAAAAACACATCAAAGAAAGAAAACTTCAGACCAATATCCCTAATAAACATAGATGCAACAAGGGGGAGATATGAACTGCAGTAGAGTGGGTAGAGAGAAAAGAGGGGAGGGGAGGGGAGGGGAGGGGGATAGTAAAGGATAGGAAAGGCAGCAGAATACAACAGACCCTAGTATGGCAATATATAAATCAATGGAAGTGTAAAAAAAAAAACATAGATGCAAAATTTCTCAATAAAATTGTGGCAAATTGAAAACAAAACCATATCAAAAAAGATCGTGTACCATGATCAAGTGGGATTTATCCCAGGGTTGCAAGGTTGTTTCAACATAAGAATATCAGTAAATGTAATTCATCACATCAATAGACTTAAAGAGAAGAATCATATTATTATCTCTATAGATGCAGAAAAGGCACTGGAAAAAATACAGCATCCATTAATGTTCAAAACACTAAAAAAAACTAGGAATAACAAGAATATATCCCAACATCTTAAAAGCTACTTTGCTAAGCCCCAAGCCAACATCATTATAAATGGAGAAAGATTGGAAGGATTTCCTCTAAAAACTGGAGCAAGATAGGGATGCCCTCTTTCACCACATTTATTTAACATATTTCTTTAAAGGCTGGCGAGAGCAATTAAACTGATGAAAGAAAGTAAAGGTATACACATAGGAAAAGAAGAAGTCAAATTAACACTATTTGCAAGCAATATTATTCCATACCTAGAAGACCCTAAAAGCTCGACCAGAAAACTTCTAGAACTAGTAAATTAATTCAGTAAAATAGCAGGATACAAAATCAACACACATAAATCAAAGGTATTTCTGTATATCAGTGACAAATTCTCTGAAAGGAAAATCAGAAAAAATATCCCACTTACAATAACCTAAAAAAATACTTGGAAATAAATAAAATAGGAGAAAGGCCTCTATAAAAGAAATTTCAGAACACTAAAGAAAGACATTAAAGAAGACCTTAGAAAATGAAAAGATCTCCCTTGTTCTTTGATAGATGACACAGTCTGGCTGCAGCAAAATAACCAGGGGGTGACGAGCAACTTGGGTATATTGATACAGCAGGAGTGGGAGCCCTTTATTGTAGGACAGGAGGGGTATATATACATCCCACACAACTTATCTTAATTAACATAAACTAGATACAGCAGTCAACCAATAAGGAATCTCCACACTTAATGGCTCGCTGGCGTTACTTCACAAACCACTCCCTCTGGCAAAATGCCAGGTGCCATCTTGACTTGTTTACAGACCCTAAGAGATAGGCAGAACTAATACTGTCAAAATAACCACACTACCTAAAGCGCTATACAGATTTAATGCATTTCTGATAAAAATCCCAATAACATTCCTCGTAGAAATAGAAAAAGCAGTCATGAAATTCTTCTGGAAAAATAAGAGAACCAGAATAGCTAAAGCAATCTTTAGCAAGAAGACTGAAGCAGGTGGCATCACTTTACCAGAACTCAAACAATGCTACTGAGGAATAGTAACAGAAATAGCATGGTATTGGCTATAATAGACATAGAGACTAATCCACATAATTACAGTTATTTTTTACTAGACAAAGGCACCAAAAAACATTCTTTGGAGAAAAGAGAGCCTTTTCAAATAATGGTGCTGGAAAACTGGAAATACATACACAACAAAATGAAATTAAACCCCTATCTCTCACCATGTACAAAACTCAACTCAAAGTAGATCAAGGACCTAGGAATTGAACCAGAGACACTGCACCTATTCAAAGAAAAAGCAGACCCAAGTCTTCATCATGTCAGATTAGTCCTCAACATCCTTAATAAGACTTCTGTAGTGCAAGAATTAAAACCAAAATCAATAAATGGGATGGATTAAAAACTAACAAGCTTCTTCTCAGCAAAAGAACTAATCAGTGAGGTGAATAGAAAGCTTACATTTGGGAGCAAATTTTTACCACTTGCACGTCAGATAGAGCACTGATCCCTAGGATATATATATATATATATATATATATATATATATATATATATATATATATATATATTTTAAAAAAAACCCAATAGCTAAAACTCCCCCAAAACAAATAGTCCAATGAATAAATGGGCCATCAGAAGGTGATATACAATCAATCAACAAATACATAAAAAAGTATCATGATCTCTCAAAATTAGAGAAGTGCAAATCAAAATTAAGATTTCATCTCACTGCAGTCAGAATAGTAGCTATTAAGAACACAAACAACAAAAAGTGTTGGCGAGGATGTGGTGAAAAAGACACACTCATGCATTTCTGGTGGGACTACAAATTGATGCAGCCAATATGGAAATTCCTTGGAAATTTCATAAAGTATGTAGATTCCTTGGAAACCTGGGCAGGGGGTTAGCAATGATAGTGAAATGTGATGGACATTATTATTCAAAATACATGTATGAAGACACAAATTGGTATGAATATAATTTGCATACAAACAGAGATATGAAGAAATATGCTCTATATGTGTAATGCAATATGTAATGCATTCTTCTGTCATATATAAGTTTTTTAAAAAAATTAAATAATAATTCACAGCAGCTCAGGATTCTGAGGCAGGAGGATCTTGAGGTCAAAGCCAGCCTGAGCAACAGTGAGGCACTAAGCAATTCAGTGAGACCTATCTCTGAATAAAATATTTTAAAAAGGACTGGGGATGTGTATCAGTGGTTGAGTACAACCCAAGTTCAAACCTAGTTCCCCCCAAAATAATGATACGATACAAAAAATGAAATGCAGAGTTCAATATATTAAAGATATTTTCATACTAATGTTAAATATTTAGACAATATCTCCTCTTTGTTTCTTTATTTTTATTTTATTTTATTTTATTTTTTATTTTTATTTTTTTATTGGTTGTTCAAAACCTTACAAAGCTCTTGACATATCATATTTCATACATTAGCTTCAAGTGAGTTATGAACTCCCATTTTTACCACAAATACAGATTGTAGAATCACATCGGTTACACATCCACATTTTTACATAATGCCATACTAGTAACTGTTGTATTCTGCTACCTTTCCTATCCTCTACTATCCCCCCTCCCCTCCCCTTCCATCTTCTCTCTCTATCCCATCTACTGTAATTTATTTCTCTCCCTGTTTATTGTCCCATTTCCCTCCCAAACTCTTATATGTAATTTTGTATAACAATGAGGGTCTCCCTCCATTTTCATGTACTTCCACTTTTCTCTCCCTTTCCCTCCCACCTCATGTCTCTGTTTAATGTTAATCTTTCCTTCCTGCTCTTCCTTCCTGCTCTATTCTTAGTTGCTCTAATTATATCAAAGAAGACATTTGGTATTTGTTTTTTAGGGACTGGATAGCTTCACTATGCATAATCTTCTCTAGTGCCATCCATTTCCCTGCAAATTCCATGATTTTGTCATTTTTAGTGATGCGTAATACTCCATGGTGTATAGATGCCAAATTTTTTTGATCCATTCATTCATTGAAGGGCATCTGGGTTGGTTCCACAGTCTAGCTATTGTGAATTGTGCTGCTGTGAAAATCAATGTGGCAGTATCCCTGTAGTACGCTCTTTTAAGGTCTTCAGGGAATAATCCGAGAAGGGCAATAGCTGGGTCATATGGTGGTTCCATTCCCAGATTTCCCAGGAATCTCCATACTGCTTTCCAAATTGGCTGCACCAATTTGCAGTTCCAACAGCAATGTACAAGAGTACCCTTTTCCCCACATCCTCTCCAGCACTTGTTTTTGTTTGACTTCATAATGGCTGGAGTGAGATGGTATCTTAGGGTGGTTTTGATTTGCATTTCTCTGACAGCTAGAGATGGTGAGTATTTTTTCATGTACTTGTTGATTGATTGTATGTCCTTCTCTGAGAAGTGTCTGTTTAGGTCCTTGGCCCATTTGTTGATTGGGTTATTTGTTTTCTTATTGTCTAATTTTTTTGAGTTCTTTGTATATTCTGGATATTAGGGCTCTATCTGAAGTGTGAGGAGTAAAAATTTGTTCCCATAATGTAGGCTCCCTATTTACCTCTCTTATTGTTTCTCTTGCTGTGAAAAAACTTTTTAGTTTAAGTAAGTCCCATTTGTTGATTCTTGCTATTAGCTCTTGTGCTATGGGTGTCCTATTAAGGAACTTGGAGCCCGACCCCACAATATGTAGATCAGAGTCAACTTTTTCTTCTATCAGAGGCAGAGTCTCTGATTTGATATCAAGTTCCTTGATCCATTTTGAGTTAATTTTTGTGCATGGTGAGAGGAGAGGGTTCAGTTTCATTTTGTTGCATATGGATTTCCAGTTTTCCCAACACCATTTGTTGAAGATGCTGTCCTTCCTCCATTGCATGCTTTTTGCCCCTTTATCAAATACAAGATAGTTGTAACTTTGTGGATTAGTCTCTGTGTCCTCTATTCTGTACCATTGGTCCACCCGCCTGTTTTGGTACCAGTACCATGCTGTTGTTGTTACTATTGCTCTGTAATATAGTTTGAAATCTGGTATCGCTATACCTCCTGATTCACACTTCCTGCTTAGAATTGCTTTTGCTATTCTGGATCTTTTATTTTTCCATATGAATTTCATGATTGCTTTATCTAATTCTACATGCAATGCCATTGGGATTTTGATTGGCATTGCATTAAACCTATAGAGAACTTTTGGTAATATCGCCATTTTGATGATGTTAGTTCTGCCTATCCATGAACAGGGTATATTTTTCCATCTTCTAAGATCTTCTTCTACTTCTCTCTTTAGGGTTCTGTAGTTTTCATTGTATAAATCTTTCACCTCTTTTGTTAGGTTGATTCCCAAGTATTTTATTTTATTTTATTTTTTTGGAGGATATTGGGAATGGAGTGTTTTTTCCTCATTTCCGTTTCAGAAGTTTTGTCGCTGATATACAGAAATGCCTTTGATTTATTCCTGTTGATTTTATATCCTGCCACTTTGCTGAATTCATTTATTTACTCTAGCAGTTTCTTTGTAGACCCTTTTGGGTCTGTTAAATATATTATCATGTCATCCGCAAATAGTGATAATTTAAGTTCTTCTTTTCCAATTTTTATGCCTTTAATTTTTTTCGTTTGTCTAATTGCTCTGGCCAGTGTTTCGAGAACTATATTGAATAGAAGTGGTGATAGAAGGCATCCCTGTCTTGTTCCAGATTTTAGAGGGAATGCCTTCAATTTTTCTCCATTCAGAATGATGCTAGCCTGAGGCTTAGCATAGATAGCTTTTACAATGTCAAGGTAAGTTCCTGTTATCTCTAGTTTTTCTAATGTTTTGAACATAAAGGCATGCTGTACTTTGTGGAATGCTTTTTCTGCGTCTGTCGAGATTATCATATGGTTCTTATCTTTAAGTCTATTGATGTGGTGAATAACATTTATTGATTTCCGTATATTGAACCATCCTTGCATCCCAGGGATGAATCCTACTTGATCATGGTGCACAATTTTTTTGATGTGCCTTTGTATCCAATTCACAGGAATTTTATTGAGGATTTTTGCATCTAGGTTCATCAGAGATATTGGTCTGTAGTTTTCTTTCTTTGAGGTGTCTTTGTCTGGTTTCAGAATCAATGTGATGTTGGCCTCATAGAATGAATTTGGAAGAGCTCCCTCTTTTTCTATTTCCTGAAATAACTTGAAAAGTATTGGTATTAATTCTTCTTTAAAATTTTGTAAAACTCCGCTGTATACCCATCTGGTCCTGGGCTTTTCTTGGTTGGTAGTCTTTTGATTGCTTCTTCAATTTCATCCATTGATATTGGTCTGTTCAAATTGTGTGTATCCTCCTGACTCAGTTTGGGCAAATCATATGTCTTAAGAAATTTATTGATGTCTTCACTATCTTCTATTTTATTGGAATATAGGTTTTCAAAATAATTTCTAATTGTCTTCTGTATTTCTGTAACATCTGTTGTGATATCCCTTTTTCATCCCGTATGTTAGTAATTTGAGTTCTCTCTCTTCTTCTCTTCGTTAGCATGGCTAAGCAACTGTCAATCTTATTTATTTTTTCGAAGAACCAACTTTTAGTTTTGTTAATTTTTGAAATAGTTTCTTTTGTTTCAATTTCGTTGATTTCCGCTCTGATTTTAATTATTTCTTGCCTTCTGCAGCATTTGCTGTTGTTTTGTTCTTCCTTTTCTAGGGCTTTGAGATGAAGTGTGAGCTCATTTATTTGTTGGTTTTTTCCTTTTTTTGAGGAATGACCTCAAGGCGATGAATTTCCCCTCTTAAAACTGCTTTCATTGTGTCCCATAGATTCCGATAAGTTGTGTCTGTATTTTCATTTATCTCTAAGAATTTTTTGTTTTCCTCCTTTATGTCTTCTGTAACCCCTTGATCATTCAGTAACATATTGTTCATTTTCCACGTGATATATGATTTTCCCTTCCTTCTTTTATCATTGATTTCCAGTTTCATTCCATTATGATCAGATAAAATGCATGGTATTATCTCCACCCCTTTATATTTACTGAGGGTTGTCCTATGGCATAATATATATTTTTGAGAAGGATCCATGTGCTGCTGAGAAAAAAGTATATCCACTTGATGATGGTTGATATATTCAATATATATCAGTTAAGTCTAGGTTATTGATTGTGATATTGAGTTCTATAGTTTCTTCATTCAACTTTTGTTTGGAGGATCTGTCCAATGGTGAGAGAGGTGTGTTGAAGTCTATTTGATCCCATAATTATTGTGCTATGGTCTATTTGATCCTTGAACTTGAGGAGAATTTGTTTTATGAATGTCGCAGCACCATTATTTGGTGCATAAATATTGATAATTGTTATATCTTGTTGGTGAATGGTTCCTTTTAACAGTATATAATGTTATTTCTTATCCCTTTGGATTAACTTAGTCTTGAAGTCGATTTTATTCGATATGAGGATGGCCACCCCTGCTTGCTTGCGAGGACCGAGTGCATGGTATATTTTTTCCCAGCTTTTTACCTTCAGCCTGTGTATATCTTTTCCAGTCAGATGTGTCTCCTGGAGGCAGCATATTGTTGGATTTGTTTTTTTTCATCCATGTTACCAGGCTACGTGGCTTTATTGGAGAGTTTAAACCATTAACGTTTAGAGTTACTATTGATATATGGTTTGCACTTCCAGCCATGTTTGATTATTTATCTCTCTTTTTTTTTAAATTTAGTTTGTTTCTCCATGATTAGCTTTCCCCCCTCCATCTGTCTTTACTGAGGTACTTCCCACTATTGGCTTTGGTTATTATTTTTCATTTCTTCCTCGTGTAGTGTTTTGCTCCAAGATGCTTTGCAATTCTGGTTTTCTGGCTGCAAATTTTTTTACCTTTTGTTTATCGTGAAAGATTTTTATTTCATTGTCACACCTGAAACTTAATTTTGCTGGATACAGAATTCTTGGTTGGCATCCATTGTCTTTCAGTGTTTGAAATACGTTGTTCCAGGATCTTCTCGCTTTCAGCATCTGTGATGAAAAAGCCGTTGTTAACCTTATTGGTTTACCCCTGAATGTAATCTTCCACCTTTCTCTTGTAGCTTTTAATATTTTCTCTTTGTTCTGTATATTGGATATCTTCATAACAATGTGTCTTGGCATTGGTCTACTGTGATTTTGTATGCTCGGTGTCCTGTATGCATCTACAATTTGTATATCTGTTTCCTTTTTTATTTCTGGAAAGTTTTCTGAAATTATTTCATGTAGTAGGTTATTCATTCCCTTGGTTTGAGTCTCTGTACCTTCCTCTATCCCAATGACTCTTAAATTTTTTTTTTTATGTTATCACATATCTCTTGGATGTTTCTCTTGTGATTTTTAACCAGCCTATCTGAGTTGGCTAGACTCTTTTCAAGATGATATATTTTGTCTTCATTATCTGACGTTCTGGCTTCTACTTGCTCCACTCTATTAGTGATACTCTCATTTGAGTTTTTAATTTGGTTTATAATTTCCTTCATTTCTAAGATTATTGTTTGATTCTTTTTTATAATCTCTATTTCCTGATAAAGATGCTTAACTTCTTCTTTTATCTGTTTATGTAATTCATTCTCAATGTGTTCTTTCACTGCTTGAATTTGCTGTCTCGTATCCTCTTTAAGGTTCCATTCCATCTGTCTAAGGTATTCCTTGAGTTCTTTATATGACCATTTTTCTGATGACTCTATATCCTCCTGAATATTTAGGCTGTCCTGCATTGTTTGAACTCCTTTTCTTCCTTGCTTTTTCATGCTGCTCATGTTGCTTCTTGTTCTGTTTGACTGCTGAGTTACTGTTTACTCCTATTAATTTATTTGATGCTTGGGAAGAAAGGGAATTAGAAGGGAAGGGAAGTAGTAACAAAAGAGAATGAGAGTAAGCAGGTAGAATTCAAGGAAGGGGGAATAAGAGAATTGAAAAGAAATGAAAAGACAGAAGAAAAGAAGAAAGGAAAAAAGAAATAGAAAATTAAAAAGAATTTAAAAAATAATAATAATAATAATAAAAATGAAAATCAAAATAAAATGAAATAAAATAAAATGAATAAAAAAATTTAAACAACAACAACAACAAAACAAAACAAAACAAAACAAAACAAAAATTTTGAGGTTGTCTTCCTACAGGCAAACACTTGCATAAAATTTTCAATATTTTCTTGGTTTCTTAGCAGTCATTGAAAGTATGCTACTATTGTCTGATGCTTCAAATGTTTGATGTTTGACATTTTTTAATCATTTATACTGTAGGCATCATAAATGTATATTTTACCATCATTAGTTTAAGAAATTTAGCAAGCAGCTTTGTAAGAAACAGTTAATATTATCTAACCAGGTCTCCATATATCTGTTTAGAATACTAACTATTGAAGTCACTAAAACAAAGGCAATAATTCTTATGATTTTTCAAAAAAATCATCAGTATTTTAGTTTTCAACATTTTTTTTCTCAAAGTATTGAATTTCACCTGAAAACTGATCCTAATTTCTGGGGAATATTTAAAGTATATTATACATGGATAGCTGCCTTCTTAAAGTGACTGGTGTTCACTTCTGACCTAACATTCTGAATGTTAAGTCATGTTCACATTTAGCTGGGAAAAGATAATCTCTTGTGAATTGACAAAAGTTTTATAAAGTTTCTTTCACTGTGACAATTTTTTTTCACCTAAAATAGTGTACAGGTTATGTTAAACACTCCCATGAAACTAGAAATCTATTACCTCATGACTATATAATAAAGTTTCAAGATTCTACCACAAACATCATCACCTTAAATTCTGTGGCACACTTAATGGTGCAATTTGAGCCAGATTGAGCATGTCTACATCAGAAGGCTCTCTTTATCATTCCAATATGGACTGCTACAGTTTGGATATGAGGTGTCCCCCAAAAACTCATGTTTAAAAAATTCAAGAAGGCTTGGAAGTGAAATGATTGTGTTATGAGAGCCTTAACCCAATAACTGTATTAATTCCCTGACTGGTAGGGTGTGACTGGAGGAGGTGAGTCATTAGGGTCAGAGGGTGTGCCATTGGAGTATATCTTTGATGAGCTGAGCTTTGTCTCTCTCTGCTTCCTGATGTGATTTCTGAGCTGCTTCTCTCCACCACATTCTTCCACAATGATATATTGCCTCACCTTGATTCCCAATAAATGGGGCCCACTTTCTATGGACTTAAATATCCAAAATCATGAGCCCCCCAAATGAACATTGCCTCCTCTAATTGTTCTTGTTATTTCTTTTAGTCACAGCAGCAAGAAAGCTAACTAAAACATGGACCCGTGAAATGCTTCCTGAATCCTTAACTTTAAATACTGATTCACTTACAGTGTTGTATGTTGTCATCCCTTCAGCCCATTTTGCTTGTCAATGGAATCTAGAGATCTCCATAGCAGTGCTTAGGTGAATTCAAAAGACATGATGGGCAAGCAAGGTGGCATACAGGAGGTGATGTAAAATGTTAGAAATCTCTTATGAATAGGTGATTGACTTGACTCTTGCCTGCCTCCAAATAATATTTCATTTATTCATACAGGCCCTTTCTTAAACCATTAAAAAGAAAATTTATTCTCTTCTTTTGACTAGCTTAACAGAAATGAAGAATCAACCTTCTAAAACTCCAAAGTTCTCCACCAGAGGTGATGGGTACAAAAAAATCTATGTCACAAATTTTACCTTATATTCCAGCTGTCTTATTTGTCCCTAACATGTCCTAAACTATAGATGAACTCTGTATTATTAAAATTCCATATATTCTGGATGGTATTACACATTTAACAATTATAAAAAACCAAAATAGTGGTCAAATTTTAACATTATTTCTTTGTTAACAAAGCAAGACTTTGATGTCAGTGACAAAGTTTTACATACTAGAAGAGTATTGATAATATGGTTCTATCATATAATCTATACTTCAGATGTTTCATAAGGTAATTCACAAAATTGATCTTGCATGTATTCTCTACAACTAAAATTTAGATTCTGATTATCTGTACTGCTATTGTTTCTAAAGGAACAACCAGGAGGAGATGAACAACAGATAGATGATATGTAGAAAGGTGGCTGATAGACATATAATAGGTAGAAAGGTAGTTGGTAGACAGATTTTTGGGAAGAGATTTGCTCACCAAACTACCCAGCCTAAGTCCCTAAATCTGCTATACATAGTAAAACATGGTGGTAGAGTACTAATTTAAACCTGAAGACCTGAGTACAAGAAGAACCAAAGAAAATCACCAACCTGTCTGAAGGTTTAATAACAGGGAGAAAAACGAATCATGTAAATCCAAGTCTGATCCCAAAGTCCCAGAAACACTCATGTTCAAGGAAAGAGACGATGAATGTCCTAGTTCCAGAAGTAAAAAAGTGAACTGTCCTTCTTCCATTTTTTTAATGCCATCAACTAACCGGATGATGCCAACCTGCATTGACAAGTGTGAGCTTTATTTTATCTACTGATTAGAGTGCTAATGTATGTTTTAAAAATTCTTGCAAACACAAATAGAAAAAATAATTTTATTTAATACCTGAGTATTCTTTATCCCATTCAAATTGGCAAATAATATTAACTATCACATTATCTATATGTTCTTCCTTTACTGTTTGTCTTTATAATTTAAATGTTTAAGCTCATGCTCCTTGATACTGATGTTAGATCAATTTGTTTTTTGCCAAATACTTCTAAAAGTTCACATTTCAATATTGGTTCCATGAGATGATCAGAGGAGGTTGGAAAATTGTGTTTGTGTGTGTGTGTGTGTGTGTATATATATATATATATATATATATATATATACACACATATATACATATATGTATTTGTTTGCATTTACATAATATATTATATGTACTATATATGCACATATACATAGTTGGACGATAATTACTGCAGGATAAAAACATATCTCAAAAACTGGGGGAAAAGTAATCACGGATAAAATATACTGAGTTAAATTGTGATATATATTATATGAAATTATAGAGTCTGGTAACTATAGGCAAGTAAGCAAATAATTGAATTATCATTATATTTATGTTTTCTGGTGAATTTGTGAAAATGAAGTTTAAATAAATATATAAATATATCTGAATATGTGACACCTATGATATTAGTAAAATCATATATTTTTTTATTTATGTTTTGATTATAGTTTGTGTATCAAGCTCTAGAAAACAAAGCTTATGAATACACAAGCTTATTTGTGTATTAACATAAATTAAATGCTATTCTATGTAGTGTTCCTTTCTTTCTTAAGTTGGGAAATCAAAGCCAGGGTCTTTTGCATGTGCAGCAACTAGTCCACCATTAGGCTAGATTCCATGCCATTTCTATTTTAAAAACCTCTGTTTCTGAAATCTATACAAGTTTTATTTTCAATGGTATACTATTCAAGTTATTAGAATCCCAATATCAATATTTTTTTGAATCTTTTTTTTATGAAGATTCAAAAGAAACTATTTTTAAAATGGTTTCTTTTTAGTTAATCTGTTCTATCAGAAACAATCAACTAGGCATAGGAAACTTGATTCAGAAATAATTATTATTTCACATAAGATAACAAATGCCATGGCTTTTGTTGTAGTCTCCAAGGAAAAGTAGATCAACAAACCTAAATGCTTCAAATCAGAGTGCACTAAAATCACTTATTTGAGCTACTTCAATTATTTTTCCCAAGGCTTGTTACAACTTTATAAACTGAAGTGTTTATTACACAGGATTAAATATAGATTCTAATAAAGATAATAATAACTACTTATTTCAAAACCTAATGATACATTTTTTTACTATATAAATGAAATTTGCATGAAATGATTTTAAAAAAACAAGTTATTGGATAAGCTAAAGAATGGAATTAAGAATCACTATGATCATAAGTAAATCTTTTAGGTGTTTTTGCTAGGCTATAATGATATGAGAAAAAAGTTCAAATAATTAAAAATCATTGCATTTAATATCATGAAAAAATGTATTTATTTGTTGTGTGATTTTAAACATTTCAGGCCTTGCTCCTCTAGTCTGTTGTAGAGATTTTCTAAGATATGTTGGAGTTGGAATTTCATATATTTTGTATAACCTAAAAGAATATAATTTTTGTGAATTTTCAGTATCAGTAAAATATTATTTTTTTACAGGAGCAATGATGATGGTACAACAATGAGAAAATACTTATCAAACCTGAATTGTACACTTTAAGTTCTTAAATAGTAAAATGAAGATTAGATTTTTTTTAGCACAATGAAAATAGTAATATTTTACTATGAAAATAAAGTTTGAAAAATTAAAATTTGGTGTCAGATTAACTAGTTTTAAATTTTTGTTTCAAAATCAACTTTTTAAATGAATGTAGTTGTTACTTAATCTTTTTGACTTCTTTTTTCTTCAACTCTGGAGTGGCTTGATTTGAACCTCTATCGTAGAGGGTAGTTGTAAGAATTAAATAAAATATAAAAATTATAACTTTATAGTAGACTCCATAAATGACACAACTCAAAATCTGAAAGATATAGCACACATTTCTATAATACAGAATTTGTTAATAACTTCTACATTTCCATCATAAACTCAAAGTTGCATGCATGTTTCCTAACATTTAAAGTTTTTATTTTTTTGAGAATGAGAATTAATGTTAGATGGCATTGTTGTTCTAAGGATCACTTCATCCTCTCAGAAACTCGAGATATGTCATAGAAATTTGCCTGAGTAAATGTCAGTTTGTGTAAGTTTGTTGTTTGTATAGGTTAGAAAAATATATAGAATCCCATTGATATGATGCTATCAATAGGTCATAGTCTTAGGTACTGCACTAGTAAAGTGATGACCAGGAAAGAAAAATTTGAGTTACATATTGAGTTACAACATGGATTCAGTTGGATCCATGCAGATTTTTGCTTTGTGGTCCACTCATGGGCATCTACCAAACCTTTGTGTGCCTTTATTGCTCTGAGCAACTACTTGATAACATTCTGAAAAAAAAGCCATCAAAGTTATATTTTCCACTACATTTATATTTCCCAATTTCAACATCTAACTCTTGAAGAATTTCCTGCAAAAAAAGGTCTAAAGCAAATTCTGTTTTTCTTATATTTGACCAGTTATCAAAGTTAATGATAAAATATGAAATCTAAATTCATTTTATGTGTGAATGCTCAAAATCATCTGCACATTATTGTATTGGGGTCATGATCTCTATTTTAATAAGAAATGCATCAACTGATCAGTAATTCAGAAGAAAAATATATGCAACATCTGAAAATGTGCCAATAAGAAAACCTCAAGACACTAATTTATAAAATACTGTAAATAAATAATAGAAAGATCAGTGGAGAAGAGGGAAGGAAACAGGAAGAAGGTAGAAGGACGGAAACGGGAAGTACTGGGGAGTGAATTAGATCAAATTATATTCCATGCTTTTATAATTATGTCAAAATGAATCCTATTTTATGTATAAATAAAAAAAGAATCAATAAAAAAAAGAAAAACCGCAAAAATTTTAGTTGTTAATTCCTTTGTGAAACAAAATTTTTTACTATTTATGTGAATCTTTCCATGATTGATAGATCAAATGGTAGAACATAGATTCTTTGCCCACTGATATTAAGATTCAAATAATGATTAACAATGGACTTTAGTGTAAATATTATTTCAATATTGTTGCAATTTTTTGTGAAAAATGATGTTTAAGCTTTGAACTTTTTAAATTTATATAATTCCCTAGATTTAAAAGAAAGTTGAACTTTAAAAGCCTATGCTTAATCAAATGTGTTTTAAAATAATAAATAACTACATAATTGTATATATGTGTGTACATACATTTGGGTATGCATGTATCTATATAGAAAATCACAATATTTATGACAATTGTGCTCTATAAATTTGCTGCAAACACTCAATTTGTAGATATTGAGCCACTAGTCCTATGGAAAATAATTTGGGGTTTGTAACATTTTGTCAGTCAGTCAATATATAACTTTATTTTTATATATGCTTCTGTTTAAAAAAAAACCTTAATATAAATTGCTGGCATATTAATGTTGCACTCAAGTCAATAACACTATAACTAATGTCCTTTTAAAGCTTACCTAACACACATATTTCTTTTGTGAGGCATATCACAGCCCCCATGTGCTTAGGAAAATTAGACAACACTTAAGAACTATGTTGGCCATTTCACAGTGAATTTACTACCAAAACCATCAATTTTAAAAAGCAAAACACAAAAACTAAAACCAAACCAAAAAACATAGTTTTCATTTATTGATTTAAAAGACCCCTGTTTGTGGTTTGAGATTTGAAACAAAAACAAAGCATTACCACCTCAACTGGGAAGTTCCATGCATCTGTTGTGACTCAAAATTTTCACCACAGTAAGCATGTCTGCATGTGAATGGCCCTCACAATGCCCCACGCTTTGATCTGGTGGTTCCAAATAAATTTTGAAGAATACAAATTTGCAAATATGAAATTAGAGAATGATAAAATTAGACTGTCACATTATAAATAAATTAGGACAATACACTATAGAAATGATATTTTTCATTTTCAATAATATTTTTAATAATTTTTAGTTGTATATGAATACAATACCTCTATTTTATTTATTTTTATGTGGTGCTGAGGATCAACCTCAGTGCCTCACACACACAAGGCAAACGCTCTACCACTGAACCACAATCCCAGCCCTAGAAATGCTATTAATCTTTGCTACGACAAATGTAAATGTAATGAAAATGTAGGGGGCAATATAGATTATTCTATGATTACTAAATTTCCAGATAGTAAGAAGCCAAAAATACCTATTTTATTTTTATATTTATTTTTTAACTGCAGTGTTTTACTCTGAAAATTTATTAGAAAGACTTTTAATACAAATACATTTTCAGACTATTGGAACACTTTAAATAACTGAAAAATTTATTTTAAACAGCTGTATCATTTCCCCACAAAGGAAGGCTAACCATTTAGTATAACAACAGCAATGAAATCTAGTCAGATGCAATTATAAAGAAGGGAATCTTGAATAAACTATAAGAATGTTTTCCCAGATCATTTATTCTTTTTAGAAATAAAATGATATAATTTAAAGCCTGACATAATTGCTAAGAAAATTAATAAGCATTGATTAGGATAGTTCAACCAATTTCCAGTGTCTCACTTTGTCTTTTCATTAACACATTTAACTAAGTAGTAGAAAAAGATATTTCTAATAAACAACAGTTCAGTAATTTCAAAACACTTGCCTCATGAAAACATGTCTAATTTACAACTTAATAAGAAGTATTGTTAGAACCTTGTGTAACAAGAATGATAATTATCTTAAAGCAAGTTACTTAAACCCATGTGGAAATACGAAATAATTATTGATATGCTCCAATGTATAGAATGAAAATATTTGTGCAAATAATTTAACTGATGATAAAATTATTTTCACAGTCAGAATGTATAGATACACAAATAAGAATCTTTTGTTAGACCTAAGTAATAACCAAACAAACTAAATTATAATATACTGAACAACAAAATAATCTAGGTCAGGGGACAAAAATCAGTAATGCTCTTAAATTTAATGTCATTTGTAAAGGGTTAATATTAATGTTATAGCATGTAATTCTGATAATTAGATATTTATAGATATTAGAAACAAGAGACTATAACTTAAAGGGAAATAATGAAAGATTATGCAAACCCAATGCAATTATAGTCAAGCCTTATGACTCATAATTAAAAAGTGAACAACTATATGTTAGAATGAACTTTACTGCAATTCTAACTTTACTGTCAGGCAAAAGTGTTATAGTTTCTATTCAAAGAATTACAAAATTCATAGCTGTTACTAGATTTCATGGAAAAATTTATCATGAGTTTTGTATACACAAAGAAAAATGTTTGTTTTTTCCACAACACATCTTTTTTTTTTTTTTTTTTTTTTTTTTGGTAAAGAATCCATATACCAAGCAGTCAGGTAACTTATTTCATGGGATGGTCATGGAAAAATCAACAAATTTCACAGTTTTAGATGAATTAATGAAAACAACTGCAAAAATACAAATGATGTCAAATGCCTTTCAGATGTTTCTAATGAACACAATTGAAAAACTAGAAGTTTATCTAAGTGTAGAACTTGACATTTCTTTTTTCTTTCACAAGGTCATACAAAAGTATACCTTAGATTTCCGAATATTAACTATTTAGCTATAAACTAACTTCTTAAAATGCTCCTTTCCTGTCAAGAATAGATTATTATTGAAGATTTTACATAGTTATATTTCTAAAAATGGTATATATGTGTTGCTTTAGATTTGTCATTAATTTTCAATCTAGGCTTTCTTTTGTATTATGCCAGTAACTATATTCTTTGAAACATAGAACAAAAAAGAAAAACACAAAAGCAATAAAAGCATTCTTTAATATTATCAAGTTAGTACCCTGGTTTTATTAGTAACCTTATGAACACATATAGATAATTATTTAACTCAGGAAGTATTTATTTATCTATTTATTTATTTAGTGGTACTGGGGATTAAACCCAGGGCCTTGTGAAGGCAAGGCAAGTACTGTACCAACTGAGCTATCTCCCCAGCCCAGGAATTAATAACTTAACCATACAATTCTATTAAATCAAGCAATAGAAATGAAAGAAATTACTGTTATATACTATTACATGGACGAAACTTGAAAACAGGTTAAATTAAAGAAGTAAGTGGGCAAAACTTACCAATAATATGACATATATGCATGTATATATATATATATATATATATATATATATATATATATATATATATATATATATATACAGAGTCTTATATATAGATATATATTCAATATCTGCAGCCAGAAAGTAGACTAATATTCACATATGGTAGGGAGATAAGGGTGTATGAGAGAGAAAGAGAGATCTGAGTTAATGTTGATGGTAATGAGAATTTCTTGGGAGGAACATTGATGATAATGTTTTAAGATTATTGGTAATATTTACACAAATCTGAGAATGGACAAAAATTATTAAATTATGTGCTTTGAATTGGTAAATATTACATATGGGAATTATACCTCAATAATGCTACTTTCTAAGGAAAAACAGAACATAAGATGTAGAACTAACTATACACGGTCTGTCAATAATGGCAAAATAAAGTTTCTGACAAATAAAAGTAATGAAGAATAAAATTGTAACCATCTGATTACTACTTAATAAAAATAGGTAAGTTTGCATGTAACTTAGTAATGGGTGTACTCCAATCAAATAGTAAATAGCAAAATCAAGTAGATATTTTTTTGAAAAGTTAATAATCATATATCTGACTTATTAAATCTTTCCCAGTAATATATGTATATATATATATATATATAAATGTAATATTTATGGACCCATTGATCAGGATATTTATTTATTTTAAATATTGTTTTCTTTAATAATAATAATCTCAATAAAAGATAATACATCAACCAGAACTAATTAATATGTAGATGTTATATTTTTACATTATTACCAAATGCATTTCTTTTTTTTTTTTTAATTTCAATATTATGGATATTTCTTCACAATCCTTTTTCCACTTTTGTGATCATATTTGATTCTTTATCATTCACAGTGCACTAATTAGTACTGTCCAGTGATAAAATAGAACATGTAGATGTGTTTGTGTTTGTTATTAAATATAAAATAATACATATGTATAAATTATACATATATATATATATATATATATATATATATATATATAAATATGTACAATGGGAATTAGTATAATAATATGAATGCATGATCACGGAGGCCAAGAAATCCCACAGTAGTCATCTGAAAGTTGGAGAAACAGGAACCTCAGTGGTGTTATTTAATGAAAGTCTAAAAAACTGAGGACAAGCAAAGGAATGTTAAAGTTTTAAGCCCTGATAAGAGTACAAAGACTCAGAAATCAGGAACTTGATGCCTGAAGACAGAAGATGAATACTTCAGCTGAGAGAGAAAGAACAGCAGAGAGAGAGAGAGTCATTTTTTTCTTCCTTCACATTTTTGTTCTGTTCAAGCCATCAATGGATTGGATGATCCACCTCAACAATGGTAAGGAAGATCTTCTTTACTCAGTTTGACTGATATCCTAGTATCTTTAAAAAATATTTCATATGGCTGAGGATATACCACAGTTGCTACAGTGCTTGTCTTGCATGCACAAAGCCCTGAGTTCAATCCCCAACATGCACACACACACACACACACACACACATAAACAAACAAACAAACATGAAAAAAACCTTTAAAGATGTAGTCAGTAATAATGTTTACCAGCTCTCTAGGTCTCTTTTATTCACATAAGTCAAATGTAACAATCAGATGCAAATACATACAGAGAGGATATTGGTCCTACTTTTCCTTGTATAGGCTCTAACAAATTGGTCCATCAATAAGTTGTAAATTAATGTATACATCTTTATTTACTCTATCATTTTGAGCAAAGTAAGATGAAAATATTTCTGGAAACTTTCTGGAAATTTTTTCAAGAAATCTGATTTAACATTTAAACTATCTTTTAAATTGCTTCTTCCATATTCAGGTTATGAAACAAGATTCAAGAATATTTCTTCTCCAAATTCTAGTCAACTACACATAATTAAAGGGAATTAATGTCCTCTTGATCTTTCACAAAAATTTGAAGTCCTTTGCACTAACAGGATGTGTTCATCTTTATAAATTCTGAGGCTAGATTTCAGTAATTTAGACACTGAAAAAATGCGTTAGTAAGTTTCTGTAGGCATTGAGACACATAAAGTAAAACACTTGCTTATCAACAGTTAGCTTATCAAAACCCACTGAGCTTTACTCTCCTTGTGGACTTTCAGGTTAGACCATGTTTGCAGAATTCTTTCCAACAATTATTCCCTGGTAGAAAAATTGCTGGGAGCCATCAGCCAAGTAGGTATGACAATCTCCTTGTCAGCTTACTCCCATGCTGTCTAGTGGAAGGACTTCTGAAAGGTGACCTTGCTCAAGGACCAGGGCAGTTTAGCATAATAGGAGATTAGGGTGTTCCCCCTTTAGAATAGGGCAGTTTAGCATAATAGGAGATTAGGGTGTTCCCCTTTAGAATAGGGCATATCCTGCTGCTGAGTTCCTCTTGAGTGCTTAGGGTCAGACAGTATATTTTGGGAGACAGAAGCCCAAGCAGAGTAGTGAATTTGGGCAGAGTAGTGGATTTGGGAGAGAGTGGATTTGGGCAGAGAACGTGGATTTCCCCGGAACATGTTTGTAGACGGCCGGTGTGAGTTCGGGAATAAAGAATTGCTGTTTGAATCTACAAGCTGTGTGGAGACTCGTGATTTGTGCCCAGCCAGAGACTGCAGCAAAAAATATTCTTTATGGCAACACTAACCAAAAATAAGAAAAGGGAAGTGATAATATAAAATATGATTTAAAATTAGGCAATTAAAAATGCAAAATTAGTTTCAAACTACATAGAACATAAAAGTGGAAAGAAGAAAATGATTAAAAAAATGAATTAGAAGAAGGTAAGAGAGAACAAATAGGAAGAGAAAGAAAGGTAAAACAGGAGAAAGCAGAATAATGAAAGAGAGAGTATATCTAGTTTAATTAATTAAGAAAAATATATTAAATTGTCTAGAACTCTGTGAACGATGGGGGATCAAAATAAACCTACTCAGAAAACAATATAAGCAAAATAAAAATTAGCATAAAATACTATATATTCCTCCTTGTCCAGATATTTTAGATGGAGAGATTCCTTTTAAAGACTTTCAGATTTGGGATCCTCTAGGCACTGGAAGTGTAGTAAATGTTCAAGTCCGCTGAATGTCTCTAGTCATGAAGGCTGTGACTAAATCAAACATCTTTTGTGAGACACCATGTAATAATTTTTTCCCATATAGAGATTAGCACTCTGTTTCAAGAAAATGCACATAATTCATGCATATGAGCCTATCTACATTATCCTCAGACTGTCAAACTCTGGCATGGTCAAAGTAATTCTGAGAAACTCCATTGTGGGTCCAGTTACCTGGACCACAAATATCAAAATTTAATGCTTGGGCTACAGTTGTGGGTCAGTGGAGCACTTGTCTAGCACATCTGAGGCACAAGTTCGATTCTCAGCACCACATATAAATAAATAAAATAAAGATCCATTTACAACTAAAATAATATTTTTTAAAAAAGTAAATGCTCTTCACCTTTCTCTGCTTTGCAGACCAGCAGAATGGCAGAATGCATACCCCAAACCCTAGAGATGTCAATGGATCTTCGACATAGCCTCTTTTTTGGACTCATACTGAATCTTTGGGTGGGTTCATACTCTCCCTTTAAAACATGAATAAAGAAAGAGAAACAAGCAGAGCCACTGCCACATCATTTGTGGATCCTCGGAATGATTCTGTGTGTGGAAGAGGTGGCTGAGCCCACAAGGATCTGTTCTGGGGTGGTGGCTGTGGACTCTCAGCCTTCCACTGAACCCAGCAACAGGATCCCTGGCCCTAGCCCCCTCCTGAGTCCATATAAAAGGATCTAGCTTAAACTGAACTTCTTCTTGATCACTAACCTCAGTCTGCCAGTTCTGTTTGTAAAGCCTCTCTGCTTCTTCCCACTGTGCCTTTAGTCATCCAGAGATGGCAGATGGATGTTTCACAGTCTCTCTTCGGGACCCAGGATGAAGTGGTGTAGACATGGTCTGACCTAGTGAAGAAGAATGAATTTTAGGTCTTTTATATTGAAAAGTTGCTGAAGTTCCTGATCTTCCTTGCTTTGAAATAAATGCTCTTGTTCTTTTGAAAACCAGTATTTCTGGGATTCACCTAGGAACTGCTTCTCTAATGTTACACTGATATTCTCTCTCATGGCCACACTACTTCATTATGAAGACACACACCTATTACTTGATTTAATATCCCAGAGCAGTCAGTATGTGCTGGTGCCCCTAGTCCACTATTTGCCTTCCCTCACACCTGAAGTTTTAAATGTAAGTAAAGATGATGAAATCATATTTTAGTTGACCCAGAATGTAACCTAATTATCAGTCACTTCTTCTGTAACAATTAGAATTTTATTGCATTCATACAATTATATAATTAAATAATGTTAAATATTGTGCATTAGTAATTTCAATGTATCTTATTCATAAATTATTATTAGAATTTTGGAAGTCAAGCATAACCAGACTTGTTATTACTAAACAAAGAAAATACTATGAAAAATATGCTTCAATAATTACCAATATTAAATCAGAGAAGGGCATTTGTAAATATATTTATTGAATTATATGCAGCAACAAACCTATTTATATGAATATTTATATTGACTCAATTTATATGGAGACTGTTTTTGAAAAATTTGTATATTTAAATTGCAAAAAGTAGCTGGACATCAGTGTAACAGCTCTACCTTTTGGTACCAATTTTTTGTGTTTGTCAGATTTTCATCACTAAAAGAAATATTTGAGATAATCCATTTAAGAAGATAATTTATTTTTGCTCATGGTTTTGGTAGTTTCAGTTCATGATCAATTGATCTTATTGTTTTGGATCCTGAAGTGAATGAAAGCACCATGGCAAGAGGATTTGGCAGAAACTGCTCTCTTCAATGCCATGAAGCAAAAGAAAGTGAGTGGCAGAGGACCAGGCTTCCCAGTCTTCTTCAAAGCCATGTCCCAGTGACATCAAAGTCTCGCACTAGGTCCCACCTCTTCTCAATAGTGCCAATAGAGACCAAAACTTAAAGCAACGGGCCTTTGGGGTATATTTAAACTATAGCAGTCATATATAAACAATGGTATTTTAATTCCTGGGTAAAAGGATCTAGCTTAAATCAAGAATTACTTTAAGTAAAGGGAGACTTTTATTTTTGTGTTTATTAGAGTAATTGAATTCACTATTAGACATTTCTATTATAGTTTATGAACAGAAAAAATCTCTGACTTGTGCAAAACTCTACTATATTTCCATAATTATCTTCTAAATTATCTTGAAAATAGGGTACCATTTTAAGATGTCTTACTTGTGTGTCTTTTACTTTAATCTCTTTATGAAATATAAAAGTAAAACTTTTTTAGTTTCAGATTGTTACAGGTAGTTTAATAATGTTATTTGATTTACAATCCAATCAAGAGTCTTCAGCAATATGTAATTTTGAAAATAATTTTGAATGCAATAAGTTTGTGTAATTTTTTGTTTCTTTGTAATAAGGATTAATCCCAAGGCAACCTAACCACAAAGTCATATCCCCATTCTTTTTTTATATTTTGTTTTGAGACAAGGTTTAGCTAAATTGCTTAGTGCCTTACTAAATTGCCAAAGATGACTTTGAATTCGCAAACCTCTTGCCTCAACCTCTTAAACCATTGGGATAACAGGTGCATACTGCACAAAGTAGTTTGTGTTAACTTTAAAAACATTTAAAGGAAAAAAATCTCATTAAAAATTAGACTGTCTTTAGAAAGTATTGTTTAAATTTATATTTCTTAAAATTAACTTTGAGTTCTATTTGGTATTGAGAAACTGAACTAAATTTATAAAAGAAAACAAGCATAATATAAATTTAGAAAATGCATGGGAACAATAACATTATATAAAACAAATGCAATTTATAATGGTTCAAATAAAACTTTTAAAATTTTGCAAAAATGGTATGCAATCAATAGAAGCCATTCTTTGAATTTTGACATTGTTCTCTTCCTGGGCTTCAACTATCCATTAAGATACTTTGTGGTGATTCCCATGTATATGTTAACATAAATGTTTTGAGCATGTTATGGGCTAGACTGAGCTATGATGTACAATATGTTAGAAGTACTAAAAGAATTAATGATGGATTTATCAGGACATTACTGCATCATAACTTAAGGAGCATGTGTATACAAACATGTATTTGTTTTATAAAATATACATGTAAGTATAATAATACATATACAGTGAACTATTAAAACTATGATTTAAATTATAGTGTTTAAAAATTAAGTAAATCAAGACCAACTGTATTATGGGGTATTCATTCCCAAATTTAAGTTTCCACACTCTGATGATCTTACTAGATTCATACACATAAACATACATATACTTTAGATCTGCTTAAATTTTACAACTCACATTAGTTCCTTTATCCTTCAACAGAACAGCATAAAGATATTTTGAGTTAACTTTTTATTCTGGCTAATATTTTTTGCCTTTAGGTGTAGAGAGATGTGAATAAGCCTGCAGGTTCCAAGTTTCTATTTCAGTAAATTCATATGTGAAGACCCTACTACCATCTCATATTCCCCTACATTAAGGCAAAAAACGTCAATGGCAGTTCCTTTTTCACTGGGATTACGCTTCTCAAAAGTTTTTGTAGTTATCTTAGGAAATATCACTCATTCAACATGGCAAGTGTAGCAAACTATTAATTTCACCCCCACCCCCTATTAAAGCGTGATTATTCCTGGAGGTATAGGTACAAATATACCCAACAAACTGCTAAGCTCATTGTTCTGATCCAGGCAGCAGATGGTCTGCACTCCTTTGAATGTATGTGGATAGTCATTAGAATGCCTATAATTTCTTAAATTAACAATGTTTTTCATAGCAAAATATTCTGTGTTGTATTTTTTTTTCCTCAGCCTAGAAGAATAAGAGGAGTTTGCATTAGCCTTCAGGGTGAGAAGTGAGTGATGATTTTTTTCTCCTTTCTTTACCTAATTTCATTGGAAAACAAATTATGGAACCACAGTTAAAACGCCAAAGACCAAGTGTGAAGAAGTTCTAAAGCCAGCTCAATGGTGAGTGTTATGCTAATTAGAGTAATTAAACAAAAGCATATATATCAAATCTTTATCCTTCTGCTTTTTTCCAAGTTAATAAATAATTACAAACAAAATATTCTTTAGACTCACTCATTAGAGGGATGCAATAGTCCTAAGATCTACAAAAGATTATATTAGTGATGCCGCCCCAATCACCTTTTCACAGGTACTTCCCATTCATATTCAAATCACTGGCTATAGAGGGAGGTATTGGAATGTCTTGCATATGTTTGTGAATTTCCATAACTTCTATTTTGTTCCAATACTCTTTTCTTATCTTTATTAAGTGATTAAGTGCTATATCATAGTGACATTTTCTCCTGATGTTAACATTGGTATGGTCATAATAAGTGAGAAAATTGATCAAAATCTGAATTATTTTCTTAATACTAAAAGAACATTAACAAACATCATAGACTGCCTGCCAGTGGCTCAAACAAGCATCCCTAATTAAACCCGATCAAGCCAGTGGGAATGGCATGATGAATCACTATTAACTCAGAAGAACAGTTTTGATTTATGGAAGTTGTGGGAGTTTTAGGAAGAGTTTTTTATTGTTTTTTAAAGCATCTTTGGACATAGCCACCTGTATGAGGGAAAGTTATAAAAAATCATTTTGTATTTTGAAATTAATTTACTTTAATGACACTTTAATTGAAACTAATGATACCTCAATTAATGTTAATGTACATTTTTTTTCATTTGCAGATAGGATTAAAAATTTCTGGAATTTTGCTATAATATTATTATCTAGATTAGAATGGAGACATTTTACTTAACAATTCAATTGGTGTATTGAGAAGGTGCATATTTTCATTGGATATCAAAATATATCTTTGTATTGTTTATGTAAGAAAAACTAGACAAGGGATGGAAAACTAGTGGAGCATTTCATAAAAGAAAACAGTAAGGGTGTTGGGGGACACAGATCAGTTGGTGGAGTGTTTGCCTCAGATGCACAAGGGCCTGGGTTCAATTCCCAGCACAACAAAAAATAAAAAAAGAAGAATAGGCTTCCATCTACCAATTATGAAGTGGGAAATTTGATAACAAAAGAGTAAAGTTGCTATTATTTTAAAGTGATAAGATTTGTACATGAAACTCTAAATTATATCAAATGCAGAGAAATCATTAGAAGCATATATATACAATAATTTGAGAAAGAAAATTATAATATTCTACAAAGTAACCTTAAGCAGATTTGTAGGTAAGAAGTTTTAATATCATAAATATTCTAATTATCTTATCATTTGCCCAGGTTTAATAATATAAGTTTGATAAAATTTTAATCAAATTATCAGTAGAAATTTATTCAGAAATTTAAATTTCGATTATAAATATTATATAAAACAAAAATTACTGAGATTATTTATACCTCTCATCGTAAACAACTGGCAGTTGTTTGTCATTCCAACAGTAGGACTGACATAAAAGAACAGAAATTAAAACAATGTTGAATTGTAGGAAAAGTTGTACTTCTGCTTTATATAAAGGGAGCTCAAGAAAAGATTTTAAGTTCTCTGGAACTTTATTTTATGATATATTAAATTTGTAGGTCAATGTATAATTTTTGTGTTTAATGCAGATCATGAAAAATATTATTGACATGAAAATTAAGTGTATCTTGATGCAAATCAGATGCATTTATGTATAATATATCAGTAATATAATATATACATGCACTTCAAAAAGATTAAAACTTTAGTGTTAAAAAAAAATTTAAATATCTAAGTAGGAAATATGCATAATAATAGGGTAGGGAAGAATTATTTTAAACCACTGATTCAACTGAGAATATATGGAAATTTAATTATGTTTAAGTGGATACTATTTTCATAAAAAGACACCTTGTGAAAATTAAAAAAAAAAGGAGCACATGGAGAATATACTTCAATTTTTAAAACTAAGAACATTATTACTAAGATATGAACTCTTTTAATTTTTTTAAAAAAATCAGAAGTAGTAGAAATGTAAAGAGAACATGGGCAAAGGATTTTATTAAAAATTTCAAATAAAAAGATTATGTGAGCAATACATATTTGAAGAGATGCATATACTGTCCAATAATTAGGGAAATGCCAATCAATGTCATTATAAAATAAAGTTTCGTATTCACTTTACTGACAAAAAATAAAAGTGTGAATGTAATGGTTTATTATTCAAGGCATTTGAAAAGTGACTCAAAATAAGAGCCAGGGTGTAGCTCATTGGTTGAGTCTGTACTTTGCAGGGGCCTGAGTTCAACAATAAATAAATAGATAGATAAATGAGTAAATATCTGAATGAATGATATATAAATAAATAAAACCACAGACTCAGTAGCTTAAACAATGCACATTTAAACTGTTACAGTTTGGGAGATCAGAAGATTCACAGGGCTAAATTCAGGGGTTGGCACTGTTGAATTCTGTTTTGGAAGTTCTAAGGAATAATATATTTTCTTTTCCTATTTTGCTTTTAGAGATTACCATTGTTCCCTGGCTCATGTTCATTTTTTTTCTTTTTTTTTTTTCTGATGGGGGCGGTGGTGGATACTGGGATTGAACTCAGGGGCACTCATCCACTGACTACAGCCCTATTTTGTATTTTGTTTAGAGACAGGTTCTCTCTGAGCTGCTTAGTGCCTCCCCATTGTTGAGGCTGGCTTTGAACTCATGATCCTCCTGCCTCAGTCTCACCAGCCACTGGAATTACAGGCATGCACCACAGCACCCGGCTTCATGATTACTTTTTGTCTCCTATCACAGCAATATTGTTTGTGTCTTTTTCTCATCAAGTCACTCTGGTGTTGTTTCTCCTGCTCTCTCTCACATATGTAAAAGGCCATAGTCATTAAACAGGATTGTAGATAACTGAAGATATCTCCTAACATTAAGGCCAGAATATTAGACACCTTAAGCCCATATTCACTTACATGCACCATATTGTCATGCAACATAGAATATTACAATATTATGGGGATTAGGTTATGGAAAAATTGAGTTGGCCTTTTTATGCCTATCACAGCATCCAATACTATATATTGTAGAAGGAGTGTGTCTATATCTTTCTTATTCACTGTTGCTAGAGTGTCTTTAAGTTAAAGAATTTAGTTTATTAAGATGGTGAGAATCGTGGTAATAAACAATCTTGTTATCTTGGTAGCCTCAAAAACTATTTCTTGCTCAACAAAAATAATCACTGAAGTAGTGATAAAAATATTTGTAAAGATGTAGACTTAGAAAACTGTGACACAGTAATTATGCTTGGAATTTTGTATCTAAAATAAATTTCTGCATATGTGCTTAGGGAGATGTGTAACAGCTCTTGGGAGCAAAAACCTGGAGCCAAACACCCATCAAACTGTAAAATATGCATACAATAAATATCGTACCTCAGCCAAATGGTACTTCTCAGCCACAAACTGATAAAAAGACACAAGGAATTTTTTGGAAAAGTCATTTGTTTTCTCATGCTATGTCAAATTTAATCTTACAGTGGAGGGAAATATCTAATAATTCCCTTCAAAGGAAATGCATAATTATAAAAATTATATTTTTATATAAATAATTCACCATAGTATGATTTAAGACCAAACGCAGTTATTGTTTCACTTGGGAGTTTTTCAGTTACCATCTACAGGTAGCTTATGTTTTCATGTTGCCACCTCCCTACAGCTTTCAAAATACTCACCTCCCTGCATTATGTGTCTTTTAATGGATATATTTCTGAAACTTTATTTAGTCAGAGAACATATAAAGAGATCAAAATAGTATTTTTTTATATTAGTCCCAGTTTCTAGACTATAGAGCTTTAATTATCTATATGTTTTTCTAAAAAGAGTTAGGTCATAAATATCTGGGCTGTAACAGTCACATGTAGTCTGTGTCACTGCTCCTCAGTTCTCATACGCAGTATGAAAGTAAATATAGAAAATACACAAAAAAGATGGGTGTGTGTATGATGAAATAAAACTGTATTAGTAAAATCAAGCTCAAAGCTATCCTTTCCCAATCACCTCATAAATATCTGGGCTGTAACAGCCACATGTAGTCTGTGTCACTGCTCCTCAGTTCTCATACGCAGTATGAAAGTAAATATAGAAAATACACAAAAAAGATGGGTGTGTGTATGATGAAATAAAACTGTATTAGTAAAATCAAGCTCAAAGCTATCCTTTCCCAATCACCTCTCCTGGGAAAATGGAATCTAACTTGCAGACAAAGAAATATATTGTTGGTTCAGATAACTGATAGTAAAATGGTTTTAGCATATATGAATATACATTAATTCATATTGATATTTTTGAAATGTTTTAACAAATGTGTGAGCAAAAAAGCAAGTTAGAATGAAAATCAGAGTTCCATCAGCTAAGTTTTATAAATTAATATCTTAGTTTAAGTTAACCTAGAAGTGACTTGCCTCATGTCTGTATTAATATATAATTTAATTAATCTTCCTAAACCTGTTTGATAATTGTTCATTGATCATGTATTAGTATATTTGACATTTGAGACCAAATTGTATTGAAAGCAAACTGTACTCTATGCTAATTTTATATGAACAATGATATTCTAAAGTGGATCATCATTATTTTCACTTTTAAATTTTCAATATTCTAAATATGCTTTTATTTATATTATATTGTGTTTTTTTATATCTAATTGGTAATTTTGATTATTTTTGCATTGGTTGAATTTAATGTTTACTGAATTAACAAATCCTATGATAATTCCCTAATATCCTCTAAAATATCCTAGCAAACTTAACAAAAAGTAATTCATAATAAGGAGCCAATAAAATAATGAACTATATCCTTAAGCAGCCTCAAAAGAGAGATAAACATATTTCCATTACAGCATTAATAGACTTTGTCAGGTTATTAATGAGAACTACTAGATAATGGTTTTTCCTTTTTGTTCATATCCATAGTTTAAAAGTATATGGCATATCATAAATTGATTGGCATATATTATACAAAATAGAGCACTCTGATATTTTTATTCTCTTTTAATGTTGGCAATTCTATTTCACTTTTTAAAATCCAGACAAAATCTATTGAAGTAATTATGTTATTAGAAAATAAATGCAATGCAGTATTTGAATTCCTGTTAGAGCACACAGTGACATGAAGTTAGTAGTGCAAAGGCTTTTTCACATGTTCTCTGTTGCAAATTTATTTACTTGTAATGCATTTATACTTTTAAAATAATTAAGTACTAAGAGTTTAGAAAATTGAACAGTTGTTTGATTCAAAAAATCCTGGAGAAATAAAAAGATGCTATACTGTATTTCTAATTGTTTGAAAAAAAGTCATTATTCTACTGAATTCATTACATAAATGTCAATTATTTATCCTGTAATTCTTTTTGTAAAGCTTTGTCAATTTTCTATGTTGTCAGACTAGTCATATTTGCTTTTTAAATGATATATAACTGATACTACCCTGCTCAGATTCATTAAAATATTGATTTTTATAAACATCTATTTATGTGTTTCACATTAATTTAGGAATAAAAGAAAATTTATTCTTGTGAATTGATAGCATGTATTGATTCATTTAGATTTATTTGAATCAATCTAGTTGCATCTTTTATGGGAGAAACAGTTTTACAATTTTATGATTTTATTCCCAAATCACACACATTTCTGGTCAATTCCCATAGAGAGGAGTTAATTTTCTTTTTTCTTTCTTTTTCTTGGGGGAGAGGGGAGTTGTAGTATTGTTAAAATTGGTCTGCAGCTAGCACAATTAAAAATTTGTCTACATTCATGACCTCATGTTTTTCTTTCTTTTTTACTTTTTGTTTGTTTGTTTGTTTCTGTATGACCTAGCACAGCACCTGAAATGTATTTGTCATGCTACCAAAATTTATTGGTTTAAACAATGACCAAGTATTTTCAAAGCATTGTGACAAAGTCTGTATGAACAAGATATTGTGTTGTATCCATAATAATCTTGATTCAATCAGATTCATTATACTCTACAAAATAGGAATTGTTAAATGAATAGATGCTTTCAAGAACACATTAAACCAACATAGGAATAGTAGCACTGTTTTGTAAGGGGAGTTTAGGAATTGCAATCTGTACTTTTATTTAATAAAATCATTTTTAATTGAACATATAATAATTTCATATGTGAAAAAATAAATGTTTACAATAATAAGATATAAGTATCTATGTATTAGAATGGCCAAAATCTAAAATATGAACCATGTCAAACTTCTAGTGAAACTGTTGTCCAACAGGAATTTTCATTAACTGGTGGGAAGGCAGAAGATTTCAGTCTCTTGGGAAGAAGTTTGACAGTGTCTTCCAAAACTGACCATAGCTTTTTATAACATGAAACATCAATCCCAATCCTAGGTAGTTTTTTAAATGAGTTAGAAACAGGTTCTACAAAAAACATGCACATAAAGATTTTGAGCAGATTCACTCAAAATTCCCCATATTAGAAATAACCATGATGTTTTTCAGCAAATAATGGGATGAACAAACTATGGTGTATCTATAGAATGGAATAATCAACTTCACTAAAAACAAATGAGCTCCCAAGAACAAAAAGACATGAGCAAACTGTAATTGCATATTTTGAGGTGAAAGACATCAGTTTTAAAAGCATAAATGCTCTGATTCCAACCATACAACATCTTGGAAAGGGCAGAAGTAGGGGCAAGCACTAGCTTCCAGGAGTTGTTGAGACAGAGGTTGGATGAAGTGGTGAAGCCTGGGGGTTGGGAGAGCAGTTTAAATGTTCTATATGATACTCTAGTAGTAGAGAGATGATATTTGGCATTAGACAAAACAGAGAGTACTATACACATACATGTAATTATGGACTTCAGCTAATAATGTATCATCTTTGTTCATTAATTGTCACTAATATATCATATCAATGCAACATGTTAATAAGAGGACCGAGTGAGGGCAGGGAGAATGAGAGTTTTAAGAGGGAACTCTGTACATTCTGCTCTGTTTCCTGAAAACGTAAATCCTTTTATAAAAATAAAGATCACTAACTTTTAAAAGCAGAAATTAGAAATATTAAATACATGGTTTATGATCTTTTTCATTGAAAATGGAAGTGATAACTCTTTATATCTAACCATTATAACTTCTGTGATACCTTAAAAATTCACAAATTTATTTTATTTCATAGAAGGCAATTTATATCACCAAAAAAAATAAAGATTTAAAATTTCTAGAAGGGATTTTTCTGATGGATTGGCTATTGTATCATGATTTAATGGGCTCCTACAGTCCCACCCTTTGCTCTGTCAAGTTGTAGTTACCTCCATCTCTGGTCCTGTGACTTGCTTTGACCTAAGAAACATAACAATTAAATGACAAGCAGAGATGTCAAAAGGACCTCCCTTATTAACATCATGGCAAAGAAATCAAGAATTGGCTTTTCTGAAGTATGAGAGAAAACATGAAACTGGCAAAATGTAGTCTCAGATATCAAACTAAGTTAATAAGAGGCAATTGACTTAGAGTTATCTCTACAGTTTGAATTATTATATATTTAACAATAACTTAACTTATTAGGTAAACAAACTTAAAATTACTTTTATATG